>NC_138769.1:144435768-145035768 GCF_965119305.1 Pelophylax lessonae | reverse complement strand
TTGCACTGAAAGTCCTTAGTGTCTCGGGTAGAAGCGGAGTGTGGGCAAAGGCCCAGAAGGAAGCGTCCCCCGCCTTCCCCTGCTCAGTCTGTCGCGGCCCATCCAGGGGGACTTAATATCACACCCCTTGATCCATCTGATAGGGGGGATAATTCCTCCATGGTCACAGCAATGGATGAAATGCCTCTGGTAGACACACTTATTACTGCAGTGCGTGAGAATTTTTAAAGATGGAGGATGCGGCTGATGTAGCCAAGGATGAGGCTGTGTCGTTTGGTACGCATAAATCACATCATACTCCAAAGGTGTTACCTTATGTGCCTTATTTTGACAGGTTTTCCTGTAAAGAATGGGATTAACCAAAATGACCCTTTGTGGTCCCCAAACAATTTGCTGTACGTTACCCCTTTTGAGGAGTGCCTAAAAAAAAAAAAAAAAAGTGGACCCTCCTGTTTCCAGGTTGAATAAAACAACCATGATCCCAGTAGAGAAATCCCCATCCTTTAAGGAGGCTGCGGCACGCAGCATGTTTACCATGGCTGGTTCGGCATTGCGGCCAGTGTTTTCCTCAGCCCTGGACTCAGACACTAACTGAATGGGCCAAGCTTTTGCACCAGGGCCTGGGGGGTGAGCAGGTCCCCGCTGCTTATGTTGATTTAGCGGGCCAGTTGACCCATGGCCTGCAGTTTATTTGTGATGCAGCTTTGGATACAGCTCCTGTGCTGTCCAAACTTTGTTTTAGCGGCAGTGATTAGGCGTATGCTGTGGCTCAAGAATTGGTCCACAGACCAAGCCTCTAAGAAAGCTCTCAATGATCTGCCCTTTCAAGGCGATCACCTGTTTGGGGCTACCCTGGATGACGACATTAAGGGTATTCCCGGGGTGGGAAAGAGTACCTTCCTGCCACAGTCAAGGGAAAGGAAGGAGCCTTGCCGCAGACGGGAGCCCTCCTTCCCAGCCCATAGAAAATTATTTTGTGCTTCTGGGATGGAGAATAAGGGAAATAGATATTTTAAATCTTCCCAGGGAGGTTCCAAGCAACCTTGGTCTGGTAAGCCAAGATCTAGCTTCCCTGGACGAGCAGACGAGACTCCTTCAGCGTGAAGGTGTGTCCTCACCCATTATTGGAGTGGGAGGACATCTTTGCTGGTTTCTGGCCCCATGGATGACTGAGTGTCAAGGAGATTGTGAAATGTTTATTTTGGGGGTACCCAGAATTGGGGACAAAAGCTTGTCCTTTTCAGGTTTTGTAGGTCCCGAGTCTCCTTGTGCAGATTTCATTCCTGCAAAGGTTCAGGTGATGTCTGAACTACCTAAGCCCCCCCCCCCCATCCCTGTCCAGGGAATTGATTTACTCTGATTCTATTTCTGACCAGGGTGGTCCTTCCTTTGCACAAACTTCAGGGACCACAGGCCGTGAATCACCGGCTGCTGTTACAGATAGTTCACTCTCCCATTTTGCAGACTACATGAAGAAAAAAAAAAAGGTATAAATAAAACATTTTCTATCAGGCTGTTCTACGGGTGGGCATTGTGTTTAAAGGAATTTGAATAAATGGGTGGAACTCCGCTTTAAATTCCGAAGGAGAGGCGACACCTACAAAGTTTGCAATGGAGAGGTGGGTTGGGGGGGGGGGATTAAGGGGAATACAATGCATTTATTCTGCCAGTGGTTTAAGTAGTCTCCTTCTTAGTGTGGCCTGTGATAGACCTGTAAAGATCTGAATATTGACACTTTCAAAATTTATGGGTGGCTTTCTTTTCAGATTCTCCCACATCTGGGCCTTTTCTGCATAGCTCTGGAATCTTATAACCTCTCTGGGGGTGTCTGCTGGTATACCTTTTTGGTTTCCTAATCCAATGAACTCTCTTGACCTTCATCTGTTCAGTTTCCCCTCTACCTAACAATGGGTTAAAGATTTTTCTCATCTTATCTGTTAAGTCCTATGTGCGTTGGTTCTGGTAGGCCCCTTGTTAAATTCTTCCTCCTGCTCCTGTTTTCTTGGTCTTCCATTTTATAGGCTAGGCTTCGGTACTCCTTTTTTTATTTTTTTTTTATTTTTTTTAAATCTTTAATTTCTCTTAGAAAAAAAGGCAAGACCGTTATATACAAATAAAAGATCTAAGTCTTCCACTTGCTGATGACCCAAATCGTTGTGAATTATCAGCTGTTTTTAAAAAATTTTCTAGTGCTGCGAGCATAGCCACCATTTCACCCTCACTGGGGAATTGATCATTCGCTATCTGCTCTGTATTGTGATCCAGCCCAGCCTCTAGTTCTTGTTCTGGTCTTGATTGCATTGTGATGTCCAGGCCTGATGATGGCCTCTTTTGCCCACTTTTTTCTCTTGCTTCCGTTTGTTTTGTGGGAGTTGCTTGCTGATTTCTCTAGGGCTTGTTTATCCAGGGTGTCCTCTTGTAACATCATTTTTTAATTGTTCCATGGCTTGAGCTCACTTTAGGCGACTTTGCAGTCGCACCGCCTCTTGCTGATTCACCTCATGTTCTAGCGTTTAACTCTCCAGTTCCCCAAGGAGTCACAGCCCCCCCCCCTCCCCACTTCCTCCTTTTCCCAACAAGTTATACAGTCAATGCCGGGGTCACAGTCAGTCAGTCAACACAAATAGCAAATTCAGCAGCTTAATATCCAGAGGGCAACTAGAGACAGAAGCAGGAGGTAAGAAGAAAATGGGTTGATCCCATGGCTGTGATGCCCAATGTGTCCAATATGGAGCTGTTGGCTTCCTGGTATCTTTCCTGGTACTTCCTGCCTGATCTTGTATATACCCGGGGCTTCAGCAAAGCGCGCTCCTCCATCCTCTCTCCCTCCCAGCTCCACTGTGCACTCCTGCTGGGCGGGATGGTCAGGGAGCAAGGGAGGGATGGGCATGGTCAAGGCACGGAGATTCGCTGTAGCATGGCAAGATGGTTTCTGCTGCTGCCGCCCAGCGAGCTCTACATGTGCACCATGTAGGCTCCTTCCCCCAATTGCCTCGACTTTCCTATTCCCCCCTCTATGGAGTTTTGATACTTCTAATACTGCTTGCTACTAAACTGATTACCTAGAGCAAAGGGGGGTTATATACCGGCTGAGGACGACGACCCATGATTGTGTTTTTTGTTTTGTTGTTGTGCAGCTTAAGGCTCCATTCACACTGATCCGACTTGTCAGCCTGACAAGTCGCGGTCCTCGGGCTCCCACTGTGTAGTACAGGAGCCGTTCTAATAGCAGCGACACAAGAAAAAAGGGTCCTGTACTTCTTCACCCCTGAAGTCGTGCACAGGTCGTGCTGCTTCAGTGTGAATGGAATCTTAGTTTATATAACATGCATGCCTGTTGTGTGTGTTAATTATTCCTATCAAAACTACCTTGCTGTCCACCATCTCCAGAAATGACATATCAGAAGTCAGGCTCTGAGCTGATATAATTGCTTGACCCTGGATGACATTGCACAAAAAAAAAAAAATTTGAGTAATCACTTGTTACCATAACCAAGCAACCCCATTACCATGGAGAGAGTCCTAGTTGTTTGTTAATTTTTTTATTCTACATAGGGAATTGGGGAGGTGTAATACTGTTGGCTGACTTTTATTGCCAGCTATGTTACAATGGGGCAGTGGTGCTCCATCAGTCGGGGGGGGGGGGGGGGCAGCAGAAGGACCCACCCAGTCACTCCAGCCCGCACAACCATATCTCTCCCCCCCCCCCCCCTGCCAGTTTACTTGCTTTGTGGGACTCTTGGCGACCGTCTCCTCCCTCCTTCTTGGCCAATAGAATGCCTTCTCCTTTGGCCAATTGGGAAACAGGTCCCAGGACCCGCTTCCTGATTGGCCAGGAGGAGAGTCAGTGAGGCAATAGCGAGTATTCATTTGCTATTGTCACACAACTGGTTGGGCTTAGGGCGCAGAGCTGTGCGCCCTGAGCCCTCCCTTTTTTTTGAAGCCGATTAGAGCCTCTGGCTCTAATCACGTGCTTAAAAAAAAAAAAAAAATCCCTCATTGGAATCCATGTATCTGGCGCCCTGCATGTAGATTAGGAGGCTGGATGCATGGCTATGGGGGGCAGCGCCCCTGCACCCCTAATGGACAGGCTGCCACTGCATTGGGGAGATTTCCCTTTTTAATTCCTATCCTGTAGAATAAACGGGAAGTGAGAAGATATATATTTCCAATGTGAGGAGTAAACCCTCTTGTCTCAAGAATGGGTGTTTCCATTGGAAGATTGTCTCTCTAATCCTGTTCTGTTGGCAGCTCATATATTTTGAATTTACCATCATTTTTATTTTGTGGATACATTTTAGTGTATACTTTTCACAGACCTTGGGGATCAGGACAATAAGGATGAATCTCCCTAATTGGGCCATTTTTGCCTTTAACAATTTCTCAGGAACTATAGATGCTATTGCATGTTACAGACCGTGATGTTTTGACCAGATGTTAGCTGAAAACAACTTTGCTGTGTTTGAGTGTGATGTGGTTTGAGTCCACTTAAGCATTTTAATGGAAGCATGGAGTTTGCTATTTCTGTTCTGTTAATCTGTGTATGCACATGTGCCTGGCTGTCATGCTGGCCATCTGAGTCACTAATGGCGCTTTTCCACTGCATGGAACCGTAACGGTTCGGCACGCTTTTGTGCTTTTCCCCTGCTGGTACCGCATGGTATAGGGTCGGAACGGTTCGTTACTGTACGGTATAGGTTTGCTTTTCCACTGCATGGAACCGAACGGTACGGTACGGCTCTGAAAAAACAGTACCTACTCGATTGTGGTTCCAACAGGTACCAAACTGGTACCATATCCCACAATTCTTTGCATGCAGTCACTACTAGCCACTGATTGGTCAGAGAATCCCACCCACCCCGTTATCCCACCCACTTAACTTTAGTACTACTTTAGTGGAAAAGCAAACCTATACCGTACCGAACCGTTCCAACACTATACCATGCGGTACCAGCAGTGGAAAAGCAAACCGGGCCAAGCAGAGCCGAGTAGAGCCAAGCCGGTACTTGCAGTGGAAAAGTGCCATTAGTACATGTATGCCAGGGCCAGACAAATCCTAAGAGCCAGGCAGCTGATGCTCATTGAAAACCGCAGCTGGTGCGTTTACTTCTGACACTGGTCACTGGTTTGTCACTGGTTCCCAAAAGAAGAAAATCCTACTTGATCCTTGATTGGACAGACTTTCCAAAATTCCATATTAATTTGTCCAGCCCTGATGTATGCAGAGGAGTACTGCGGACTTTCCCAATATGCATTACTTGTTTGAATCAGTGATTCAAAATTACAAAAGCCGGGGATTTGTCATAGCCAGGCAATGAGCAGCTTCAAGAGGTTGACGATGACAGCTCCATATTTCTTTTAATACGATATCAGGCCAAAACTAAAATTTTATATATGGCAGCTCATTAGACATGGTGGCTTCATTGGTTGTCTTGTGTGTTTTTGTTTTTTTTTTGCCAGTAATACACCCTCCTGCAATAGGGTCTTTACCCTGGATTAAGGAGCAAAGACACCTTTGGACAGCAGCATTGTTAATCTGTGTGTGTGTGTATGGGGGGGGGGGGGGTAGTGTATTTATTTAAATCTGCTAGTACATCTAACAAAAACATACCAAAGCTAATACTTTACTAGCAGTTAATGCAAACAGTTTTCACCTTTTTGAGATAAGTTTTACATAAATAAAGATGACCATTGTAAGCACTCTGGTTAGTGTTAAATGCTTTCTCAACCTGTTTACTGCTACATCTGCAAGGACAGCTTATTCCAGGGCTTGACAAACCCCGGGCGCCAGGTCGCATTGGCGACTAGAATTAGCAACCTGGCGCCTGGGGTGCCCTGCAAGAGGTGTCCTGTCCCTTTTGCGCCCCCCTCCCCCCCCCAAAACCACTCACCGAGTGCACGGACTACCGTACGTCTGAAAATTGAGGCTTGGCTTTTCGGCCTTCTTCAGTGAGAGAACGGGGAACTGGCGCCCTCTTGTGGTGGCCAGGAGTTTGACAAGCAGTAACTAATGGCTGTTTCCCCTGCCTGTCCATCTCCTTCCCAAGAGGAGATGAGATGGAAGTTTTTGCAGGCTTCATCTCCCTGTCCACACACATTTGCTTAAAAGGTAAGTGGACAGGGAGTGTGGTTATTATTATTATCATTATTATTAATTTATTTTTTTAACTTATTAAAAAATAATTATTAAAAAATGTATTTTTCTTTTTTTAATTATATATATATATATATATATATATATATATATATATCTATTAGGGATGCACCGAAATTAAATTCTTGGCCGAAGCCGAATAATAATAAAATGTTTCACATTTTTTCCATTTATTTTGCCAATTTTTTGTCCTCTCTCTTGTCCTCTCGTGTCTCTCTCTCTCTCTCTCTCTCTCTTGTCCTCTCTCTCTCTCTCTTGTCCTCTCATGTCTCTCTCTCTCTCTCTCTCTCTTGTCCTCTCTCTCTCTCTCTCTTGTCCTCTCTCTCTCTCTCTCTTGTCCTCTCTCTCTCTCTCTTGTCCTCTCTCTCTCTCTCTTGTCCTCTCTCTCTCTCTCTCTTGTCCTCTCTCTCTCTCTCTCTTGTCCTCTCTCTCTCTCTCTCTTGTCCTCTCTCTCTCTCTCTCTCTTGTCCTCTCTCTCTCTCTCTTGTCCTCTCTCTCTCTTGTCCTCTCTCTCTCTCTCTCTTGTCCTCTCTCTCTCTCTCTTGTCCTCTCGTGTCTCTCTCTCTTGTCCTCTCGTGTCTCTCTCTCTCTTGTCCTCTCGTGTCTCTCTCTCTCTCCCTAAATGTTACTGTAGGGAATGGGATTCAGTGCACACTGCAGCATTGTACCATAGGGTTAATGTTAGTGACACTGTAGGGATTGGGAAGGATGCTGGGAATGGAAATCAGGAAGCATGCAGGCAGCCTTGTAAATTTTAATTGCAGATACAGGGTACTGGGCAGGTCAGGGTTAATGTGGTAACATCAATTACTCAGTGACAGTCAGTGTCAGTGTCGACTCGATCAGATTATACAGTCTCTCATAGTGGTGGTAGTAGGAGGCTGGAGGTGGACCAGTAGCCTGGAAAGGAGCACAGCCGCATACATACATTACTCACTCGTGCACTGCAGCCCGCCCCACACATTCAGTGAGTCTTACTCTCCTCCCTAGTTTTTTCAATGGCACATTCAGGAAGCCAATCACGCCGTGAGTAGCGGCACAGCGGAACCAATCAGGTGTGCAGGCACGCGTGATTGGTTAGCTGTGCAGCTAATCACGGCGTGATTGGCTTCCTGAATGTGCCATTGAAAAAACTAGGGAGGAGAGTAAGACTCACTGAATGTGTGGGGCGGGCTGCAGTGCACGAGTGAGTAATGTAATGTATGCTCACCGCTGAAGTGTCCCGGCTTCACGGAAGTCTGTGAGTCCTCCTGTCCTCCTCCGAGTCCCTTCCCCCTGTAAATATCGTGACCTCGGCGATATGAATATCGCCTACGGCCACAGAACGATAGTCGATATCATATCGACTATCGTTCAGCCCTATTATTCGGCACAAAATTATTCGGCCTTTTGACTTATTCGGCCGAACACTGAAAGTGCTATTTTTTCTATTTTCGGCCGAATAATGTTCGGCCGCATCCCTAAAATATATATATATATATATATATATATATATATATATATATATATATATATATATATATATATATATATATATATATATGTATGTGTATATATATATATGTATGTGTATATATATATATGTATGTGTATATATATATATATGTATGTATGTATATATATGTATGTATGTATATGTATATATATATATATATATATATATTATATATATATATATATATATATATATATATATATATATATATATATATATATATATATATATATAATATATTTTTTTTTTTTTTTTTTTGTCCTCATCGCCATGCCACACCCGAAGGCCCCTTTCACACGGGGCTGTCTGATCAGGTCCCCCTGTCAGTTTTTCAGGCAGACCTGATTGGACCCTTCAGTCTCCTCTATGGAGATCCTGTCTGCCAAAAACAGACGGATGGTGGTTCTATTTTCTATCCATCCAATGGATCGGATCAGATGGAAACAGACAGTCTATAGAGGAGAGTGGGGTTCTAGTCGTCTTTATGTGTAAATTTAGTATGTTATTTTTTTGGAAATGCTTGGTTGTTTGTTTAAAAAAAAAAACAAAAAAAAACTGGCTCCTAATTTTTTTAGCTGGCTCCTAGATTTCAGGAAAATTTGTCAAGCCCTGGCTTATTCTGTTGGAAAAACAGATTTACTGGCAGGATCACCAGATGAGAGGAAAGAAAGCCTAAAAGGAAAACTGATGCAGCCATCATATCAAAAAATTGATAAGCTGCAATATAATAAACTATTGCTTTTGGGTGTAATACGCCTTTAGGGCTGGTTCACACCAGAAAGTGGTGTGTGGTGCTAGTTTCCTACATCATACTCAAAACGCACTCCATTTGCGATCTGCGGGTGTCAATGTAATGTTAACACCACCCCAAATGCAGAGCTATTGCTTGGTACCACTTTGATTTGGTGCAGCATGTGTTTGAAAAGTAGTGTATGCACTACTTTTTTTTTTTTTTTTGCATTCTGGTGTGATTTGCAACCCATTCAAATGAAGTGGCTACAGAATTTCACCACACTGGAAAACACGATTCACACAGGATTGTGAACCATGTTCAATGCGATTCAGGTGTGAATTGGCCCCTTAGATTTACTTGAAAGTAAGTCATTAGGTTTTGTTAAGTTTTTGTCTGTATTATTGGGCTTACGCAGTGAATTTAAGGCAAATTTGTGTGTAGCCTGTAAATTTTATGTAATTTCCAGTATAGTTGTGGCAGGCATTTGATGAAAGTCATTCTCTGGGACAGGTCTATGCAGGAGAATAGATAGATATAAGATTATTAGCTGTCTGTGGCAGAGGACCCCTGTAATGAAAAATACAGTATTTCTCGATTGTTCATTGACGGACACAGTCTCTGAACCACATCAGTAAGGTTATGCTGCCCACTACAGGAGTAGGACACTAGGCTGAAAAAAGTTCTGGCTACACCTATGGGCAGTCTCAGGGGTATACCCTCTCTCTTCCTGCTATAGGATGTCCAGTTTAATCTGCCTAGTTCATTGCTGGATCTCTGGTCCTGGCAAAGTTTTTTTTTCTAGATATTCACAGGGATAAAGTGGTACTTCGTCCGAATCCGTCCTTACTTCCGAAGGTGGTTTCCAGTATTCACTTGAATGAGGACATCGTGTTACCCTCTTTGTGTCCTAAGCCAAAACATCCTAAGGAATTTGCGCTGCATACTCTGGATGTGGTTCAGGCAATCAGGGTGTACTTGGAGACTGAGTCTTTTCGGAGGTCTGATTTGCTCTTTGTACTCACGGATGGTCCAAAAAAAGTGCTGCCTGCGTCTGCTGCGATTATTTCCAGAAGGATCAGACAGCCAGTTGTGCAGGCTTTTTCTATTAAGCGTCAGGTTCCTCCTTTCCCTGTTAAGGCACATTCTACTTGGGCGCTTAGTGCTTCCTGGGCTTTTGCCATCAGGCATCTATGCTTCAGGTTTGCAAGGCGGTTACCTAGTCGTCTGTTCACACCTTCACAAAATGTTATAAGTGCAGATGTGCTGGCATCTGCAGATGCCTCTTTTGGCTGCAATGTTTTGCAGGCTGCTGTTTAAGGAGGCTTCCTAGCCTTCCTTGAGGGTGTTTAATGTTTTTTTCAGGTGGGCCTCATCTGGTTGGTCTGATGAGTCCTGTATCACCTATTTGGCTATGTTTGGCCTTGGAGACTTATTTTTCTGCTGTTCCCACCCCTCATTTTATGGTACTGCTTTTGGATGTCCCTACTGATATGGATCAGAGACTGCGTCCGTCAATGAGCGATAGAGAAAATTGGATTTTTGTCTTGCCGTAAAAAAATCTTTTTCTCCGAAGTTCATTGACTGACGCAGTACCCACCCCTCTATTTTTGAGTTGGGTTGGTATTATTTTTCTCTGACACTGCTTTGATACAAAACTGACATCCTATAGCAGGAAGAGGGGGTATACCCCCAGGGACTGCCCATAGGCGTAGCCAGAACTTTTTTCTGCCTAGTGTCCTACTCCTGTAGGGGGCCACATAACCTACTGGTATGCATCAGAGACTGCGTCCGTCAATGAACTTCAGAGAAAAGGGTTTTATGGTAAGACAAAAATACAATTATGCTGCCAGTGCTGAACCGAGAAAAGAATTTTAGGGCAAGTTCTTTAAAAATTCTATTTTATGGCTGTTAATGGCTTTAATCACTCTTGAGTCACTCCTGGTCCTGGCAGGCTTTAGCAATGTCCTCTTTTCCCTGATGCTTGGGGCTGTGGGCAGTCCATCCATATCATTACATACAATGCAGGACTATTAACCCTACATTGTACGAGGATGTGTCACACATGCAACTTAAAGAGGAGGCTTTGCAGAAGCAGTTGTACAAGAGGGAGCCTACAGGAGCAACAACCTTGTCTTTGTACTCTTGGCCCTCATGCACACAGGGCGTTTGAAAAAAAAAATGAGCTGCCAAGCCAGTTCTGACGCCAGGAAAAAGCAGCTTTAAAAATGTGCTTTTAGAAGCGTTTTGTTTTGGCTTTAATGCATGTTTTAGCCATGTTTAGCAGCGTTAGCATTTGGCAGCCTTTCTTTGCCCTCTTCTATTTTCCAACTTCAAATCCCACAACTACAGTTTAAAAGTGTCTGACGTGGCCTTTAGCAGCGTCAGGAGTTTTACAGCTTAACGCTGCTGCTCCAGAACGCACTAGCCCTGTTTTTTTTTTTTTTTTTTACAGCTTAAAAGCGCCTATGCCACTTACAGCTCCTAAAAGCCTGTGTGTGCATGAGGTCATCGAATAACATGGAGGGGCGTTTTTAAGCTGCGAAAAAAAAAAAAAAAAAAAGTCTGCTCCTAAAAGCAGCCGTGAAAACGTCCTGTGTGCATTAAGCCTTAGACTTAAAGTGGAGTTCCACCCATTTTAATAAATTGGATTACATAGATGTATGTAATGCCCTTTAAAACGACTTTTACCAATGGAAAGTTTTTTTTTTTTTTTTTGCTAGTAAATACCTGATTTTCTGCTTTATTTATCCTCTTCTCACTTCCGGGTCTGGTCGGTGATTACGTCATTTTAGTCGTTTTAAAGGGGATCACATACATCTAAAGTGACTAAAATGGTTAAAACTCCACTTTAAAGAGCAGTTAACCCAAGAGGGGGCCCCAACTGAATGGATTTTTTTTTTGTCTGGTTGGGGATTTAACCTTATTTCCTTGTAACCAAGCATAATAGGTGTGCTAACTCATGTACAGGTTAATTCAGAGATGGCAATTTCCTTTTAAGCTGAACAATTGAGCTATTCTGTATAACTTTGAAATTACTTGTGAAAGTGTTAATTTTAATTGATATTCATTTTTTTCCTCCAGAAATCGAGCAATAGCAGATTATCTTCGTTCCAATGGCTACGAAGAAGCTTACTCTGTTTTTAAAAAGGAAGCAGAGTTAGATATGGTAAGTCCTAGGTTTGCTGATTCATGCCTGCAGTCTTTTGTGTTAAAATATTTTATTTAGTTTTAAGAACATATAACAGATACAATAAGGATATGAAAGCCTTTTTTTTTTCACACATACATGAAAGTTAGTTTGCTTTCCAAATGTTTGGGTCTGCAGTCTTTTTTACAGTTTCAAAACAAATGGATCTGTATACCTCCCTCCTAAGGGCACATTTACACTAGTGAATTGGGCTGAACACACAAAGGTGTATGTTTTAATAAATGGTGTTAATTCTTGCATTATCACCATTCTCGTAACACCGGCACTTTTTACTCCTGCATCGAGGCTGTTTAATAAACAGTGTAGTGTTAACTCCAGGTCTGTGATAAGCGGTGTTAGCACTGTGTTGAAGTGGAAGGTTTAACTAGCTGCACAACAGCCATCCTGTGTGGGGAAAAACCTATAATCCACAGTAAAAGGATCATTATTATTTCTCAGAAATGTTTAAGAATTAAAAATAAACACATGCAAAAGCACATACACACCCTAACTAATATTAAGTATAAATTTACATATATCATTTTTTTTTAAAACAACTATTCCCCTACCATCCTCCTCCCTAAAGGATCATAGGTTAATCCTCAGAACCGAATTTTGGGGTTAAAATATAACAAAAAAAAACAAACATATTTAAAAACCTATACACACCTTTATGAAAATAAAGATATATATATATTTTTTTATTACCACGCCATCCCTCCCACCTTAGCTAACTTCATTACTTTACAGGCACATTTATTTTTCTCTTTTAGAGCCGGTTCACATGATGCCCACACATGAATCGCACAGAAATGTACTGTGCATTCCTGGTCGATTCAGACTGCATGCAAATTGCACTCCATTTGCGATTTGCAGCAGGTGTCAATAGAAAGTTAATGACAACCCAAATGCACTGCATTTTCCCACACCTGCCCGCACTGGACCGCATGGTACAAAATATCAGTTTACAGTGCAATTTTAAAAGTAGTGTATGCGCTACTTTCAGTGCAGCGTGGTGTGATTTTTAGCCCATTCAAAATGAGTGAGCTGAAATCGCACTGCACAGAACATGTAAATCGCGCAGGAATGCACAGCTCGTTCCTGTGCATTTCATGTGTAGGCATCGTATGAACCCGGCCCTGAATGGGCTAATAATCACACCACTGGTGTGTAAAAACTGCCTGGTGCTATAAAGTATCTTAGTGTCAAACAAATATTCGATATGATCGAAATATTTATTTATTTGTTTGACACTAAGACACTTTATAGCACCAGGCAGTTTTTACACACCAGTAGTTTTAATACATACATTGAAGCTACACGAAGACACTTTAGAGCACGTATGCACCTTTAAAGCGCGGTACTCCTCCCCCTTAAACTTGTTTATATTGTGTGGTTATCAATAATAGTACCTGCAGCATTGAAGGTTTATAACGTTTATACACCTACTGGACAGAGCGAGAATTACACACCCATTTATCTAAAAATCAAAAAATCGCACTACGCTGCACCAAAAGTAGTGCATGCACCACTTTTTAAACCGCGCTGTAACTAGATACCATGCGAACTGGTGCAGGCATACGCACAGCATTTAGGGGTGTCTTTACCTTTCTATTGACATCCACTGCAGATCGCAAATGGAGTGCATTTTGCATGTGTTCTGATCACACAGAAACTCAGTGCATTTGTGTGTGATTCATGTGCTGGAATGGTGTGAACCGGCCCTTACATATCAATCCTACCTGTCAGCTGACAAACATCAGACATGCTAAGGCATACGTTTATCTTTTTTATTTTCTTTTTTTTTTTTCAACCAGAGAGTTAAACAAAAACATGACTTCATTCACACTCGATTTATGTGGATGGGGGAATTGTTTCCACTGAGCTATTGTGTTCTGATGGCAGATATACTTCCCCTTCGTCAGAATACTGATCTGTACTGCAGGCTATAGCTGGCAGCACTAGATGATTGGGGAAAAACCCGACAGGCTGGTTGTACAGAAGTCGATCTACTACTCGACTTCTGTACAATCAGCATGCCCATACATTGATCAAAGTTTAATCGGTCCCTGCTGAACCAGCCAAATTTGGATCCATGTATGACTGGCTGAAGATTGTAGTCTCATGCAGTAGGAAATATGCACCTCTCTGTCATTGAGGTCTGTTGTTTTCCATTCTCAGCATAGATGTTCACTCTGCTTTTCCATTTTATATATGTATGTGCTGCAGACACAGGGTTCTAGATGCACACACCCTGCAGTCTCTAATAGTGTTGCCCTGAAGCACTTATTGACCACAACGAGCAGTGACATTCCTCTTCTACACTGAAAAAAGGCTTTAATGCCTGGTCTGACTTGGTGGTAAAGCCAGGGGCTTTACCACCAAGTTTACACTTGTTTTAAGACTCTCCTGAGCTAACACAGGTTATTAAACGGGTACATTCCTAACTAACACTTTAGTTATCACAGAAATAACGTAAGGTGAAGAGAGGAGATATTTGGTTCCTACCTTAGGGCCTTTCAGACGGAGCGGACCGCATTGCGAACCGCTCCGGCACTTTTTTTTTTTTTCACGGAGCGGATGACACTTGTGTCATCCGCTCCGTATGTCAGCATATCATCCCATCTATTTGCGGATGATGTATGTATGTCTATGGGCATTGCGGATGACACCGCTGACAACCGATTTTGCATCTGTTCCGTTTTTTAAACGGAACGAAAATAGGGTTCTGTTCCGTTCCAAAAAAACGGAACAGAACTGAAAGGAAGAAAATCTGATGTCAGCGGATTGTCGTCCGCTGACATCCGCAATGCCATTGACATGCATTATGTCCGTATTTCATCCGCAAAAAAATAGGATGATTTACGGACATGCGGAACACCCGTGTGAAAGGGCCCTTAGTTAAGTTTATTAAACATCTCTTAGGAAATTACCACCCTGATTCTCTGTGATAAGGCTTACCACAACTTAACACCGTTTATTAAACGTACACCAGTATGTGCTGAGACACAGCGCACATGGCACGGTTTGTGTTCTTTCCTCAGAACTATATTAAAGCGGCACTAATAATAATTCAATAAATTTCTTTTCAATGCAGCAGTGTTGAAATGTAGTAGTACGCGGCTCAACCTAGTGTCTCAACCTGCTGGACAAAAAAGTACTCTCCATTTTTTTGTGTGTGGGGGAGAATCTGCCCGCATTGTCTAAGTGCAAAATTTTAACTGTGTGTTCAAGAACCGCAAATGCGTGGCTAAAAGTTTGTCATAGACAGGAACATAAATCTGGCCATGTTCACACTGGACACTCCTCCCACAGTGCTCAACACAATGACAGACGCATGAGTAAGGTGTTAAGTACTGGGTTGAGCAGACCCTCTTGGGGAGCTGAGACCAGTCCCTATCTGGTCTGATTTACTTTTGAATGACAGCACATCGCAGTGGGTGGATCCATAGTTCAATAGCAGCCCAGTAATTTCCCGAAATATGGGCATTGTCCAAATTTGGATATTGACATTGCCTGTATCTCTGTTTTTTACATTTTGGCTTTCATCTGGGGAATCTCCCAACCAACAGCTGAATGGGGCCAGGAATACAGTAATGTGTGCTATTCTTTACCAGCACAGGAGAGACCTGATCAGAGTATTGGTGTACCTCTGTATGGCAGCTTGGAATTTGTCTTCATTACTGTCAGTTTTCTAATCTAAGAACTGTCAGTAATTCTTTAGGAACTTGCCGCTGCCATTGCGACATAATCTTAATGTGGCAGTAGTAAAAACTACCTGTAAAGTTGCTAACACTGGTGCGAATGCTTGCCTGAAATAGGCGTAGGTGGTTCTTGAGCAAACTACCACCTGTAAAGTGCCATAAGGCCATTTGAATGCGCTTGATAGTGTGTTAAACAGTTTGCTCTGTGTTAAACATTTTTTGCTCTACTAGGAAATCAGGGAGCTGTTCAGCTTTATTCTACTTTATGAGTAAATCTTCCTATATCTAAAATCTATTTCAAAGTAAGCTACATCGTCAATTCAAATTATCAAAATTTATGTAGATAATGTTTAATTCTGGAATCTCAAATATACTGAATATTGAAAAGCCTAAGGGCTCTTTCACACGGCCGCTCCATATGTCCGCAAATCATCCTATTTTTTTGCGGACATAATGTAAGTCAATGGCATTGCGGATGTCAGCGGAATACCATCCGCTGACATCCGATTTTTCTTCCTTTCAGTTCTGTTCCGTTTTTTGGAACGGAACAGAACCCTATTTTTTCATCCGTTCAAAAAACGGAAAGGAAGGAAAATCTGATGTCAGCGGTGTCATCCGCTGACATCCGCAATGCCATAGACTTACATTATGTCCGCATATCATCCGCAAACGGATGGGATGATATGCGGACATACGGAGCGGATGACACAAATGTCATCCGCTCCATGAAAAAAAAAAATTCCCGCAGCGGAGCTTTCACACGGAGCGGCCGTGTGAAAGAGCCCTTAAATTGTATTGTAAAAATCGAAGACTATTGCACAAGTGAAACATTTGCAAAGATTTGCCTAAGCACCACATTGTGGTAAGGCTAAAGTGGCTTCGTCCATAGCAATGGAGCTGCATAGATCTGTTAGAACTCCAGAGAAAATGCATGCACAGATGGAGTGCGAGGAGGTGATTGTAGTGCATATGGTACATTCTCTTGTGACCCCATTAACTCTGTGCTTCGTAAAAGTGCTACTGCCAGCATTACATATCTCTGGGTGTTGGAAATGTACTCAAAAACTTGAACCTCTGTTAATGGGCTTCTTTTTGTGTCAGACGGGTTCTATAATCATGCACAAGTCTACGGACATGCAAAATCCGGTTGAAACTGGTAAAATTGACCAGTCAATTAATTCTGATGTCAAACGAAAGCCGTCCAAACAATCCCAAAGCTTGTCGATACAGATCCATTTGGAGGTTTTAAACCTGGTTTAGAAAGATTAAATGGTCACAGGTCTAAAACTGGTACAGATTGAGTATTTAGAATAGGGAATAGCTGAAACAAGAGTATGGAGATTCATGTAATGTACATCCTTTACCTACCCCTCTAGTTCTGCCCAATTTAAAGTGGAGTTGTCCTTTAAGCCCTATTACATTAGTCTTTAAAAAATGGTTGTGCTGAAAGACAATAGTGGTACTGTTGGGCACAGAGATTTCATTAGACATGCGTTCTGTAAGAATTATGAAAACTCTATCTTGGTCGTATATTTTGGCACCTATTTGTAGAAAAGTACTGTAGATTGTTTTTTTCTATAGTTGAATTCTATTTTTCTTTTGTTGATGCCTTTCACAAAGATAATTCTTCCTATTTAACATGTATTCTGCATTTCAGAATGAAGAGTTAGATAAAAAGTATGCTGGCCTACTGGAAAAGAAATGGACATCAGTTATCAGATTACAAAAGAAGGTAATTGCATTAGTTTTTCCTGAATAAATGTTTGTTTTTATCTTGAATGTGTAGATCAGTATTATATAGGGTTGGATTTTTTACAGGTATTCTATCTAAGTGATTCCCTCTGTTTTTCTGATTTAAGCTACATAAGAGCTTGGGGAGGGGACGCAATAACACACTGAATTTGCCAGTAAAAGACTGCACGGGGATGGGATTGGTGTCAGGACAAGTCTGATCATTGGAGGAGAACAGGGTGAGTCCCCAGCACAGCTAGAGAACTGACCATGGGGTGTTCTCCTGCTTATTGTGGTCAGTTTTTTTTAAAAATAGAACAGGGACTGACGAACACCAGGGATTTCACACACAGGAGCAGCACAAGGAGAACAGGAAACTTTCTCTTACGTCCTCCGACAGTCGCCGCCTCCTCTAAGTCATCACTATTGGGTATTGTCCCCCTATCCGTAGGAATAGCTAGGCATATAGACTTTGTCAAAAGACAAAAGGCATTAACATATACACACCCACGGGGGCTGTCCCATCTGGTCAATACCCCCCCCTGCATCACCACTCCCAACTCAGTTTTAGTTTGCCTAGCTTAGGAATAGTCAGGCTACCTTGTGCTGGGGCTTCAGTCTCAGCCTTCCCAAATCTTTCATTTGATTTTTCTTTTAAATGTCAGTTTTTTTCTCTCACTTTACTAGCTGTTTATTTTACCAGCTCTAGTGTTTTCGAAGTTATTCTTCGGATGAAGATGGATCATGCGGTGCTGGGATTCGGACTGGCCGCCCTGGTTCTCCAGGGCACAGAGGGCCAGATGGACCCCCAGCCCGCCATCGAGCGTTCAGCTATGGTTCGTCCTGGCATTAAGAACGACCCATCCCTGTTCGCTGCAGGGATGCAGCCGTGAGGTGGCTACCTCACAGGACTTGTCTGCAATACTGCAGCGTCATGTCCCTGGCTCACGGCACTCCCTGTCGGATGAGGACAGAGGTTTATCCATGCATAGAGGCTCCCCCACGCCATCGGGTACAGGTAAGTACTTTGTGTGGGGCCTCTGTCTGGGGTGGCAGTCTGTGTTGCTGTGTGTCCCCATGTCTGTGCCTGTGTGACTCCCTGTGCGATCCCTGCGGGGTTCGCTGTGTGCACTGTATGTTTTGCCGGGGGTCCCTGTCCCAGTGTCCCCTTAGGTGCATGTTTGGGGGTACAGACTTGTGTGTTGTGCGGCGACCGCTTCGGGGGAAAAATCGCACGGTCTGCCATGTTTTTTGATATGCACACGTGTATAGCCCCTCTGGGGCGAGTTTACAGCTCATTTTGGCGCCAACCGCCGCCATTTTGTGGGCGGTGGAACGATCGGTTCGGCCGCATGTCAGCGGCCATCTTGATGTAGCCTCCTATGCATCCCTAGGGGGCAGCCATTTTCCCTGGGGTCTGGCTTTTAGCCAGCCCCCTCCAGCAGCATTTCCTCTTCCTCTCAGACGGCACAGGTAGCAACGATCTGCGGGCTCTGCAGTGTATCTCTGTCTTCTTCTGCATACTGCTTCTGGCTCAGTTTTCTTCTCCTTTTGGGGGTCTTCATAGCTGTGACAGTAGCGGTGGGCTGCGCACTCCGCAGCGCTATTTAAGGGGACAGTACATTATTTTTTTGCACTGTAGTTTTTTATTATCTTGAGCCATGGATTCTCAGGAAAGCAAGTTTCCTCCAGCTTTGGTGGGGGGCCCCAGTTATCCTGTGGCCCTGCTGCGACCTGATCTGGCTGCTGTGGTTGCGACTTTAGTGGCAAATATGGAAATGCTGATGTCTGAACGTGCTGCGAGAAAACGGCCAAGGCTGTCTCTCTCTTCTGATTCAGATGGGGATATGGCTGCTGCTGCAAGCGTACCCTTTTCAGGTTCCCGCTCATCCTTGGACCCCCCGGGGTCTGAGGGGGAGGCTGAGGTGGAGGGTGTTGATACATCCTCCCCAGGGTCACCCGAAGAACGGGCGACCATGGATGAGTTGATTGTTTCTGTTAAGGAAACCTTACATTTAGAGGATGAGCCCTGTCCTCCGGGCGTTGTGTCCTCATTTGGGACGCACAGGACCCGCAAGTCCGCTCAGGTTTTTCCCTGCCCAGCGGAATTCCATTACACTGTTAATGAAATGTGGCGCACGTTGAAACGTCCATTCCTGGTACCTAGTCGGTTCAAATTGCTTTATCCTTTTGCGCCGGCTACGGAATCACGATGGTGTGTGCCTCCACAGGTAGATCACACTGTGGCCGTGCTGAACAAGGCTACCTTGGTTCCTACTGAGGATACCCCGGTTTTTCGGGATCCTACGGACCGGCGTTTGGAGTCTCTAGCCCGCCATTCCTATACGGAGGCGAGTTCGTTGCTCAAACCGGTTTTTCGCGTCCGTTATGGTGGCTCAGGCGGTGGCTGATTGGATTAAGGTGCTTAGAAGCAACCTAGTGTCCGATGACGTGCCGCCTGCACGACTAGAAATGGTGGACCAGATCCATCAAGGAGTCATGTATCTGTGTGATGCAGCCCTTAATGAGGCCCACTTGGTGGCTCGCCTCTCGAGTGTCGCGGTACTTAACCGGCGACTGATATGGCTGAAGAGCTGGTCGGTCGACCAGTCCTCGCCGGAAACTGTGGCTGATTTTCCCTATGCTGGCTCTCGCCTTTTTGGCGAGGCGTTGGATACCCTGGTGAAGGGCGTAACGGGGGGTAAGAGCACTATGCTACCCCAGAACCCGAAGAGCAAGTCCTTCCGTGGCAAGCGGCGTTCTGCGCCTAGATCTACTCAGGGGTCCTTTCGTGCCTTTCGGAACCAATCCAAGGGCAAGCCTTTAAGGCCCAGGGCAACCAGAAGAAACCCAGGGCGAGTAAGCAGAAGACCGGCAATGCCGGTTCGGCGGGACAATCCGCCTCTGCCTGAAGGGGCACCCTCACCCATTTCTGGGGTGGGGGGACGTTTGCGCGGTTTCCTCCAACCTTGGCTGCTCCGGATTTCGGACAGGTGGGTCCAGGAAATCGTTCGATCAGGTTACAAGATCGAATTCCTTTCCAGGCCGACAGATTCTTTCCCTCCAATCTCCAGCTGCTTCCGGGGCAACTGCAGGACTTGCATCAAGCGGTGCAGGACATGCTTGCTCAGGGGGTGATTGTCCCGGTGCCTCATCGGGACAGGTTTCGGGGGTTTTATTCGAATCTGTTCACTGTGCCCAGGAAGGAGGGCAAAGTGCGTCCTATTCTGGACCTAAAAGCGATGAACCGCTTCGTGCGTGTTCGGAAGTTTCGAATGGAGTCTCTCCGTTCGTTTGTGGCCTCCTTGAGTCCAGGAGAATTCCTGGCTTCGATCTGAAGGATGCGTACCTGCACATCCCCATTTTCGAGGGTCATCAGCGATACCTTCGGTTCGCTATCGCGGAGGACCACTACCAGTTTGTGGCGTTACCGTTCGGTCTCGCTTCGGCACCCAGGGTATTTACCAAGGTGTTGGCACCGGTTCTGGGCCTGCTGCGGGCCCAGGGCATTGCGGTCCTGGGGTACCTGGACGATCTGCTTCTGAGATTGCGTGTCAGCCAGGACCTTGTGCGCGATCTGTCCATCACAGTACAGACGCTCCAGGAGTTCGGGTGCGCCCCCACCCGGCTTGAGGGTGGGGGGACGTTTTCACCGGTATTCAGGGCATTAGATCGAGCATCGACCACTGCTACCGGTGCGATTCTTCCCTTCCAACATTTAAGTACTACAGGGAGCGGTAGTTACCGTTCCCTGAACAGATCTTTTTCTTTACCTTTTCCAAAGATTAGTCTCAGTTCCCCACAAGAATCGGATCCGGTTGAACAGACAGACCAAGAAGCCTCTAGCCGGGTGACTTCGGTCCCTGAGATTCAACCAGGAGAGATCACCGTTCCTGATAGGAATCAGGTGTCTGATAAATGTGTGGGAACAGAGAACGATCAGACTTTGTCGGATGGTCGGGGCCAGATAGCTCTAGGGCCGCCTGGTTCAGATCCAGTCAGCGCCAGTGGTCCTAGAAATTCTAGGCTGGCCTCGTCAAGCCGATCTACCCGACTTGGACATGCGAGTCGCGGACGTTCCTTGGGAACTTCGTCTCGGGGAGTGTCTGCGGTCTCAAGGACCAATCTTCCATCGTGCTTTACAGTCGCTGGTTTTAATGGCCTGGCCATTGAGACCCAGGTACTGAAGGACAGAGGGTTGTCAGCTTCAATTATTCCTACCCTTATTAAAGCAAGGAAAGCGACTTTCAACAAGGTCTATTATCGCACATGGAAGACATATCGCGTGGTGCGAATCTTTAGGGATTCCTCCACGTACCTATTCGGTGACCCGAATATTGGCCTTTCTGCAAAAAGGGGTTGAGCAGAAACTAGCCTTGAGCACCATCAAGGGTCAAGTTTCAGCATTAGCAATCTTCTTTCAGAAGCCTTTAGCTACTAAGTCCTTGGTGCGGAATTTCATCCAGGGGGTGCGGCACCTGGCTCCACCAGTCCGCACGCCCTTACCGCCCTGGGATCTTAATTTGGTTTTGTCGGTTCTACAGAAACCTCCCTTTGAAAACATCAGGGAGATTCCCTTGCTTACTTTATCCCAGAAGGTAGCCTTCTTGGTGGCTATCACGTCTGCACGCAGGGTGTCAGAACTGGCTGCATTATCATGCCAGTCCCCATACTTAGTGATTCATAGGGATAAGGTAGTGCTTCATCCTAAGCCATCCTTTCTTCCAAAGGTGGTTTCAGATTTTCATCTGAATGAAGATATTATACTACCTTCCTTGTGTCCTCAGCCCAATCATCATCGGGAACATGCGTTGCATTCCTTGGATGTGGTTCGGGCAATCAGGGTATACCTGAAGGCGACGGAATCGTTCCGTAAGACGGATTCACTTTTTGTGATCCCGGATGGCCCCAGAAAGGGGTTGCCTGCATCTGCCGCGACTATCTCCAAATGGATCAGACAGACGGTGGTACAGGCTTATTCTATTAAGGGTCGGAATCCTCCGTTCCCTGTTAGGGCTCACTCCACTCGAGCGCTCAGTACTTCCTGGGCCTTCCGCCATCAGGCGTCAGTAGTCCAGGTATGTAAGGCGGCCACTTGGTCGTCGGTACATACCTTTACAAAATTTTACAAGATTGATGTGATGGCATCAGCGGATGCCTCATTTGGCCGCAAGTTTTTGCAGGCTGCAATTTGAGGAGACCGGTGGTCTACCTCGAGGGTTTTTTTCTGTTGAAAAATTTCTGTTGAGTCTCATCACTGAGGATGAGCATTGTAAACTTCTAGTTGGCACCGGTTGGGCCTTCTAGATTGGATTTGATTTCCATTTTCCCACCCCTCATTTGTGGTACTGCTTTGGGACGTCCCGAGGGTGTTGAATCACCGAGGACTACGTCTGTCAATGAGCGACAGAGAAAATGGATTTTTGTAAAATCTTACCGTAAAATCCTTTTCTCTAGCGCTCATTGACAGACGTAGTCCTCGGTGATACAGCACCTTCGGGTTATGTTGCCTCCACAGGAGCAGGACTAGACAGGAAATTAAAAAGCTCTGGCCACACCCTAGGGGCAGTCCCAGAGGGTATATCCTCTCTCTCTCTGCCTCAGCAAATCAGTTATTTTCGGTCTAGTTAGGAGTAAGGACCTAGATACCTTGCTGGGATCTTCGGTCCTGGCAAGATTTTTTTCTTAAAAGATTTTTTAGACCGCTTTTTTTCTCCAGTGTTCCTGTGAGATCTTCAAGCAAGAAAGCTGAACTGGGCGACGGGCTGGATGTTGAGATCCGGTGGTCACCCCAGTTCAGCCTACGAGCGCGTGCAGGCCATAGCTCCGCACTGGGTCGGCCGCGACAAAGTCCCATTAAGGGACTGACCCCGCGAGTTAAACGTCTCGCTGAAACGCCAAAGACCATGAGTCACGGCGTCCATATCGGTCGACAGCCCTCCCGCCCCGGTGGAGAGGGGTACTGTCAGGAGTTGGTGCCCGCCTGGTTCCGGTATGGTGAGTAGTATGTTCCCCCTTTTCCCCTGACGGGTCTTGTGGTGAACGCGGGCCCCTCTCTGTATGGTAAGATAGAGTCCCTCTCTATCCTATAACATGACACAGATCCTCCTACTTTGAGTGTGATTTTATGTGCAAAAAGCCAGGAGGCTTGGTTTGGGAGCTAACAATCTAATTGTATACATGTTTAAAAGATTGTAATCAGTGGCATTCTGGGAATCTTACTGTGATAAGAATAAGCTACCTACCAGTCAGAAGCCACGGACATGTAGACTGCCTTCCTAAATCAGATCTCCAGCTATAAGCAGGCCTCCCGAACGGCCATGCGGTCCGCCAGGGCCGGTACCGCCAACCACGCCAAATCCCCATGCAGAGAGAGTGTTGTGTGCCCTGCAGCACACCGCTATTCAGTACAGGCCGCCGCCATTTTTTTTGCTGGATCGCACGAGCCGCCATTTTGGCATAGCCTCGTGTCTCCAGCATGGGGGCGGCCATGTTTGAGGTGATCCAAACACCTCGTGGAGCTAGGGGAGGCGCCGGAAGGCGTGCAGAGGGGCGGAGCCGCCTCCTTTCTTCCTGGGCAGCCAGCCAAAAGACTTCCTGTTTGTCAAGACAGCGCTGTAACCTGTTGCAGTTAAACTCTGAGCATCAAGTGGTGAGCCTGGGGGTCTATCTCTCTCTCTCTCTCTCGATCGATAGGGATCCCTAGCAGGTAACACTAAGGGGCTTTTTGTGGCGCTGGGGGTCTGGAAAAAAAAAAAAAGTTTTTTATTTTTGAATTATATCATCCAGAAAGTGACTGGAATTATCATGGACCCTGCCACACATATTCCCCCACCTGTTTCCCTCGAGGGGGCCACGGTACTCGCCGCTGCACAGAGTGTAGAGTCATTTACAGCAATTTTGGAGTCTATGGTGGCTCGGGTGGAGGCGGCCTGTCAGGGACGGGGGTCAAGGAAGCGACCCCCGCCTACCCCTATACTATCTGACACCTCTGACTCAGATTCAGAGATGGTCACTGCAGTTGCAGGTCCCTCTGCAAGGGCTGTTATCTCAGGTAAAGCTCCCTCAGACAGTGAGGAGGACGTTTCTTCTCCCGCTATAATTCAGGAAGAAGCATTGGTGGACGCACTAGTTGTGGCAGTGCAGGAAACCTTAAAACTTGAGGTTTTACCGGCAGAGGCTACTGAAGCAGAGATTCCTTTTGGTACTAATAAGCCCATCAAAACGGTGAAGGTTTTTCCTGTACCCAAGTGTTTCGGTAATAAGATTAAAGGAGAATGGGAGCATTCTAAACGTACCTTTACTATTTCCAAGCGTATTGCTAGACGCTATCCGTTTGAGGAATCCATCATTAAGAAATGGACGGTACCACCAGTGGTGGATCCACCTATTTCCAGGCTGAATAAAGCCATGGTCATCCCAGTGGAGGACACTTCGTCCTTTAAGGATCCGGTGGATCGAAAGATGGAAGCAGAGTCCCGCACCATCTTCTCTCTGATAGGGTCAGCATTTAGACCAGTAATTGTTATTGGTCTAGTTTCCCAGACACTTACGGAATGGGCGAGAATGGTACGCCAAGACCTTAGGGGAAAAGATATTCCCCAGGAGACATCTGATTTGATGGAACAGATTATACAAGGGCTACAGTTTATCTGTGACGCAGCCTTGGACACTACTCCCCTATTAGGGCATGCATCTATGTCAGCGGTCATCCTCAGACGTGTGCTGTGGTTAAAATGCTGGTCAGCTGACCTAGGTTCCAAAAAGACCTTGACAAATCTCCCCTTTCAGGGGAATCGTCTATTTGGGGCCAACCTAGATGAAATCATTAAGGATGCCACTGGGGGCAAGAGCACTTTTTTGCCACAGGCTGCTAAAGCTAAGGGACCTCGCAACAAGCGAGGACCTTTCTTTACCGCCCATAAAGGGCGCCCGGTTGGAACTAGCGGGAAAGGCAAGACTCCTCCAGGAGGGTTCAAGAAGGGCTGGTCGGACAAACAGAGGACCAACCCAGCCAAACCCGAAGCAAAGGAGTACACAGCCTGAAGGTGCGCCCCCACCCGGTTTCAGGGTGGGGGGACGTTTTCACCGGTATTCAGGACATTAGATCGAGCATCAACCACTACTACCGGTGCGATTCTTCCCTTCCAACATTTAAGTACTACAGGAAGCGGTAGTTACCGTTCCCTGAATAGATCTTTTCCTTTGCCTTTTCCTAAGATTAGTCCCTATACCTCACAGGAATCGGATCTGGTTGACCAGATAGGCCAAGAAGCCTCTAGTCGGGTGACTTCGGTCCCTGAGGTTCAACCAGAAAAGATCACCCTTCCTGATAACAATCAGGTATCTGATAAATGTGTGGGAACAGAAAACGACCAGACTTTCTCGGATGGTCGGGGCCAGATACCTTTAGGGACGCCTGGTTCAGATCCAATCAGCGCCAGTTGTCCTAGAAATTCTAGGCTGGCCTCGTCAAGCCGGCCTGGCCGACTTGGACATGCTAGTCGCAGACGTTCCGTGGGAACTTCGTCTCAGGGAGTGTCTGTGGTCTCAAGGACCAATTTACCATCGTGCTTTACAGTCGCTGGTTTTAATGGCCTGGCCATTGAGACCCAAGTACTGAAGGACAGAGGTTTGTCTACTTCAGTCATTCCTACCCTTATTAAAGCAAGGAAAGCGACTTCCAGCAAGGTCTATTATCACACATGGAAGACTTATATTGCATGGTGCGAATCTTTAGGATTTCCTCCACGTACCCATTCGGTGACTCGAATATTGGCCTTTTTGCAACAAGGGGTTGAGCAGAAGCTAGCCTTGAGCACCATCAAGGGTCAAGTTTCAGCATTAGCAATCTTCTTTCAGAAGCCTTTAGCTACCAAGTCCTTGGTGCGGAATTTCATCCAGGGGGTGCGGCACCTGGCTCCACCAGTCCGCACGCCCTTACCGCCCTGGGATCTTAATTTGGTTTTGTCGGTTCTACAGAAACCTCCCTTTGAAAACATCAGGGAGATTCCCTTGCTTACTTTATCCCAGAAGGTGGCCTTCTTGGTGGCTATCACTTCTGCTCGCAGGGTGTCAGAACTGGCTGCATTATCATGCCAGTCCCCATACCTAGTGATTCATAGGGATAAGGTAGTACTTCATACTAAACCATCTTTTCTTCCTAAGGTGGTTTCAGATTTTCATCTGAATGAAGATATTGTACTACCTTCCTTGTGTCCTCAGCCCAAGCATCATCGGGAACATGCGTTGCATTCCTTAGATGTGGTTCGGGCAATCAGGATATACCTGAAAGCTACGGAATCATTCCGTAAGACGGATTCACTTTTTGTGATCACGGATGGCCCCAGAAAGGGTTTGCCTGCATCTGCCGCGACCATTGCCAAATGGATTAGACAAACGGTGGTACAGGCTTATTCTATTAAGGGTCAGAGTC
Source organism: Pelophylax lessonae (assembly GCF_965119305.1). NCBI lineage: Eukaryota > Metazoa > Chordata > Amphibia > Anura > Ranidae > Pelophylax > Pelophylax lessonae. Next base: position 145,009,328 of record NC_138769.1, on the reverse strand, counting down.
CTCCGTTCCCTGTTAGGGCGCACTCCACTCGAGCGCTCAGTACTTCCTGGGCCTTTCGCCATCAGGCGTCAGTGGTCCAGGTATGTAAGGCGGCCACCTGGTCGTCGGTACATACCTTTACAAAATTCTATAAAATTGATGTGACGGCATCGGCGGATGCCTCATTTGGCCGCAAGGTTTTGCAGGCCGCAATTTGAGGAGACCGGTGGTCTACCTCGAGGGTTTTTTTCTGTTTGGAAAAAAAAAAAAAAAAAAAAATTTTCTCTTTTTTGTTGAGTCTCATCATTTAAGGATGTGCATTGTAAACTTCTAGTTGGCACCGGTTGGGCCTTCTAGATTGGGATTTGATTTTCATTTTCCCACCCCTCATTTGTGATACTGCTCTGGGACGTCCGGAAGGTGCTGTATCACCGAGGACTACGTCTGTCAATGAGCGCTAGAGAAAAATGGATTTTTGTAAAATCTTACCGTAAAATCCTTTTCTCTTAGCTCATTGACAGACGTAGTCCCCGCCCCTCTGTTTTTTTGAGTTGGGTTGGGTTAAAATCTCTAAAGACTGCTTTTTCACATAACTGATTTGCTGAGGCAGAGAGAGAGAGGATATACCCTCTGGGACTGCCCCTAGGGTGTGGCCAGAACTTTTTAATTTCCTGTCTAGTCCTGCTCCTGTGGAGGCAACATAACCCGAAGGTGCTGTATCACCGAGGACTACGTCTGTCAATGAGCTAAGAGAAAAGGATTTTACGGTAAGATTTTACAAAAATCCATTTTTCTCTTAGCTCATTGACAGGCGTAGTACCCAACCCTCTGTTTTTGAGTTGGGTTGGGTTAAATTCTCTAAACACTGCTTTGTGACATAACTGATTTGCTGTAGCAGAGAGAGAGAGAGGATATACCCTCGGGGACTGCCCCTAGGGTGTGGCCAGAGTATTTTCTTTCCTGTCTAGTCCTCCTCCTGTGGAGGGCAGCATAACCCGAGGGTGTTGAATCACCGAGGACTACGTCTGTCAATGAGCTAAGAGAAAAGGATTTTACGGTAAGATTTTACAAAAATCCGTTTTTCTCTGAGTCCTCCGACATTCGCCGCCCCCGCCCCTCTTTTGGGGTTCTTATTACCTACTGCTATGCTACCAAACTGAGTTGGGAGTGGTGATGCAGGGGGGGTATTGACCAGATGGGACAGCCCCCGTGGGTGTGTATATGCTAATGCCTTTTGTCTTTTGACTAAGTCTATATGCCTAGCTATTCCTACGGATAGGTGGACAATACCCAATAGTGATGACTTAGAGGAGGCGGCGACTGTCGGAGGACTCAGAGAAAGGAATTTTGCAGGTAAGATTTTACAAAATTCCGTTTTTTCTCACAAGTACATGATACAGCAGGCACATATCAGGAATATAAAATGTTCGGATCAGAAATATCAACAACTGCCCTAACATTTGATTTCCTCTTTCTAATTGCAGGTTATGGAATTAGAATCAAAACTGAATGAAGCAAAAGAAGAGTTTACTTCTGGGGGACCTATAGGACAAAAGAGAGACCCCAAAGAATGGATACCACGTCCTCCTGAAAAATATGCACTTAGTGGTCACAGAAGTCCGGTTACCCGTGTCATTTTCCATCCAGTGTTTAGTGTTATGGTCACTGCTTCGGAGGATGCAACTATAAAGGTATTTCTAGTCACTTTTTTGACAGTAAAGTTGTTTAACAGTTGAAACCTTTTTTTTTTACACACATTCTTAGAACTGAAGGCACATTTTACCATAGTTTAGAGCCATTGCACACCAGAATGTGGTGCAAGAAACCTGCATTCCGTGCGTGTTTCCGCCACAATGTTCAAAACGCACTGCACTTCCGATCTGCAGTTGGTGTCAGTGTTAGATGAATCACACCACAAATGTATGGCACCAGGGATTTAGAGATTTGTCTCTAGTTAGATGACTAGGTGTTGTATCACACCATAGGTTGCACACTTTACTGCCTTTCCACCTAGAGCTCTTTATAGGGAATTTGGATGCTTACTCTCTTCCTTTTGCTGCGAGGACTTGGCTACAGGACAGTCTACACCCGGGTGCCTGCATTCTTCTTTTGGACATGCTTAACCTCAATTCTGCACTATACTTCCTGAGTATTAAACAGGGGATCACCCTTACCAATAGTTATGGTGGAAACTAAGCCAAAGGAAGCCACGGTAAAAATTTAGGCAAACTTTTGTTCTGCTGAGGGGCGTTCAACACTCAACCACACAGTGACAATGCTTCCCTCGGACCGAAGCCGCTTTAAAATTTGTCTCTGCGTCAGATTCTTGCTAAGCCTATGGCACTCGGCATAAGGATTATCAAAGGCTGAATTTTAAGAGATATTTTTTTCTGCAGCTTTGTCACAATTAGACAGCAAATGGTTTAAATACAGCCAGTACTGTCCTCAGTTCAAACGGGCTCCTTCAAACCTGCCACTTCTACTTTAGTCAGATGGCGTTATGCCCACACTAAAAGGAGAAACAAAGGAACTGGTAGCGGAAGATCATTTTTTTCTAGAACCCTATGCAACCTACATAAATTTTGATAATTTGAATTGACTTCACACCAGACGCTTGCTGATGATTGGCTCACGTTTTCGGTGCGCGAAAACTTTGGCATTGTCACACTTGATCCTCTTCCCCTTTGCTCTGGCCCTTAAAGAGAAAAGGCTATTTCCCTTTCAAGAGCAAATAAAAGGGACAATTTATAATTTGGTTAATCCAGGAAGGATTTTTGCTCCAAAATTCATTATTGAACAACTCCAATCTAATAAAAAAAAAAATTTACTAAGAACTGGACTGTTCTGGTAGGGAATCTATTTCCGGTACAAATATCTCTCTATTTTAAATAAAGATGATTCTAGTGTCAAAGATTCTGCACATATGACGTTTTGAGACTTAACCACTTGCCGACCAGTCACGTTGACTGTACTGCGGCTGTATTCAGTTACAGCGGGAGTCGGGCCAGGGGGGGAGCGGCGGTGATCACCGCTGCTCTTCCCCGATCGTCTGGGATCTAGTGTGGAAATCCGCTCGCTTGTGTAAACAAAGCTGGCGGATCTCCTAAGTGACAGGCAGGGTCAGATTGCGGGGTTCAGCATAGCTGAACCTGCGATCTGTCCCTGTGTCACTCAGTCACCCCCCCCCCCCCCCCCCACATACGTTAGTAAGCACCAGGCATACATTAACCCCTTGATCACCAATAAAAATTAACCCCGTCCCTGCCAGTGTCATTTTTACAGTAACAGCGCATATGTATAGCACTGATTACTGTAGTAATGTCACTGGTACCCCCAAAAGTGTCAAAAATGTCAGTCAAGGGTCCGTTCTGTCCGCCGCAATGTCGCAGTCCGCAAAAAAAATCGCAGATCTCCACCATTACTCGTTAAAAAAAACACCAAAAATTGCAGAAATCTTTCCCTTAGTTAGTAAACGCAATAACTTTTGCGCAAACCAATCAAAATACGCTTATTGCGAATTTTTTTTTTTTTTTTTTTTTACCAAAAATATGTAGCAGAAAACAAATTGGCCTAAAATGCCAAAATTTGATTTTTACGTTTTTTTTGGGGGGGATTTCAAATAAAAAAATGTGAAAATTTTAATTTGGGCACAGCGTTGCATGACCGCGCAATTGTCCGTTAAAGTAACACCGTGCCGAATCGCAAAATATGGCCTGGTCAGGAATGGGGTAAAACCTTCCGGTCATAAAGCAGTTAAAAATACGCTCATTGAGAATTTTTTTGTCAAAGACATGTAGCTAAATACATTTTGGCCTAAATTTATGACAAAAATTGAATATAGCCGATATTTTTTAACTGTCAAAGTAGAAAAATATTGTTGTTTTTTCAAAATTGTCGCTTTTTTTAATATCGCAAAAAATGAAAATTGCACAGGTGATCAAATACCACCAAAAGAAAGCTCTGTTTGTGGGAAAAAAGGGCGTAAACTTTGTTTGGGTACGGCGTTGCATGACCGTGCAATTGTCAGTTAAAGTCGCACAGTGCCGAATCGCAAAAAGTGGCCTGGACGTAAGACAACAAAATCCTCCGGTGGTAAAGTGGTTAAAATCTAGAGAGTTCTCATTTCACTTGCAGGACCAGCTCAGCAATGAGCCATCACTGATTTTGTTTTCAGGACCCTATCTTAACAGAGCAACTGCAGCAGTTATCCTGTGCCCTGCTCGTTGCGCTGATGCCTTAGATTTTGTCATAACCTTAACTTCTAGAGTGGCTTTGATTTCCATTCATGTGCAGAAACTTAATCATGCCTACCTCCAGTGGCGGCCGGTCCATAGGGGGCGCCAGGGCGCCGCCCACCCTAAAAAAAGAAAAAAATTACAAAAGAAGCAATAAAGTTTTCAAAAAAAATAAAAAATTGCGTTCGCCGCCGCCGGCCTATGTGGAAGCTGGGGGTGGGGTTACGACCCAGAAGATGCGCCGATTGGCTGCCTTCTGGGGGCGTAACCTGGGCGCAAGGCACAGCGCATGGACACCCCCACTTCGTGGATTCCTGGCTGTGATTGGTCCAGACTCCAGCCTGGACCAATCACAGGAGGACATCCCGGGACGGTCCTTTGGTCACGTGACGCGTGGGGGGCAGTGCACCGCCCCGGCGTCACGTCCTTCCCGCCCGCCGTCGCAGAGAGAGGGGACCCGCACGGACTCCTCTGGATCCAGCCGGAAGCCGCCCAAAGCAGTCTCGCACCGGCCGCCGGAAGAAGCTGACCGTCTGACGCGAGGTGACGGAGGACCGCAACGTTAGTCTCTGGCCACAAAGGTAAGTTAAAGCACCAGGATCGGCTGCACTAGCGCTGGCAAGTGGCAATGGATGGAGCCATGGAGGATGGTGCTGGATGGTAGAGTGCTGCGGGAGGTGCATGCATGGCTACACTGTGCACAGTGCAGCCATGCATGCACCTCCCGCAGCAATCTACCATCCAGCAACATCCTCCATCCATTGCCACTTGCCAGCCCACTACTGTCTGCTTTGAAGGGGGCACGCACGCTGGTCTCTGCATTGAAAGGGGGCATTATACTGGTCACTACATTGAGGGGTATGTATACTGGTCTCTGCATTGAAAGGGGGCATTATACTGGTCACTACATTGAGGGGCATGTACGCTGGTCACTACATTTAAAGGGGGCATGTATGCTGGTCACTACATTTAAAGGGGGCATGTACGCTGGTCACTACATTGAGGGGCATGTACGCTGGTCACTACATTGAGGGGCATGTACGCTGGTCACTACATTGAAAGGGGCATGTACGCTGGTCACTACATTGAAAGGGGCATGTACGCTGGTCACTACATTGAAAGGGGCATGTACGCTGGTCACTACATTGAAAGGGGCATGTACGCTGGTCACTACATTGAAAGGGGCATGTATGCTGGTCACTACATTGAAAGGGGGCCTGTATGCTTGTCACTACATTGAAAAAGGGCATGTACGCTTGTCACTACATTGAAAAAGGGCATGTACGCTGGTCACTACATTGAAAGGGGCATGTACGCTGGTCACTACATTGAAAGGGGCATGTACGCTGGTCACTGCATTGAAAGGGGGCATGTACGCTGGTCACTACATTGAGGGGCATGTACGCTGGTCACTGCATTGAAAGGGGGCATGTACGCTTTTCACTACATTGAGGGGCATGTACGCTTGTCACTGCATTGAAAGGGGGCCTGTACGCTGGTCACTACATTGAAAGGGTACATGTATACTGGTCACTACATTGAAAGGGTACATGTATACTGGTCACTACATTGAAAGGGGGCCTGTACGCTTGTCACTACATTGAAAGGGGGTCTGTACTGTGGGGTTTGTGCTAGGGGGTCTGTACTGTGGGGTTTGTGCCACTCTGTCAGTGTATCCCATAATAGGGTGTCTCTCACAGTATATCCCATAATAGGGCCCCTGCTCCCTATTATAGGATATACTAATACTGATGGACCCCTTAATATGTGATATATTGGGAGAATTTGTTCACGCAAGCAAAATACAGGGGACAAAATGGGTGGAGTCTATAAGGGGTGTGGCTTCTGAGAAATGGGAGGGGTCAAAATAAAAGGGCGGGGTCTTGCGCCCCCCCATCTTAAAACTTCACCAGCCACCACTGCCTACCTCCCCATGTATAGGGAACAATCCTAGTCTTTGACTAGGGAGCAGTGTTTCACTACTACCCAGTTAAGGGAACATGGTTACCATAGGTAGCACAGCTCCTTATCAACATCCTGGAGCTCAGAACGAGTATTGTCGAGAGCCCCCACCTGTGAGGTCACCCGATTGACATGCTGTCAGGCAGTTGCTATGGCCTACATCAATCTCCTAGGAGTACCAGGAGTCCGACAACCTGACCAAAACCAAGTCTGATAATCTCTTGGATGCATAAACCCTGCCAGTGATCTTGCTGTCCACTTCTCAGTAGTGGACATTTGAAAGACTGATTACCTCAGCTGTTCAGGGATTAAGGCCCCTTAAACCTGACGTCTTCAAATTGCTGTGTCCTTGAATGTGATTTACCCCAGACGTGCATGTACTGTGCCCTAGGTTTGACCATTTTACCTTATGGTTACCTGAACAGAGGATCCCACATGACTGGCATCAGAGGCCTTGACTGCTTCTTGGTAACAACCCAGGCTAAACCTTGCTGATCTGAAACAGTTTTTTGTGGGAATGTGCCATTCAAGTGTCAGACATCGGTTTATAGTAGTGTTTAAAGTCCCAGTAACATTTGTGTTTATATTGCAGAATGTTTTTGTTCAACAGCTTGCAGAAAGTCAATGAGTTATGGTCATAATTTGCATTAGAAATGGCTAAAAAACAGCCAGTTTGGGATCGCACAAGAGAGAATTCTTCTAGGTGCAATCCATAATTTAAAAAGATACACACTTGGTTACTTGTTTTTCTCTCGAATGTTTGCATTCAAATGTTGAATTTCCAACAAGGAATGTCTTTTAAAGGTGGTTTGTCTCGTTTTAATGTCAGTAAGCAGGAGAATCTTAAAGCAATCATTTTTCAAGCATTTATCATTCCTCTGTCACCTTAATGGGAAATGAAGGAATGCATCCATTCAGAAGTATTTAGACTCAATTATTGTTATATTGATGTAGACTTTAAAAGTTTGTGACCTGCAATCTTCTGTTTGTTCTGAACTGTGGCAAATGACAGCTTGATGTAAGTGACAGCAGGCCACCTATGAACTGTTCAAAATGTTTTCTCTCACAGGACATCACAGCCACCTAGTGGTGAATCCATTACTTTCAGTATTCTGTTTAGATACTGCATGTTACAGTACCAATCCATAGAAATGGATAGATGTTTTTGTTCAAATACACCACATACGAATCTTAGGTGTGCAGTGACCACACGTTAACACTAAAAATTATATTGCATAGTGCAGATCAGTGACCAGACTTAAGTCTGTAGCTCTCCCCCAACTGTATCTGTGTAGCCATGTTGGCTTTGTATGTCATTTAAAGCAGTGTTTCTCAACTCCGGTCCTCAGGGCACACTAACAGGCCAGGTTTGCAAGAAAACTGAAATACATCACAGGTGATATCATTTGCTGTTCAGTGATTGCAGTATTCTAGTCTGAATCTCCCCAAGGTAATACTTAAAATCTGGCCTGTTAGTGTGCCCTGAGGACCGGAGTTGAGAAACACTGATTTAAAGTATGCTAGAAGTTGTTGGCCTGCCTAAACGTTGCAATATATGTAAACCAACATATTTAATTTTTGTGTGCAAAAGTTTATTGAAACCTGTAGGTGTGCAAAGAGTTCATTTAGAATTGACAGTAGCTCTCAATTCACAGTTCTGTAGGTTTGGTCCCAATAGTTAAGGTTTTGTGGTTGTGAATCACATATAAGGAGTTTACTTGAGGGAGTTAGTTTTGAAGCAAAGTTTGTTGAGAGTGGGGTAGAAGTCCTTGGCCATTTTGGGTGATTTAATTTGCCCCATTTTAAAAGAAAAACACTTGATGTTTTGCTCTGGAGCCAGAAAGGAAAATCGTATAGATTTGTCATGTCTGCTTGTATGCACATATTTGCAATAGTGTTACAAAAATGTACTTATGTCTCTGACGCGTTAATGTTGTTTTATGGCTATTGAATAAATATTCTTTTTGCTATAGCTAACCTAGTTGAAATGCTCTATTTCCCTTGAAAATATTACTGGCTTGTGCACATTGTCACGTGAATTGGGGAAATTTGTACTTTGTTTATTAAAGAAACCGACTGCAGTGATTGAGTGTCAGTTATTCATCAGCTGTCAGTAATAGTGATTAAACGCAAACCATGACCCTTTGTTTAATGGAGGCCAGTGTGTGTTTCTCGTATCATAAACCTTTACACTTTTTGACAACTTTAGGCACACATTGCAAGTACTGGATTAGACTCCCTTTTTGCCTTCAGAACAGCCTTAATTCTTCGTGGCATAGATTAATGTTGCAAACATTCCTCAGATTTTAGTCCATATTGACATGATAGCATAATGCAAATCTCCTGCTGACTCTACCATCTAAAATTGAGACTAGTTAGAACGGGTAGCGTTTTTCGAATCTTCTGTTGTCCAACTTTGGTGAACCTGTGCAACTTGTAGACTCCAGTTTCCAGTTCTTAGCTGTCAGGAGTGGCATACAGTGTGGTCTTTTGCTGCTGTAGCCCATCTGCTTCAAGGTACAATGTGGTTGTCTTAGAGTGGTATTCTGCATACCTTGGTTGAACGAGTGTGTATTTGCGTTACTGTTGCATTTCTGTCATATCGAACCAATCTGCCCATTAGAGCTGCACGAATAATCGTTAAAAAATGGCCATCTCTATTCACTCCCACACAATCTTAAAACAGCATTTCCTTGATTCATACAGTGCAGAGCTGTTCTCTGCTCACTCACAGCTGTCAAAAACAGTCTCCGGCAAATGTTTAGCAATGTTAAGGCTGCGAGAGAACTATTAATACAATGGATCATTTCGTTCTTTTAGATCAAAGGAATAAACTTCCGTCTGTGAGTCCCAGGTCACACAAATACGAGGCAGGAACCCTGCAAATCCACTGCGGGTTCCCCCATGGCACTCAACTTGCAGGCAGTTCACACTGTTATATGCAAATCGCTAGGGGTATCAATACAAAGTTGCCGACACCTCCAGATCAGTTTGCATATCGCAGTGCAAACTGTCAGATCAGACATTAACACCCATTCGATCCGATTCTGGTGCAGTCCCAAAAAAGGGTCCTGTGCGAGTTTGGTCCGAATGTGATGCAAATTCAGCCATACAATCTGTATGGCTGAATTCGCAACGCACAGACATCGTACATTATTTGCAGAGAAGTACGCAGCAGTAAATCTGCTGTAAAGGAGGGCAGTTTAACCTCTTAAAGACTAAGCCTTTTTCTGACACTTGTTGCTTTAAAGTTATCAGTATTTCTCTTTCATTCTTTGACGTACACAACTCCTGATCATCTTGACCATTGGTTTATACTGCCCCCTACAGGAGCAGGACAATAGGCAGAAAGAGACGGATTACGCCTAAGGGCTGTCCCAGGAGGTATACTCCCCCTCTCTGCTAAGGTAGCTCAATTTTTTTTTTTTTATGTGCCTAGTCAGGAGTAAGGACCTAGTTCCTTGCTGGGATCTCTGGTTCTGGCAATTTTTCTATTTTAAATTTTTTTTTTTTTTCCTCCTGTTTTTTTTTTTTCCTGTCAGATCTACATTCAACTGCCAGACTGGGTGACAGGCTGGATAATCTAGATCCAGTGGTCACCCGTCTGGCCAGCGAGCACGTGCAGACCACCTCTCCGGGCTAGATTGGCCGCGACAAAGCCTCACTGGACGGGGCTGGCCTGCGAGTTAAAACTTTTCGCGAGGTCACATACGACCGGGCTTTGGCCCACTTTGCAGCGTCCTTTCTGGCCGAAAGCCCCCCTCATTTAGATGGCGAGGGGTTCTGTCTGGAGCAGTGTTTGCCTGGTTCCTGGTATGGTGAGTAATTGTCCCCCCCCCCCCTTCACTCCCCCTGAGGGTTTTATTGGGTGAACGCAGGCCACTCCCTTGGACGGTCAGCCCCCTGGGTACCCCTGCTTCCTGTTAGGCAACCCCCCTTGTGTCCGGTGGTCATGTGGGTCATCTACCCTACTTCCACCTCCCTCCACCTATACTTGGGGTTGTATGGTGGTCTTGCCTACCTCCGATGGCTGGGAAAGGGTGCTGTACTGGCTGCTTGGGGGCTTTACCTGGGGGGGGGGCCCTGCCACGACCCCCCCTTCATGGTCTTTGCCTGGGCCGCTAGTGTCCCGGGAGGGGGTGGCTTTTGGGTGGTAAAAAGTGCCCCCCACCTTCCCCTGCCTCATCTCAGATCCTGAATCTGATTTGCCTGCCACGGACTGGGGCCCGCCCTGAGGGGTCTGCTGCCACACATCCTGATTTCTCAGATAGAATGATTCCTCCACTCCTGTAGCCATGCACAAAAAGGCTCTGGTGGACGCACTGACTGTGTCTGTTGCGTGAGACTTTGAAAATGGAGGACGCAGCTGTAACTGCAGCGGAGGCACCCGGTTCCCTTTTGACACCCGCAAGCCGTCTAGAGCTGGGAAAGGGTTTCCATTTTCTTCCTATTGTAATAGATTTGTCACAAAAGAGTGGGAACGTCCAAAATTTCCCTTTGTGGTCCCTAAGCGATTCGCAATGAGCTACCTCATTGAAGAGTCTCCCCTTAAAAGTGGACTGTTCCACCGGTGGTGGATCCCCCGGTTCCAGGTTGAATAAGGCAGCCATGATTCCGGCTGACAGGAAAGCGGAGGCTGTGGCCCACAATATGTTCACTGTGGCTGGCTCAGCACTCAGGCCAGTCTTCACCATTGCTCTGGTGTCACAAACTCTGACCGAGTGGGTTAAACTTTTATGCCCTGACCTTAAAGGGAGCAGCTCCCCCCTGCCTTTTCTGAGCTAGCGGACCAGTTGGTCCAGGGGCTGCAATTTATCTGTGATGCCTCTTTGGATGTGGTTACCCTGATTTCTAGATGGTCTGTTTTGGCACTGGTCCTTAAGCGTGTTTTGTGGCTCAAATGTTGGTCTGCAGACCAGACCTCTAAAAAAGCCTTAACTGCTCCCTTTTCAGGGAGATCACTTGTTTGGAGCTACCCTGGCTGAGGACAATTAGAGTCTCATGGGGGAGAGCACTTTTATTTTGCAGGCTAGTAAGGGTAAGGAACGTCGTTGCAGACGTAGCCCATCCTTGGCTCACAAGAAGTTTTTTCCTCCCTCGGGGTCGGCTGATGAGGGTTCAAGGCCTCTTCGGGGGGATCCAATCAAACTTGATCTGGCAAGCCCAGAGCAGGATTCTCCAGACCCTCAGACCAGGCTAATTCTGCATGAAAGTGCGCCCTCACCTGTACCTGGGGTGGGGGGGAAGGTCTTCACTGGTTTGTGTCCGTGGAACTCCTTAGTGTAAAACTAGTGGGTCCACAAAGTGATACAGTTCGGCTATAAGATCAAGTTTCAATCTTGCCCTCGGAAAGGTTCTTTCTTTCCAACGTGCGTCTGTCCCTGGACCGATTGCAAGCTCTCTTTGGGGCTGTGCAAGACCCGTTGCTTCAAGGGGTGATTGTCCCGGTTCCAACCTGAAGAAAGAAGGCAAGGTGCATCCAATTCTGGATCTCAAGGTCCTGAACTACTTTGTGTGGACACAGAAGTTCAGAATTAAGTCAATTCACACAGTGGTGGCATCCCTGCGTCAAGGGGTTTTACTTGACTCTATCGACGCAGAACGCTTACTTACACATTCCAATATATGTCGGTCACCAACGCTTCCTCCGCTTTGCCGTGGGAGAGGAGCATTATTAGTTTGTGGCGTTACCCTTAGGTCTCGCCTCTGCTCCTCGGGTCTTCACAAAGGTGTTGGCCCCGATGCGTTATTACGTTAGCGAGGGATCACAGTGCTGGGTTACCTGGACGACCTTCTCTTGCAAGCAGAGTTCCCTTACTGCTCTGATGGACAACGGGGAAATCACTATACGGACTCTAAGGAAGTTTGACTGGCTTCTGAATTTATGAGAAGTCTGCTCTTAGTCCAGCTTCGTGGAAGGAACATCTGGGTCTGACTCTGGACTCAGCTCTAGCCGTGGTGTTCCTTACTCTGTACAAACTCCAGAAATTGCATGCTGCGATTCATCTGCTGTCCAGCAGGTGGTCGGCCCTCCAGACTTTCATGTGGGTGCTGGGCCTGATGGTTTCTACCTTCGAGGCAGTCTCGTTTGCACAGTTCCATATGAGGTCCCGGCTAAGGGAGCTCTTGGGCAAATGGGACAAGTGTCCAAAGTCTCGGCTAAGGGAGCTCTTGGGCAAATGGGACAAGTGTCCAAAGTCTCTGGGCAATCCAATCCGGCTGAGCCAGAAAAAGTGTTTGGCTTCACTCTCCAGCTCTTCGTCTTGGCAAATCCTTTCTCCCCCTGTATTGGACAGTGGTTACCACAGATGCCAGTGTGTTCGGGTGGGAAAGTGTCCTGGGTCTGAATTCCACTCAGGGAGTTTGGACTCTGAAAGAGTCCAGACTCCCGATCAATGTCCTGTAACTCCGAGCTATCAGACTATGCCTGAATCCCTGAACGGATTGCCTTCAGGGATGTCCAGTGTGGATCCAATCGGACAACGCCGCGGCCGTGGCTTATGTCAACCACCAGGGTGGAACAAGAAGTTTGTTGGCAGCTCTGGAGGTAGCCGGCATTCTCCAGTGGGCAGAGGTTTCCTTCCGGCACTCTCTGCCGTACATATTTCAGGGGTGGAAAATTGGCAGGCAGATTATCTTAGTCAGCAGGCATTGGACCAAGGGGAGTGGTCCCTTCATCCGGAGGTGTTTCATCAGCTGTGTCTCCAGTGGGGCACTCCCGAGGTAGATCTGTTGGCATCTCGGCTCAACAGGAAGGTACACAGGTTTGTGGCACGGTCACGGGATCCGCTAGCGGATGCCACAGACACGCTGGTGGCCCCTGGGGCCAGTATTGTCTGATTTACGCCTTCCCTTTCAAGCTTCTGCCGAGACTCTTGTGCAGGATCGAGGCAGAAAGAATTCCAGTCATTCTAGTGGCTCCAGATTGCCTCGCCGGTCTTGGTACGCCGACCTAATGCAGCTGGTCACCGACACACTTTGGAGACTACCTCTCAGAGAGGATCTGCTGTCCCAAGGGGCATTCTTCCATCCTGCTTTACAGTCGCTGGCTTTGACGGCTGAAAGCCATTTGCTGAAGGATAGAGATTTGTCTGGGGCGGTGATTCCTACACTATTAAACGCTAGAAACTCTACCTCTAGGAAGATCTACCATTGTTCGCAGAAAGCATGCATTTCGTGGTGTGAGTCACTTGGTGTTCTCCCTCGCTTTTTCTCGGTGGCTCAGGTCTTGACCTTCCTTCAACGGGGAGTTGAACCTTTGAGTACCATTATGGGCCAGGTGTCAGCTTTTGTGGACTTTTTGCAACAACCCTTGGCCACGCACTCCTCCTGGTGCTTAACATTCGTTATTCAGTGGGTTTGACATTTGACTCCCCACTACTGCCTTGGGATCTCAATTTGTAACTTTAAGCTCTCCAGAAGCCTCCCTTTGAAAATATTCTGAACGCGCAAGGTGTCGGAATTGGCAGCATTAACCTCTCGCACCTCTTACTTGGAGCTCCACAATGATAAGGTGGTTCTTTGCCCATCTGTCGTTCCTTCCAAAAGTTGTCTCTGCTTTTCATCTGAATGAGAACATCGTGTTGCCTTCCCTGTGTCCCAGGTCAAAACACCCTAAGGAAATAGCGTTTCATTTCCTGGATGTGGTTTGAGCTTTATGGGTGTACCTGGCAGCTACGTAGTGTTTTAGGAAGTCAAACTCACGATTTGTGCTCCCAGATGGGCCTCAAAAAGGACTGTCCGCTTTCGTCTGCGACCATTTCCAGATGGCTCAGAAAGACGGGAACTCAGGACTATTCCATTAAGGGTCAGGTTCCTCCTTTCCCTGTGAAGGTGCACTCTACGCAGGCATACAGTACTTCTTGGGCCTTCTTGCATCAGGCGTCAGTGAGGCGCAGGTGTGCAAGGCGGCTACTTGGTCGTCGCTGCACACTTTCAGAAAGTTTTATAAAGTGGATGTGTTTTCATCTGTGGATGCCTCTTTTGGCCGCAAGGTTTTGCAGGCTGCTTTTTAGAGGGCCTGTTCCCTCTTTAGGGGTGTAATGTTTTCAGGTGGGCTCCAGTTGTTTTTGGATGAGCTCCTGTTACCTGGTGGGCTACGGTTTAGCCTTTGGAATTTTTTTCTTGCTTTTCCCACCCCTCATGTTTGACACTGCTTTGGGACGTCCCAATGGCCAAGAAGATCAGGAGCTGTGTCTGTCAATAAACAAAAGAGAGAATTAGATTTTTGACTTGCTGTAAAATCAATTTCTATGATGTTCATTGACTGACCCACCCCTCTATGGAGTTGTAATACTTCTGACAATGCTTGTAACAAAACTGCGTACCTATAGCAGAGTGGGGGAGTATACCTCTTGGGGCTGCCCTTAGGCGTAATCAGTTTTTTCTGCCTAGGGGGCAGTATAACCCAATGGTCAAGAAGATCAGAAGCTGTGCCCGTCAATGAACATCAGAAGTCAAAAATCATTTTTTCTCTATCGCTCATTGACAGACGTAGTCCTCGGTGATACAGCACCTTCGGGTTATGTTGCCTCCACAGGAGCAGGACTAGACAGGAAATTAAAATGCTCTGGCCACACCCTAGGGGCAGTCCCAGAGGGTATATCCTCTCTCTCTCTGCCTCAGCAAATCAGTTATTTTCTGTCTAGTTAGGAGTAAGGACCTAGATACCTTGCTGGGATCTTCGGTCCTGGCAAGATTTTTTTTTCTTAAAAAGATTTTTTAGACAGCTTTTTTCTCCAGTGTTCCTGTGAGATCTTCAAGCAAGAAAGCTGAACTGGGCGACGGGCTGGATGTTGAGATCCGGTGGTCACCCCAGTTCAGCCTACGAGCGCTTGCAGGCCATAGCTCCGCGCTGGGTCGGCCGCGACAAAGTCCCATTAAGGGACTGACCCCGCGAGTTAAACGTCTCGCTGAAGCGCCAAAGACCATGAGTCACGGCGTCCGTATTGGTCGACAGCCCTCCCGCCCCGGTGGAGAGGGGTACTGTCAGGAGTTGGTGCCCGTCTGGTTCCGGTATGGTGAGTAGTATGTTCCCCCTTTTCCCCCTGACGGGTCTTGTGGTGAACGCGGGCCCCTCTCTGTATGGTAAGATAGAGTCCCCCTCTATCCTATAACATGGCACAGATCCCCCTACTTTGAGTGTGATTTTATGTGCAAAAAGCCAGGAGGCTTGGTTTGGGAGCTAACAATCTAATTGTATACATGTTTAAAAGATTGTAATCAGTGGCAGTCTGGGAATCTTACTGTGATAAGAATAAGGTACCTACCAGTCAGAAGCCACGGACATGTAGACTGCCTTCCTAGTCAAATCTCCAGCTATAGCAGGCCTTCCGAACGGCCATGAGGTCCGCCAGGGCTGGTACCGCCAACCACGCCAAAAATCCCCATGCAGAGATAGTGTTGTGTGCCCTGCAGCACACAGCTATTCGGTACAGGCCGCCGCCATTTTTATTGCTGGATTGCACGAGCCGCCATTTTGGCGTAGCCTCGTGTCTCCAGCATGGGGGCGGCCATGTTTGAGGTGATCCAAACACCTCGTGGAGCTAGGGGAGGCGCCGGAAGGCGTGCAGAGGGGCGGAGCCGCCTCCTTTCTTCCTGGGCAGCCAGCCAAAAGACTTCCTGTTCGTCAAGACAGCGCTGTAACCTGTTGCAGTTAAACTCTGAGCATCAAGTGGTGAGCCTGGGGGTCTATCTCTCTCTCTCTCTCTCTCTCTCTCTCTCTCTCTCTCTCTCTCTCTCTCTCTCTCTCTCTCTCTCTCTCTCTCTCTCGATCGATAGGGATCCCTAGCAGGTAACACTAAGGGGCTTTTGTGGCGCTGGGGGTCTGTGAAAAAAAAAAAAAAAGGGTTTTTTATTTTTTTTTTTGAATTATATTATCCGGGAAGTTACTGGAATAATCATGGACCCTGCCACACAAATTCCCCCACCTGTTTCCCTCGAGGGGGCCACGGGACCCGCCGGTGCACAGAGTGTAGAGGCATTTACAGCAATTTTGGAGTCTATGGTGGCTCGGGTGGAGGCGGCCTGTCAGGGACGAGGGTCAAGGAAGCGACCCCCGCCTACCCCTATATTATCTGACACCTCTGACTCAGATTCAGAGATGGTCACTGCAGTTGCAGGTCCCTCTGCAAGGGCTGTTACCTCAGGTAAAGCTCCCTCAGACAGTGAGGAGGACGTTTCTTCTCCCGCTATAATTCAGGAAGAAGCATTGGTGGACGCACTAGTTGTGGCAGTGCAGGAAACCTTAAAACTTGAGGTTTTACCGGCAGAAGCAACTGATACAGAGATTCCTTTTGGTACTAACAAGCCCATCAAAACGGTGAAGGTTTTTCCTGTACCCAAGTGTTTTGGTAATAAGATTAAAGGAGAATGGGAGCATTCTAAACGTACCTTTACTATTTCCAAGCGTATTGCTAGACGCTATCCGTTTGAGGAATCCATCATTAAGAAATGGACGGTACCACCAGTGGTGGATCCACCTATTTCCAGGCTGAATAAAGCCACGGTTATCCCAGTGGAGGACACTTCGTCCTTTAAGGATCCGGTGGATCGAAAGATGGAAGCAGAGTCCCGCACCATCTTCTCTCTGATAGGGTCAGCATTTAGACCAGTAATTGTTATTGGTCTAGTTTCCCAGACACTTACGGAATGGGCGAGATTGGTACGCCAAGACCTTAGGGGAAAAGATATTCCCCAGGAAACATCTGATTTGATGGAACAGATTATACAAGGGCTACAGTTTATCTGTGACGCAGCCTTGGACACTACTCCCCTATTAGGGCATGCATCTATGTCAGCGGTAATCCTCAGACGTGTGCTGTGGTTAAAATGCTGGTCAGCTGACCTAGGTTCCAAAAAGACCTTGACGAATCTCCCCTTTCAGGGGAATCGTCTATTCGGGGCCACCCTAGATGAAATCATTAAGGATGCCACTGGGGGCAAGAGCACTTTTTTGCCACAGGCTGCTAAAGCTAAGGGACCTCGCAACAAGCGAGGACCTTTCTTTACCGCCCATAAAGGGTTCGCACGCCCGGCTGGAACAAGCGGGAAAGGCAAGACTCCTCCAGGAGGGTTCAAGAAAGGCTGGTCGGACAAACAGAGGACCAACTCAGCCAAACCCGAAGCAAAGGAGTACACAGCCTGAAGGTGCGCCCCCACCCGGTTTGAGGGTGGGGGGACGTTTTCACCGGTATTCAGGACATTAGATCGAGCATCAACTACTACTACCGGTGCGATTCTTCCCTTCCAACATTTAAGTACTACAGGGAGCGGTAGTCACCGTTCCCTGAATAGATCTTTTCCTTTACCTTTTCCTAAGATTAGTCTCAATTCCCCACAGGAATCGGATCTGGTTGACCAGACAGTCCAAGAAGCCTCTAGCCGGGTGACTTCGGTCCCTGAGGTTCAACCAGAAAAGATCACCCTTCCTGATAGCAATCAGGTATCTGATAAATGTGTGGGAACAGAAAACGACCAGACTTTCTCGGATGGTCGGGGCCAGATAGCTCTAGGGACGCCTGGTTCAGATCCAGTCAGCACCAGTGGTCCTAGAAATTCTAGGCTGGCCTCGTCAAGCCGGCCTGGCCGACTTGGACAGGCTAGTCGCAGACGTTCCGTGGGAACTTCGTCTCAGGGAGTGTCTGTGGTCTCAAGGACCAATTTACCATCATGCTTTACAGTCGCTGGGTTTAATGGCCTGGCCATTGAGACCCAAGTACTGAAGGACAGAGGTTTGTCAGCTTCAGTCATTCCTACCCTTATTAAAGCAAGGAAAGCGACTTCCAGCAAGGTCTATTATCACACATGGAAGACTTGTATTGCGTGGTGCGAATCTTTAGGATTTCCTCCACGTACCTATTCGGTGACTCGAATATTGGCTTTTTTGCAACAAGGGGTTGAGCAGAAGCTAGCCTTGAGCACCATCAAGGGTCAAGTTTCAGCATTAGCAATCTTCTTTCAGAAACCTTTAGCTACCAAGTCCTTGGTGCGGAATTTCATCCAGGGGGTGCGGCACCTGGCTCCACCAGTCCGCGCGCCCTTACCGCCCTGGGATCTTAATTTAGTTTTGTCGGTTCTACAGAAACCTCCCTTTGAAAACATCAGGGAGATTCCCTTGTTTACTTTATCCCAGAAGGTGGCCTTCTTGGTGGCTATCACTTCTGCTTGCAGGGTGTCAGAACTGGCTGCATTATGATGCCAGTCCCCATACCTAGTGATTCATAGGGATAAGGTAGTACTTCATCCTAAGCCATCCTTTCTTCCTAAGGTGGTTTCAGATTTTCATCTGAATGAAGATATTGTACTACCTTCCTTGTGTCCTCAGCCCAAGCATCATCGGGAACATGCGTTGCATTCCTTGGATGTGGTTCGGGCAATCAGAGTATACCTAAAAGCTACGGAATCATTCCGTAAGACGGATTCACTTTTTGTGATCACGGATGGCCCCAGAAAGGGTTTGCCTGCATCTGCCGCGACCATTGCCAAATGGATTAGACAGACGGTGGTACAGGCTTATTCTATTAAGGGTCAGAGTCCTCCGTTCCCTGTTAGGGCGCACTCCACTCGAGCGCTCAGTACTTCCTGGGCCTTTCGCCATCAGGCGTCAGTGGTCCAGGTATGTAAGGCGGCCACCTGGTCGTCGGTACATACCTTTACAAAATTCTATAAAATTGATGTGACGGCATCGGCGGATGCCTCATTTGGCCGCAAGGTTTTGCAGGCCGCAATTTGAGGAGACCGGTGGTCTACCTCGAGAGTTTTTTTCTGTTTGAAAAATTTCTTTTTTGTTGAGTCTCATCATTAAGGATGAGCATTGTAAACTTCTAGTTGGCACCGGTTGGGCCTTCTAGATTGGGATTTGATTTCCATTTTCCCACCCCTCATTTGTGATACTGCTCTGGGACGTCCCGAAGGTGCTGTATCACCGAGGACTACGTCTGTCAATGAGCGATAGAGAAAAATGGATTTTTGTAAAATCTTACCGTAAAATCCTTTTCTCTTAGCTCATTGACAGACGTAGTCCCCGCCCCTCTGTTTTGGAGTTGGGTTGGGTTAAAATCTCTAAAGACTGCTTTTTGACATAACTGATTTGCTGAGGCAGAGAGAGAGAGGATATACCCTCTGGGACTGCCCCTAGGGTGTGGCCAGAGCATTTTAATTTCCTGTCTAGTCCTGCTCCTGTGGAGGCAACATAACCCGAAGGTGCTGTATCACCGAGGACTACGTCTGTCAATGAGCTAAGAGAAAAGGATTTTACGGTAAGATTTTACAAAAATCCATTTTTTTGCTAGAAAATTACTTGGAACCCCAATATATATATGAATTGCCCATTCTCCTCGGACATCAACAAGGCATTTTTGTCCACACAACTGCTGCTCACTGGATATTTT
This sequence comes from Pelophylax lessonae, assembly GCF_965119305.1. Taxonomy (NCBI): domain Eukaryota; kingdom Metazoa; phylum Chordata; class Amphibia; order Anura; family Ranidae; genus Pelophylax; species Pelophylax lessonae. The sequence goes on along the minus strand of NC_138769.1, from coordinate 144,989,761 downwards.
TTCTTTTTCGGACCATTCTCTGTAAACCCTGGAGATTGTTGTGAAAATCTCAGTAGATGAGCAGTTTTTGAAATACTCAGACCAGCCCGTCTGACTCCAAAAACCATGCCATGTTCAAAGTCACTTACATCCCCTCCTTCCCCATTCTGATGCTCGGTTTGAACTTCAGTCCTCTTCCCCACGTCTAGATGCATAAATGCATTGAGTTCCTGTAATGTAATTGGCTGATAAGCAATTTGTTACCAGTCAATTGAACAGGTATGCATAATAAAGTGGCCAATGAGTGTATGTTCCAGGTTGAGTAGATCAGCCCAAATTGGCCAATGTACAGTTGGGTGTGCATTCCTTTCCTTTACTATTTGGTGGGAATTATGACCATGGCAAATCATCTGGCAGTCAATGATCAACAGCAAAGACAAGGAGCTTCTGTCAGTTAAAAGCATTGCATATTAACCCCTTAATTACAGAAGTTTAAACGCATTTGAACTTCACCCCTGAAACCATTTTTTGGAGTAAGTAAAACTACATGTCTTTTAAGCAGATCTCAATCTACTGTATCTCACAAAAGTTAGTACACCCCTCACATTTTTGTAAATATTTTATTATATCTTTTCATGTGTCAACACTGAAGAAATTACACTTTGCTGCAGTGTAAAGTAGTGGGAGTTTGCAGCTTGTATAAGAGTGTAAATTTGCTGTCCCCTCACAATATCAACACACAGCCAAAAAGTGAGTACACCCCTAAGTGAAAAGTCCAAATTGGGCCCAAAATGTCGATATTTTGTCTGGCCACCATTATTTTCCAGCAGTGCCTTAATCCTCTTGGGCATGAAGTTTACCAGAGCTTCACAGCTTGCCACTGGAGTCCTTTTCCACTCCTCCATGATGACATCTTGGAGCTGGTGGATGTTGGAGACCTTGTGCTCCTCCACCTTTGGTTTGAGGATGCCCCACAGATGCTTCATACGGTTGAGGTCTGGAGACATACTTGTCCAGTCCATCACCTTTATCCTCCACTTCTTTATCAAGGCAGTGGTAGTCTTGAACGTGTGATTGGGGTCGTTATCAAGTTGGAATACTGCCCTGCGTCCCAGTCTCCGAAGGGAGGGGGATCATGTTCTGCTTCAGTATATCGCAGGACATGTTAGCATTTATTATTCCATCAATGAACTGTAGCTCCCCAGTGCTGGCAGAACTCCTGCAGCCCCACACTCCCACCACCACCATGCTTGACTGTATGCAGGACACTTTGTCTTTGTACTCACCTGGTTGTCGCCACACACGCTTGACACCATCTGAACTAAATAAGTTTATCTTGGTCTCATCAGACCACAGGGCATGGTTCCAGTAAATCATGTCCTTAGCCTGCTTGTCTTCAGCAAACTGTTTGCAGGCTTTCTTGTGCACCATCTTTAGAAGAGGCTTCCTTCTATGACTACAGCCATGTAGACCAATTTGATGCAGTGTATGCTCTGAGCACAGACAGGCTGACCCACCCCCTCAACCTCTGCAGCAATGCTGGCAGCACTCATAACGTCTTTCCCAAAGTCCACCTCTGAAAAGGACGCTGAGCATATGCACTCAACTTCTTTGGTTGACCATGGCGAGGCCTGTTCTGAGTGGAACCTGTCCTGTTAAACCACTGCATGACTTTGGCCACCATGCTGCAGCTCAGTTTCAGGGTTTTGGCAATCATCTTATAGCATAGGCCATCTTTATGTAGAGCAACAATTCTTTTTCAAATCCTCCGTTTTGCCATGAGGTGCCATGTTGAACTTCCAGTGACCAGTATGAGAGAGCAATAAAACAAATTTAACACGTGCTCCCCATTCACACCTGAGACCTTGTAACACTGCGTCATATGACACCCGGGAGAGAAAATTGCGAACTGTGCCCAATTTGGACATTTTCCCTTAGGGCTGTACTCCCTTTTGTTGCCACTGGTTTAGACATTAATGGCTGTGTGTGAAGTTATTTTGAGGGGACAGCAAATGTACCCTTTTATACAAGCTGTGCACTCACTACTTTACATTGTAGCAAAGTGCAATTTCTTCAGTGTTGCCACATGAAAAGAAATAAAATATTTACAAAAATGTGAGGGGTGTACTTTTGTGAGATACTGTATCTCACCCTAAAAATAATAATAAAAAAAAAAAAACTGAATGTACGCCCCCCCCCCCCCCCCCCTCCAATCTTTGTGTTTGTTTTGGGTTTTTTTTTTTTATTCTTATTTTGATACCTCACCTACAATATTCTACCGTGTGTGTTTTTTGGTATGAAAACTACAACCTCCACGTTGTTGCCTTTATCAATCAATTTTGTTGTTTATTATGCTAGTCTGCCCATGTGTGTGTTTTGGATCATGCTTAGTATTATTTTCTTGGCAGAGGTAAAAGCCCAAGACCTGAATGGAGAATGTTAGGCAAGCTTTCTTTGTCTGTGCCTGGCTAATTATTCAGAGATATGCCAGACTGCCCTGCAGAGTGCAAATGGAAGCCTCCACACCTTGTCAAGCCACAGGCTGGCGTTAACAGATTTCTCTCTCATTGTTAGGTGTGGGACTATGAGACGGGAGATTTTGAGCGAACACTCAAGGGACACACAGACTCTGTGCAGGATATCTCATTCGATCACTCTGGCAAAATGCTGGCCTCCTGCTCAGCTGACATGACCATAAAGCTATGGGATTTTCAAGGATTTGAATGCATTAGGACCATGCATGGTAAGTGCTGAACTACATTTAAACATTAACAGATATAAGTTTGTTGTGTTGAAAGACCAGTAATCCTTCTGAAATGTCTCATCAGTGAGTGCCATTGATAAATGTACGTACGATAACCTAAAATGCAGTTGTCTTTAGGGGACTTCATTCGTTTTACTGCTTGATTTAAAAGTGTATGTAAAGTGCAATGCAAGGCATGAAGTTTAAAATTTTGTAGACTAGCTTTTTTTTTTTTTAGAGTTGAAACAACTAATCAACAACTAATCGATCAACAACTAATCGATTTATGAAAATGTCAACTATTTTCATAATCGATTAGTTGGTCTGCATACAGAATGCATTATTTGTTTACATATCAGGAAATACAGTGCAGCACACATACAGCTCAGTACACCTTCCATGTCAGGAATTGCCTAAGAACTTGTTAATGTGTGAGGAACAATGCCTCATGGAACATGTAATGTAGTCCTGGGCTGGAAGTGATTTGGTTCTAAAGGCAAAAGGTTTTTCTCTTTCGTTCACTGACAGATACAGCTTCAATTCTTCAGACCATTGGGTATTATACTGTCTTCAGGATAAGGACTAGGCTGAAACCTTTTTGCTTATGCCCCTGGGGTAGTCCCAGAGGGTATACCATTTCTTCCTGCTGTAGGACTTCCCTGCCTAGTCAGGAGTAAGGACCTGGTTCTCTGCTGGGATCTGCGGTCCTGGCATTTTTCCTAATTTATTGGAATTTTTTACTTTTTTTCTTTATTTTTGTTCCTGTGTGAACTAAATCAACAGCCGGACTGGGCGACGCACTGGATATTCTAGATCCTTAGTCTTCCCAGTCTGGCCTACAAGCGCGACCCAACTACTAGCTCCGCGCTAAGTTGGCCGTGGCATAGCCCCACTGGACGAGGGCTGACTGGCGAGTGAAACACCTTGCAAGGTCGCATAGCCCTGGTCACGACAGCAGTCATGACCAGGTTCGCAGCGTACCTCGGGCAGCAGCACCCCCATTCCAAGATGGTGCGGTGAACTGCTGGGAGTGGTGCCCACCTGGTCACCGTGGTATGGTGAGTAGTGTTCCCCCCCTCCTTTCCTGCAGAATTGTTGGGGTGTTTGTGGGCCCACCCTGGGGATGGTAGGCCCCCTGTGTCCTTCCTCCTCCTTGTTGGTTTCCCCCTTAAATTTGGATGCCCTCATCTGTTCCCCTAATACTCCTCTTTCCAGCAGTGTGGCAGATCAATTTGGGGCTTTCCAGCTCAGGTGGTGAGTTTCTGGGGGTACACTATCCTTCCTTCGCTGTATACAGTGCCATGGGTGTGCTGCTTCTTTTAGTGCCACAGCTGTGCATCATGTGGTTTTTTTTTTTTTTTTTTAAGTTTTTTTATTTATTTTTATTTTTTTTGCTGAGCAGCGCGGTTCCGCTTAACCCTCTATAGTCATGGAGCCTGGGGAGTGCATTTCACCACCCGATCTGCTCCTGGAAGCTGTGGGACCCTCTCTCTGCCCTGGCAGCCATAATGGCAGCCCTGTAGTCACTAGTAGCCAAAGTATTTATGGCCCTGCGAAGGAGAACTGGCAAGAAGCGCTCCCCGCCTTCACCTGTATCCTCTGCTTTCTCAGATTCTGAGGTGGATTTGGCCGCCGTGGACAAGAGTCAGCCCACTGGGTCTGCGTCCACACACGCTGAGTGCTCTAATAGTGTGGATGAGTCGTCGTCTGCAGCCACCCATGAAAAAGCGCTGGTGGAGGCCCAGATTGTATCAGTGCGTTTAAAGTTGGAGGACTCAGCTGCTGCTGAGTTGGCGACGCCGGTTCAATTTGGCACCCACAAATTTTCCAAGGTAAATAAGATTTTTCCTTTTCCTGCCTATTTTGACGAGATTGACACTAGTCAGTGGGTTTCCTCGAAACGCATGGCTGGAATACCTAAGCGTTTTGATAGGAGTAATCTCTTTGAGGCGTCTCTTCTGAAGAAACTGACAGTTCCACTGTTGGTGGACTCAGGTTTCCAGGCTGAATAAGGCCACACTTTTTGCTGATGGAAGATTTCCTGTCCTTTTTAAGGACCCCTGTGGACAAAAGAGCTGAGGCTCTGGTCTGGTACCTCTTCACTAGGGATGAACGAACTTTTCAAAAGTTCGGTTCGGCCAGAACATCCAAACTTCCCGAAAGTTCGGCCCGGATTTCAGAACCCCATTGAAAGCAATAGGACCCGAACTTCGGTAATCAGAAAACACCATTTTGAAGCCCTAAAACCCAATAAATGCCCCTAAAAAGTGCTTAGGGTTCTGGGTCATGCCCCAGGGACTATTAATCACACACAAAAAGGTTCTTAAAAATTGTCATTTTTGATGGAGAGCCAATTATTGCAAAAATTAAAAAAAAAAAAAAAAAAAGTCTTTTGATTTAGTGTCTGGGGGTCTAAAAAGTGTACCTGTGAAGTTTCAGCTCTGTAGCATGTCCAGAACCAGAAAAAAAAAAGATTGTTTGTATTAGGTCACTTATAGAACAGGGATATGGCTCCGCTATTTTTACACCTTGCCGGTTTTGTAGCAAGCGTTTTTTTGGGCATTTTTTGGGGGACTTTGGAGGCAGGCAAAACATCTGAACTTCTGTGTAGGGTAGGGGTATATATACATACACCCATGTCTGTATATATACACATATATAGGTGTGAAAATAGCAGAACACTATGCTTGCGCTAATGAAATAATGAACACCAATATGTCTCCGCTCCTATCACACCTATATATGTGTGTGTAAAAATACATTTAAGTGTGTGTGTATATATAACCCTATACAGAAGTTCAGATGTTTTGCCTGCCTCCAAAGACCCCAAAAAAATGCCCAAAAAAACGCCAGCTACAAAAACGCCCAGGTGTGTTTTTTGCAGCTGGCGTTTTTTTTTGGGCATTTTTTGGGGGTCTTTGGAGGCAGGCAAAACATCTGAACTTCTGTATAGGGTTATATATATATATATATATATATATATATATATATATATATATATATATATACACACACACACACACACACACACACACACACACACACACACACACACACACACACACACTTGTATGTATTTATACCAGTGTTAATTTCGTCGACTAAAACCGACTAAAACTTTTTCGTCGACTAAATTAACACAATTTTAGTCGACTAAAATGCGACTAAAACGAAAACAATTCAGATGACTAAAATACGACTAAAACTAAAATGGCATTTTAGTCATAAGACTAGAACTAAAACAAAATAAAATTTTGATGTCAAATTTAACACTCCTCTGCTGGCCATTTCTATATCAGCAACACAATTCCATCCAAAGCATGTAATAATATCACATTAAAGTTTAAAGATGTATTGCACCACCGCATACGCATAAGTAAGGAGCATCTACTAAGCTGCTGAAAACTAAACCATTAAGAAAAAGGCTTTTCTTATATTTTTTCCTAATATTTAATGTTGGTAATATATTCAGGTATTATGTGCAATGACATTACAGCCAATGGAGTTTACAGCAGTGGTAATTTCGTCAACGAAAACGTTTTCGTCACTGCTTTCGTCACTGCTTTAGTCACCGGCATTTTTCAACTGACGAAAACGAGACGCAAAGTATAGCACATTTTCGTCAAATGACGACAACTATGATGAAAATCAAATCCGTTTTTGTTAACAAACGAAATGAGAATGTGAGGCAGGGACGTTTACCCAACTTCCGGTTTTCACGGAGCTCCGCCTGTGTGGCGTCTGGCGTGGCGTGCCCCGTGACGTCCGACTTGAGGAGTGAACTACTACAAGAGAGTCGACTCGAGACCAGTCACCTGACCTCACCAGAGCACTGCAGCTGCAGCACTACAGCCAGACGCGCCAGGCCCGACTCATCACACGGCACTGGCACCCGGCCACCACCACATCCAGAGCAGAGAACCCACTGTTAGTTAACAGCCAGGCCAGCTATTACTGCCTCCCTGAGTCCCCTCAGACCACTCACCAGTCACCACTGGCATCCGATTCCGCCATCCATCCAGGACTGTGTGCGTCCATATAGGCTGCTGAGGCCCGCCCGGCCCATCCTGTTCAACAACTTCAGTTCAGAGTCAGACCAGAGACCACCCTTAAACCTGAGACCCCCATCCAGCACTCTGAGCAGCACCGTGTGCACTCACTGCACTGACTGCAGGCCATCCTCTCTGACCTGACCATGACCATTTAGATGACTAAAATGCGTTTTAGTCGACTAAAATGTAGGGCGTTTTAGTCGACTAAAATGTAGGGCGTTTTAGTCGACTAAAATGTAGGGCGTTTTAGTCGACTAAAATGTAGGGCGTTTTAGTCGACTAAAATGTAGGGCGTTTTAGTCGACTAAAATGTAGGGCGTTTTAGTCGACTAAAATGTAGGGCGTTTTAGTCGACTAAAATGTAGGGCGTTTTAGTCGACTAAAATGTAGGGCGTTTTAGTCGACTAAAATGTAGGGCGTTTTAGTCGACTAAAATGTAGGGCGTTTTAGTCGACTAAAATGTAGGGCGTTTTAGTCGACTAAAATGTAGGGCGTTTTAGTCGACTAAAATGTAGGGCGTTTTAGTCGACTAAAATGTAGGGCGTTTTAGTCGACTAAAATGTAAGATGTTTTAGTCGACTAAAATGCACTGAAGTTTTAGTCGACTAAATACGACTAAAACTAAAACACTTGCAGAAGACTAAAATGGGACTAAAACTAAAATGCCATTTTAGTCCTAAGACTAAGACTAAAACTAAATTGAAATTTGCTGCCAAAATGAACACTGATTTATACACATACACACATATAGGTGTGATAGAAGCGGAGACATATTGGTGTTCATTATTTCATTAGCGCAAGCATAGTGTTCTGCTACTTTCACACCTATATATGTGTATATATACAGACATGGGTGTATGTATATATACCCCTACACAGGAGTTCAGATGTTTTGCCTGCCTCCAAAGACCCACAAAAAATGCCCAAAAAAATGCCTGTGCCACAAAAAAATGCCCAGGTGTGTTGTTGCAGGCGTTTTTTTTTTTGGGCATTTTTTGGGGGTCTTTGGAGGCAGGCAAAACATCTGAACTTCTCTATAGGGGTATATATATACACACACACTTATATGTATATATACACATATATAGGTGTGAAAGTAGCAGAACACTATACTTGCACTAATGAAATAATTAACACCAATAGGTCTCCGCTCCTATCACACCTATATATGTGTAAAATACATAGAAGTGTGTGTGTGTATATACCCCTATACAGAAGTTCAGATGTTTTGCCTGCCTCCAAAGACCCCAAAAAAAAACCTGCAATAACACACCTGGGCGGTTTTTTTTTTTGGCGCAGGCGTTTTTTTTGGGCATTTTTTATGGGGTCTTTGGAGGCAGGCAAAACATCTGAACTTCTCTATAGGGGTATATATACACACACACTTATATGTATATATACACATATATAGGTGTGATAGGAGCGGAGACGTATGCCTGTTAATTATTTTATTAGCGCAAGCATAGTGTTCTGCTACTTTCACACCTATGTATGTGTAGGTGTATATATACATAAATGTGTGTGTATAGATACCCCTATACAGAATTTCAGATGTTTTGCCTGCCTCCAAAGACCCAAAAAAATGCCTGCGCCAAAAAAAAAATGCCCAGGTGTGTTGTTGCAGGCGTTTTTTTTTGGGCATTTTTTGTGGGTCTTTGGAGGCATGCAAAACATCTGAACTTCTGTATAGGGGTATATGTATATATATATATATATATATATATATATATATATATACACACACACACACTTATATGTATTTTACACATATATAGGTGTGATAGGAGCGGAGACATATTGGTGTTATTTCATTAGCGCAAGTATAGTGTTCTGCTCCTTTCACACCTATATATGTGTGTATATATACAGACATGGGTGTTTGTATATATACCCCTACACAGAAGTTCAGATGTCTTGCCTGACTCCAAACATCACCTCAAAAAAGCCCTATAAACGCCTGCAGCAGAAAGCAGGCTGACCGGCGAGAAGCCATATCCCTGTTCTGAAAGTGACCTAAGAGAAACAATCTTTTCTCTATAGCGGTCACCCTGCCATAGCAGTCAGTCAGTTAACCCTACACTACACTACGGTCCCCTTACACTTAAAACTTTCCCTGCAGAAACTAGATTATTAAAACTAACTATAGTGGAAAATAGCACCCTAACTACACTAGATATCCCTTTCCTCACAATAAAAATTGCTAAATGACACTTTGTAGCAGAAGTCACAGAACTGCTTCCACTCTCTTCCATGTCCCTGTATTACAATGCTAGGAATTTGGTGGGGGCTATCTTATATACTGGGGGGCGTATTCACTGATTGGCCTATGGACCCCCTAGTCACTCCAATCACATTCCTAGCATTCTCCTGCCCCCTCAATTGGCTTTTACTGATGGTTCTGGTCTAATCACAGGCTTTTAAAGCCCATTTCCTGTACCATTGCATTTTGGTCGGTTCTGGTTGCTGAATTCCGAACTTTTTCAGCAAAAAGTTCAGAATTCGGCCAAACTTCGAACAGCCAATGTTCGGGTTGAACCGATGGTCGACCCGAACCGTTAGATCATCCCTATTCTTCACTGTGGCTGGTGCAATTTTAAGACCGGTGTTTGCGATCACCCTGTTATCCCAGACCTTAACGGAATGGACTAAGGTTTTGCACCAGGATCTGGACAGGAGTCAACATCCTTCTGAGCTAGCAGATTAGTTGATCCAAGGGTTATAGTATATTTGTGATCATCCCTGGATGCGGCCCCTCTGGTCGGCAGGGTTTTTGTGACTGCGGTGATCCTTCACCGCATGATCTGGTTGAAGTACTGGTCAGCTGACCAGGTTTCTAAAAAAGGTACTGACTGATCTTCCCTTTGTAGGTGACTGTTCGGTGCCTCTATGGAAGAGATAATTAGGACCTTAAATGTGGCAAGAATACTTTGCTTCCACAAGCTGCTAAGGGCAGGGAACCTCATCGTAAATGGGGTTTTTTCTCTTACGTCCTCCGACAGTCGCCGCCTCTTCATATTCGTCACAATGGGGTATTAGACTTTGCTCCGAAGGAGTAGCTAGGCAACAGAATATGTTAACATTAAAGCTTTTAACATATCCCACCCACAGGGGGTGGTCCCCTCAGTCAATACCCTCCTACTTCCTGCAACCATATCTCAGTTTCAATGTCTAGCTTGTCAGGAGTAGCTGGATCTCTCTATGCTGGGGCTTTTTGCCTCAGCCTTTCTCTTCTTTTTTGATTTTTTGTTTGAGTTTTTTCTCTCTCTTTACTTAGCTGGTCTTTTTGTCAGCGTTAGTTAGTTCCTCTGATGAAGAGGATTCGTGCGGGCTGGGTCTCGGGCTGATCCCCCTGGTCGCAGGTCGTGGGTCAGTGGCTTCCCAGCCTGCCTTCGAGCGTTCAGCCAGGTAACGCTCCTGGCGCAGTGAACGACCCATCGCTGTTCGATGCAGGGATGATTGGTGAGGTGGCTACCTCACTGGACGCTGTGCGGTTTCTTAACCCCGATTTTGTGCGTCCTGGATGCGACTCTCCCTGCCTCATGTGCAGCGGCTTGTTCGCCTGTGCGGGTTCCCCACGCCATTATGAGGTAAGTGTGTCTATGTGGGGACCTGTCTGTCGGGGGGGGGGGGGGGGTGTCAGTCTGGGACTGTGTAACCTGCCTCTGTTCACACTGTTTGTCTCCCTATCGCTCTGGCTGCATGCTGTGGGCTGCAGGGGGGGGGGGGGGCTGTGTGGCACTGTCTGTGTCAGCCTGTGTACAGTGTGAAGGGCTGTGTGCTGTGGGGCATGTTTTTTGTCATGTTTGGGGCACGATACAGCGATTGACATGTTTTTTACATGGGTGGTGTTATATGCATCACAGTAGTGGGGGAGCGGCGGTTTCGGCGCCAAACGGCGCCATTTTGCCTGCGCTCGCTCCAGCCGCATGTTTTCACTGCGGGCGGCCATTTTCTTGTAGCCTTCCATAGGCTTTAATAGAGCGCCCTGATTGCATCACTTCCTCTTTCCTGGGTGCACCGATCGAGGCAGCAGCAGCAGGGGTCTCCTCAGGTTTTATCCTTCTGTTCCTTCCTATATCCATTGCCTGTGTTCAGTTTTATCCCTGTGGGGGTCTCATTGTGCTTGTGTGTGTGTGCGGTGGGCTGCGCTCGCTGCACTTGTTAAAGGGGCAGTTAACCCTTTATTCTCCGGCATATTTTTTTGGGGCAAATGGATTCTCAGGAGGGCAAATTTCCTGCCACCTTGGTGGGAAGCCAGGGGACTGCTGTTTCCCCCCCCAGGGGGGGATTTAGCCGAAGTGGTGGCTAACCTTGCTGCTCAGGTGCAGCTGCTGGTGGCTGCTCAATCCACTAAAAGACCCAGAGTTTCTATTTCCTCTGATTCTGAGGGTGAAGGTGATGGGGCTGCTATGGCTGGGGTCTCCTTATCAGGGTCCCGTTCCTCCCTGGATCTCGTGGGGTCCGAGGAGGAGGCTGAGGTTGAAGGGGTTGATGTTTCTCCCCCTGGCTCGCCTGAAGCGCTTGCAATCATGGATGAATTGGTTGCTTCTATAAAACAAACGCTGCGTTTGCAGGATGAACTGTGTCCTCCCGCTGCCTTGGCGGCTTATGGGACGCAGAAAAGACGCAAGACATCGCAGGTCTTTCCCTGCACTGATGATTTTCTGCGCGCTGTTAAGGAACAATGGCGCAATTTACGCAAACCTTTTGCTGTGCCAAGTAGGTTCAGGCTGCGTTATCCTTTCACGCCTGCCACTGATGAACGGTGGTGTGTGCCACCCCCGGTGGATCACGCCATTGCGGTTTTGAACAAATCCACTGCGATTCCTGCAGAGGATACCCCGGTGTTCCGAGATGCCACGGATAGGAGGATGGAGTCCCTTGCCCGTCATACTTATTCTGTTACGGGTTCGATGCTTAAAGCTCTGTTTGCCTCTCTTATGGCAGCCCAGGCTGTCGCAAGTTGGACGCAGGTGCTTAGGCGCGTCCTAGTGGCTGATTCGGCCTCGCCGGCGACATTGGATATGGTGGATCAAATCCATTAGGGTGTCATGTACCTGTGTGATGCGGACTTGGACTTAGTGCCGTTGGCTGCACGTGTAAAAAGCGTGGCGGTGTTGTCTCGCCGCCTGGTTTGGTTGAAGTGTTGGTCGGTGGACCAATCTTCGCGCAAGACCTTAGCCAATCTGCCTTATGATGGATCTCGCCTTTTTGGGGAGTCCTTGGATACGTTGATTAAGGGGATCACAGGCGGTAAGAGCACGCTCTTGCCCCACTTCCCCAAGGCTAAGGGGGCTCCTGGTAAGAAGCATACTAATTTTCTCCTCCTCAGGGGTCCTTTCGTGCCTTTCGGTCGCACTACAAGGGCAAACCGTTCAAGGGTCAAGGCTCCCAAAAGAAGCCGTGGTCTGGTAAACAGAAGTCCGGTCAGTCCGGACCCTCTACCCATAACAGTGCGACCTGAAGGGGCGCCCTCACCCAGTTCTGGGGTGGGGGGACGCTTGCTCTTTTTTCTTCAACCCTGGCTGGCCCGCGTGCGGGACCGGTGGGTTCAGGAAATCGTTCGATCTGGCTACAAGATCGAGTTTCTCTCTCGGCCGGAGAGCAGATTCTTTCCCTCAAATCTTCAGCTGTCTCCGGAGCGTTTGCGGGACCTGCACCTAGCGGTGCGGGACCTGAGGGCTCAGGGAGTGGTGGTTCCGGTGCCTCATCGGGACAGATTTCGGGGGTTTTATTCAAATCTGTTCACCGTGCCCAGGAAGGAGGGCAAGGTTCGTCCAATTCTGGACTTAAAGGCTTTGAACCGCTTTGTGCGGGTTCGCAAGTTCCGCATGGAATCCCTGCGGTCGGTGTTGGCTGCCCTGGTTCCGGGGGAATTCATGGCCTCCATCGATCTGAAGGATGCGTACCTTCACATCCCGATTTTCGAGGGTCACCAGAGGTTCCTTCGATTTGCCATTGTGGAGGATCATTACCAATTCGTGGCGTTGCCTTTTGGTCTCGCCTCGGCTCCTCGGGTTTTCACCAAGGTGCTTGCTCCCGTTCTGGCTTTGTTGAGAGCTCAGGGGATATCGGTCCTGGGGTATCTGGACGACATTCTGGTTCGGTCTGCGTCCAGCCAGGGTCTGGAAAAGGACCTGTCTGTCACGATGCAAACTCTACAGGAGTTTGGTTGGACGATAAATTTTCCAAAGTCGACGCTGAGTCCGTCGGTTCGTCTTTCCTACCTGGGAATGATCCTGGACTCGATCCAGGCGAAGGTCTTCCTGCCGGAAGACAAGCTCAGGACTCTTCAGGAGGAAGTCAGGTCCCTCAGGGACAGTCCGTGCTTGTCCCTCCGTACGTGCATGAGATTTCTGGGATTGATGGTCTCGGCTTTCGAGGCGATTCCCTTCGCCCAGTTTCACACGCGGGGTCTCCAGGCGGAGATCCTGTCCAAGTGGGACGGGCGACCGCAATCTCTGGATCTTCTAATTTCGTTGAGCTTTCGCACCAGAAGGGATCTTCTGTGGTGGCTCCAGTCCCCGATGATATCGGGGGCAAGTCCTTTCGTCCTATCTCATGGACAGTGATCACCACGGATGCCAGCCTGTCGGGCTGGGGTGGTGTTTTGGGCGTTCTGTCCTCCCAGGGAACTTGGTCGGAGGGGGAGTCCTCCCTTCCGATCAACATTCTGGAATTGCGTGCGATAAATCTCTTCCTTCGTCGCTGGACGGACCGACTGCAGGGCTGTCCGGTTCGGGTGCAAGACGGACAATGCCACGGCGGTGGCCTACATCAACCACCAAGGGGGCACCAGGAGTGCCCGAGCGGCTCGGGAAGTGGCCGACATTCTGTCTTGGGCCGAGACTCATGTCCCGGCGATAACGGCAGTTCACATTCCGGGGGTGGAGAACTGGCAGGCGGACTATCTGAGTTGCCAGACCCTGGATCAGGGGGAATGGTCTCTCCACCCGGCTGTCTTCCAGATGTTGTGCGCGAAGTCGGGTCTTCCAGATGTGGACCTGTTCGCGTCTCGTCTGAACAACAAGGTGAGAAGGTTCGTGGCAAGGACGCGCGACCCTCGGGCAGACGCATCAGACGCGTTGGTAGCCCCGTGGCATCAGTACAGACTGATGTATGCGTTTCCACCGATTCAATTGCTGTCCAGGTTCCTCCGCAGGTTACACTCGGAACGCAGCACGGTGATTCTTGTGGCACCGGACTGGCCTCGCCGGTCCTGGTACGCAGACCTCGTGAATCTGGCGGTCGACGCCCCATGGCGTCTACCTCTTCGAGACGATCTCCTGTCTCAGGGCCCGATATTCCATCCTGCTTTACAGTCGCTGGCTTTGACGGCCTGGCTGTTGAGACCGAGGTCCTGAAGGATAGGGGTCTCTCCCCTGAGGTCATTCACACTTTGATCAACGCGAGGAAACCTTCCTCAGGGAAGGTCTATTACCGTACTTGGAAGGCCTATTTTGCCTGGTGTGAGTCCAGGGGGTTTTCACCTCGCACGTACTCGGTTTCTCGAGTGTTGTCCTTCCTTCAAACGGGTGTCGACCAGCGTTTGGCGCTGGCTACGGTCAATGGTCAGGTGTCTGCACTGGCCATTCTTTTTCAACATCCTGTGGCTTCTAACTCCTTGGTTGCCACTTTTGTTCAAGGAGTGCGGCATCTGGTCCCTCCTAGGAGGGAACCTCTGCCTCCTTGGGACTTGAATCTCGTTCTATCTGTGTTACAACGTGCTCCCTTTGAACAGATCAGGGAGATCTCGTTGTCCATGTTGTCCAAGAAGGTCGCCTTTTTGGTGGCGATCACTTCGGCTCGCAGAGTGTCGGAGCTGGCGGCTTTGTCCTGCAAGTCTCCGTATCTGGTCATTCACTTGGATAAGGTGGTCTTGCGACCTAATCCTTCTTTTCTTCCGAAGCGAGTTTCGGCATTCCATCTCAATGAGGATATTGTCTTGCCTTCGCTGTGCGCGAAGCCTAAACATCCGAAGGAGGTGAGGTTGCACTCTTTGGATGATGTTCGGGCGATAAGGGTTTACCTTAAATCGACTGAGTCTCTTCGCAAGATGGATTCTTTGTTTGTCCTTCCGGAGGGTCCTCGGAAGGGTATGGCGGCGTCGGCTTCTACCATCGCCAAATGGATCAGACAGACCATTGAACAGGCATATGCTTTGCAGGGGAAAGTTCCTCCTGTGCCTGTGAAGGCGCACTCTACTAGATGTCTGAGTACGTCTTGGGCCTGTCGTCATGGGGCTTCTGTGGCCCAGGCGTGTAAGGCGGCGACCTGGTCGACCGTACACACTTTCACAAAATTAGAGTAGATGTTCAGGCATCGGCAGATGCTTCCTTTGGCCGCAAGGTTCTTAGTGCGGCAGTTCCTTAGGGTCCTTTTGTTTTGGACCCCTGGCTGTTGGGATACGTTTTTATCCCTGGGTTATTTGTTTTTTCCTGGGTTGTTGCTCCTGTTGAGCAAGTTTTTTCCTGTTGCCCAGCTGGTGTCCTTCCTTTGGTAAGGTTCCTTTCTTTGATGTGGAGACTGCGTTGCCTTACGGCGCGGCTGCGTTTCCCACCCCTCATGTTTGCACTGCTTTGGGACGTCCCCATTGTGACGAATATGAAGAGGCGGCGACTGTCGGAGGACGTAAGAGAAAACGGAATTTTTGTAAAATCTTACCTGTAAAATTCCTTTCTCTGAGTCCTCCGACAGTCGCCGCCCCCGCCCCTCTTTTGGGGTTTGGTTGTATACTCTACTGCTATTCCACTGAAACTGAGATATGGTTGCAGGAAGTAGGAGGGTATTGACTGAGGGGACCACCCCCTGTGGGTGGGATATGTTAAAAGCTTTAATGTTAACATATTCTGTTGCCTAGCTACTCCTTCGGAGCAAAGTCTAATACCCCATTGTGACGAATATGAAGAGGCGGCGACTATCGGAGGACTCACTGAAAGGAATTTTACAGGTAAGATTTTACAAAAATTCCGTTTTTTTTCGACTCAGAAGGGGCCCTTTTGTCCATCTGAATCGCAGGAAAAGGGCTCAAGATCCACCGTAACTTTGCGGGAGGCTCCAAGAGACCCTGGAATGGTAAGTCCAAAGCGGGTGCTTCTGGTTCGGCAGACAAGCCTTCCCCAGCCTGAAGGGGCGCCCTCACCCGCGTCTGGGCTAGGGGGACGTCTTCGCTTCCTTCCGGTTCTGTGGACCTCTCTCATTTAGGAAAAATGGGTTCACAAACTGGTTAAGTTACAAGATTGAGTTTCAGGCCTTGCCTCTGGCAAGGTTCTTTCCTGCCTGTCTCCAGAGTGGCTACAGGGCCTTTATCGAGCAGCGCAGGACCTGTTAGCACAGTGGTTCTTAACCTTGTTGGAGGTACTGAACCCCACCAGTTTCATATGCGCATTCACCGAACCCTTCTTAATTGGAAAAATAAAATATGATTTTTTCAAATTCAAAACATAGGTATATATTTAGGACGGTATATATTAATACATAGGTGCACAAAATGAACAAAACCATTAAAGAACAAAACCATTGCATTAATACTGACCGCTGACCATTTGCATTAACGCTGACCGCTGACCATTTGCATTAACATTGACCATTTGCATTAACGCTGACCGCTGACCATTTGCATTAACGCTGACCGCTGACCATTTGCATTAACGCTGACCGCTGACCATTTGCATTAACGCTGACCGCTGACCATTTGCATTAACGCTGACCGCTGACCATTTGCATTAACGCTGACCGCTGACCATTTGCATTAACGCTGACCGCTGACCATTTGCATTAACGCTGACCGCTGACCATTTGCATTAACGCTGACCGCTGACCATTTGCATTAACGCTGACCGCTGACCATTTGCATTAACGCTGACCGCTGACCATTTGCATTAACGCTGACCGCTGACCATTTGCATTAACGCTGACCGCTGACCATTTGCATTAACGCTGACCGCTGACCATTTGCATTAACGCTGACCGCTGACCATTTGCATTAACGCTGACCGCTGACCATTTGCATTAACGCTGACCGCTGACCATTTGCATTAACGCTGACCGCTGACCATTTGCATTAACGCTGAGCGCTGACCATTTGCATTAACACTGAGCGCTGACCATTTGCATTAACACTGAGCACTGACCATTTGCATTAATACTGAGCACTGACCATTTGCATTTCCAACCAACTAACCAAAAAAAAAATAAAAAAAAGGCTCTCCTAACTTAAAAAAAAAAAAAAAAGGCCATACCAATACTGCACACTCACTGTGTATAACTGTTATACACAGTGTGTGGGCCCCTTTTTAGTAAAACACTTCTCTGCAGAAAACACCACACCACCACATCTACCTACCTTAGTCCTCCTGATTCTGGGCTGGCTGCTGCACTGGTTGGCCTAGTAGTGCGTGGCCTGCTCTGGCCTGGGTCTGGTGCCAGACTGGTGTCAGACTCACTCAGTGAGTCACTTGAGTGAGCCACCACTCACTAAGCCTCCTCCTAGGCCTAGGAGTTGGACCTCTCTCCCCTCTAGCCTCCGAGTCCCCACTCTCACTCCGCTCAGTGTGTCCTTGTCCTCGCCATCAGTGCACTGACACACAGTGTGTCAGTGTCACATGACATGTGAATCACTCCGCCAGGTCCGGGCTCTGTACTGTGGGGATGTTGTGTGTTTCCATGATGACGGCGTGGAGTGGGAGCCGAATGACACGCCCAAAATTGGAGAAATAGTCCCTGACAGCGAAGTGGTACTAGAGGAGGGTGTGTGTGTCATCACGAATCATGAGTCCTCCGCCGAACCCCTGAGACTGACTCACCGAACCCCTGGGGTTCGATCTAACCCAGGTTAAGAAACACTGTGTTGAAAAAGAAACCCCCTTAGGTTTGTGGGACTTTAAGGGTAACAGTAAAGGCTCTCATAAGAGAAGTTTTAACGTGTAATAATTATAAAATTTTATTTAGTAAAGTTGTGGTTGTAACAGACAATCATCATAAACTGTACATGTTTAAGTCATAGACTCGAAAAAAAGCATGAATGATACAATACAGTTGTAGGTACATAGCAGAGTCCAACGCGTTTCAAACTGTTTGTTTTAGTACATAAATCTTCCTCAGGGAGTCTGCATATGTTCCTGAAATACATAGTTAAATATAAATTCCAAGAAACAGAATATATATAAGCATTTTACAATGAAAAGTTTTTTATACATGAAAAAAGTATTATTTGCATCTGCGACCACCAATATCTATATTGTATATAGAGACTGCTAGTGGACACTTGTTTTGAAAAGGGGAAATCTGTAAAAGATAACGCCCCAGGCACGGGTAATGCGTATATCCCCTGGAAAAGATTGACCAGGGGTTTCAGGATGAAACATATGGAGCATTGCAACCAACTGTTAACATCCCGGAAACGCTCGTTTCTCCAGATGTTTGAGGGGCCTATTGGTGGTCCCCATAGGAGATGTCTCACCCGTGCCGGGCTCTCATTTGCAGGGGAGCCCCCCGAGGGGAAAGAGAAAAAGGGTGATATAAAAGCCATGTTGGTGTCAATTACATGGACAGGGATACAAGTTGGCTGGTAGGCCTACACAATGGGAAGAAAAAGAGATAGCAGAATCTAGAAGGGGGGGGTTTTCAAAAGGAGGGAAAGGGAAAACCCCTGGTGCACAGGAGAAGAGGGGCAGGAGGGGCAAAAATTCCCCGATGAGGGGATCTTTGCACAGAAAAGACCCAGAACGGGTCTGTAGTTGTAAATCCACCCACCCACGGTTAACCTGTGACAGAAGGGAAAAATGTTAATCGCAGAATGCATCACATGTTTAATTTGGACAATTTAAATGTATATCCTATTTAGGATATATTAGTATATTATAATGTTAATGATTTTGTGACCCACTCAGAGATATGATATCTCATAAAGTTTGGTATCTTAATACTATCACATAATCACGATGGGGGGAGGGGGGAAGAGGGGGAGGGTTTACAATGTAGTGATGGTCCTAGTTTGAATAAGGAGAAGGTATTTGAGATATAAGTGAGAAATTTACCCAGATTTCTATGAAGTGTGGAGTATACTTCCCAAGAGAAGGGGGACATAGAGAATGGGGACCCTCAGTCTGTTTTCCCCGAGGAAAATCCCTCTAGAAAAGGCCTATAACTTTCCGCCTCATTTAGGCCAGGGGGGGTGGTTGCCGCAAGCTTAGCAATCCAGCGCATTTCCCGCTGGAGTAGCTGCTTGTTCCAATCACCCCCCCTGGCCGGTATATGTACCCTTTCAAGGGCATAAAAGGTTCTTTTGGGCTCTACTGTTTTGCAGGTATGTCTTTTTAACACAAGGGGTCTCTTCATCCTCCCCCCTTTCTTTTTTTCCCCCCCCCCCTTCCTTCCCTTTTCTTCCTTTTCCCTTCCCCTTTCCTCTTCTCCCCTTTCCCCCTTTTTCCTTTTTCCCTTTCAATCTTTGGGAGTAGGTTTCCTCTCTAGGAGTATCCTGGATCAGCAAGAGGCTTTCCAGGACTTCTTTAGGGCAACATGTGGTCGCAGATGCAAATAATACTTTTTTCATGTATAAAAAACTTTTCATTGTAAAATGCTTATATATATTCTGTTTCTTGGAATTTATATTTAACTATGTATTTCAGGAACATATGCAGACTCCCTGAGGAAGATTTATGTACTAAAACAAACAGTTTGAAACGCGTTGGACTCTGCTATGTACCTACAACTGTATTGTATCATTCATGCTTTTTTTCGAGTCTATGACTTAAACATGTACAGTTTATGATGATTGTCTGTTACAACCACAACTTTACTAAATAAAATTTTATAATTATTACACGTTAAAACTTCTCTTATGAGAGCCTTTACTGTTACCCTTAAAGTCCCACAAACCTAAGGGGGTTTCTTTTTCAATTTATGACGGGATTATGGTAACCAA
Organism: Pelophylax lessonae; assembly: GCF_965119305.1. Lineage (NCBI taxonomy): Eukaryota > Metazoa > Chordata > Amphibia > Anura > Ranidae > Pelophylax > Pelophylax lessonae. Next base: position 144,970,062 of record NC_138769.1, on the reverse strand, counting down.
TTACCTGGTAGCTATCTATATTATTCTACAAGAAACACTGTGTTAGCACAAGGTTGTTTATTTTTGTGCTGGTTCCGGAGTGGGAACGTTTCCAGGGTTTTTATTCAAATCTGTTCACAGTTCCCAGGAAAGAAGCACGGTTCGTCGGATCTTGGAGATCCTAAGGCTCTAAACCACTTTGTGTGGGCTCAGAAATTTTGGATAGAATCCATCCGCACAGTAGTAGCTTTCCTTCATCAAGGAGATCTGCTGGCATCTATGATGTGTTGGGAGTGTTCGGCCCAAGGTGTCTGGACTCACGAGTCGTCCAGGTTGCCGATCAACATCCTGGAAATTCAGGCGATCAGACTGTCTGGCTGTGGACAGATTGTCTGCAGGGGCACCCTGTGAGTATACAATCAGACAATGCTTTGGCTGTGGCATATGTCAATCATCAAGGGGGCATAAAGAGTGTCCTGGCGGCCCGGGAAGTGGGCAGAACAGTATGTTCCGCCCTCTCTGCTATGCACATTCCAGGGTTGGAGAATTGGCAAGCAGACTATCTCAGTCGGCAGATGTTGGATCCGGGAGAATGGTCTTTTCACCCGGAGGTATTTCATCAACTGTCTTCGGTGGGGGACCCCCAATGTGGACCTGTAGGTTTCCCATCTCAACAGGAAGGTACAGAGGTTCGTGTCAAGGTCTAGGGATCCTCTGGCCGATGTCGCAGAAGCTCTGGTGGGCCCCTTGGGGTCAGTATCGTCTGATTTATGCCTTTCCTCCAATACAACTTATGTCGTGACTGCTACGCAGAATTGAGGTAGAAGTTATTCCAGTCATTCTGGTGGCACCAGACTGGCCTTGCTGGTCTTGGTACGCAGGCCTGGTAAGGCTGGTAGCAGACATCCCTTGGAAACTTCCTTTCAGGGAAGATCTTCTGTCTCAGGGAAGGTTTATCATCGAGTTTGGAAGGTGTACATTACTTGGTGTGAGTCGCTGGGGGTTTCTTCCCGCTCCTTTTCGGTGTCTCACCTGTTGGAGTTTCCACAATTGGGTGTAGATCAACGTTTGGCTCTTGGGCACCATCAAAGTCCAGATTTCCGCCTTGGCTATTTTTTTTTCCAAAGGCCGTTGGCAATGTGCTTGGTTCATAATTTTGTGCAGGGAGTTCGCCATCTGGCTCCTCCGGTGCAATCCCTGGTACCTCCGTGGGTTCACAGTTTGGTTCTGTCGGTGCTTCAAAGGCCTCCCTTTGAAAGTATTCGAGAAATTCCTCTGCTCATTCTGTCGCAGAAGGTGGTTTTCTTAGTAGCTATTACTTCCGCACGTCGCGTGTCGGAGTTGGCTGCGTTGTCCTGTCGGGCAATTTACTTGGTGATTCATAGGGACAAAGTGGTATTACGACCCTGTCAGGCGTTCCTTCCTAAGGTTGTCTCTGGGTTTCATTTGAATGAGGACATTATGCCCTAAGCCTAAACATCCTAAGGAAATTGCCTTACGTTCCTTAGATGTGGTAAGAACGATTTCCAGTTTATCTGGCGGTGACTGAACTGATTAGGAAATCCGATTTTTTTTTTTTTTTTTTTTTTTTTTTTTTTTTTTTTACAGATGGACCTCGTAAGGGGCAGGTTGCATTTGCTACAACCATTTACAAGTGGATTAGGCAGACTGTGGTGCAGGCCTTCTCCATTAAGGGTCAGGTTCCTTCTTTCCCTGTTAAAGCGCATTCTACGAGGGCGCTTGGTGCCTCCTGGGTCTTCCGTCATCAGGCGTCAGTGATGCAGGTATGCAAGGTGTTTTTTTTTGTCTGTAGACACATTCACAAAATTTTATAAGGTGGATGTACTTGCATCTTCGGATGTGGCGTTTGGTCGCAAAGTTTTGCAAGCTGCGGTTGCGGAGGCTTCCGCTTCTTCGGGGCGAAGATTTTTTCTGGTGGTGAGCTCCAGTTGTTCCTAGTTGAGCTCCTGTTTTCCTGGTGGTGAGCTCCTGTAGTTACCTGGTTGGCTATTTTTAGCCTTGTTGGGAATTCTGCATTTACTGTGTTTTTCCCAATCCTCATGTTGCACTTCTTTGGGACGTCCCAATGGTCTGAAGACTTGAAGCTGTTTCTGTCAGTTAACGAAAGAACTGGATTTTTGTCTTACTATAAAATCCTTTTCTCTGTGGTTCACTGACAGACACAGCACCCTCCCCTCTTTTGGGGGAGTTATTTGTTCTTCTGACTGCTTGTTATAAACTGGAAGTCCTACAGCAGGAAGTGATGGTATACTCTCTGGGCTGCCCCAGGGGTGTAACCAAAAGTTTCCGCCTAGTCCTGCTCCTGAAGAGTGACAGTATAATACCCAATGGTCTGAAGAATTGAAGCTCTGTTTGTCAGTGAACCTTTACGGTAAGACGAAAATCCAGTTTTTTTTACCTTGCTATAGGGGCACTCTGAAGGCAGGAGGTGCCAGAAGTGTCAGTGGGGGACCCCAGAAGAGGAGAATCAGGGCTGCTCTGTGCAAAACCATTACACAGAGCAGGTAAATAGAACAGGTTTGTTTAAAAAAAAAAAAATAATAACTTTAAAGACTCTGTGCAGGGAAGATCATCATCTGCACCCAGAGAAGGTGGAGGCTGATATATACTGGAGGTAATATAAAGCATTACAATTACATTTCAGTTAAACTTTTACCAGTATTGTTCATATATTTAAAATGATCATACTCATGAAAAAAGTTTCAGCTTTTTTAGTACTACTTTAATATAAAAGATTTTTATCTCCCTTCCATCCTTCATATAGCTTCATGTCTGTCTCCTAGTTAAAATTCTCATATATCCTACTTGTGGGTGTATTTATTATTATATATAAGTAATATATATTATTACTTTCACTGTTTCACAGTATAAATGAACCCCTTATAGTAGTGATTATCTGCTCTTTTTGTCCTAGAAAGGGATAATATTCATTATTTAACCCCATTATGACAACTGAAGCAAAAAAAAGTGTGCTGCTGCTTCTAGACATCTTAGGCCTAGTTCACACCTATGCATTTTTTTGTTGTTTTTTGTAGAAACACACTACAGTTCATTTAACATGGTTTCCTATGGGACACGTTCACATCTATGCTTTTTTCGGCTGCTGCGTATTTGGAAAGGGTCAATGAATTTTCTCAATACAAAACTGTGCTTTTTTTGGTTCAATAGACTTCAATGGAGAAGCTGCAGAAAAGCATGTTGTGCGTCATTGCCATGATTTGGCCAGCAACAAATTGGGCAAAAAAATGCAAAACCCAAATCGCTGCAAAATGTGTGCAAAAATGCACAGCAAAAAGCACTGCAGGAAGGGATCAACAGCAAACTGCATGTGTGAACTCTGAGCCTTATGCTGACCATACACGTATCGATTTTCAGACGAGGATATTCCTACGCAAAATCTTTGTACAGTCGCTAAAAGAATGTCGTTTGAAAATGTCACTTGCTTTTGCCATTTAGTTTTGAAATGAATGTAATTTGTGAACGAAAACCACACACACTGTCTGAAAATTCCTTTTACCAAGAGGTTTTCTATTCTGCTCCTTCAAATTTTCCCGTAACTGTGGTAGAAAACCAAGGTCGATTTGACCCCACTAACCATTAGAAAATGTTCCTAAAATGAAAAGTTTTTGGAAGGAAGACATTGTTTTTGTATGGCCGGCATAAGCCACAGCAGGCGCAGGTAGCTTTTATCAAGCCACCTACCTATCACAAGGGAATCTGTCATGCATAATATATTACAGTTCTGTCTGAAAATCGGCAAAACAGTTTTTGTTTTTTTTTCTTTAAATAAAAAATTTGTTCTGAGTCTGATATTTACCAGCTTCAACCCCTAGAAGTATATATAGTGGATTAGAGATTTTGCTCCCTAACCATATAGTTGGTTATTTTTATATACCACTATATATATATATATATATATATATATATATATATATATATATATATATATATATATATATATATATATTAGTTTTTTTTTTAACTTTACATATTAACTAAATTATACAGCACAATTTTTTAAGGTTATTATCCGATTAATCAAAACAATTGGCCAACTAATCGATAATGAAAATAATCATTAGTTGCAAACCTTAGCTGGCACATAAAGAAAATTCCCAGCTGCTATAAAATTACAATTTTTTTTTTTTCCTTGCATTTTTTTCTAGTAAAAACTTCTTCTACATGCACATAAACTTGCTATCTAAGCTACAGCAGACTTTAGTGGTCTAATATACCCTCAAATGTGCCCTTATAGAGAACCTTGCACTATGTTACCAGCCCCCATATTAAGCCAATAAAGTAAAAAGAAAAGTTGTTGTTTGGCCCTGTCATGGGTAACAACATACAGTTGGTAGAGCATTTATTCTACAAGACAAGAATTATTAGAAAAATATAACTACTAGACTACTAAAACAAAACTACACACAAAAAAAAAACCTAATTTATACTTAGCAGCTGGACACTTGCACTATATTGTCAAAAGTATTGGGATGCCTGCATTTGCACGCACATGAGCTTTAATGGCATCCCAGTCTTAGTCTGTAGGGTTCGATATTGAGTTGGCCCACCCTTTGCAGCTATGACAGCTGCAGCTATAACAGCTTCAACTCTACTGGGAAGGCTATCCACAAGGTTTAGGAGTGTGCCTATGGGAATGTTTGACCATTCTTCCAGAAGCGCATTTGTGAGGTCAGGCTTTTATGGTGCACAACACAAAGTCCATAAAGACATGAATTAGTTTGGGGTGGAGGAACTAGCCTGCACATAGTCCTGACCTCAACTCGATAGAACACCTTTGCGATGAATTAGAGCACAGACTGTGAGCCAGGCCATCTCGCCAAACATCATTGCCTGACCTCACAAATGCTCTTCTGGAAGAATGGTCGAATGTTCACACGGACAACACTCCTAAACCTTGTGGACAGCCTTCCCAGAAGAGTTGAAGCTGTTATAGCTGTAAAGGGTAGGCCAATTCAGTATTAAACCCTACGGACTAAGACTGGGATGCCAATAAAGTTCATGTGCATGTAAAGGCAAGCATCCCAATACTTTTGACAATATAGTGTATTCATTCATCCATTCACATGTCTGGTTGGGAAAAAAAAGAAAAGGGGGGCAGCAATTGGCCTTCCCAAAACACCAGACAAACAAAAATATCACCCAAAAGGTGTTAAAAACAGTCCAAAAACTGATAAATTAACAATATGAAGTCTAATAACTCTTCAGTCTTCTGTAGAGAGGAACAAAAACACTTGTGAATCCCAACACTCTTCAGTTGATTACACCACATGCCCGAACATAAACAAGTAAATACACTCAGCCCTCCATAAATCTCCACACTATAAAAGGTCTAAAACCGCCAGATGTATGCCTCGTTCTTGAGCTCTTTCTGGGACCCCCCCACCAGGTCCACCAGATCTCTTGGCTTTGAGAGCCACTTTCTTCCTCAGCAGAGGCAAACTCTTCCAATGTTCTCAGTTTTAAAATGTCATTGAATACATAACAATAATATACTGACATAAAACGATGACTTAAAGCTCTAAAAAGCATCACGGCATGGCCAAAAAATGTTATCCGTATAATCCTCCCCACTAGCTCTCATACAGGCAGCGGCTTTCGGGTGATGTGATGACGTCATGCTCTCCACTCCACCTTATATTTTTACACCCGCAAGTCGGGGCTTCATCAGAAGTGCTCACCTGACACAATCACACTTCATTTATCTGCTTTCTAAGCCACCAAGCAGCAATACTCCCAAGCTCTGGGTGATATCCCCTTGCAAGGTGCAACTTCCCTTGCAAAGTCAACAGTCTAGTTTACCTTGCCTTCTATCAGAAATATATTTTGCTGAAAGGCATGTTTGTGAAAGTAAACATCCATACTGCTGTTCAGTGTGTTTTGCAGTTATCTGAATGTTTGTATACCATCTAATGGCAGGGGAGCAATGTGTCATGTTATAACATGTTGTTTTTTCTTTGTTTTTTTTTTTTTGTCTTTAGGTCACGATCACAATGTTTCTTCAGTAGCTATAATGCCTAATGGAGATCATATAGTGTCAGCCTCAAGAGATAAAACCATTAAGATGTGGGAGGTTCATACTGGGTAGGTGTTAAGCTTTATTTCCAGCATTTGGTGTCATTTCAACCCTACTGATCTTTTTTCCCAGCTAATCTGGACCTATGCTATATATATATATATATATATATATATATATATATATATATATATATATATATATATATATATATATTAGTATGTAATATAATTTATTTTTTTAAATACTTTTAGGTATTGTGTGAAGACGTTCACAGGACACAGAGAATGGGTGCGAATGGTGAGGCCAAATCAAGATGGTACCCTAATCGCAAGTTGTTCTAATGATCAGACAGTCCGTGTTTGGGTGGTAGCGACAAAAGAATGCAAAGCAGAGCTTAGAGAACACGAGCACGTTGTAGAGTGTATTTCCTGGGCACCTGAAAGCTCTTATACTACTATACTGGATGCAACAGGATCAGAGGTACTGTGTTTTTATCCTTCCTGCTAGACACTTTTCTTTTCTTTTTTTTTCCATCTTGATTGCAGAGTGTTCTCTGGATTTTAACTTTTTTTTTATAAAACTGTATATATTTCTCTATCGCTCATTGACAGACGTAGTCTTCTTGATTCTCAAGAGCTGGGTTATGTTGTCTCCGCAGGAGTAGGACTAGGCAGAATGACAAAACGTTCTGGCTCCACCCTAGGGGCAGTCCCTGAGGGTATATCCTCCCTCTCTCTGCTACAGGGAATCAGTTTTTTTCTGTCTAGTCAGGAGTAAGGACCTAAGTTCCTTGCTGGGATCTTTTGGTCCTGGCAAGACTTTTTTTCTTTAAGAAAAAGACATTTTTTAGGTAGTTTTCTCCAGTGTTTTTTTCCTGTGAGATCTTCAAGCAAAAATGCCGGACTGGGCGACACTTGTGGTCACCCCAGCCGGCCTACGAGCGTGCGCAGACCATGGCATTGCGCTTGGTCGGCCGCGACATATTCAAGTAAGTATGCGGGGCCGGGCGACGGGCTGGATGTTGAGATCCAGTGGTCACCCCGGGTTCTGCCTAAGAGCGCGTGCAGACCAGTGCGCTGAGTCGGCCGCGACGGAGTCCCAGTAAAGGGACTGACTTTGCGAGTTAAAAGCTCGCTTGGACGCCAGGTACCAGAGAGTCGAGGCGTCCACAAACCCCCACCCCGGTGGAGAGGGTATTGTGAAGAGAGGGTGCCTGTCGGTTCGGTATGGTGAGTAAACGTTCCCTTTTTTCCTCATTATGAGGCAGTATATATTATGGGCCCCTCCATATATGGTCAGTATATATCTGATACTTACAAGTCCCCCTTGTAATACAGCATGTGTTTGTGGGAAGTGGACTTGGTTCAAGAGCTAACACTCTACCCAGCAGACTGTAACATTACAGCAGACATAAGAGGTATAATCCTACCTTATGTACAGTGTATCTCTGTAGATCCATATGTCACCTCTTAGCAGAGTGCAGGTGGATGTGCTGGGAAGACGATATCGGCGGTCCGCCGCCATTTTGCCGTAGACCGAATGCATGTATGTCCTCAGGTCACGCCGGCCGCCATGTTTTTGGAGTCTTATGTCTCTTCTATGGGGGCGGCCATGTTTTGTGAGCCCAGCTACCTCGTGGAGGGCTGGGAACGCCGGAAGGCGTACACAGGGGGCGGAGCCACGCCTTCTGCCCGGGAAAAAGCAAACCGCTCCTTCCAGTCTGTGTAAGACAGACGCTGACTGCAGTTTGTTGGAAACTGCACTGCATCGGTTGGTGAGCCTTGGGGGTCTCTCTCTCTCTCTCTGGGATCGAGAAGCAGGTACTCTGAGGGGCGCTATTGCGCTAGGGGGAGACACACAAAAAAAAAGAAAAAGTTTTTTTGGTTTTGCTGGCAAAGGTGTCCTGTATTAACATGGACCCTGCCACTCATGTATCTCCTCTGGATCCCCTCGAGGGGTCTGCGGGATCCTCCAGCACCCCATTGACAATTGAATCTTTGTCAGCTATTATGGAAACTTTTGTGTCCCGGGTGGAAGTGGCTTGTCAGGGACAGGGCGCAAGAAAGCGACCCCCGCCTAACCCCTTATTATCTGAAACTTCGGATTCAGACTCTGAGCCTATTTCTGCAGTTGCAGGTACTTCATCTGGTATTGGTGTCTCGGGTCCTGTCTCTTCAGACAGTGAGGAGGATGTTTCGGCATCCGCCATAGCCCGAGAGGAAGCGTTGGTAAACGCACTCATTGTATCTGTTCAAGAGACTTTAAGGTTACAGGGTATTCCATCAGAAATAGCTGAAACTGAGATCCCTTTTGGGACTAAAAAGCGCATTAAAGTGGCGAAGGTTTTTCCATTGCCCAAATGTTTTGGCAATCCAATCGAAGAAGAATGGCGTCTGCCAAAATGCACTTTTAATATTTCTAAACGCATTGACAGGCGTTATCCGTTTGAGGAAACCCTTATTAAGAAATGGACAGAACCACCTGTGGTGGATTCACCTATTGCTAGATTGAATAAAGCCACGGTTATTCCTTTAGAAGACGCTCCGTCTTTTAAAGATCCAGTGGATCGCAAGATAGAAGCTATGTCTCGCACCATGTTTTCCTTGATTGGATCAGCTTTCAGACCAATAATTGCTATTGGTCTGGTTTCGCAGGCTGTAACTGAATGGACCAAGTGGTTACGCCGGGACTTAGAAGAAGTCCCTCAGGCGGTATCAGATTTGTTGGAACAAATGATACAGGGGTTACAGTTTGTATGTGATGCGGCGTTAGACGCCACTCCATTAATGGCGCGAGCATCAGTCTCAGCAGTGGTTCTCAGGCGTACACTGTGGCTAAAAGGTTGGTTAGCCGACCAAGGTTCCAAAAAAGCATTGGCTAATATCCCCTTTTCAGGAGAGCGTCTATTTGGAGCCAACTTAGATGAGATCATTAAGGATCTCACCGGTGGAAAAAGCACCTTTTTTACCGCAAAATTTTAAAGGTAGAGGAACTCGTCAAAGACGAGGGCCTTCTTTTTCTGCTCACAAGAGGTTTTTTCGTCCAGCGGGTGAAAAAACTAAGTCCTCCAAAGCTCCTGCAGGAGGCGTCAGGGGTCGTTGGTCGGGCAAGCAAAAGCCCGCCCCCTCCAGACCTGAAGATAAACCATCCAAAGCCTGAAGGTGTGCCCCCACCCATAACTGGGGTGGGGGGACGTCTTCGCCGGTTCCCGGATCCATGGCTTTCCAGAATCCCGGACAAATGGGTTTGCGAAGTCATAAGGTCAGGGTACAAGATCGAGTTTCGATCTCTCCCACCGGCGCGATTCTTCCCTTCCAATATCCGTCTATCCGCAGATCGTTTAGAAGATCTGCGGAGAGCAGTCACAGATTTACTACAACAAGGAGTGGTAGTCCACGTTCCTTGGACAGAACGGTTTCAAGGGTTTTATTCAAACCTGTTTACAATACCCAGGAAAGAGGGCAAAGTGCGTCCAATTCTGGACTTAAGAGCACTCAATTCTTTCGTCAACATAAGAAGATTCAGAATGGAGTCCATTCGCACGGTAGCAGCCTTCCTGCATCCAGGGGATGTCCTAGCGTCCATAGACATCAAGGACGCCTATCTTCACATTCCCATTTTCGCAGGACATCAGCGTTTTCTACGCTTTTCCGTAGAGGAGAACCACTATCAGTTTGTGGCGTTACCTTTCGGTCTCGCCACGGCTCCGCGGGTCTTCACAAAGGTGTTGGCCCCAATGTTGGCACTTCTGCGCCAAAGAGGTATATCGATTCTAGGTTACCTAGACGATCTTCTGCTTCATGCAGAGTCTCCTCAGACCTTGCTACAAAACATAGAAATGACTATGATTTCTTTACAGGAATTCGGGTGGCTGGTGAACCAGCAAAAGTCATTTCTGGTTCCCACCCAGAGGCTCGAATATCTGGGTCTAATTCTAGACACAGTCAGGACGAGAGTTTTCCTTCCGGTAGGGAAACTTCGAAAGATTCAATCAGCAGTCCAGTTGTTACTGTCCAACAGCTGGTCTTCCCTTCGGACGTGCATGAGGGTTCTGGGGTTGATGGTGGCTTCATTCGAAGCAGTCCCATTTGCCCAGTCCCATACCCGAATTCTTCAGCAAGAGATTCTTCTCAGATGGAATCGGAATCCGGAATCCCTGGACAATCAGATACGATTGAGCAAACAGACCAGAGAGTCTCTGGTTTGGTGGCTTCGGTCTCCAATGCTCAGCCAGGGAAAGTCATTTCTGCCAATATATTGGACGATAGTGACCACGGATGCCAGTCTATCCGGATGGGGAGGAATTCTTGGTCAGTTATCTGTCCAGGGACTTTGGTCCCCGGAAGAATCCAGGTTACCGATAAATGTATTGGAACTGAGAGCGATCAGACTTTGTCTGATTCACTGGACCGAGCAGCTCCAGGGCAGCCCGGTTCGGATCCAGTCGGACAATGCCACGGCCGTGGCTTATGTCAATCATCAGGGGGGCACCAAGAGTGTCCGAGCGGCCAAAGAAGTGGCTTGCATTCTTCGCTGGGCGGAACGATTTGTTCCAGCAATCTCTGCGGTGTTCATTCCGGGGGTGGAGAATTGGCAGGCAGATTATCTCAGCCGTCAGACCCTGGATCAGGGGGAATGGTCCCTCCATCCAGACGTTTTCCACCAGTTGTGCCTACGGTGGGGCACCCCGGATGTGGATCTGTTGGCATCACGATTCAACAGGAAAGTTCAGAGATTCGTGGCTCGCTCCCGCGATCCTCTAGCAGAAACCGCAGACGCACTGATCGCCCCGTGGGGGCAATACCAGCTAATATATGCCTTCCCTCCTCTCGCGTTACTGCCAAGACTTCTTCGCAGGGTAGAGGAGGAAGGAATCCCAGTAATCCTGGTAGCTCCGGACTGGCCTCGTCGAGCTTGGTACGCCGACATGGTCAGACTGGTGGCGGACGTCCCGTGGAGACTTCCTCTCAGGGAGGATCTACTGTCTCAGGGACCGATCTTCCATCCTGCTTTACGATCGCTGGCTTTAACGGCCTGGCTATTGAGACCCAGGTGCTGAAGGACAAAGGTTTGTCAGCTTCAGTTATTCCTACTCTAGTTGAAGCAAGGAAAGCGACTTCCAGAAAGATTTATCATCGCACATGGAAGTCCTACATTGCATGGTGTGAACCTTTGGGGTTCCGTCCTCGGTCTTATTCGATTAGTCGAATATTGGCCTTTCTGCAACAAGGGGTTGAGCAGAAACTGGCCTTGAGTACTATCAAGGGTCAGGTCTCAGCATTAGCCATCTTCTTTCAGAAGCCTTTGGCTACTCATTCCTTGGTGCGGAATTTCATCCAGGGGGTGCGACATCTGGCTCCGCCAGTGCACGCGCCGTTACCCCCCTGGGATCTTAATTTAGTGTTGTCGGTTCTTCAGAAACCTCCCTTTGAAGATATTAGGGAGATTCCTCTACCCACGTTGTCCCAGAAGGTGGCCTTCTTGGTGGCTATTACCTCTGCACGCAGGGTGTCAGAACTGGCCGCATTATCTTGTCGTTCACCATATCTGGTGGTTCATAGAGATAAGGTGGTTCTTCGTCCGAATCCATCCTTCCTACCAAAAGTGGTTTCAGAATTTCATCTGAATGAAGAAATTGTATTACCTTCCCTGTGTCCTAAGCCCAGTCATCCTCGGGAGTTTGCTTTACACTCCTTGGATGTGGTCCGGGCGATCAGGGTATACTTGAAAACGACAGACTCGTTTCGCAAGACGGATTCACTTTTTGTGATCCCAGATGGACCCAAAAAGGGGTTGCCTGCATCTGCCGCGACCATTTCCAGATGGATCAGACAGACGGTAGTGCAGGCTTATTCCATTAAGGGTCGGGAGCCCCCGTTCCCTGTTAAGGCGCACTCCACTCGGGCACTTAGTGCGTCATGGGCCTTTCGCCATCAGGCGTCAGTGGTCCAGGTGTGCAAGGCGGCTACCTGGTCGTCGGTGCATACCTTCTCTAAACATTATAAAGTTGATGTAATGGCATCGTCTGATGCCTCATTTGGCCGCAAGGTTTTGCAGGCCGCAATTTGAGGAGACCAGTGGTCTACCTCGAGGGTTTTTTTCCGTTGGAAAATTTTTTCTTTAGCCTCATTCTTTGTTTATAATGAGCCTTTAAAACTTCTAGTTTGGCACCGGTTGGGCCTTCTAGATTGGATTTGATTTTGTCAATCCCACCCCTCATTTGTGGCACTGCTTCTGGATGTCCCAGCTCTTGAGAATCAAGAAGACTACGTCTGTCAATGAGCGATAGAGAAAAATGGATTTTTGTAAGAACTTACCGTAAAATCCTTTTCTCTTAAGCTCATTGACAGACGTAGTACCCGCCCCTCTATCATTGAGTTGGGTTGGGTTAAATTCTCTGTACTGCTTTAAACAGAACTGATTCCCTGTAGCAGAGAGAGGGAGGATATACCCTCAGGGACTGCCCCTAGGGTGGAGCCAGAATGTTTTGTCATTCTGCCTAGTCCTACTCCTGCGGAGACAACATAACCCAGCTCTTGAGAATCAAGAAGACTACGTCTGTCAATGAGCTTAAGAGAAAAGGATTTTACGGTAAGTTCTTACAAAAATCCATTTTTTACTGTGTGGAATACCAACTTTTATAAGATTTGTCAGTTTCTACCTTATAATGGCACATTTCCTGGTTAGTGTCTCCTCCTTTTTTTTTTTTTTTTCCCCTAATTGTTGATAGTGGAAGTCCACTTCTTACATTGTACCTACAGGTAAGCCTATAAGTAGGCTTAACCTGTAGGTACAGTGAATATATCCTAAACGTGCACAGTTTAGGAGATCTGCATACAGTCAGTGATGTCACCATCGCATGCGCTCTGAAGAAACGGCATACCCATGCCGTACTTTCAGAGCCCTGTGCTGGGGCAGGAGGGAGGTCATCACGTCCCCGGGCATTTATACAGCCCGAGTACGCGAACCCGCAAGGAAGACCGGGTGAAGATGGAAGTGCTGGGCAGCCTTTACAGCATTGCTTGTATGCGGTGCATATTAATACATTATGACTTAAACCTGCAGGGGGCCAAGTTTTTGTTTTTTCTCCCCCAGGCGGTTTACTACCACTTTAAGCATTGCGCCAGTATAAAGGTTATTCCAGAGCAGTAGTACAGGTTACTGAAAGGTGTTGTCAATATTCGTGACATAACCTTATAGGCTTACACCTATGCTTTTCTCCATACAGTTTAGCGAGATAAGAATTTTCGATTTAAGGGCTCGTTCATACATTTACGAAGAATAAAGCAATGCTGATTAACACTCCTATAGCATTTATGACGTGTTTGTGTTTTCTTCGTGTTTTTATGAAACCTTGAAAACACTTCAAGAATACATGATAAATGCCCAAAATTATTTTTTTTTTCTAGTACTCTAGTGGGAAGTTCTTAAAGGGGAGATTTTGTGGAGAAAATTATCTACTTTGGGACGTGGTTAGGTTGTGGTGTGATAGCAGACATATTTTTTTTTTTTTTTTTCTGCAAAGTAGTTTTTTTTTTTTATATATCTCTTTGACACTTGGCTTGGTCCAGCACAAAACTCTTTGCCACTGACAATAATGCTTATTGCCTCTTCTTCTACCTGGCACTGTCAGTATTTCTGGCTGGCTTAATGCTTTTTCCCTGCATACAGAAGTATAATGAAAAATTGTATCAAATACTTACCATAATTTTCCTTTACTGTCACCGATTCATGGCTGCATACTTGTTGTAGTATGCTGTCATGTTGGCACCAGGAAAATGGAAAATTGTATACAATACCATAATTTTTCTTTCCTGGAACTAATCCATGGCAGCATACTACCACATGTATGCCGCCAATTTGGTGCCAGGAAATGGTGTTCCCATACAGCTGCTCTGTGCAAACAGGAAGTCGCTAGAGCTGCTCTGTTCTAGTTTTTTCCCCCAGTGCATTCTGGGTTACAGGAGCCTCCACTGCCTCTCCCCTATTGCCCAGCCATAACACTTTATAAATGCTTGACTAACCTGCCATAAATGCTCTAAGTGTGTTTAAGGTGCGATTATACAGCATTACTATTTTAATCAATAGAGGCGACTGATTAAGCGTCAATGCCTCATGAAAGTGACAGAACTGCTTAATTTTAAAACTAGAAAACACTACTGCTCCTGTGTGAAACGGCACTGTGGTGCCATTTTTATATTCATGGCAGGCAATTAGGATGGTTATCAGCCTTTAAAAATGCTGCATAAACACACAGGGTATCGACAGCTGTGTGGACGAGCCTTAACATTTTGATAGAAAACACTAATTTAAGGTGTCTCCCAAGATTCAGATATGACAGACCGCTCATGAAAATAATTATTGGGACTCTGTACTTTCAGTGTGGAGACTGAAGCTGGAAATGGAATTGAGGTAAATAATGTATAGGTTTTGGCATTTTAAATATCCTCATTCCCTAAATGGATGGAAACCAGGAGGAATACAAGAACACGGCATAGGAATTCAAGATTCTCAAGCTAAATGGGAACCCTGACACTATGTTTTTCAAAACAAGACAAGGGTAGAAAAAAAAAAAAAATATTTCTCTAGCGCTCATTGACAGACGTAGTCCTCGGTGATACACCACCTTCGGGTTATGTTGCCTCCACAGGAGCAGGACTAGACAGGAAATTAAAAAGCTCTGGCCACACCCCAGGGGCAGTCCCAGAGGGTATATCCTCTCTCTCTCTGCCTCAGCAAATCAGTTATTTTCTGTCTAGTTAGGAGTAAGGACCTAGACACCTTGCTGGGATCTTAGGTCCTGGCAAGAATTTTTTCTTAAAGGATTTTTTTAGACTTTTTTCTCCAGTGTTCCTGTGAGATCTTCAAGCAAGAAAGCTGAACTGGGCGACGGGCTGGATGTTGAGATCCGGTGGTCACCCCAGTTCAGCCTACGAGCGCGTGCAGGCCATAGCTCCGCGCTGGGTCGGCCGCGACAAAGTCCCATTAAAGGACTGTCCGCGCGAGTTAAACGTCTCGCTGAAACGCCAAAGACCATGAGTCACGGCGTCCGTATCGGTCGACAGCCCTCCCGCCCCGGTGGAGAGGGGTACTGTCAGGAGTTGGTGCCCGCCTGGTTCCGGTATGGTGAGTAGTATGTTCCCCCTTTCCCCCTGACGGGTTTTGTGGTGAACGCGGGCCCCTCTCTGTATGGTAAGATAGAGTCCCTTTCTATCCTACAACATGACACAGATCCTCCTACTTTGAGTGTGATTTTATGTGTGCAAAAAGCCAGGAGGCTTGGTTTGGGAGCTGACAATCTAATTGTATACATGTTTTAAAGATGTAATCTGTGGCATTCTGGGAATCTTATGGGTTAAGAATAAGCTACCTACCAGTCAGAAGCCACGGACATGTAGACTGCCTTCCTAATCAGATCTCCAGCTATTAGCAGGCCTCCCGAACGGCCATGCGGTCCGCCAGGGCCGGTACCGCCAACCACGCCATATCCCCATGCAGTGAGAGTGTTGTGTGCCCTGCAGCACACCGCTATTCAGTACGGGCCGCCATTTTTTTTTGCTGGATTGCACGAGCCGCCATTTTGGCGTAGCCTCGTGTCTCCAGCATGGGGGCGGCCATGTTTGAGGTGATCCAAACACCTCGTGGAGCTTGGGGGAGGCGCCGGAAGGCGTACAGAGGGGCGGAGCCGCCTCCTTTCTTCCTGGGCAGCCAGCCAAAAGACTTCCTGTTTGTTAAGACAGCGCTGTAACCTGTTGCAGTTAAACTCTGAGCATCAAGTGGTGAGCCTGGGGGTCTATCTCTCTCTCTCTCGATCGATAGGGATCCCTAGCAGGTAACACTAAGGGGCTTTTGTGGCGCTGGGGGTCGAAAAAAAAAAAAATAAAAGAAAAGTTTTATTTTTGAATTATATTATCCAGGAAGTAACTGGAGTTATCATGGACCCTGCCACACATATTCCCCCACCTGTTTCCCTCGAGGGGGCCACGGGACCCGCCGGTGCACAGAGTATAGAGTCATTTACAGCAATTTTGGAGTCTATGGTGGCTCGGGTGGAGGCGGCCTGTCAGGGACGGGGGTCAAGGAAGCGACCCCCCGCCTACCCCTATACCATCTGACACCTCTGACTCAGATTCAGAGGTGGTCACGGCAGTTGCAGGTTCCTCTGCAAGGGCTGTTATCCCAGGTAAAGCCCCCTCAGACAGTGAGGAGGACGCTTCTTCTCCTGCTATTATTCAGGAAGAAGCATTGGTGGACGCACTAGTTGTGGCAGTGCAGGAAACCTTAAAACTTGAGGCTTTACCGGCAGAGGCAACTGAAACAGAGATTCCTTTTGGTACTAATAAGCCCATCAAGACGATGAAGGCTTTTCCTGTACCTAAATGTTTCGGTAATCAGATTAAAGGAGAATGGGAGCATTCTAAACGTACCTTTACTATTTCCAAGCGTATTGCTAGACGCTATCCGTTTGAGGAATCCATCATTAAGAAATGGACGGTACCACCAGTCGTGGATCCGCCTATTTCCAGGCTGAATAAAGCCACGGTTATTCCAGTGGAGGACACTTCGTCCTTTAAGGATCCGGTGGATCGAAAGATGGAAGCAGAGTCCCGCACCATCTTCTCTCTGATAGGGTCAGCTTTTAGACCAGTAATTGTTATTGGTCTAGTTTCCCAGACACTTACGGAATGGGCGAAAATGGTACGCCAAGATCTTAGGGGAAAAGATATTCCCCAGGAGACATCTGATTTGATGGAACAGATTATACAAGGGCTACAGTTTATCTGTGACGCAGCCTTGGACACTACTCCCTTATTAGGGCATGCATCTAAGACAGCGGTGATCCTCAGACGTGTGCTATGGTTAAAATGCTGGTCAGCTGACCTAGGTTCCAAGAAGACCTTGACAAATCTCCCCTTTCAGGGGAATCGTCTATTTGGGGCCAACCTAGATGAAATCATTAAGGATGCCACTGGGGGCAAGAGCACTTTTTTGCCACAGGCTGCTAAAGCTAAGGGACCTCGCAACAAGCGAGGACCTTTCTTTACCGCCCATAAAGGGCGGCCCGGCTGGTACTAGCGGGAAAGGCAAGACTCCTCCAGGAGGGTTCAAGAAGGGCTGGTCGGACAAGCAAAGGACCAACCCAGCCAAACCCGAAGCAAAGGAGTACACAGCCTGAAGGTGCGCCCCCACCCGGTTTCAGGGTGGGGGGACGTTTTCACCGGTATTCAGGACATTAGATCGAGCATCAACCACTACTACCGGTGCGATTCTTCCCTTCCAACATTTAAGTACTACAGGAAGCGGTAATTACCGTTCCCTGAATAGATCTTTTCCTTTACCTTTTCCTAAGATTAGTCCCGATACCTCACAGGAATCGGATCTGGTTGACCAGATAGGCCAAGTAGCCTCTAGTCGGGTGACTTCGGTCCCTGAGGTTCAACCAGAAAAGATCACCTTTCCTGATAACTATCAGGTATCTGATAAATGTGTGGGAACAGAAAACGACCAGACTTTCTCGGATGGTCGGGGCCAGATACCTCTAGGGACGCCTGGTTCAGATCCAATCAGCGCCAGTGGTCCTAGAAATTCTAGGCTGGCCTCCTCAAGCCGGCCTGGCCGACTTGGACATGTTAGTCGTAGACGTTCCGTGGGAACTTCGTCTCAGGGAGTGTCTGTGGTCTCAAGGACCAATTTACCATCATGCTTTACAGTCGCTGGGTTTAATGGCCTGGCCATTGAGACCCAAGTACTGAAGGACAGAGGTTTGTCAGCTTCAGTCATTCCTACCCTTATTAAAGCAAGGAAAGCGACTTCCAGCAAAGTCTATTATCACACATGGAAAACTTATATTGCGTGGTGCGAATCTTTAGGATTTCCTCCACGTACCTATTCGGTGTGTCGAATATTGGCCTTTTTGCAACAGGGGGTTGAGCAGAAGCTAGCCTTGAGCACCATCAAGGGTCAAGTTTCAGCATTAGCAATCTTCTTTCAGAAGCCTTTAGCTACCAAATCCTTGGTGCGGAATTTCATCCAGGGGGTGCGGCACCTGGCTCCTCCAGTCCGCGCGCCCTTACCGCCTTGGGATCTTAATTTGGTTTTGTCGGTTCTACAGAAACCTCCCTTTGAAAACATCAGGGAGATTCCCTTGCTTACTTTATCCCAGAAGGTGGCCTTCTTGGTGGCTATTACTTCTGCTCGCAGGGTGTCAGAACTGGCTGCATTATCATACCAGTCCCCATACCTAGTGATTCATAGGGATAAGGTAGTACTTCATCCTAAGCCATCTTTTCTTCCCAAGGTGGTTTCAGATTTTCATCTGAATGAAGATATTGTACTACCTTCCTTGTGTCCTCAGCCCAAGCATCATCGGGAACATGCGTTGCATTCCTTAGATGTGGTTCGGGCAATCAGGGTATACCTGAAAGCTACGGAATCATTCCGTAAGACGGATTCACTTTTTGTGATCACGGATGGCCCCAGAAAGGGTTTGCCTGCATCTGCCGCGACCATTGCCAAATGGATTAGACAAACGGTGGTACAGGCTTATTCTATTAAGGGTCAGAGTCCTCCGTTCCCTGTTAGGGCGCACTCCACTCGAGCGCTCAGTACTTCCTGGGCCTTTCGCCATCAGGCGTCAGTGGTCCAGGTATGTAAGGCGGCCACCTGGTCGTCAGTACATACCTTTACAAAATTCTATAAAATTGATGTGACGGCATCGGCGGATGCCTCATTTGGCCGCAAGGTTTTGCAGGCCGCAATTTGAGGAGACCGGTGGTCTACCTCGAGGGTTTTTTTCTGTTTGAAAAAAAAAAAAAAAAAATTGTTTTCTCTTTTTTTGTTGAGTCTCATCATTAAGGATGAGCATTGTAAACTTCTAGTTGGCACCGGTTGGGCCTTCTAGATTGGGATTTGATTTCCATTTTCCCACCCCTCAGTTGTGATACTGCTCTGGGACGTCCCGAAGGTGGTGTATCACCGAGGACTACGTCTGTCAATGAGCGCTAGAGAAAAATGGATTTTTGTAAAATCTTACCGTAAAATCCTTTTCTCTTAGCTCATTGACAGACGTAGTCCCTGCCCCTCTGTTTTTTTGAGTTGGGTTAAAATCTCTAAAGACTGCTTTTTCACATAACTGATTTGCTGAGGCAGAGAGAGAGAGGATATACCCTCTGGGACTGCCCCTGGGGTGTGGCCAGAGCTTTTTAATTTCCTGTCTAGTCCTGCTCCTGTGGAGGCAACATAACCCGAAGGTGGTGTATCACCGAGGACTACGTCTGTCAATGAGCTAAGAGAAAAGGATTTTACGGTAAGATTTTACAAAAATCCATTTATATATATATATATATATATAACAGTGCTTAGCATAAATGAGTACACCCCATTTGAAAAGTAAGATTTTATTATCTCAATGAACACTGGAACAATTTCCAACATTTTGACAAATGGGAGGTCCCAGGTAAAACAAAATCTTCAGTTTCTACTAAAATTAATGCAAAAATGAACACACCCCACAACAAAAACTACTACATCTAGTATTTTTTGTATGACCTCCATGATTTGGGAGGACAGCACCAAGTCTTCGGCGCATGGAATGAACAAGTTGGCAACCTATTACAACTTCTATATTTTTCCATCCGTTAATAATGACCTCTTTTAGAGCGTGGATGCTGGTTGGAGAGTAAAGGCCCGTACACACGTGTCGAAAATTGGCAGGGAATTTTCGGCCAACGTCCGATCTGCCGATTTTCGGCTTGTTAGTATGATGCTTCCGACAACCGACTCCAGATTTTTTTCGGCCGAAAAGTCGTTGTGCAGACTATAAAGTTTTTGTTGGCTGTCAAAACACGGCCGATTTTCGTGCAGTCAGTACTGATTTCGACAGGGAAAAATCTTATGAGCAAGACTGGGCATGCTCCGATAAGAAAGAACACAAAGAAAGCAAACCAACACATGACATCACTTCAGAAGCAGATTTTTGTTGGGCGAGAAAATGTGTGCAGTCTAGGCACATTCCAACCAACAAAACACAACTCTGGACAAAAGACGGACGATCGGTCGGCCGATAATCGTTGCGTGTGTACGAGGCTTAATGCTCAACTTTTTTCTCAGAATTCCCCATAGGTGTTGGCTTGGGTTCAGATCAGGAGACCAACTTGGCCATTGAGTCACTTTCACCCTGTTCTTCTTTAGAAATGCAACAGTGACCTTGGATGTGCGTTTTGGATCATTGTCATGTTGAAAAAGTGCACGATGACCAAGGGCACTGAGTGATGGTAACATCTTCTCTTTCAGTATAGAGCAGTACATCTGTAAATTCATTATACCATCAATGAAATGCAGCTGCCCGACACCAGCAGCACTCATGCAGCCCCACAGAAGGACACTGCCACCACCATGTTTCATTGTAGGCACAATGCATTTTTCTTTGTACTCCGACACCATACCATTTTGAAGCCATCATTTCCAAGAAAATTTATCTTGGTCTCCTCACTTCAGAGTACAGAATCCCAGTAGGCTATAAGCATCCAGTTTTTTTTTTTTTTCTCTCTGCCTAGTCAGGAGTAAGGACCTAGCTCCCTGCTGAGATCTTTGGTTCTAGCAAATTTTTCTTTCCACACTTCTGTTTTCCTTTCCTTGCAGGATCTTCAATCAACTGCTGGGCTGGATATTTAGATCCAGTGGTTCCCCCCCAGTCCGTCCATCGAGCGTGCGCAGACCACAGCTACGCGTTAGCCACACCGGCCACACTGACCAGCAACTTAAACGCCCCGCAGGTTCGCATATGACCAGGCTCTGGGTCAGTCGCAGCTTTCCCATAGCCGTCAGCACCCCTCCCCCCACTTCAGTGGTGAGGGGTCTGTCTGGAGTGACACCAGCATTCCATGGATTAAGTACGCTCCCCTTAGCCCGGCCAGCGAGCGTGTGCAGACCATAGCTCCCCGCTCGGTCGGCCACGACATAGCTCCACTGGACAGGGGATTGGGGGGACTGGCCCATGAGTTATGTCTTGCATGGTCGTCACAGCATTCCTTCTGGCTGACAGCTCCCCCACTTCAGTGGGTGAGGAGGTGTATGTCTTGGGAGTGTTACCTGCACTCTTTTCTGAATTGGTAAGTAAGGGCCCCCCTCCTCACGCAGCTGGGCGGCAGAAAATTTAGGCCGTGACTTTGTGGCCTACCAGGCCGCGTGGCCAAAAATATAGGCTGCAGCTTTGCGACCTGCTAGGCTGCCCCCCTTTTTTGCAGCCAACAAGAGAACCCCGCTGTGGGGGGCTTGAGTCACTGACCCCCTGTGCGGTTGGCTTACCGATTGCGCCCCTCTCCTGTCTCATCAGATCCTGCATCTTGTTTGCTGTGGATGGGACCACCCTGGCGGGGTCTGAGTCAACGTTTCTCTGAACCATCAGATGATTCTGCCATGGCTGCTGCGCCACACAGAGGCACTGGTAGATACATTGATTGCATCAGTGCAAGAGTCATTTATGTTGGAGGATGCAGCCAAGGCTGCTGCGGCCATATCTGTTCCATTTGTCACCCATAAACATCCCATGCAGTTATAGTTTTCTCTTATCCAGCTTATTTTGACAGTTGTATCTAGAAGTGCTGGGTATATCTAATACGACCGTTGATGGTCCCAAGACTCATTACTGTCTCCTTTTCTAGTCGGAGTCTATTCTGCAGCAGTGGACGCTCCCGCCAGCGGTGGGTGCCCCATTTTCCAGGTTGACTAAAGCAACCATGTGTCTGGTGGTAGAATCCCCAGCTTTTAGGACTCATGCTGACAGGCGGGCAGACTCTCTAAGGCCCATTACATGTTCACTGTGGCTGATGCCTTATTGGGGCATGCTTTGGCCTCCATTCGGGTGTCTCCGATACTGACAAGGTGGGCGGTGCTTTTGTCTATGGGGGCGACCGGTTACCCCCCCCCCCCCCCCCCCGCCTATGGCGAACTGGCAGACCGGTTGGTCTAGAGTGTGAAGTTCATCTGTGATGCATCTTTGGGTCACGGTTCCTGTGAGTCTCTAAGCTATTCGGCTCGCCAGTGGTGCTTAGGCGTATTTTGTGTCTAAAGTGTTGGTCTACGGATCACGCCTCCAAGAAGGATCTGTCTGAATTGCCTTTTCAGGGCAAGCGCCTGTTCAGGGCTACCCTGGATAATTTTAGCCCACGAGAAGCTTTTTTGTCTCAGGGACTTTAGAAAAAGATTCCAAGCCCTTCAAGGCCTCTTCGAGAGGTTTCTAGCTGCTTTGGTCTGGCAATCAGAGAGCAAGCTTCTCCAGACCTGCTGACAAGACCCGTTTGGCATGATGGTTTGCCCCATCAATGTCTGGGGTAGTGGGATGTCTTTACTGGTTCCGGGGCTGTGGACCTCCCTGGGTCAGTGACCAATGGGTCCATGAGGTGATTGCATCCGGTTCCATGATGGAATTCCGTTTTATTGTCCTCGGAAAGGTTCTTTCTTTCTTTCCATTGTGCACCTGCCCCCCGCTCTGCTGTAAGCTCCATTGTCGGCAGGGCAGGATTTGTTGTCCCATGGCGTAATTCTCCTGGTTCCAGTGTTGGAACATTTTTAGGTGTTTGCAATAATTCATGACGTCCTTTAGGACAGTGGTGGTGTCCCTGCATCAAGGGGGTTCCCTCCCCTGGCTTCTTTAGACGTCAAGGATGCCTACCTGCACGTTCCTATTTTCATCCAGCTTCAGTGTATCATCTGCTTCGCTCTGAGAAGGAGCACGATCAGCCTGTGGCATTACCCTTTGGTCTAGCCTCCGCTCCTCAGTTCCTCATGAAAGTGTTGGCCCCGGTCCTCGCGTTGCGGTGTCAACGGGGGGCGGAGGGGGGGGGGTTGCTGTGCTAGGATACCTGGACGACCTCCTCTTGCGAGCAGAATCTCCGTCGGCTCTGATGGCCGATGTGGAAATTACATTCCAGACTTTGTGGGAGATGGGGTGGCTTCTGTATTTCAGAAGTCTGCCCTGGTTCCGACCGGGAGATTGGAATTATTTCGAGCTGACTCTGGATTCAGCTCTAGCCAGAGTGTTCCTTCCTCTGGGAAAGTTGCATTCTGCAATTCAACTGTTAGCCCACAAGTGGCGTCCCTACAGGCGTGTTTGCGAGTGTTTGGGCCTGATGGTGTACACCTTCAAGGTTGTTCTGTCTGCACAGTTTTACACAAGACTCCTTCAAAAGGAGATTCTGGTCAAATGGGACAAGCGTCCCAAGTCGCTGGACAATGTGATATGTACGAGTCGGACGACAGAGTTCTCTGGTCTGGTGGCTGTGCTCCCCAACCTTGCTACAGGTCAGGTCCCTTCTCCCCTTGTACTGAACAGTGGTCACCGCAGATGCCAGCCTGTCTGGGTGGGGAGGGGGTCTGGGGCTGAACTTGACCTAGGGCTGTTGGACATTGGAAGAGTCTAGATTGCCTGTTAGTCGTAAAACTTTGAGCGATCAGGCTTTGCCTGGATCGTTGGGCGGAGCGACTGGGGGGGGCTCCCAGTGCGCATTCAGTCAGACAATGCCATGGCCGTGGCTTTGTGAATCACCAGGGTAGCACAAAGAATGTTTTAGCAGCCCTGGAGGTGTTCAACATTCTCCGGTGGGCAGATTGCTATTGCCCTCTCCTTCGTGCACTTTTCCGGCGTGGGAAATTTGCAGGCGGATTACCTCAAGCGTTGGACCATAGGGAATGTTCCCTTCATCCAGACGTGTTTCATCAGATATGTCTGCGGTGTGGCACCCCCGCGGTTGCTCTGTAGGTGTCCCGGCTCCACTGAAAGGTGCCGTGGTTCGTAGCAGACACCACAGATGCTCTGGTGGCTCCTTGCTTCGCTCCAGCTTCTTCCGCGACTTCTACGCAGGATCGAGGACCAAGGGATTTCTGTAATACTGGTGGCTCTGGACTGGTCTTGCCGGTGTTGGTACGCTGACCTGGTGCAATTGGTTGCAAATGTCCCCTGGAGGCTTCCTCTCAGGGACGATCTGTGGTCTCAAGGGTTGATTTTCCATCCTGTTTTACAGCCACTAGCTTTGACGGCCTGGTTGGTGAGAGCCAAGTTTTAAAGAAAAGGGGCTTGTCTAGCTCGGTGACTCCAACCATGTTTAAGGCAAGGAAATCTACATCTCCAAAGCTTTATCATCGGATGTGAAATGCGGCGTACATTTCCTAGTGTGTGTTTCGCTGAGTCCATCCTCGTTCCTTTTTGGTGGCTCATTCTGGCCTTTCAACAGGGTTGAATCTGAAAGTGGCCTTGAGCACAGTGAAAAGGAAATTGCCTCAGCAGTCTTTTTTTTTTTTAATTTGGCTTCCCATTCATGGGGGCGTACATACCTTCAGGGGTTTCATCATTTTACTCCACCTGTAAGTTCTCCTCTGTGCAATTTGCAATGCAAATGTAAGTTCTCCTCTATGCAATTTGAACCCGGTTCTGTCGGTTCTTCAAAATCTCCCTTTGAAAACATATGGGAGATCCCTTTTCTTCACGCTATCACAAAAGGTGGCTGATTCGGTGGCTATCATCTCTGCTCGCAGGGTGTCGGAGTTGTCTGCTTTTTCTTGGTGGGTTTTTCTTTTTCTCTGTATTGTGGTTCACTGGGATAAGGTGGTCCTGTGACCACAGCCTTCGTTCCTTCCAAGGGTTGTCTGATTTCCATTTGAATGAGGACATTGTGCTGCCGTCCTTGTGTCCCAGGCCGGCTCATCCCAGAGTATTTGCCTTTTTTATACTTTGGATGATGATCATGAGGAGCTATTTGGCAGCTACCGAGTCCCTTCGGGGGTCAGACTTTGTGATTACGGATGGGCCGCGGAAGGGGATTTAGCCTTCCTCTGCTGCCTTTTCCAGATGGATCAGACAGAAGGTGAGCCAGGCTTATTCGCTTACGGGCCGTGTTCTCCCCCTTTCTCTTTAATGACACATTCTACTCGGCACTTAGTGCTTCTTGGGCCTTCTGTCATCAGGCGTCAGTGAAGCAGGTGTGCATGGTGGCTACTTGATCGTTGGTTCGTACTTTTTCGACGTTTTTTAACATGGATGTTTTGGCATCTGCGGTTGCTTCCTTTTGACCACAAATGGCGCTTTTCCACTGCAATCTCAGTTTTTTCTGCCTATTCAGGAGTAAGGACCCAGCTCCTTGCTGGGATCTTTGGTCCTAGCATTTTTTCCTTTTTTAAAACATACTTTTTTCCTTTTTGTTTTTTCTTTCTACAATCAAGTCTGTTCCAGTGAGAATTACAATCAACTGCCAGACTGGGTGACGCACTGGATACCCTAGGTCCTTACAGTCTTCCCAGTCTGGCCAGCAAGCGTGTGCAGACCACAGCTCCATGCTAGGTTGGCCGCTACATAGCCCCAGAGGAGGGGGACTGACCGGCGAGTGAAACGCCTCACGAGGACGCACATGACCGGGTCGCGGCCTAAGTCGCAGTGTACCTCTGGCCCACAGCACCCCCCATTCCAAGATGGGGCGGTGATCTGCCTGGAGTGGTGTCTGTCTGGTTCCAAAGTTGTGGGGAGTAGTGTCGTCCCCCCCCCCCCCCCCTGGAAAATTTCACTGGTTGATCGATCCTTCCTGTGCCCTTCCTACCCTAATAGCACACCCCTCCTCATTAGTGGGTTCACCTGTGCTAGATACCCCCCCCAGCAGCCCCCTGGCTGAGGTGGCTGTACTGATGGGTGTGTGGTAGCGATGGCTCCATTTGCTGTTACTATGTGCTATATTGCCCTGGAATGGATCCCTAGCTAGGCCCCCCTTGCTGGATGAGGTACCCGATGGGTTCCTAGAGTCCAGTGAGCCGCATTGCACTGCCATTTTCCTATGGCTGACTGCATGGGAGCTTTGGTGGCCATGTTTGCGTAGCCTGGTGGGCATGTTTTTGTAGTTTCCCACTGAAGTCTATGGGCGGCCATTTTCTTGTAGCCTGTAGGCCTCTAGTGGCAGTACAGCCATTTCCTATTCCTCTCTGATCGGCGGGGAGTAAGCAGTTTGGTGCTTTCTCTCTCCCTACTAAAGTGGTGGTGAGTCCCTGGGGCTGTATATACTTTCTCCTCCCATCGGTACAGTGGTGTTTTTTTTTTTTTACAGCGTTTTCCCAATTGTTTTGTGCAAACACTACTGGTGGTCCCCAGGTTACCATGGAGCCCCCAGAGCAAGTGTCACCACCTGACCCATCTCTCAAAGGCTGCAGGACCCTCTGAGTCTGTCAGCCCTGGCAGCCATGACGGCAGTCCTGCAGTCACCTGGTGTCAAGTGGATAGTGACATGGTAAAAAGCACCCTCCCCCTGCTTCCTCTGTGTCCTCAGATTCTGCAGATTTGGCCACCGTGGACGCGAGTCACCCCACGGGGTCTGCGTCCACGCACTTCGAGTGCGCCGACAGTGAGAATGAGTCCTCTTCCACTACATCTGCGCAAGAAAAAGCGCTTGTGAAGGCACTGATTGTATCAGTGCAGCCAACTTTAAAAATGGAGGACACCGCTAATGCTGCGTTGGCTGCGCCAATGCAATTTGGTACCCGCAGACCTTTCAAGGCGACTAAGGTGTTCCCCTTTCCCGCCTATTTCGACAAAATTGTCACTAGTCAGTGTGGTTCCCCGAAATGCATGGTTGGGATACCTAAGCTTTTCGCTAGGAGGTATCCCTTTGAGGAGTGCCTCTTAAAGAAATGGACAGTCCCACCGGTAATTGTACAAGTTCCGGAGTCTGAACGTTTTCAGGGGTTTTACTCAAACCTCTTTACTGTTCCCAGGAAGGAGGGCAAGGTCCGTCCAATCTTGGATCTCAAGACCCTGAACCGCTTTGTGTGGGTTCAGAAATTCATAATGGAATCCATTCGCACCGTTAAGCTTCCCTTCATCAATGGGATTTTCTAGCCTCTATTTATATCAAGGACTCTTACCTTCATATCCCAATCTATGTCGGGCATCAGCGTTTTCTTCGCTTCACCGTGGGCGAGGAGCACTTTCAATTTGTGGCGTTACCCTTTGGTCTCACTTCAGTTCCTCTGGTGTTCACAAAAGTGTTGGTCCCGGTGCTTGCCTTGCTCAGAGGGGGATTGGGGTACCTGGACCATCTCCTTCTGTGAGCAGAGTCTCGATCTGTCCTACATGACGATTTGGACATCACTGTGCGAACTTTACAAGAGTTCGGCGGGATACTGAATTTTCAGAAATCTGCTCTGACTCAATCTAACAGATTGGATTACTGGGTCTGACTTTGGATTCAGCCTCGGCTCGGGTGTTTTTCAGAGGCGAAACTGCAAAAATTGCAGCATGCGATTCGGCTTCTGTTGAGCAACTGCTTGCCATCTCTCAGGACTTGCATGCAAGTGCTGGGTTTGATGGTCTCCACCTTCGAGGCGGTTTAGTTTGCTCAGGTTCACATCAGACCTCTGCAAAGGGAGATTCTGGCCAAATGGGACAAGAATCCTTGGTCCCTGGACAATCTGATCCAGTTGAACCAGAGTATGAGGAGTGCCTTGCTGTGGTGGCTCCGCTGACCTAGGCCGCAGACGTTCTGGTGGCCCCTTGGCCAGTATCCTCTACATATACCTTTCTTCTGTTACAGCTTCTGCCAAGACTTCTGTGCAGAATCGAAGCAGAAGGGATTCCAGAATGGCCTAGAGGGTCTTGGTATGCAGGCCTCGTATGACTGGTAGCCGATGCTCCTTGGCGGCTCCCTCTCGGAAAAAATCTTTTGTCTAAAGGACCGATCTTCCATCCTGCTTTACAGTTGCTGGCTTTACCGGCCTGGCTATTGAAAGCCAGGTACTGAAGGATAGAGGATTGTCAGATTTGGTGGTTCCTACTCTGTTAAAAACTAGAAAATCTATTTCTCGGAAGATTTATCATAGTTTGGAAGGTGTTCATTACTTGCTGTTAGTCTTGGAGGGTTTTCCCCCAGTTCCTTTTCAGTATTGCGTCTGCTGGAGTTTCTACAAAGTGGTGTAGATCAGCATTTGGCCCTTGGCACCATCAAGGGCCAGATTTCATTGTTGGCGATTTTTTTTTTTTTTTCCAAAGCCCGTTAGCCACAAATTCCTTGGTGCACACCTTCATGCAGGGGATTCGCCATTTGGCTCCTCCGGTAAGGTCCCCGGATCTGGTGCTTTCGGTCCGTCAAAAATCGCCATTTGAAAATATTTGTGGGATTCCTCTACTGACTCGATCACAGAAGGTGGCCTTCTTGGTGGCTAATACTTCTGCACACAGGGTTTCAGAACTGGCTGCATTATCCTGTCGGTCACCTTACCTGGTGGTTCACAGGGACAAAGTGGTTCTCCGTCCCTGTCAGTTGTTCAAGGTCGTTTTGGGTTTCCACTTGAATGAGCACATTGTGTTGCCTTTGCTGTGTCCTAAGCCAAAACATCCAAAAGAGATTGCCTTACATTTCCTGAGTCGATTCGCAAATCTGATTCCTTATTTGTCCTTATGGATGGTTCTTTGGTTCTCCTAAGGGGCAGGCTGCATCTGCTGTGACCATTTCCAGATGGATCAGGCAAACGGTGGTGCAGGCCTATTCTATTAAGGGTCAGGTTTATCCTTTCCCTGTTAAGGCGCATTATACGAGCGGGCTTAGTACCTCCTGGACCTTCCCTCATCAGGCGTCAGTGGTCCAGGTTTGCAAGGCAGCCACCTGGTCGTCTGTGCACACATTTGCAAAGTTTTACAAGGTGCATGTCCTGGAATCTGCGAATGCTGCATTTGGCTGCCAAGTTTTTCAGGCCACTGTTGCAGAGGCTGCGGCCTCTTGAGGGTGTGCTTTTTTCCTGGTTCCTGGTAGGTGAGCTTCAGTTGTTCCTGTTTGGACTCTTTGATTACCTGGTTGGCTATGTTTAGCCCTTTTTGGGAATTCTGTCTGTTTTTTTTCTTTTTTTTTTTTTTTTGCGGTTTCCCACCCCTCATGATGACACTGCTTTGGGATGTTCCAACAGTCAATGAAGATATGAGGCTGTGTCCGTCGAAAGAAAGAACTGTATTTATTTTTGTCTTGCCGTAAAATAATTTTCTCTGATCATTTACGGTCACAGCACCCACCCCTCTGTGGAGTTGGGTTATGTATTCTTCGAAAAAGGCTTGTTACTAAACTGAGATCCTATAGCAGGAAGTGGGAGTATACCCACTGGGACTACCCCAGGGGACGTATTCAAGCTTTTTTTAATGCTTATCCGCCTAGTCTCCTACTCCTAAGAAAAGCAGCATACCCCAACGGTCAATGAAGATACGAAGCTGTGTCCGACAATGAACATCAGAGAAAAGG
This sequence comes from Pelophylax lessonae, assembly GCF_965119305.1. NCBI lineage: Eukaryota > Metazoa > Chordata > Amphibia > Anura > Ranidae > Pelophylax > Pelophylax lessonae. The sequence continues at coordinate 144,940,767 of NC_138769.1, read as the reverse complement.
ATTTTACGGTAAGACATAAAATTCCGTTTTTTTTTTTTTTTTTCCCCCTCTTTTCGTTTGGCAAAAAATAAACCCAGTGGTGAATAAATGTCACCAAAGTAATGCTCTATTTGTGTGAAAAAAGTTCATACGAGTACAGTGTTGCATGATCGCGCAATTGTCATTCATAGTGCAACCACGCTGAAAGCTGAAAATTGGCCTGGGCATGAAGAGGGTAAAAGTGCCCTGTAGGCAATTGGTTAATGGGTGGTTTGCTTCTGTTGGTGACAGTGATGCTTAAGTGTCTAGATTTCAGGTTTTTTTACTTGAAACATTGTCTTTTACCTACTGGTATGTAGTCTTTTTTTTTTTTCTCTTTTCTGATGTTTATGATCTCATACCTAACCTTTGTTTCCTCACAGACTAAGAAGAGTGGTAAGCCTGGGCCTTTTTTGCTGTCCGGTTCCAGAGATAAGACCATTAAGATGTGGGATATCAGTACTGGCATGTGCCTAATGACACTTGTAAGTCTAACAAACCTTTTTGTAATATTTTATGATTTGTTTTATAGCAAGTGTAAGTGAGCCGTTCAGTTCCGATCTTTTGAAATATTTGTTTTAGATTTTTGTGTCCACATCAAGTTCGTCATGATTGTTTTGCTCACTAGATACCTATTTAGTGCTGATTCACACCGGGATCGCACAGGAACACATGGGTTGAACCTGCACATTAATGTGCGATTCCCACTCTTTGTGGCTGTAGAATGCACCAGACCATGCAAAAAGTAGTACTTGCAATACTATAAGGTTTGGTGCAGTATTTTATTTTTTATATTATTGTAGTACGTTGCAATTTGATGCCCATAAATGCAGTTCATTTGAGATTTGTTTGTGGGGGTGTTAACAATATATTGGCACCCACATTCAGACCGCAAGGGCAGTGTGATCATCTGTAGTGTGAAAAAATGTGCGTGAAATGCACTTTCCTGCACTCTGGTCTGGTTTAAACAAACCCTCGTTTTATAGGTTTGTGTGTTTTTATGTTTTTATTAAATATCATTTAGTTTTCATTTTTTTTAGTGCAAAAAGAGGCACAGGGTTGACATAAAGGCCAGGTGCAATAGTGTTAATATAGACTCCGAGGAATAAAGCTAGAAAAGGACATTTGGTCCAAATTGACCCATAATAGAGGATCTTCCTCTAGCCTGTTAGGATCCAGTTAACATCAAGAATAATTATAGACAAACTGAACACAGTGAATATTGCTAGGGGTTATAGCCGCTGGCAATAATAATTGCATGAAGAATCTGACATGCTGGTTGTACCCAAGTTGGTCAATCAGCCTGCCCATACATGTTTCAAATATATGCTGTTCCCTGTTAAACCAGCCACAATTCGAACAGTCTATGGCTGGGTTTAGCCTATCTGATCCAACAGAAAAGCTAAACCATATCGTGTGCTCATAGATTCTAATTGATTTTAGAAAGCCAGCAATTCCATATCATGTCAGTTTTAGATAGGCAGGCTTGACTTAATAAGGTGGCCTTCTTAAATGGTTGTGCTGATTTAACCAAAGTGGGTGCTATCAACTTCATCCAGTGCAATGTAATTGCTTTGCTGGCAAAGAACAAGAGATTACCAAGAGAGTCCTAGGAGATGTTGTGGCGCCTACCCCTTTCACCAGTCCTAATGGGCAGTATTCAGATAGCCAAAGAAACTTCAGTTATAAATTGGCTTAACCCCTCTCCCGAAAAACTGTGGTTGTAGTCCTCAGGTGATTGAGTGCAGTGCAAACATTCAGATGAGTGATGGATCTACTTTTGCAAGTCAGGTGAAGTGAATTCTGATAAGATGATCTCTGGCAGAAACCAAGTAGATCCCACAATGTCAAAAATGATAGAAATTGGGCAGAGTGCAAGTTTTTTTCAGGCCTTCAAATGTTGTAAACCTACTACCCTGCAAAATCCATCCGACCCCTCACAACCCCCTCCCCCTCAGGGGGGTGGACATATGGACTGCCTGGCGCCCCCCTTGAACCGGGGGGCATTGTTGTGTGGGGTTACTCTTCCTACGCGTCTGCGTCACGGCAGGCCCCCTCTTCCCCTTTATAGGGGGCTATGTCCTTTATGGTGGGCGACCTTTAGGTCTAATGGGTTTTTTTTGTGTAACTTTAGCCGGCGTCTCCTTGTGGGACTGTGGTCGGCGACCTTCCTTGCTTATGTTCTCAGGGTGAGCTTGGCATATAGCGACTCTGCTGGGTCTGCACCACTCACTTCGGGTGCTCTGCGGTGAGGATGTCTCCTTTTTTTTTTTTAAACTGCACATGCAAGGGCGCTGGTGGATGCACTGATTTGTATGGTGCAGAAAATTTTAACATGGGGGGGCGCTGGTCCCCTCTGGGCCTACAGATCCCCTAAAAGTGGCAAAGATACTCCCTTTTCCCGCCTACTGTGACAAAATTGTCGCAAGTCATTGGAGTAGTTCTAAACGCAATAATGGTAACCATGCATTGTGTGGCTAAAAAGCTGGTCTGTGGACCAGGCTTCTAAAAAGGCTCCATCAGATCTCCCCTTTACGGGGGACCGCCTATTTGGATCTTTTTTGGATGAACTGATCAAAGGACTCACAGGTGGGAAGAGTACTCTTCTTCCTCTATCCGCTAAGGGCAAGTCACCGCGTCATAGACGGGCCCTTGTTTTTTTAGCACACAGGCGGCCCCTTGGTGCCTTCGGTACGCAGGAGAAAGGACCTAAGCCATTTAGGTAATCTGGGGGTTCCAAGAAGTTTTAGTCGGGTAAGCCGAGAATAGGCCCCTCCAGATCTGCAGAAAAATCTCCGTCTGCATGAAGGGACGGCCTCATCCGTATGTGGGGGGGGGGGGGGGGAACGTCTTTGTTTTCTGTCTGGAACCAGGGACCTTCTTGATCCAGGAAAAATGGGCCCATGTGCTGCTCCGATCGGGTTACAAGTTCGAATTCAGGTCCTGACCGTCAGACAGATTCGAATAGCACTTGGAAAGTGAGGTGTCTGGGGAACCTGGACTCTGAAAGAGTCCAGACTTCCGATCAATATTCTGGATAAAGCTTTGCTTGAGTCACTAGACAAATCGTCTGCAGGGTTGTCCAGTTTGGATTCAATCTGACAATGCAACGGCCGTGGTTTAAGTCAATCATCAAGGGGGCACCAAGAGTGTCCTGGAGGCCCGGGAGGTGGCCAAGATCTTAATATGGGCAGAAAATTTTGTTCCAGCCCTCGCCGCCGTGCATGTATTGGAGTGGCGAACTGGCAGGCGGATTACTTGAGTCATTTCACCTGTTGTGTGTCTGGTGGGGGACACCCGATGTAGACCTGTTTCTCGGCTCAACTAGAAGGTACAGAGGTTTGTAGCCAGGTCTCGGGATCCTCTGGCCGACGCCACAGACCCCCACTGGTGGCTCCTTGGGGTCCGTATCGGCTGATCTATGCATTTCCTCCGCTGAACTTCTGCGTTGAATAGAGGTGGAAGGGATTCTGGTCCTTCTGGTGGCCCCAGACTGGCCTCGCCGGTCTTGGTATGCAGATCTGATAAGGTTGGTCGCCGATGCTCCTTGGAGACTTCCTCTCAGGAAAGATCTGTTGTCTCAAGGGCCGATCGTCCATCCTACTTTAGTCGCTGGCTTTAACGGCGTGGCTGTTGAAAGCCAGGTATTGAAGGATAGGGGTCTTTCTGTAGTGATTCCTACACTGTTGAAGGCTAGAAAATCTACCTCCAGGAAGATTTATCATCATACATGGAAATCGTACATTGCATGGTGTGAATCGATTAAGGTGCATCCACGCTCCTTTTTAGTGGCTAGGACAGGGTTCGACAATCCCTGGGCGCCAGGTCGCATTTGCGACTAGAATTAGCGACCTGGCGCCTGGGGTGCACTGCAGGAGATGTCCTGTCGCTCTGCGCTCGAACTACCGCATCATCCGAAAATTGAGGCCCTGGCTTTTGGGCCTTCTTCACTGAGATGCTGCCAATGGGGAAAGGGCGGCCTCTTGTGTTGGCCGGGAGTATTACAACAAGCAGTAACTAGCAATGCAAGGAATTTCCACTGCTTGTTTTCAATGCCCGCCCTTCTTAACAAGAGGTGGAGAGACGGAAGTTTTTGCAGTCTTCATCTGGCGCCCTTTGCTTAAAGGTAAGTGTGCAGGGAGTGTGGGTATTATTTGATTTTATTTTTAAATCCCATTTTACACCGCTCTCTCCTGGAAGTTCAAGTATAATGTGTTCTACATATTTATGCACTTCTGCAAAAGAGTGTTAGGGCTCTTTCACACGAGCGTTCCGATCAGATCCGCCTGTCTATTTTTTAGGCGGATCTGATCGGATGCCCCATTCAGCCCTATGGAGCAGCGGATGTCAGCGGTGACATGTCCGCTGACACTCACTGCCATCCGCATCTGATCCTGTCCATGAAATCCGGACGGATGGAAACCCTATTTTCCATCCGTCCTGGGGATCGGATCGGATGGGATCAGATGAGAGCGGACAGGCGGTCCGCTCTCATCCGATTCCCCATAGAGAGCAGCGGGGCTCTGACGCCTCCCTCTCCGCACTGTGTGCGGAGAAGGAGCTATCCGCCGGCTCAGCGGGGATCGGTGGATCGATCCCCGCTGAGCAGAGCACGGTCCGCAACGGAATGCGGACCGTGTGAAAGGAGCCTTACTTTAAAAATTGAATTTTGTAATCTCCTTGCAATGTGTTGCTTTTGTTTTGCATTAAAATCCCTTATTCACAATAAATCTTTTATGGAAAAAAAATATATATATTATTTTTCATAATCGCCCTGCCCTGCCATGCCACACAGCCGATGGCCCCTTTCACACTGGCTTTCTGATCAGGTCCGCCTGTCAGTTTTTCAGGCGGACCTGATCGGACCCTTCAGTCTCTATGGAGTGGCAAGCCGCCGCCATCCGATCCTGTCCACCAAAAACAGACGGATGGTGGTTCTATTTACCATCCGTCCAGTAAATCGGATTGGATGGAAACAGACGGTCCGTTTCCATCTGATTGCCCCATAGAGGAGAATGGGCTGTGTCTGCAGAGCGGACAGGACCTGTCATCCGCCTGCTCAGTGGGGATCAGCAGAGAGATCCCCACTGAGCATGCGGATTCTGCTTAGCGTAGGCGCCCGTGTGAAAGGGGCCTAACGTGGCATATGTTATTCTTGGTCACTGGATCTCCTATCGCCCCAACCTTGCTGCACTGTTTAAATTTAAGATTGGTTATTTTCGTCATTGAAAATAAAGCTTTGTTGTTAAAAAAAAAAAAACTGGCTCCTAACTTTTTTAGCTGGCTCCTAGATTCCAAACAAATTTGTCAAGCCCTGGGCTAGGATATTGGCTTTTCTCCAAAGAGGCCTTGGGTACTATTAAAGGCCAGGTGTCGGCTTTGGCGGTGCTTTTTTAACGCCTTTTAGCTACGCGTTCTTTGATTCGCACTTTTATCCAGGGAGCTTGTCATGTGGCTCCTCCGATACGGTCCCCGTTACCTCCGTGGGATCTTTACTTGGTACTGTCTGTTCTTCAAAAACCTCCCTTTGAAAACTTAGGGTGACTCCCCTGCTTACACTGTCACAGAAGGTAGCCTTTTTGGTGGCTATTACCTCTTCCCTCATAGTGGCTGAATTGGTGGCACTGTCCTGCTGTTCTCCTTCTCTGTTGGTCCACAGAGATAAAGTGGAACTTCGACCTAATCAGTAGTTTCTTCCTAAGGTGGTTTCTGATTTCCATTGAATGAAGACATTGTGCTGCCTTCACTCTGTCCTAAGCCCAAGCATCCAAAGGAAATTGCCTTGCATTCTTTGGCTGTGGTTTGGGCAATTAGGGTTTGCCTGACAGTTACTGAGTCTTTCAGAAAATCACTCTCCTTTTGTCCTCACGGAAGGACCTCGGAAGGGATTGGCTGCATCTGCTGTGACCATATCCAGACGGATCAGGTAGACGGTGGTACAGATGTATTTACTTAAGGGTCAGGTTCCACGTTTCCCTGTGAAGATGCATTCTGTTAGGGCACGGAGTGCCTCTTGGGCCTTTCCCCATCAAGCGTCAGTAATACAAGTTTGCAAGGCAGCCACTAATTTATATAAAGTAGATGTGTTGGCATCCTCGGATGCTTATTTTGGCCGCAAGGTTTTGCAGGCTGCTGTTTTAAAAGAGCAATTTTTTTTCTCTGAGGGTTTGTTTCTGGGTGAGCTCTAGTTGTTCCTGATTGAGCTCCATGTTACCTGGTTGGCTAAGTTTAGCCTTTGGGGAATTACGTTCTTTTTCTGCGTTTGTTTTCCTACCCCTCATGCAAATACTGCTTTGGGACGTCCCAATGGTTAAGAAGAATATGGAACTGCGTTTGTCAATGAATGATAGGGAATAGTGGGTGTATGCCTTCAGGGACTGCCCCATAGGCGTGGTAAAGTTTTTTTTTTTTTTTTTTTTTTTTTTTTTTTTTCCCCCTGCCTAGTGTCCTACTCCTGTAGATGCAGCATAACCCAATGTTTAAGAATATGGAGCTGCATCTGTCACTGAACTTCAGAGAAAAGGATTTTACGATAAGTCAAAAATATATATTTTTCAGTAAAAAACGCATTTAAAGTTAGCTTTAGGGACACAAAAACGACCTAATTGTTTGGTAGAATTTTAAAAACCGAGGTTGCACTGACTAAAGGCCTTATAGGACCCCAGGACTTTCACTTTTAATACAGTGGTACAGTGCTTCTCCGTCATCCCAGAGCAATCCTCTAGGTGCAGATACGATCTGAACAGCTCAATATTAAAGGTCATTGAGTGCCAAGCTACCTTGCCACCAAGGTTCTGAAGTGTTCCAATTCCCCCAGCACCCACACAGGGACATATCTCAAAAAATATAGAAACCCTGGTAACCTTTTTTCATTTTCAGGAAATTCATTTTGGCAATCAAGATTAATGGTAGGTGTTTACAGACTACTATATAACGTTTAGGGGTGGTAATCAATGTTGTGAATTATTGGGAATGCGATCTGGCACATTAGCTGAAATCTTTAAACCCAGATATTGTATCTGCAGGACCCAATGAAGAGGGAGATTAAGATCATATACCTCACGTGCCCAATCTAAAGGGAGGATATTCACTTTAGTCCAGTACACCTTTAAAGTTTAAGTTCATCTTTTTGGGGGAACAAACTACGGTAAATGCACATTTTTGCAGGAAAAAAAGGGGGCTTTTATCTTTTCCCTAAGGAGCCTTGAAAGCATTGCAGTCGTGATCAATGGATCAGGGGTGCAATGCCAGATTCCTCCAGATAAGCTCTGGAGCTTTCACCTTCATATGGGCTGATTGTTTTTACAAGCTGCAAGGTTTGTGAATGAACTATGAGGCCAGTCATCGGCAACCCCGCAGCCCATTCAGGACTACAAGCCATCAGCTGCAATGGCTGACGGTAGTTTTAGTTCTTGCATTCACAGGAAACTTTAAATTGATTCTGTCACAGGGAGGGGCTGGGGGGGGGGGGCTGCAGCTGCTGCTGGAACGTGTTACATGTTCCACCCTATATGCAGGTGAAAGGTGTAACATGTTCCAAAAGGTGAACTTATCCCTTAAAGTGTTGCTAAACCCACAACCGTAAATCAGTCTGTATATGCAGTAAAGCATGCTGGTTATACTCACTGTGAAACCTAAGGGGTTAATCCTGTGCATTGTGTAAAAAGGCTGTTTGATCCTGTTATCCTCTGATCCTACCCTTCCACTGTCCCCAATCCATCTCCTGATTGAACAGACCCTTTGGCGTCACTCTGCATATGCTCAGTTTGGTGTGTATTGCTTGAGTTTTTTTTTTTTTCTTGGGAGGGTGCATGCGATCAGCACAGGGCCAATCAGCACTGTCTAGACCGAGGGCCAGGGGTCCTGCAGCTTCATAGGACAATCCATGGAGAATGAAAACTCCTCCTACAAACTTTAACCAGACATTAATAGAAGTCACAAGACTGCTATATACTACTGATGAAAAAAGGTATTTATTATTCATTGACGGATGCAGTCCTCTGATGCATATCAGTAGGATAATACTGCCCCCTACAGGAGTAGGACACTAGGCAGAAAGAATTTCTGGCTACGCCTATGGGCTGTCCCTGGGAGTATACCCTCTCTCTTCCTACATAAGATGTCAATTTTAATCTGCCTAGTCAGGAGTAAGGACCTAGTTCCTTGCTGGGATCTTTGGTCCTGGCATAGAAGTAATTTTTTTATGTAGATTTTTTTTTTTTTTTTTTTTTAGCTAGTCCTGGAGGGAAAAAAAAGTCGTTTTTCCTGTGAGATCTTCTAGCAGTTATGCCAGGCTGGGCGACAGTGGACCCCCATATCCAGCGGTCACCCCAGTCTGACCAGCAAGCGCGTGCAGGTCTTAGCTCTGCACTGAGTTGGCCGCAACATAGTCCCTACTCTGGTGGCATTGGGTCCTGTCGTGAGAGGGCGCCCGCCTGTGTTCCCGGTATGGTGAGTTAACGTCCCCCCCCCTCCCTGGCAGATTTTGGTGTGGACACGTGCCCTCTCTCTGGGATGGTTGGACCCTCACGCTCCAAGGTTCCCTCTGTCCTGTTGTGAACGCCCCACTACGTGAGGGACTGTTCGGGCCTGGTGTGCAGGCCGCATGGGGGGCTTGGGGGGGGGGTGCGGCGCTCGGTCAATGGGGGTCCTTAATCGGCCCCCCAGGGCTGGATGGTGTAGTATGGGGGGGTCCTGTTGCCGCGTGGGGCCGCCATTTTGTCGTAGCCTTGTCTGCATTTGTGGCAGCGGCCATCTTGGGGGGTTTTGTCCATTTTGCGGTGTATTTTTTTTTTTTTGCTGGGAAGGCCTGTGGGTGTGCCTGGAGGCATTTTTTTGGGGGGGAGGAGCCCCTCTCTTCAGCCCAGGAAGCTTCTGGCTCAGGTTTCCTGTCATGAGTCACCGCTGACATGTGCAGACCTTCTGGAAGTTTGCGGCATTCCAAGGACAGTGAGTGTTGCTGGGGGCTTATTCTCTCTCTCTCTGCGGGGGGTCCGTAGTGTGGGCCTGACCTCCGGGGGGGCGCTGTGGGGACGTTCCCTTTTCATACACTAAAAAAAAAAATTCTGTCATTTTTCTTAGTTTGCTGGCGGGTCCTATTAGTGCAACATGGACCCCTCAGACCATGTGTCCCCACCTCCTCCCATTACGGAGGCTGCAGGGCCCTCCGGTTCGCAACTGCCCACTAATGCAATTCAGCGGTCCTGGAAGCTTTTGTGTCCTGGGTGGAGTTGGCCTTTAGAGGGCGGGGTGCGCAGAAACGACCCCCCTCCAACCCCTGCCGCCTCTGATGTCTCGGACTCTGAGTCTGACCCAGCCACCGCAGATGCGGGTACCCCGGCCAGGTCAGGTACCCCGCGCCTCCTCTGATAGTGAGGATGAGCTTTCTGCCTCTTCTGCTGCGCAGGATAAGGCGCGGGTGGTCACACTGGTTGTTTCGGTGTGCGAAACCCTAAAATTGGAGGATGCGGCTGTCGTCGCTCCTGGGGCGCAGGTTGCCTTCGGCACCCATAAGCCTCCGAGGGTGGAAAAGTCTTTTCCCTTCCCCACTTATTTTGCTGGCCTGCTCGTCAAAGAATGGGAACGGCGCACACGTTCTCCCGGGGTGTCTAGGCGGTTTACCAGGCGCTTCCCTTTTGAGGAGTCTCTGGTGAAGAACTGGTCGGTGCCACCTAAGGTGAATCCCCCCCCCCGGTCTCCAGACTTAACAAGGCTAACGTGATTCCAGTGGAAGATTCCCCATCCTTTAAGGACCCATAGGATAGGAAGGCGGAGGCTGTGGCCTGCAACATGTACGCTATGGCGATGACTGAGCTACTGCCTGCCTTTGCTACGGCCCTTGTCACCCAAACGGTGACTGAATGGGCGAAGCTGCTACGCCATGACGTGGAGGGCCAGCCTGTCCCTCCTGAATTTGGGGAACTGTTGGACCAGATGTTAAAGGCGCTGCTGTATGCCTGCGATGCTGCACTCAACATTGCTTCCTTTTTGGGTCGTCTGTCGTTTTCGGCAGTGGTCATGAGGCGTTTGCTCTGGCTGAAGTGTTGGCCTGCGGATCAGGCTTCTAAGAAGGCCTTGATGGAAGTCCCCTTTCAGGGGGACCGTCTGTTTGGGGCTACCCTGGACGACATTATTAAAGGTGTTACAGGGGGTAAGAGTACCTTTCTCCCGCAGGCTCCCAGGGCGTAGGGACTCTCGCTGTGGGGGGGGGGTCTGTCCTTTTCGGCTCACAGAAAGTATTCTCCCCCCTCAGGGGCAGCTGATAAGGCTAAGCCCTTCAAGGCTTCCTCGGGTACTTCCAAGCGTCCTTGGTCTGGGAAACAGAAGGTGAGCCCTCGCGTATGACTGGGCTGGGGGGGCGCCTTTGCCGGTTCTTGACCGTGTGGCAGGCGGATTACCTCAGCCGCCAGGCCTTGGATGCAAGGGAGTGGTTCCTGCATCCGGAGAAGTTCCACCAGTTGTGCCTTCACTGGGGCACTCCAGTGAAGGCACAATCAACAGGAAGGTACAGAGGTTTGTGGCCACCTGGGGCCCTCTGGCAGGCGCGCTGGTGGCCCCCTGGGGCCAGTACCGGCTGATGTATGCCTTTCCTCCTCTCAATTTGCTGCCAAGACTTCTTCGCAGGATAGAGGTGGAAGGGATTCTGGTCATTCGTGTGGCTCCGGACTGGCCTCATCGCGCTTGGTACGCCGACCTGGTCAGGCTTGTTGCAGATGCCCCGTGGAGACTTCCTCTCAGGGAGGATCTGCTCTCTCAGGGGCCAATCTTCCATCCTTTAGTCGCTGGCTTTGAGGGCCTGGCTGTTGAAAGGCAGGTGCTGAAGGACAGGGGTTTATCTGCTTCAGTGATACCGACTCTGCTAAAAGCGAGGAAGGTGACTTCCAGGAAGATTTATCATCGTACGTGGGAGTCGTACATTGCGTGGTGTGAGTCCCTTGGGACCCACCCTCTGTCGTATTCGGTGGCTCGGATGTTGGCTTTCCTTCAACGTGGAGTTGAACAAAAGTTGGCCTTGAGTACTATCAAGGGTCAGGTCTCGGCCTTGGCTATTTTCTTCCAGAGGCCATTGGCCGCCCTTTCCCTGGTGCGTAGTTTCATCCAGGGGGTGCGACATTTGGTACCTCCGGTGCGACCTCCGCTACCGTCATGGGATCTTAATTTGGGGCTCTCTGTTCTCCAGAGGCCTCCCTTTGAGAATATTCTGGAGGTCCCCCTGCTTACCTGGTCTCAGAAGGTGGCCCTCTTGGTGGCTATCACTTCTGCGTGCAGGGTGTCAGAACTGGCGGCGCTGTCCTGACGTTCTCCCTATCTGGTGGTTCACAAGGACAAGGTGGTACTTCGACTGGATCCGTCTTTTCATGCCGAAGTTGGTTTCCAGTTTTCACCTGAATGAGGACATCGTGTTACCTTCCTTGTGCTCTAAGCCTAAACATCCTAAGGAGTTTGCTTTCATACCCTGGATGATGATCGGGCGATCAGGGCGTATTTGGCGTCTACAGAGTCTTTTCGCCAGTCTGACTCGTTCTTTGTGCTCACGGATGGCCCGAAGAAAGGGCTGCCTGCGTCTGCTGTGACTATTTTCAGATGGATCAGACACAGTGGTGCAGGCTTATTCCATTAAGGGTCAGCTTCCACCTTTCCCTGTCAAGGCGCACTCTACTCGGGCGCTTAGTGCTTCCTGGGCCTTTCGCCATCAGGCGTCTGTGCTTCAGGTGTGCAAGGTGGCAACTTTGTCGCCTGTTCACACCTTTACCAAATTTTATATGGTGGATGTGATGGCATCTGCGGATGCCTTCTTTGGCCACAAGGTTTAGGGGGCCCTTTGACCTTCCTTGAGGTGGTTGTTCTGTTTATTTTCAGGTGGACCATCTGGGTCCTGTGTTGCCTGGTTGGCCATGTTGGCCTTGGGGACTGTTTTTTCTTTGTTCTGCTGTTCCCACCCCTCATTTTGGTAGTGCTTTGGGGCGGCCCTACTGATATGCTTTAGAGGACTGTATCTGTCAATGAACGACAGAGAACTGGATATTTGACTTAACCGTAAAATCCTTTTTTTCTAGGTTCATTGATGGCCGCAGTACCCACCCCTCTAATTTTTTGAGTGGGTTGGTGTGCTTTTCTCTGACACTGCTTTGATACAAAACTGACATCCTATGCTGAGAGAGAGGGTATACCCCCAGGGACTACCCATAGGCGTAGCCAGAAATTCTTTCTGCCTAGTGTCCTACTCCTGTAGGGGGCGGTATTACCCTACCGATATTCATCAGAGGACTGCGTCCGTCAATGAACCTAAGAGAAAAGGATTTTACGGTAAGTCAAAAATCCACTTTTAGCAGTTAAAATAATTGCATTACCATGTTTTATGTACTGGGGGGGGACCAGATATAGTGAATGCAGGGTCCTGGGTTTAGTAACACTTTAAGCTTGAATATGTGGTACATTTGGAGGACTGCCTGTGGAGAAGGATCTGGGCCCTTTAAAAAATGGATTGAACCCAGTTTGATCCATATTTACTAAGGAGGATAGCCTAATGGCTAATATATTGGTCAAAATCCTAAAGTGATTGTAAAGTCTTTTTTTAGGGGGGGGGGGGGAAACATGTTATACTTGTTCTGTGCAGTTGGTTTTGCACAGAGTGGCCCGAATTCTCCTCTTCTCAAGTCCCTCTTCTGTGCTCCTGGCCCCTCACTCCTGTTGCGTGCAAGCAGTCTTCTGTGGGGGCACCCGAGCCGAGTCACAGCTCTGTTTCAATTCAGAGACGGAGCCGTGACCCCGCCCCCTCTTTTCTGATTGGCTGACTCACTTTGACAGCAACGGGAGCCAATCGCGTGTCACTGTCTTAGCCAATCAGGAGGAGTTCTGGGCAGCTGAGACACTCCTACAACATCGCTGAATAAAGATAGGCTCAGGCAAGTATGAGGGGGGCTGCTGCACACGCAAGGTTTTTTTTTTTTTTATCTTTTTGCATAGAATGCGTTCAGATAAAAAAAAAAATACTTTCTGCCTTTACAACTCCTTTAGGATCCCTTTTTTACCCACTTGCCAACACTTCACGTACCTGGTACGTCATTTGACTTCAAGTGGTTGTATAGGGGTGATGCCTGCAATGGTTGGTTCTTTTGTAATCGCAGCTGGAAAGGCGAACTAGCCACTCAGTTACTATTACAAGCAGGCAGACAGGACGATCTCCGCTTTGGTAACCTGGAAGCGATGACATGACATCACTTCCGGTTTACAGACATTTTAATGGCGCCATTTTTTGAAAATCTAAAGTATTCAAAAATGCAGATTTGGAGTTTTGCTTTCAAGTGCAAAGGAGGGATTTGAGGTCTTATTGACCCCAGATCCTTCCATAAAAAGTACCTGTTATGTACTTATTGATGTCACAAGCATGTTTACTATCGAACAAATAACCGTGGAGGTTGGCCCATGCCCCAGAATATGTGCAAAACCAAAATACAGAGAAAGTAGGGTTTTTTAGGCCAATTGGGAGAAGGAAGACCAGGATACAAACACTTAAAAATAAATCAGTTTATTGGTAAGTATACAAGAATTTTGTGTATAGATGAGGGATACAAGGAAAGAAAAAATCCATCTTATATTCACCAATATATTAAAAACAACAGCACAGAAATATATCACTAATGAGGGAACAATACATACTTCAAGCTGATGTTGACGCAAGAAGTCTTTGATGATATTCGGTTTGAAGGTCCCAATGAGCCAACGCGTTTGTTTACTATCCTTGTGACAGCAATAAGTGATTTAAAAAAACAAATCATTTAAAAAAAAAAATGTTTAAAGTGCCTCCATGTTAGCATGCAAAGGCAAACATGTCTGTCAGAACTTTGGAATATAGACTAATTCTAGCACTAGACCTCCTCTGTACATCTAAAGTGGTAACCTGTAAAGGCTTTTAAAGTGTCACCTATGGATAGTAACATTTACATTGTTTGTCGCTGTTGTGAAAGCATGCACAATTTTAAAGCGCAACATGTTTGGTATCTATTTACTGGGCATGACATCTTTATATTTTACAAAAAAGTTGGGTTGTGTAATTTTTTTTTCTTTTTTTGTAATAAAATTCAAAGTAGATTTCTCTTTCGTTCATTGACAGACACGGCTTCATATCTTCATTTGACAGATGGGTTATGCTCCTCTTCCTAGGAGTAGGACACTAGGCGAAAAAGGGTTAAAGCTTAGCTACTCCTATAGGGCAGTCCCAGGTGGCATACTCCCACTTCCTGCTCTAGGATCTTAATTTTTTATGCGGCCATGTTTTTGGTGGTTCTTCTATCGTAGAGCAGCAGCCGTTTTCTTGTAGCCGGGTTGAGCGGCCTCTGACAGCACGGCTGTTTCCTCTTCCTTCGGATCGGCGAGCTGCAAGCTGTTGGCGTTCATTCCCCTTCTCTCCCTGCTCTGCTGAGACACGTTAGTGGTGAGTCCTGGGCGGTATCTCCCTGCCTGTTCTCCTATTGCAGTGGTCCTGAGACTTGTAGTTTCATGGGTATCAGTGCTGCTGGGGTTGTTTTTCACAGCCTATATTGTCTACTTGTACTGTGATTCTTTCCTTTCACTGTTGCACCAGGGTATCATGAAGCCTGCAGAACATATCTCCCCACCGGACCCACTCTTGGGTAGGGGGGGGGGGTCCTAGGTGTCCCACTTTGTTATGGCGGCCATGACTGCAGTCCTGCAATCGTTAGTGTCTAAAGTGGAAATGGTCCTACAGAAAAGACCTGGCAAAAAGTGCCCTCCACTTTCGCTTGTTTCCTCTGCCTCCTGCGACTCTGAGGCTAATTTAGCCACCTTGGGCGCAAGCCACCTCATGGGTTCCGCATCCACGCACTTCCAGTGCTCTGATGATGAGGATGATTCCTCCTCCACCACCTCTGCGTAAGAAAAAGTGCTTGTAGAGGCACTGATTGTGTCAGTGCGAGAAACTTTAAAAATGGAGGACTCAGCAGGTGCTGCGTCGGCTGCTCCGGCGCAATTTGGCACCCGCAGGCCATCCAGAGTGACTAGTGTTTCCCTTCCCTGCCTATTTTGATGAGATTGTCAGTGGGGGTCCCTGAAACGCATGGCTGGGATACCGAAGCGTTACGCTAGGAGCTCTTCTTTTGAAGAAACTGACAGTGTCACCAGTGGTGGATTCTTGCATAGTTACATAGTTTGTGAGGTTGAAAAAATGCATCAGT
Source organism: Pelophylax lessonae (assembly GCF_965119305.1). Lineage (NCBI taxonomy): Eukaryota > Metazoa > Chordata > Amphibia > Anura > Ranidae > Pelophylax > Pelophylax lessonae. Next base: position 144,925,555 of record NC_138769.1, on the reverse strand, counting down.
CCATCCAGGCTTCCTTCAGAGAAGATCTTCTGTCTCAATGGCTGATCTTCCATCCTGCTTTACGGTTGCTGGCTTTAACGGCCTGGCTATTGAAAGCCAGGTACTGCAGGATAGAGGTTAGTCGGAATCAACTTCTCTGAAAATTTACCATCAAGTTTGGAAATCATATATTATTTGGTGTGAGTCTCCTTTTCAGTATCGTGTCTGCTGGTGTTTCTACAAAAAAGGTGTAGATCAGCGTTTGGCTTTGGTCACCATTAAGGGCTAGATTTCTGCTTTGGCAAAGACCATTGGCAACTAATTCTTTGGCTCACACCTTCATGCAGGGAGTTTGCCATTTGGCCCCTCCAGTACGCTTCCTAGTGCCTCCGTGGAATCTTAACCTGGTACTGTCAGTTCTCCAAAGACCGCCTTTTGAGCAGGCAAATAGTGGTGCTGGCCTATTTAATTAAGGGTCAGGTTCCTCCTTTCTCTGTTAAGGCGCATTCCACAAGGGCGCTTAGTGCCTCCTGGGCCTTCCATCATCAGGCATCAGTGGTCCAGGTTTGCAAAGCGACCACCTAGGCGTCTGCACACACATTCACCTAGTTCTACAAGGTGGATATTTTTGCATCTGCAGAGGCTGCCTTTGGCCGCAAAGTTTTGCAGGCTGCTGTGGCAGAGACTTCTGCCTCTTGAGGGTGTTTTTTCTGGTAAGGTGAGCTCCAGTTTGTTCCTGGCTGAGCTGTTCCTGGCTGAGCTCCTAGTTTACCTGGTTGGCTAAGTTTAGCCTATTTTTGTGAATTTTGTTTGCTGTGTGTTTTTCCCACCCCTCATGCTGATACTAATTTGGGACGTCCCATCTGTCAAATGAAGATATGAAGCTGTGTGTGTCAATGACCGAAAGGGAAAACTGGATTTTTGTCTTACCGTAAAATTATTTTCTCTGATGTTCATTGACGAACACAGCACCCTCCCCTCTGTGTAGGTGGGTTATGTATTCTTCTGACACTGCTTGTTATAAAACTGATTTATGTAGCCCTTTATGTACAGCTGTTGATCAGAAACATGCAGCCCCTATAAATGTCTTCAGTTCTATTTTGGAACTTTTTTTTTTGTTTTTTCTTTTTAGTTCCACAGTTCAGTGATTTGTTAAAAATTACTTTTTTTTTTTAATTTTCCTGGACTTTGGTTTTTTTAATCTTTTATAATATGCATTTGGATAATGCAACATAGTAAAATGTGAATACAATATATGCTGATAAGATGTATTATCCTGACCACCTGTTTGGTCTATTGTGTTAAAATATTTAAAATAACATGGATGCACATTGAGTCCTCACTGGCTCAGTCTGCACCTATTAGTTATTTGATGTGGTTAAGGCAAAGGGACAGGCCGGCCATCATGTGTCCCACCACTTCCTTCTCCCTAAGTCTCTGGGATAGATTATCAAAAGCCCAAGGCTTCAAGTCACCACACGCCCCTCTGGCTCCGCTAGCGAGCAACCCTGCTTTCACCCCTGGTCTCCAACCCCTTAATTTTGCATGATGGACTAATAAGGGACTTATTCGTTTTGCTGATTTGCTGGGACAATAGGGGTATTATTCCTAAAGCTTACCTGCAAGAAAAATATGGTCTCCCCAATTCCAAATTCTATAGTTATGTACAAATTGCCCACTTTCTACAGTCTCTACAGTCCCTTTCAGATCTTGCTACTTCTACCCCCATGAAATATTTATGTAGATCTTATGACAAGCACACGGGGCACATCTCTGAAATCTATTGCATCCTCACTTCCTCTCCTACCAAGTTGTTTTACATGCAGAAGTGGGAACAAGACCTCCAATCTGAACATGATCTTGAGGAATGGCTTCAAATGGCCCAGGGCGCTTCCAAATCATTTATAAATACTTCTCTGATTGAGGCCAACTACAAGGTATTGATGAGATGGTATATGGTACCGACAAGAGTGGCAGCTTACGTTCAGGGGGCCCTGGTCGCTTGCTTTTGGGGATGTGGCATGCAGGGTACAATGTTGCATACATGGTGGGCCTGCCCTAAGGTCAAGAGGTTCTGGATCCGGGTTTACAATTTTATTTATACATTAACACAAGTCAATCTACCCAAGTCCCCCGAACAGGGCTTACTTGGGCATTCTACCGTGAAGGTCCCACGCAGGGCCAGGAAACTTGTGGGGTGGGGTTTATCTTCACGGCTGCTAGATTGGCGGAGGCTCGATCATGGAGGTCTTTGACCATTCCGTTCGAGCTTGTAAAACACAAGCTCAATTGGATTATGGTTAACGAACGCCTGTCTGCTACTCTTTCTGACCGGCAGGCTCAATTTGACAACATTTGGGAACCCTGGATCCAGTATCGGTCTGCTTCATTGTAGCCCAGCTGGGCCTGAGCCCTCTGGGCGTGACTCTGCCTACATGGGGGGGCTTGCTCCTGGATTTCTCTTCTCTTTTCTTTCCCTTTCTTTTCTGTTCTGCTATGCTGTTCTCTGCTCCTTTACTTTTCTGACTTCTTTTTATCTGTCATGATTATTGTACCATAGCCATTTTGGGGCTGGCGGTCAGGGACCCTCAGGTGGTTTAAACTGTGGCACTCATCTCTCCACCCTACGGCCTTGTGGTGATTGAGGTCGGGGGGGGAGGGGCGACACGAGCCCACCGGGGTGTGGGAGTGGGGATCGCCATATTGGTGCCCAATGGCTCCCAGCCCTGGTCTGCTCCCCTAGAGGGGGTGGTTTATTGCTCACAGCTATGCTGTGGACTCGGCTGCCTGCTCCTCATGTACACTTCTTTCATATGTTCCATGTGTATGGAGTTCCCACTTATGGCTTAAGTCTTTCATCTGGTATTTGCCTTGTGTGATACTTTATCTTGTTCATGTTTGATTTGCAAAACCTTAATAAAAATCAATGAAACAGAAAATATTTAAAATATTTCTAAATAAAACTTGTGTTAAAAAAAATTACCATTGCTTCATAGGTTGGCCATGATAACTGGGTACGTGGCATCCTGTTTCACCCAGGTGGAAAATTTATACTGAGCTGTGCTGATGATAAAACCCTACGTATTTGGGACTATAAGAACAAGCGCTGCATGAAAACCTTGAATGCGCATGAACACTTTGTTACCTCTTTGGGTAAGTTTTTATGTTTTTATCATTTCAGGTGGCTTTGCCATTATTGCATCTTTTCCAGACTACTCAAATAAAGGTTGTTTCTCTTGATGCTCTGTTGAGGGAGACAGAAATGTTTGGAAATCTAAAGCAGTTGGGTTTTTTTCTGCTGCCTAACCGAGGTTTGGACACTGGCAAACAGAAGTTAAAAGCCAGCCCTTTTATCACCCTACCCTCATGCCTCTGTTTTTTTTTTTTTTACTAGCGTCTCAGAAAGTTGGATGCTTTTCCATTAGCTCAATTATCCTTTTTATTTTTTTCTTCCCATCTGTAACTTAAATCAAGACTTCAGTAACACTCCTTGAGCCAGCCTCTGCACAGCAGCTGTCTGAATCTGCAGTGAATGAGGTATTTTGACACCACTGGACTGGAAAATTGATGGGCTAACCTGTAATTTGTGCCCATCTATTAGATATTTTGGTCTATAGCAGGGGGTCTCCAAATTTTCTGAAGAAATGGCCATTTTACTGTCTTTCAGACTTTATGGGGGGCCCCACTGTGCCCAGTGGGAGTAAACAGTGCCCATTCTTTGGTATAAGAGGGAGAAGTAGTTTGTGCCAGTGGGTGGAATAGTGCCCCATCGTTGGTGTCGGTGGCGGGAATAGTGCCCACTGTTGGTGTCGGTGGCTGCAGTTTGAGGACCACTGGTCTATAGAGTTACTAAGCTGTGCAATTCAGGACAGTGTATATCTCACCCTTTTTAAGACTGTGAGCCAAACAGCCCCTATTGTAATTTCAGATTTTGATTCTGTGATCGGGAGAGGCTGTCGGGTCACTACAGTCTTTCAGTGAACTCTAATATACAAGGGGTGCTTTCAAGCCTTATCAATACCGTGCATATCGCTCTGCGTTTGGAGGATCAGCCTGCTTTTATAGACCTTTTGGATCTTTAAAGGCTCACCTACTGTTTTGAGTACTTTAATGCTCACTGAATGACGTTGGGCATGATACACTCTCCCACGCAGTTCTATTTAGAGGCTCAAGAGTTGCAAGTTGGATGACTTGAATTAAAATCTACTGGCTAGCATGGGCACTGCAGGAAATTTTCGCTATTAAACTGTGAAAATTTGGATATGCTTGTAGATACATCCACTCATCCTTTTTTTCTCTTTCGTTCATTGACGGACACAGCTCCTAATTCTTCATAACCATTGGGTTATACTGCCCCCTACAGGAGTAGGACCCTAGGCAGGAAAAAGCTTGACTACGCCTATGGGCAGTCCCTGGGGGAGGGGGGGGTGTATACACCCACTCTCAGCTCTATAGCCACTAGTCAGGACCTAGTTCCTTGCTGGGATCTGTGGTCCTGGCAATTTTTTTTTTTTTTAAATGGAATTTTTTTCTTATCTTTGTTATTTTGTTCCTGTGAGAATCTCCAATCAAATGCTCGACTGGGTGACGGACTTGGATAATCTAGATCCAGAGGGTGCCCCTAGTCTGGCCAGCGAGTGGTGCCCACCCTGTTCCTGGTATGGTAAGTAGCTGTCCCCCCTCTGCTCGCTAGGCCCCTACCGAGGAAGTCAACGGCTGATGTAACGGGTATAGGGGCAGAGCCTGCATGTTAACATCACATCGCGGACATTGCAATTGACACTTTTAATGCTCGAACAGCCCGCACTGTTTTTGTGCCTGACTTGTGAAATGTTTTATGTATTTTTTAATAAACATTCAGTGTAAACGGGAGCACTAGATGCTGCTTTTTTTTTTTTTTTTTATATCCCTTGATATATTGCTGATTGGGACAGAGTTTATAGAAGTTGACCAAAGGAAGCATAGCCTCAGCCATCACCAGAACATACTTGTCCCCAGAGGGGAACTGGTAATTCTGAGCCACTGGTGAAACGGGGGTCAGAATGTAAAGTGGGCGGCTCGATCACATAGGTGGAGGAGAAGCACTGAGCACTTTGATTGCTTTTTTGCATGGATGGTGGATTAATATTTAGATTCAGTTTATCGCAACAAGCTTATGATTTCTGGATGTTTTATCCTTGTGTCACTTTTATTCACTTTTGGATTTGTTTATCATTGTTCATGTAAAGCATTTCTGGCGCAGCACTGTTTTTTGGATTTGTGTGTATGTGTAGTGAAAACACTGTAGTAGTGACCTCAGCCAGTCCTTTAGAAATTTTTGCACAGCTTTTTATGTATTCTTTCACATATTGATTAGCACTGATTTTTGGGTATTTATTCCTTTAGAATTAACTGCGTTAAAGGTGGATGGTCCCACCTGTAGTGGACTCGTCGGTTTCCAGATTAAATAAAGCTACCTTCATTCTGGTTGAGGAGTCCCCGGCCTTTAAATATCCTGCTGATAGGAGAGTGGAGGCTCTGGTCTGCCCTATGTTTGCTGTGGCTGGTCGGCACTTAGGCCGGTATTTTCTATTGCCCTGGTGTAGCAAGGTCTGACTGAGTGGGCTAAACTTTTACGCCGGGACCTGAAGACTAAACCGATTCCCCCTGTGTTGCGCGAGCTGGCTGATCAGTTGGTTCAGGGACTACAGTGTCTGTGATGCCTCCTTAAAAGCAGCTCTTTTGATTTTTGGGCTATCTGTATTAGCAGTGGCCCACGACGTATTATCTGGCTGAAATACTGGTCTGTGGACCAGACTTCTAAGCCTTATCTGATCTCCCCTTGTAGGAGATTGCCTGTTTGGAGCTTCCTTGGATGACACTGTTAAGGGTCTCCCAGGGGAGGAAGAATACTCTTCTTCCGCAGGCTACAAAGGGCAAGTAGCCCTATCGTAGACGTGGGTCATTCTCCTCGGTTCATAAGAGTTTTTTTGTCCCTCAGGGTTTCAAGACCAGGGATCAAAAGTCAGAGCCTCTACCGGTGGTTCCAAGAGGACCTCGTCTGGCAAGCTACTAGTGGGCTCTTCCAGACCTGCGGACAAGGCTGCCTCTGCATGAAAGGGTGCCCTCACCCATATCTGGGTTGGGGGGACTTCTTTGCTGGTTTCCGGATCCATGCATCTCCCTGGCAGAGGACTAGTGGGTCCATGAAGTTATTCGGTCAGGCTACTAGATCGAGTTCATTCTTATCCTCCGACAAGGTTCTTCCCTTTCAACCTGCACTTGTTTCTAGATCACTTACTGGTCTCTTTGGGGTAGTGCAAGACTTGTTCCTTCAAGGGGTAATTGTTCCTGTTCCGATTTCGGAACATTTTCAGGGGTTTTTACTCCAACCTCTTTACAGTTTCCAGAAAGGAAGGCAAGGTACGTCCAATTTTGGACCTCAAGGCGCTAAACTGCTTGTGCGAGTGCAGAATTTCCATGTGGAGTCCATTCACATGGTACTGGCGTCCCTACGTCAGGGATTTCTTCTCACTTCTATCGACATCAAGGACGCCTACCTTCACATTCTAATATGTGCCGGTCACCAACGCTTCCTCCGTTTGGCCGTAGGCGAGGCGCATTATCGGTTTGTGGCGTGGACCTTTTGGTCTCTCTTCCGCTCCTCGGGTCTTCACAAAAGTGTTGGCCCCGGTGCTGGCATTGTTTGTCAGCTGGGGATCGCGGTACTGGGTTACCTGCATGATCTTTTGCAAGTCTAGTCTCCGACTGCTCCAATGGGCAATTGGAGATTGCTCTTCGAACTCTGAGGGAGTTTAGTTGGATTCTGAACCTTCAGGAGTCTGCTTTGGTTCTGTCCACCAAAACTGGACTATCTGGGTCTGACTCTGGATTCAACCAACGTGTTTCTTTCTATGGAAAAACTCCAGACATTGCAGGAGGCAATTTAGCTTCTGTTCAGCAGATGATCATCCCTCTGGGCTTGCATGCAGGTGCTGGGCCAGAGGAAGATCTCAGCTAAAGCGATTCTGGTGAAATGGGACAAGGATCCACAGTCTCTAGTGGTGGCTTCGTTCTCTGGCACTTCAACAGGGAAAATCATCTCTCCCCCTGTACTGGACAGTTGTCACCATGGATGCCAGCCTGTCCGGGTGGGAAGGCATCCTCAGCACATATGTGCTCTGGCAGAGTCCAGACTGCGGATTAATGTCCTGAAAATCTGAGCGATCAGCCTTTGTCTGGCTCATTGGACAATTCAGCTTCAGGGGTGTCCGGTACAAATTAATTTGGACAATGCCACAGCCGTGGTCTGTCAATCGCCATGGGGGCACAAGTAGTATACTGGTGGCTTGGTAAGTAGCTGGCATTCTAAGGTGGGCTTACCAATTTCGTTCCAGACCTCAAATTTCTACAACGACTCATGCGCCGTATCAAAGCAGAAAGGATTCCGTCTAGACTGACCTCGCCGGTCTTGGTATGCCGATTGGGTAAGACTAGTCGCCGATGCTCCTTAGGGACTTCCTCCCAGGGAGGATCTGCTGTCCCAAGGACCGGTCTTCCATACTGCTTTACAGTCGCTGACTTTGACGGCTTGGCTGTTGAACGCCATGTGCTGAAGAATGAAGTTTTGTCTGAGATGGTGATTCCTGCTCTGTTGAAAGCTAGGAAATCTACTTCTAGGAAGATCTACCAGCATACGTGGAAGACATACATTGCATGGTGAGTGTCTCTTGGGGTTCATCCTCACTCCTTCTCAATGGATCGGAGCTTAACCTTCCTTCAACGGGTGGTTGAACAGAAATTGGCCTTAAGTACCATCAAGGGCGAGGTATCAGCTTTGGTGTTCTTTTTCCAATGACCTTTGGCCTCACACTCCCTGGTGCGTACCTTTTTTGGTTCCTTCAGTGCTGGCTCCATTGCGTCCCTGGGATCTTAATGTGGTTCTTTCAGCTCTACAGAAGCCTCCCTTTGAAAAGATTAGTAAGGTTTCACTGCTTGTGCTCCCTCAGAAGGTGGCCTTTTTTGGTGGCTATCACCCCTGTGTGCAGGGGTGTCGAAACTGGCGGCGTTATCCTGTCCACCTGATTGGTGATTCACAAGAAAAAGGTGGTGCTTCGCCCCTGTCCATCATTCCTTCCTAAGTTGGTCTCTGACTGTCATTTGAAGACATTGTGTTGCCTTCCCTTTATCTCAGGCAAAACATCCAAAGGAAATTGCCTTGTATACCTTGGATGTGGTCCCGGGAAATTAGGGTGTATCTGGCAGCTACGGAGTCTTTTAGGAAGTCCGACACTCTATTTATGCTTACGGACGGACCTCACGAAGCGTTGCCCGCTTCTTCTGCGACCATTTCCAGACGGTGGTTCAGACCTCTTGCATCAGAGGTCAGGTTCCTCCTTTCCCTGTCAAGGAGCACTCTACTAGGGCGCTTAGTGTCTCCTGAGCTTCTGTCATAAAGCGTCAGTGATGCACATTTGCAAGGAAGCCACCTGGTCATTGGTGCACACTTTTACAAAATTTTTATAAAGTGGATATGTTGTCACTTGCGAATGCTTCTTTTGGCCACAAGGTTTTGCTGGCTGCTGCTTGAAGGACCTGGTCCTTTTTGAGGGTATTTTTTTTTTTCCCAAGGTGAGCTCCAGTTTATGGTTGAGCTCCATGTTACCTGGTTGGCTATGGTTAGCCTTGGGAATTTGTTTTCTGCTTTTTTTTTTTTTTTCCCCCACCCCTCATGTTTAATACTTCTTTGGGACTTCCCAATGGTTAAGAATCCAGGGCAGTGTCCATCAATGAATGAAAGAGAAAATGGGATCTTTCACCTACCGTAAAATCCATTTCTCTGATGTTCAGTGAGACACATCACCCACTCCTCTGTGGAGTTGGCTTTCTTCTGACACCGCTTGTAACAAAAAAAGTTCCTATAGCTGAGAGTGGGCGTATACCCCCTGGGACTGCCCATAGGCGTAGTCAAGCTTTTTCTCTTACGTCCTCCGACAGTCGCCGCCGCCTCCAAGTCATCACTGTTGGGTATTGACTTCCGCTCCGCGGGGTATTGACTTCCGCTCCGCAGGAGTAGCTAGTCATAAAGACTTAGTCAAAAGAACAAAGGCATTTGCATATACACACCCATGGGGGCTGTCCCATATGGTCAATACCCTCTGTAGTGACCACTCCCAACTCAGTTTCTTTCTGCCTAGCGTCAGGAGTAGTTAGGCTGAAGCTGTAGCCCCAGCACAGGGAATCATAACTAATCTTTTATTTGATTTTCTTTGAAAATGTCAGTTTTTTCTTACTTTACTAGCTGTTTATTTTGTCAGCTTTTAGTCGACTCTTCTGAAGAAGATGGATCATGCGGTGCTGGGATTCGGACTGACCGCCCTGGTTCTCCAGGGCAGAGGGTCAGATGGACCCCCAGCCCGCCATCGAACGTTCAGCCGTGGTTCGTCCTGGCACTATGAGCGACCCATCCCTGCTCGCAGCAGGGATGCAGCCGTGAGGTGGCTACCTCACTGGACACATCTGCGATGCTGCAGTGTCATGTCCCTGGCTAACGGCACTCCCTGTCAGATGAGGACAGCGGCTTTCTGTTCTGCAAGGCTCCCCACGCCATCTGGTACAGGTAAGTACTTCTGTGTGGGGCCTCTGTCTGGGGTGGCAGTCCTGTGTTGCTGTGTTCCCCATGTCTGTGCCTGTGTGACTCCCTGCTGCGGTCCCTGCGGGGATCGCTTGTGCATGCTCTGCGGTGCTATGTTTTTGGGGGTCCCCTTCCCTGTGTCACTTCGGTGCTTGTTGGGGGTGCAGACTGTGTGTGTGGCGGCCGCAGCGGGGTAAAACCGTGCGGTCCGCCATTTTAGGTATGGGCAGGCATGTTTGGCTTCACTATGGGCAATACTACATGCTGTTTTGGCGCCATCCGCCGCCATTTTGCGGTGGCATAACGATCGTTCCGACCGCATGTTCGGTGGCCATTTTGCCGGAGCCTTCCATTCAGTCCTATGGGGCAGCCATTTTCCCTGAGTCATGCAGCTTATAGTTCAGCCTACTCTGACAGCACTTCCTTTTCCTCTGAAGCAGGACATCGGTGGTAACACTCTGCGGGGCTCTGCAGCTTATCTCTCTCAATTACCTTCTGTATTGTCATTTCTGGCTCAGTTTTTTTCTTCTCCTGTTTGGGGGTCTTTGTCGCTGTAGCGGTGGGCTGCGCACTCCGCAGCGGTCTTAAAGGGGCAGTACCAAATTTATTGCACTGTTTTTATCATCTTTGGCAATGGATTCTCAGGACAGCAAATTCCCCCCAGCTCTGGTGGGGGACCCCAGTTCTCCTATGGCCCCTCTGAGACCTGATTTGGCCGCTGTAGTGGCGACCTTGGTGTCCAATATGGAAATGCTGATGGCTGAACATGCTGCTAAAAAGAGGCCCAGATTGTCTCTCTCTTCGGATTCAGATGGTGATATGGCTGCTGCAGCGAGCGTGCCCTTTTCAGGGTCTCGCTCATCCTTAGACCCGCTGGGGTCTGAGGGGGAGGTGGAGGGGGTTGATACCTCCTCCCCATGGTCGCCTGAAGAGCGAGCGACCATGGATGAATTGATAGTTTCTGTTAAGGAAACACTACATTTGGAGGATGAGCCCAGTTCTCCAGGCATTGTGTCCTCCTTTGGGACACACAGGATCCGCAAGTTGGCGCAGGTTTTTCCCTGCCCCACTGAGTTTCATTACACTGTTAATGAAATGTGGCGCACTTTAAAACGTCCATTCCTGGTACCTAGTCGGTTCAAGTTGCTTTATCCCTTTGCACCGGCTACGGAATCACGATGGTGTGTGCCTCCACAGGTGGATCAAGGCTACCTTGGTTCCTTCTGAGGATACCCCAGTTTTTCAGGATCCCACGGACCGGCGGTTGGAGTCTCTAGCCCGCCATTCCTATACGGTGGCGGGCTCGTTGCTCAGACCCATTTTCGCGTCCATTTTGGTGGCTCAGGCGGTGGTTGATCGGACTAAGGTGCTTAGGAGCAACCTCATGTCTGATGCTGTTCCGCCTGCCCGGCTGGATATGGTGGATCAAATCCACCAAGGAATCATGTATCTGTGTGATGCGGCCTTAAATGAGGCCCCTTTAGTAGCACGCCTCTCTAGTGTCTCGGTACTTAACCGGCGACTGATATGGCTGAAGAGCTGGTCGGCTGATCAGTCCTTGCGGAAAACAGTTGCTGATTTTCCCTATGCTGGTTCTCGCCTTTTTGGCGAGGCGTTGGATACCCTGGTGAAAGGCGTCACAGGGGACAAGAGCACTTTGCTGCCCCAGAACCCGAAGAACAAGTCCTGTCGTGGCAAGCAGGGTTCTGCAACTAGATCCACTCGGGGGTCCTTTCGTGCCTTTCGGAACCAATCCAAGGGCAAGCCCTTCAAGGCCCAGGGCAGCCAGAAGAAGCCCTGGGCGGGCAAGCAGAAGTCAGGCAATGCCGGCTCGGCGGGTCAGTCCGCCTCTGCATGAAGGGGCGCCCTCACCCGTTTCAGGGGTGGGGGGACGTTTGCACGGTTTCCTCCAACCTTGGCTCTGGATTTCGGACAGGTGGGTTCAGGAAATCATTTGATCGGGGTACAAGATCAAATTCCTTTCCCGGCCAGCAGACAGATTCTTTCCCTCAAATCTTCATTTGCCTCCTGGGCGTCTGCAGGACCTTCACCAAGCGGTGCAGGACCTTCTTGCTCAGGGGGTGATTGTCCCGGTGCCTCATCGGGACAGGTTTCAGGGATTTTATTACAATCTGTTCACTGTGCCCAGGAAGGAGGGCAAAGTACGTCCTATTCTGGACCTAAAAGCGCTGAACCGCTTTGTGCGCATTCGCAAGTTCCCTATGGAGTCTCTCCTCTCGGTGGTGGCCTCCCTGAGTCCAGGGGAATTCCTGGCCTCGATAGATCTAAAAGATGCGTACCTGCATGTCCCCATTTTCGAGGGTCATCAGCGGTACCTTCGGTTTGCTATCGCAGAGGACCACTATCAGTTTGGCGTTACCTTTCGGTCTCGCTTCAGCTCCAAGGGTCTTTACCAAAGTGCTGGCGCCGGTTAAGGGCATTGCGGTCTTGGGGTACCTGGACGATCTCCTTCTGAGATCGAGTGCGCGATCTGTCCACCACGGTGCAGACGCTACAGGAGTTCGGATGGACCATCAACGTTCAGAAATCGACATTGTCTCCATCGGTTCGTCTTCCCTATCTGGGAATGATTCTGGACTCTGCTCAGGCAAAGGTGTTCTTGCCGGAGGACAAGCTCCGGACCTTGCAGGACGAGATCAGGTCCCTCAGGGACAATCCGTCCTTGTCACTCAGGACCTGTATGCGGGGCCTGGGGTTGATGGTTTCAGCCTTCGAGGCGATACCCTTTGCTCAATTTCACACGCGGGCTCTCCAGGCGGAGATCCTGGCCAGGTGGGACAGACTGCCTCAGTCCCTGGATCTGGTTGTCTCATTGAGTCATCAGACCAGATTGGCTCTTCTGTGGTGGCTCCAGTCCCCGACTGTGTCGGAAGGCAAGTCCTTCCGTCCGTTGTTGTGGACGATGATTACCACGGATGCCAGCCTGTCGGGCTGGGGTGGAGTCCTGGGCAACCTGTCTGCCCAGGGCACTTGGTCGGAGGAGGAGTCCTCACTCCCGATAAATGTGCTGGAATTGCGAGCGATAAAACTGTCTCTTCCAGTGGTCGGACCGACTTCGGGGACGTCCTGTTCGGGTACAGACGGACAATGCTACCGCGGTGACTTACATCAACCACCAAGGGGGCACCAGGAGGGCCCGGGCGGCCCGGGAGTGACCGACATTCTGTCTTGGGCCGAGACTCATGTCCCGGCAATTTCAGCAGTTCACATTCCGGGTGTGTAGAACTGGCAGGCCGACTATCTGAGCTGCCAGACCCTGGACCAGGGGGAATGGTCCCTGCACCCGGAGGTCTTCCAAATGCTGTGTGCGAAGTGGGGATCCCCGGACATGGATCTGTTTGCATCTCGGTTAAACCAAAAGGTGGAAAGGTTCGTGGCAAGAACGCGCGATCCTCTGGCGGATGCGTTGGTGGCCCCTTGGCATCAGTATCGTCTGATATATGCCTTTCCTCCGATTCAGTTGCTATCCAGGTTCCTCCGCAGGTTAGCCTCGGATCTGCACCTGGTGATTCCGGTGGCGCCGGACTGGCCACACCGGTCCTGGTACGCCGACGTTGTTCACCTGGCAGTGGCGCCTCCGTGGCGGCTGCCAATGCGGAAAGATCTCCTGTCTCAGGGTCCGATCTTCCATCCTGCTTTATAGTCGCTGGCTTTAACGACCTGGCTGTTGAGATCCAGGTCCTGAGGGACAGGGGTCTCTCCCCTGAGGTCATCCCTACCCTTGTCAAGGCTAGGAAGACCTCCTCTGGTAAAATCGATTACCGTACCTGGAAGGCCTATTTCGCCTGGTGTGAGTCCAGGGGGTTCTCCCCTCGCTCGTACTCGGTGTCGAGAGTGTTGGCCTTCCTCCAGTCTGGGGTTGACCAGCGCCTGGCGCTGGCCACGATAAAAGGGCAGGTGTCCGCACTGGCTATTCTTTTCCAACGCCCTGTGGCGTCTCATTCCCTTGTTCGCACCTTCATTCAAGGTGTGCAACATTTGGCTCCCAGGAAGGAGCCCTTACCTCCATGGGACTTGAACTTGGTTCTGTCCGTGTTACAGCGTGCTCCCTTTGAAAATATACGGGAGATATCGTTACCTCTGCTGTCTAAGAAGGTTGCCTTTTTGGTGGCGATCACTTCGGCTCGCAGGGTATCGGAACTGGCGGCGTTGTCTTGCCATTCTCCGTACTTGGTGATTCACAGGGATAAGGTGGTTTTGCGTCCGCATCCCTCCTTCCTTCCTGAGGTGAGGACATTGAGTTCCACATTAATGAGGACATTGTCCTGCCTTCGCTTTGTACGAAGCCTAAGCATCCTAAGGAGGTTGCTCTGCATTCCTTGGATGTCAGGGCGATCAGGGTTTATCTGTAGTCTACAGAATCCTTTCGGAAGACGGATTCCCTCTTTGTCCTTCCTGAGGGACCTCGGAAGGGCATGGCTGCGTCTGCAGCGACTATTGCCAAATGGATCAGGCAGACCATTGAACAGGCTTATGCTTTGAAGGAACAGGTTCCACCCTTCCCTGTTAAGGCGCACTCTACCAGATCTGTGAGTGCGTCCTGGGCCTATTGGCATCGGGCCTCAGTGGCCCAGGTGTGCAAGGCTGGGACTTGGTCGTCAGTGCACACTTTTTCCAAATTCTACAAAGTAGATGGCGTCAGCTGATGCCTCCTTTGGCCGCAAGGTTCTCAGTGCGGCAGTGCCATGAAGGACCCTTGTTTTTTTATGGGTCCCTGGCTGTTGGTGGTTGCTTTCCTTGGCTGTTGCTCCTGTTGAGCAGTGTTTTCTGTTGCCTAGCAGGTTCTCTTACTGTGCATGTAAGGTTCCTTTCTCTGATGTGGGTACTGCGTTGCCTTTTCTACGGTTGCGTCTCCCACCCCTCATGTCTATACTGCTTTGGGACATCCCAACAGTGATGACTTAGAGGCGGTGGCGACTGTCGGAGGACGTAAGAGAAAACGGAATTTTTGTAAAATCTTACCGTAAAATTCCTTTCTCTGAGTCCTCCGACAGTCGCCGCCCCCACCCATCTTTTGGGTTTTTTTTCTTGTACACCTACTGCTATTCTACCAAACTGAGTTGGGAAGGATCACTGCAGGGGGGTATTGACCAGTGGGACAGCCCCCATGGGTGTGTCTATGCTAAATGCTTTGTTTTTTTGGCTAAGTCTTATGCCTAGCTACTCCTGTGGAGCGGAAGTCAATACCCAATAGTGATGACTTAGAGGTGGCGGCGACTGTCGGAGGACTCAGAGAGAGGAATTTTACGGTAAGATTTTACAAAAATTCAGTTTTTTCCAGCCCTGTCTGCATCCAAGGTGTGGAAAATTGGCAGGCAGACTTTCTCAGTTGTCAGCACCTGGACCCGGGGGATCTGGAGGTCTTTAAAGCCAGTTGGTGCAGGTGGGGCACATCTGATGTGGACCTCCTGGCATCCAGATTTTATAATAAGCTGTACAGTTTTGTCGATGGGTCCAGGAACCCTTGGGCTTTTACAGATGCTCTGATGCTGGGTCAGTTTAACCTGATGTACACCTTTTCTGCTCCTCCAAATTCTCCATTTACATCACAGGATAAAGATGACATTACATTGATCCTCACTGCACATAAATTGACCCAGAAGGACATGGTAGTCAAACGTATTCAAGCTCCTGGCCGATGCTCTGTGGACTCTTCCAGATCCCCTGTCCCAAGGCCTATTGTTTCATCCTGCTCCTCAGTAGCAGACTCCTAATGGCGTGGCTGTTAAAGCTATAGTTCTTAAGCACAGAAGTCTTGTGGATTCAGACATCACTGTTCTTTCAAAGTTTAGAAAGTTGTCTTGTTAAGTCTACCATTGAAGCTGAAAAGGGCTGCTTTGCTTAGTGTGAGTTGAGGGATTTTCATCCTAGAAAGTACTCGACGGGAAGTATTCTGTCCTTTGGTCTGAACTAGTAATCTCCTTTAAGTCCAATTAAGGCGCACATTCTCTGCCTTTAGCCATTTTGTTTTAGCCTCTCCTTCTCTAGTCAAGGTGTTCAGGCTGTACAAGGCACCATTTGAACCCAGCAGCGAAATTCCCGTCTTGTGAATTTCACCTTTGCGAGGAGACTGGGTTAGTGGACTTATTCTGTAAGGAGCCTTTTTTTTTTTAAAGACCAGAGGTGGTCTCTTCCTTCCACTTTAAACAGAAAATTATCCTCGTTTCCAAATGTCCTGCTACAAAACATCCTAAGGAAATTCTCTCCACTGTCTTGATGTAGTTTGGGCACCTTTTTTAGAGTTTTTCTGCTTCTTCAGGAAATCAGATTCCTTCTTTGTGCTTCCCGAAGGCTCCCATTCGGGTCTCCTTGCCTGTTGCTCCATTATTGCTAGGTGGATTATTGTTAAAGCTGAAGTTTAAATTATAAAAATAAAAACCTACAGCTTTAGTCATATCACTTACCTGTAATGAAGAATGTCCCACATTGTGCAGGCAGCTGGATCCTGGAGAAATCCTCACTGCAGGGATGCCTGTCCTCTTCAGGTCTCTGAACGTCTGGTGCTGCAGTGGTTGACCGCTTTGGATCTTCCTGCAGAACAGTAGTAAATTGTGCAATGGAGACATGACCCTCCTATCATTGATTACACTGCTTGTAACATGATCTGTGAATCATGCCTCGGATCAGACTCAACCCCCAAGCCCCCCAGCCTCAATTAAGTACTTGAAGTACAGTCCTTCAGTGAAACAACTTTACAATCCGTTTAAAGGAGAAGTATGGGATAGCACAAATAGCATTAACTATCCTCACCACAGAATAGCTTTTCTTTCTCTGTTGCTCCGTTTTTGCTGTATCCCCTTTCCAAGTCTGGTTAGGGCTGAGCAACGGTCCTCCTCAGGTTTGAAAGTTTTGAGTGGATGGTTACATCTGCAGTTATCTGCCCCCTCCTTCAGCTGTAACTGTGCTTTTCCCACAGCGCCACAAGCTGCATGCTCTCATGTGCCTCTCTGTGTCCATAACCTCACACAAGTTAACAAGAAACGGAGGCATACAAACCGTATGCTGAGCTGTGGGAATTACAACTCCAGGAGACTTTAGTGTACAAGAAAAGAGTTCGTAAAGCAGTAGTATCCCGCTTTTTGACACTTTAACTACAGGTAAGCCTATAATAAGGCTTACCTGTAGGTACAATTAATATCTCCTAAACCGGCACGGTTTAGGAGATATTTGCAGTGCATGCAGCCGCTCACGCGAGCGGTGCATGCGCTCTGAAGGTCCGGGGGGACCTTCAGTTTTCCTTGCCGGGAGCTTGCCAGAAAATCACTCCAGCGCATGCGCGGGAGTGACGTCATCGTAGCTCCAGCCAATCACAGCGCCGGAAGAGACGATGAGGGATCATGGCAGCGCCCGCAGCGGTGTCCGGGGGTCCGTTCTAAGGTAAGTAATACATAATGAGCTAGTATGCGAAGAGCTAAAGCACTGTTGTCTCAGAAGCGAGCAGACAGCCAGGTGCCTATGTCGGTCATGCAGAAGAGGAAGAAGGGGGTGGATCCAGACTTCATGGTCGGGGTGACATTGCATGACAGACCTTAGCCTCTCCAACAGTTATTTTATTTGATTTTACAAGAAAGAGTGTACATTTCTGAGTGCAGAGAATCGTTTTTCCAGAGTAGCAGCTCACCAGGATTCATATAATGCAACAAAAAATGTACCCCTGTACTTCTCTTTTAATGCCAATCTAGAATATTTGCTAGTTACATAATATCCATACAGCAGTAAACTTGTAAGCAATTTCAGATAATTTACTGTAAACCTTTTGTGTGAAGATTGAATTTGAATGTTGTATGCAGAGTGTAAGCTGATAAATTCTTTGGTGTCTCTTCTAGATTTCCACAAGACTGCACCTTACGTGGTCACTGGAAGCGTAGATCAAACAGTAAAAGTGTGGGAGTGCCGTTGATTTGAACTCACCTTGGTTCCCATTGCCTCTTCCCTCTCCTCTGGATGCACTCAGATACCATGGTTACCCATCTGTTAAATACCTATTGTCCTTTCATGTAAATTATTCTGGATGTAGATTGAGCTTATTAAATGTTACACAAAAAGTATTCATGCATGGTGAATCCAAATTGTATACTGTAAATTTACATACGTTGTCTAGAAGTACCATAGGTTTAAGAACATGGGCAGGCATTGGTCACATCAGACCTAACAGGCAAGAACTAGGTATTTCTGGGGTGTCCCGCAGAATCATGCCTGTCGCTGTTTGTCTTCGGTTGTGGTTTCCTGGATCAGTGGGCTCACTTCAGAAGCACATTTATGTGGGGCTTTTTGAAAAGTAATGTGGATCTACTACAATATTTTAGTGAGCTTAAAAATGAAAATATACACTTCGTGTTGGAGTGTCCACAGAGTCAGAGGTTTGTGTAGCAGTAGCACTTGTCTTTTATGTATGTAAACTTACTGCAAAATATGGCACTAAATACTTTGTTGCAGGTATTAAACTTCCCCCGCAGCATATGTGTGTCCCTTCTTGTGTTTTTTTTTTTTTTTATATAATTTATTTTTGTCCATACAAATCTGGATGTTTGCTTCGTGTCTAAGAATCGCCACTGCAGGGTACGTACAAGGCATTACATGCTTGATGGCCTTTAAGGAGGTGATTGTTGGATGGCAACCAAAGACTTTTCATCAGTGTAAAAGGAAAAAAGAAAATATGCAACAAACTTGTCAGTTTGTTTTGCTTCGAATTACGAAAACCTGCATGTTTAAAACCATGTGCTGTCTTTCCTCTTTTTTTTTTTTTATTTATTCTGTCAATCCACCATTTTGTGCCTCAGGATTAGCTGCCGTCATGCCTTCATCTAAAGCAAATAATTAAAGCTGCCCTATAAACATTTCTCAACTAGAATATTTTGACCTGCCCATATAGCCGTTACCAAACAGTGCTATAGTTGGAAAGCCACACACACAGGAATTTTTTATTACACCAGACACAGGTTTATATGGTTAGCTAATCTAGAACAAGGCAGCATATGAAAATCTTACTGGTTGCTTGCTATTTCTGCAGCAGCTGTCAGTGCTACTTAAGACACCAATTTGGGGAAGTATTAGCTTTATGCTTAATTGTAAATTGTAACTATACTAAGGATTATTTGGTAAGCTATTTTTAATGCATAAAGGTTGATGTTGACCTTGACCACTCCTTAAAGACCAGGTAACTACATCCTCATATAGGCTTCGCAAAGTACAATAAGTGTAGTGTTGAGTAACCTGTAGCAGCCTGTCAAATTTAATTTTTTACTAAGCTGACTAATTTGTTTAATTGCTATGGCACTCATGAAATCAATTTTTCTTAGGCACATTCTTGGGGGACGGAAGCGCTAACCCATCAATGGATTTGGTTAATCATCTGTTTCTGTTAGTAAAAACAGGCACATTTTGTGAAGTTGTAAAAATGCTTTGCACTAATCCTGAAACCAATCAAAGCCTCTGCTCAATGGAAATGTTGCAGATGTGGACCTTCTGCACATTAGTTCTCTATTTTTTTTTTTTTAGCCATCCTTTGTAACATTTGTTCCTTTCCAATGAGACAGCACCAGTGAACACATTACAAATAAGGTGGAGATGAATAGATAAAGCTGTTCCTTCCACCTGTCCATGCAACAGACTAAGCCTTCTGGCATCCTTTGGCTGTATGTTTTGTTACTGAAATTCCACTAAGCAGCTTGTACACAGACTTTAAACTGGTTACCTGAGAAGTCACAATATTTACATTGACCTTTTTTCTGGGGGGGGGGGGGTTGTGGGTCTGTCGGCACTCGAAGCTTGCACAAAGCCATGCAAATTTAAAAAATTGGGAAAGATTATACTGCAAAAAACCCAGCCAGGTAAATGTTCTTTCAAAACGTTTTGGCACAAATTGACATTAAAGTGTGACAGCCACTGATGACTGATTTTTTTTTTTTTTTCCCTTTTGCTTTTGACACTTGAGATTTGCTTGGATGAATCCTGACCCACACATTTAGGGCAGGGACTGTGTTGAAACTCTTAGATTTCCTGTTTTAATACCAGATCTAACCATTCCTTTTCAAAAAGCACCTTTGGAATCAAGCATATATAATTCTGATGCCTAAAATTTGTACTTGCAATAGTCACCATGTCAAATGTCGAAGCAGTTTGTGTAAAAAATAAAAAAATTAATTCCCTTTTGTGGAATAGTAAAAAAAAAAAAAAAAATCATTGTCATATTGACGTTTCCTTTTTTTTTTTTTTTTCCCTCCCACATAAAGTACCGTAAAAAAGCATAGGAGTAGTTCACAGAAGTGTTTCATTACTATGAGTGCCCACAAATTTGAATGTTTTCTTTGGTTAAGTCCAGTTCACTGTACAGGCTGCTATGTATCATCATCCGCCCCCCCCCCCGTTTCTCCCAAGTGTAAGTTGACTAACTATTACAACCAAAACTGCACAAAGGCTTTTAAGTTTAGTGTTTGGCCTGTTGTATCCAGCAAAGTAATGTTTGAAATAAAAAAATAAAAAAAGTCACACTACACGATTTTTGAATATAAAAGGCAATTTTATTTTGAAACATCAGTAACCATTTGCTCCCAAACGCAAAGAGCTCTTTCACATTTTATGGTTTGTCCAGCATGTTTTGTAGCTAAAATTCTACGTCTGCTCTTCCCACCTGATTTACAGAATTCAGACCCATGCCCTCTTAGAAAATGTATTTTGTATAACAAATGTTTATTTTTTTTCATTTTTGTTTTTCTTGTTTTCAAGTTTTGTCCTTTCCCAGATCGCTCTCATCTACCTTTTTTAGACATGTACTTGAAGGATCCCGTGGTCTAGATTCCATTAAATTGTCAGCGGTGTGCATACTATGTAATGGACTCCTTGGCTGATGTTCAGTGTACGGTCAGCTGTCATGTGAACTCTCAGTGATTGGGCAATTGTGAGTGTGCCTTATTGCCTCTTTACTTGTACATTGACACATTTTGTATAGTATGTTGAAGCATTATTGATCTGCTTTGTAGTGATGCTGTCTCTTCAGACATACTGCAGAGGCCTAGTCAAAGGCTTTAGCTCGCTGAAATGCCTTTTAGCAATTTAAAACCAAAAGGAAGTTCCATGTCATAGCTGTAGTCACTACATGCATTGTTGCTTTTTGGGGTCACTTAGAAGTCTTTGTTCTCTGCTCCCTGTGGTTAATTAAATATTTTGTCCTACAAACAGCAAATCATAACTGGAGAATGGAGACCAACCTCGGCAACAAAAGGCCTTCATTAGCCAAATAGCGCCGTGGGAAAGAATGGGTGTCAGAATAACAGGCATTATAACTCAAACTTGAAATTTAGCCCAGCATAGCTGGATAAAGCATTGACACCTTTTTATTAGTAAAAATTGCGTTTGCACTATACACTTCTGTGGAACAGAAAAGGACTCCACATACTTTGGAGCAGTGTATCACTTATCTTGCAGCAACGCTGAACTTGTGCTGTTGGTGCCTCTACAGTGACCACTTTGAAGATGCCCATGGCCGTGCAAGTCAGCAACAGGCAACATTCACAAAGTTTTGCCTCCTTGTTCGATGGACAGTTCTGTTGCCTATACTTCAGTTTAGCTTGAAAAGTGCAAATGTGTCGCTCTAACATAAATAACCAGAAATGTGGGGTGGTTAAGTGAAAAACTGTTGCTGTCTGTTTAGCATCTTGCACTTTAGAAGATTAAGCCGTCCTGCTTTTGTGTGGTGTGACCAATGACGTGCCCAGGCACTAATCAAACAGTAACTAGTTACTAGCAAATTGTCCAGGGCCGTGGAGCACTGTAGATTCAAAAACTGACTCTAGACCCACAAAGCCCATTCTATTATTGTCAGACCCTGCTTATCCCTGATTGCCTCTTCTCTGCTTTATGTGAAACCCTCTGGTGATTGAACTCTATCTTGCAATCTGCCAGTGCCCTCAATATGGGATGTTTAAACATGCCATTTTATTTTATTGTTCAGTGGTGACTTGATAATCCTGGTCATATGGAAAACAATGTATATATATATATATATATATATATATATATTTGTGTGTGTGTTAACAGGCACTTACAAGATCTGTCAAAATAGTAGCTCTAGTTAATAAATTAATACTTAAACAGATGTAAACTTGTGGTGAATGTAAATTCTGAGACATTTTTCCTCATTGAATCCAAGTTTTGGATTTACAAGTCACAACTGAAACTTCTTTAAACAACTCTTTTTAGCTGTTCCACACTATCATGTAAGTGGCTACTTTGTTCTCCAGGCTGACATTGTCACCCCGCCCCCCCCCCCCCCCCCCCTTTTCCCCACACACACTCATTCCTCACCTTTCTCGAAGAACCGTTTCTTCAGTCTAGTAGACCCTTGACACGGACATGACAGAAAGTGTCCATTTTCGTAAGAAAAACGGAAAGGTTTTATTTTGGAGGAATTTTTTTTTTCTTTTTAGACTGTAAGCGTGAACAGAGAAGAAAGTGACACAAAGGACGATTATAAAAATCAGTAAAGGAATGTATATAATACTGCTCTGTGTTTTACAGTAAGATTTGTTGCTCTCAGACTGTGTAAAACAAAATTTATTCGTTTTTCTGCATATTAAAGAAAATCTTATTGTACCAATTGGTAAACTATTAAATGCATATAAAACTAGATGTCTGTTTTTTTTTTCTCTGTATATACTAATTTTGAATTCTGGTAACTTTGGCCTACTGTAACAGACAGGTTATGGGGTTTCTGGGCTAGCTTGAAAGTAGCATAAGGTGTTCCTTCTACCTGTAAGAATTCTCAGGCCAAGCCCTATCTCTTTCTGGTTCCAGTAGATACTCCTGAGGGTAAATTGAGGTTTGTTAATTGCAACCAAGAATGAGCTTTTTTTTTTTTTTTTTTTTTTTACACATACGAAACAAAACCATTTAACTGTACCTGCATTTTTTTTTTTGTTTGGTAGCGTACTGTTTTGTATTAGATTTAGGCTAACTATTTTCGAGATTGTTATAGTTTTGTAGTTGACAGCCTCTTTCTATGCTAATAAAACAAACTTTTCTCTATTGTTCATTGACAGACGCAGCTCCGTATCTTCTTGACCTTTTGGGTTATGCTCCTCCCTTCAGGATTAGGACACTATGCAGGAAAAAGCTTTACTACGCCTATGGGGCTGTCCCTGCAGGCATAATCCAACACCCTCTGCTACAGCCCCCAGTTTGTTTCCACCTAGTTTAGGAGTAGGACCTACTTCCCTGCTGGGACTTCGGTCTTATCTATTTAATAGGGAAACTTTTATGTAATTTTTTATTGACTAGTTAGAGTTCCTGGAGAACTACAAGCAACAGCCGGCTGGGTTTAAGACTGGATAATCTAGATCCTTAAGGTCTCCCAGCCTGACCAGTGTGCATGAGCAGGTTATAGTCCAGCACTAGGCCTTGCCACACCAAAGCCCAGATGGAAGGTGGTGAGCCTGCGAGTGGACCGTCTCGATGGGATGCGATCGTCCGGAACACCCTGAGTCTGAGTACCCCCTGGCTGACAGCACCCCCATCCTGGGTGGGAGGTAGTCTGTCCGGAGTGGTGCTCACCTAATACAGTGGTATGGTGAGTAAAGCTGTCCCCCAAACTCTCTGGCGGTCTCAGGGGCGGACGTGGGCCCCCTCCCAGGAATAGTCGTACCCTTGGGCATCCCTCTGTTCCCCTGGCCTCTCTGATATACACCCTGTTCCAAATTATTATGCAAATTCTATTTTAGTTCACAAAGATTAAATATTTTGTTTTTCAGTTTAACTCATGGATGGCATTGTGTCTCAGGGCTCTTTTGATCACTGAAAACTATCTCGGACACCTGTGATAATTAGATTGCCAGGTGAGCCCAATTTAAGGAAAAACTACTAAAGGAGGGTTTTCCACATTATTAAGCAGAGCACCATTTTCATGCAATATGGAAAGAAAAAGGATCTCTCTGCTGCCGAAAAGAGTGAAATAGTTCAATGCCTTGGATGAGGTATGAAAACATTAGATATTTCACGAAAACTTAAGTGTGTTAATCGCACTATTAAGAGATTTGGGGCTGATTCAAAGCACAGACGGGTTTGTGCAGATAAAGGCACGTTGAGGAAGATGTCTGCCAGAACCATGCATCGGACAGCAGCTGCTAAAATACCATTACATAGCAGCAAACAGATATTTGAAGCTGCTGGTGCCTCTGGAGTCCCATGGACATCAAGGTGTAGAGTCCTCCAGAGTCTTGCAACTGTGCATAAACCTTCTGTTCGGCCACCACTAACCAATGCTCATAAGCAGAAATGGCTGCATTGGGCAGAAAAATACATGAAGACTAATTTTCAAACAGTCCCGTTCACTGATGAGTGCTATGAAACGCTGGATTGTCCAGATAGATGGAGTAGTGGATGGTTGGTGGATGGCCACCCTGTTCCAACAAGGCTGCAATCAGCAAGGCGGTGGTGGAGTCATGTTTTTGGGCCAGAATCATGGGAAGAGAGCTGGTCGGCCCCTTTAGGGTCCCCAAAGGTGTAAAGCTGACCTCTGCAAAGTATGTGGAGTTTCTGACTGCCCACTTTCTTCCCTGGTACGGAAGGAAGAATTATGCTTTCCCTAGTTAAATCATCTTCATGCATGACAAGGCACCATCGCATGCTGTAAATACCTCTACATCAATGGCTGCTATGGGGATAAAAGGAGAGAAAGTCATGGCGTGGCCTCCATCTTCCCCTGACCTCAATCCTATTGAGAACCTTTGGAGCATCCTCAAGCAAAATATCTATGAGGGTGGGAGGCAGTATACATCCAAACAGCAGCTCTGGGAGGCTATTCTGACATCTTGCAAACAAATTCAAGCAGAAACTGTCCACAAACTCACAAGTTTAATGGATGCAAGACATGTGAAGCTGCTATCAAATAAGGGGTTCTATGTTAAAATGTTGTTATAAGTTTGATTGAAATAGCTTTTGATTTCAGTAAATATGCTGCAAACACAACAAATGACAATTTTCAGTTCTTTACAACTTACAACGGAGACCGCATGGCACGCTGTGAGGGCCGCCATTTTGCTGTAGATTCATGCTCATTTTTTTCCATTTAAATTATTATTATATAGTATTTATATAGCACCGACAGTTTACGCAGTGCTTTACAACTTGAGGGTAGACAGTACAAATACAATACACTTTAATACAGTAGGAATCAGAGGGCCCTGCTCGTTAGAGCTTACAATCTAAGGGGGGTGGTCAAGAGATACAAGAGGTAATAACTGATGGAGAAAATAAAAGTACAGTTAGGTGGTTGCCAGATAGGTTTCTCTGAAGAGATGTGTTTTCAGGGATCGTCTGAAAGTAGACAAAGTAGGAGATAGTCGGACAGATGGAGGTAGAGCATTCCAGGGGATGGGAGAAGTCCTGGAGGCGAGCATGGGAAGTGGTTACAAGGAAGCTAGAGAGCAGGAGGTCCTGGGAGGGACGAAGAGAACGAGTTGGTTGGTATTTTGAGACCAGATTATAGTGTAGTTGGGCGCCAGGTTATGGATGGCTTTGTAAGTTATGGTTAGTAACTTGAATTTAATTCGATGAGGGGTAGCACACAGAGCAGTTTGCAAGGTGGATGAGCCTAGCAGCGTTCATGATGGACTGAAGGGGGGATAGTCTTTTTAAAGGTAAGCCAATGAGAATGGAGTTGCAGTAATCGAGACGAGAGATGACCAGGGAGTGGATTAGAAGCTTTGTGGCATCATTGGTTAGGAAGGGACGCATCTTGGAGATGTTGCAGAGGTTGAGGCGGCAAGCTTTGCAAAGTGACCGGATTTGCGGCTGAAAGGATAGTTCAGAGTCAAGGATTATACCTAGGACCTTGGCATGTGTGGACGGGTTGATAGTTTTGCCGTTGATGTTGACAGAGAAATCAGGGGAAGAGGACCGTGGGGGAGGTAATATCATGAGCTCGGTTTTGGATAGGTTGAGTTTGAGGAAGTGATGTGACATCCAGGCTGATATGTCAGTAAGTTGGTGATGTGTGAGGAGACTGAAGAAGTGCGCTGCGGGGTGGAGAGATAGATTTGGGTGTCATCAGCGTAGAGATATTGAAAGCCATGGGAGGCAATCAGCTGACCCAGGGAGGAGGTGTAGATTGAGAAAAGGAGTGGTCCAAGGACAGAACCTTGGGGGACCCCGACAGAAAGGAAAAGGTGAGGAGGAATTAGAGTTGTAAGTAGCACTGAAGGTGCGTTGGAATAGGTAGGATGAGAGCCAGTGAAGAGTGCGGTCACGGAGGCTAAAGGAGTTTTTTGAGGAGGAGGGGGTGGTCTACTGTGTCAAAGGCAGCAGAGAGGTCCAGGAGGAATAGTACAGAATAGTGTCCATGGTGTTAGCTGTTAGTAGGTCGTTTGTGAGTCTAGGGAGTGCAGTTCCAGTGGAATGTTGAGGGCAAAATCCAGACTGAAGGGGATCTAGAAGATTGTTCTTAGTCAGATGGTCACTCAGTGGGTTTTCCTCACTCTCCTAACAGATTGTGCTTCATTGGGACTTGCAATACCGCTAGTGCGGCGATGCAATCGTGTTTTTGCGACATAAAGTGACACTGCATTATTCTATTTTCAGGGTAAAATGGAGTCCTAGGACAAAATTTCACCTCCAGACCCCCCCTTGGTGCAGGTGGGACCCTCTGGATCACAGCCCGTCTGCTTTTACAGTAGTTTTGGAAAGCCTGGTGTCCAAAGTAAATTTAGTGTTAAAAAGTGCTGTTGGTCGTAAACGCCCTTTGCTTTCACCTCCTTGGTGTAGTATCCTCAGATACTGGAACAGACATAGCCGCCGCTGACTCACCCTATCCTTAAGGCCCGTACACACGTACCGATCGTCGGCGAACCATCGGCCGTCTTTTGTCCCCGGGCTGTCGGTGTCTGTTGAAAAGTGCAGACAGCACAAGAATTTTGTCCGCCGACTGCAGAAGTGATGTCATGTAATGGTTAACTTTCCCTGTGTTTTTTTTCTTTTCTGAGCATGCCCAGTCTTGCAAATCTGCGGTCTGTCGGCCGAATTCTGTACTGACTGGCGAACAATCGGCCGTTCTGGTGTCGGCATACAAAAATTTTAATGCTTGCATGACAGATTCTTGTCGGCAGAATGTGCGCTGACGGCTGTCGGAGGCATCATACTAACAAGCATACAATCGGCAGATCGTTCGTCGGCCTACGCTTGTCTGCCGACGATCGGTACGTGTGTACGGGCCTTTATGGAGCTGTCCTCGTCAGCCGCCTCGCGGGAACGCACATTGGTGGAAGCACTTATAGTTTCATTGCAAGAAACTTTAAAAAATGGCAAATGAGTCTATGGTGTCAGAATCGTAGGTGTCATTTGGCACCCGCAAGACACAGAAATCGGGCAAGGTGTTTCCCTGCTCCAAACTTTTTGACAATATTGTTAATGAACAGTGGCGGTGCATCAAGCACATGCTAGTGGTGTCCAAGTGCTTTAAACTCAGTTTTCTTTTTGCAGATGCGGTTTCCACTCGGTGGACCGTGCTGCCAAAGTTGGATCACCCAGTTTCCAGACTGAATAAGTCTACTGTGGGTCTGGTGGAGGAATCCCCGGCTGTTACGAATTCCCGGGGATAGACGGGTTGAGTCTTTGTCTCGCCATCTACACGTGTTAGTGGGCTCCATTTTGAAACCAATATTTGTGAACATTCTGGTGTCAGACGGTCACTGAATGGGTGAAGTTATTTAAAGGTAACTTGGAAACAGAACAGCTCCTTCTGGCGCTGATTGAATTAATGGAACAGATGGCTCAAGCCCTTCTGTTCATGTGTGATGCTGCTCTCCTGTGGTCAGAGTGTCTGTGGTGAGGATTTCTATTAGACACATGGTGTGGTTTAAAAGCTGGGCTGCAGACCAGGCTTCCAAAAAAGGCTCTGACTGATCATCCCTTTACGAGGGAGAGGTTGTTTGAATCCTCCCTGGATGGCCTTACAGGTGGGAAGAGTACTCTTCTCCCGCAATCCTCTAAGACAGTGGTCCTCAACTCCGGTCCTCGGGGCCCACTAACAGGCCAGATTTTAAGTATTACCTTGGGGAGATGCAGACTAGAATACTGCAATCATTGAGCAGCAAATGAGATCACCCGTGATGTAATTTAGTTATCTTGCAAACCTGGCCTGTTAGTAGGCCCCGAGGACTGGAGTTGATGACCACTGCTCTAAGGGCAAGGTACTAGCGGTTAGACGAGGGCCTTCGTTTACTGCTCATAGGCAGTTTTTTCCTACCTCTGGGTCACAAGTGAAAGGGAAACTCTTCAGGTCTTCTGGGGGTTCCAGGAAGACATGGTCAGGTAAATCAAAGACCGGCCAGTCTGGATCTGCCGACGAATCCTCCTCTGCATAAAGGGATGGCCTCGCCCATTTCTGGGGTGGGGGGAGGACGTCGTCGCTTCTTTCCGGAACCATGGACTTCCTTGATTCAGGACAAATGGGTTCACAAACTGATCCGATCAGGGTACAAGATCGAATTCCAGTCTCGACTGTTATACAGGTTCTTCCTGTCCAATCTTCACCCATCTCCAGGCCACTAAAGGGATCTACGAGAGGCGGTACAGGATCTGCTTTCACAAAGGGTGTGTGTTTGGGCCGGTTCCCTCTCAGGAACGCTTTCAAGGGTTTTATTCAAACCTGTTTACTGTGCCCAGAAAAGAAGGCAAGATGTGTCCTATCCTGTACCTTAAGAATCTGAACCGCTTTGTGTGGGTACAGAAGTTTCAAATGGAATCCATTCGAACGGTAGTGGCGTCCTTACACCAGGGAGACTTTTTTTTAACCTCCATAGATATCAAGGATGCATATCTACACATCCCTATCTACGCTGGACACCAGCGGTTTCTTCACTTTTCTGTAGCAGAGGAGCATTATCAATTTGTGGTGTTACCCTTTAGTCTCGCCTCCGCCCCAGGGTTTTTACTAAGGGCTAGCCCAGGTGTTGGCATTACTACACCAAAGGTGGGATTTCGGTACTGGGGTATCTGGACGATCTCCTTTTTGAGAGTGGACTCTCATTCAGCCCTGTTGACGATCACTGTCGGAACCCTGCAAGTGTTCGGTTGGAACATCATTTCAAGAAATCTGCCCTGATACCTTCTTTGAGACTGGATTATCTGGCCCTCACTCTGGATTCCGCTTTTCGAGAGGGTTAAGTCACACCACAAAGTCTGCTCTGTTGTGGTGGGTTCATTCACCAGCACTATGCCAGGGCAAGTCCTTCCCTCCTTTTTGGACGGTGGTACCCATGGACACCAGCCTGTTGGACTAAAGCGGGTGCTGGGAAAGCTCTGCCCAGGGAACCTGGACAGTAGAGTCCAAACTGCCGATAAATGTTTTGGCGCTCAGAGCAAAAAAGCTTTGTCTGAGCCACTGGTCAACTCGTCTGCAAGTTTGTCTGGTTCGGATTCAATCGGACAATGCCACTACTGTGGGTTATATTAATATCCAGGGGGGCACCAAGAGTGGCTTGGTGGCCAGGGAGGTGGCCGAGATTCTGGCCTGTTCAGAAAAGTTTGTTCAGCTCGCTCTACTGTGCACATCCCAGGTGTGGAAAACTGGCAAGCGGATTACCCAAGTCGTCAGGTGTTGGCTCAAGAGAGTGGTCCCTACACCCGGAGAGGTTTCATCTCCTGTGTGTTCGGTGGAGGACACCCGAGGTCAATCTGTTTGCGTCTCGTCTCAACAAGAAGGTTCAGAGGTTTGTAGCCAGGTCTCGGGATCCTCTGGCTGACACCACAGATGCAGTGGTGGCTCCTTGGGGGGGTCAGTATCGACTGATTTATGTGTTTTCTCCACTGAAGCTCCTGCCGAGAATTCTATGCAGGATAGAGGTGGAAGGGATTCTGGTGGCACCAGACTGGCCCTCGCCGGTCTTGGTACACAGACCTAGTAAGGGTGGTTGCTGATGCTCCTTGGAGACTTCCTCTCAGGGAAGATCTGCTGTCTCAAGGTCTAATCTTCCATCCTGCTTTAGTCGCTCACTTTAACAGCATGGATGTTGAAAGCCAGGTGTTGAGGGATAGAGGTGTTTCTGACTCTGATTCCTACGTTATTGAAGGCCATGAAGTCGTCTTCCTGGAAGATTTATCATTGTATGTGTGAATCGCTGAAGGTGCACCCTCGCTTGTTTTCGGTTGGCCTTTCTGCAAAAAAGGGGTGAACAGCGGTTGGCTTTGGGCAGTGTCAAAGGCCAAGTGTCGGCTTTGGCTATATATTTCCGACACCCATTACGCGTGCCTTGATTCGCACTTTTATTCAGGGGGTGCGCCATATGGCTCCTCCGAGGCGATCCCCGCAGGATCTGAATTTGGTATTATCTGTTCTTCAAAAGCCTTCTTTTGAGAACATTAGGGAAATTTCTCTGCTTTCATTGTTTCAGAAGATTGCTGTTTTGATGGCTATTACTTCTGAACACAGTGTGTCTGAATTAGCAGCGTTGTCTTGCCGCTCTCCTTATCTGGTGGTCCACAGAGCTAAAGTGGTACTTTGACCTAATCAGTCTTTTCTTTCTAAGGTTTCTGATTTTCATTTGAATGAAGACATTGTGCTATCTTCACTTTGTCCGAAGCCCAAGCATCCCAAGGAAATTGCTTTGTATTCTTTGGATGTGGTTCAGGCAATCAGTGTTTACCTGAAAGCTAACGAGTCTTTCAGAAAATCGGATGCTCTTTTTGTCCTTACCGAGGGATTGGCTGCATCTGCTGCTACCATAGCTGGATGGATCAGGCAGGTGGTGGTACAGGCTTATTTACTGAAGGGTCCAGTTCATCCTTTTCCTGTGAAGGCGCATTCTACTAGGGCGCTGAGTGCCTCTTGGGCTTTTTGCCATCAAGTCAGTGATGCAAGTGTGCAAGGTGGCAACTTGGTTGTCTGTGCTTACGTTTACAAAGTTCTATAAAGTAGAGGTGTTGGCATCTTTCGGATGCCTCTTTTGGCTGCAAAAGTTTGCATGCTGCTGTTTAAAAGAGAACCTTTGTTTTGTTTTCTTTTTGAGTGTGTAGGTTTTTTTTTTTTCCCCTCTACGTTTGCTCCATGTTTCTTGGTTGGCTACGTTTTAGCTTTTGGGGAATCTCCTTCTTTGCGTTATTTTCCCACCCCTCATGCAAATACTGCTTTGGGCTGTCCCAATGGTCAAGAAAATATGGAGTTGCGTCTGTCAATGAAAGACAGAGAAAACTGGATTTTTGTACTTACCGTAAAATCCTTTTCTCTGAAGTTCATTGACAGCCACAGCACCTGCCCCTCTGAGTGGAATGGGTTGTTTTTTTTTTGGTCTTCTAAACACTGCTTGCAACAAAACCGAGGGCTGTAGCAAAGTGTGTGGGGTTATGCCAGCAGGGACTGCCCCATTGGTGTGGTAAAGCTTTTTTCTGCCTAGTCTCCTATTCCTGATGGGAGGGGCATAACCTAATGGTCAAGAAGCTATGGAGCTGCATCTCATGAATTTCAGAGAAAAATATTTTACGGTAAATACAAAAATCCATTTTTTTGTGATCACTCAGGGTTATTGTCCTATTATGCAAATTTTGCGTCCCAAAATGGCCACTCCTCCAACTATGCAACATACAATGGGCCCTTCACCCATTGTCTAAGTCCATTTTAGCCCTTCTGTATTTGAAACACAAATGATGTAACGTTTGTGCATGTAATTTGGATTGTCCTGCCACCTGGTACACAGAGTGTTCACAATTTGGAAGAATCTCCAGCTTCTACCAGTACATATACTGATAACCTGATAAATTAATTGCTGCCATTCAATGCTACATGTATTTTTCTTCCATTAAGGAAGTCATACAGTGGGTATAGAAAAGAATCACCCCTATTTGAAATAATCACATTTTCTTTTGTTTATTGAGGGACACAGCTCCATCTCTTATTGGTCGATGGGATTATTCTGCTCTCTATATGAGTAGGACACTAGGTGGGGGGAAAAAAATTGACCACGCCTATAGGGCAGTCCCAGGGGTATACTCCCACTTCCTGCTATAGGATTCTAGTTTTTTTTTTTTTCTGACTAGTCAGACGTGAGGACCTAGTTCCTTGCTGGGATCTCTGGTCCTAGCATTTTTTTTTTTTTTTTTTCTGTTCCTGTGTGAGAACTATAATCAACTGCCTGACTGGGCGATGGACTGGATATCCTAGATCCTTGCATACTTCCCAGTCTGGCCAGCGAGCGCGACCCAACCTTAGCTCTGCGCTGGGTTGGCCACGACATAGCCCCACTGGGTGTGGGGGCTGGCAGGCGAGTTAAACGTCTCGCGAGAACACGTAGCCCTGGTCACAATCCTAGTCATGACCTGAGTGGCAGTGTACCTCTGGACTGCAGCATCCCCATGCCAAGATGGTGGGTGGTCTGTAGGGAGTGGTGCCCGCTTGGACCCACAGTGTGGTAAGTAGGCCCCCCCCCCCCCCTGGGGCAGCCATGCCTGATTTTTGTGGTGGGTGTGTCAAGTGCGTGTTGGGTGGGTGCTGCTGGTGGCACAAACTTTTTTTTTTTGAGGGGAATGGTCCTGTGGGGGTTCCCACTTGCTGTCCATCTGTAGCTGGTGGTCCTTGGAGGATCGCGTGTGCAGCTGCAATTTTGTTGTGGAGGGCTGCGGTACAGTCAGGTCCATAAATATTGGGACATCAACACAATTCTATTCTTTTTGGCTCTATACACCACCACAATGGATTTGAAATGAAACAAACAAGATGTGCTTTAACTGCAGACTTTCAGCTTCAATTTTGAGGGTACTTACATCCAAATTAGGTGAAAGGTGTAGGAATTACAACAGTTTGTCTATGTGCCTCCCACTTTTTAAGGGACCAAAAGTAATGGGACAGTTGGCTGCTCAGCTGTTCCATGGCCAGGTGTGTGTTATTCCCTCATTATCCCATTTACAAGGAGCAGATAAAAGGTCCAGAGTTCATTTCAAATGTGCTATTTGCATTTGGAATCTGTTGCTGTCAACTCTCAATATGAGATCCAAAGAGCTGTCACTATCAGTGAAGCAAGCCATCATTAGGCTGAAAAAACAAACCCATCAGAGAGATAGAAAAAACATTAGGTGTGGCCAAATCAACTGCTTGGAACATCCTTAAAAAGAAAGAATGCACCGGTGAGCTTAGCAACACCAGAAGACCATGGAAAACAACTGTGGTGGATGGCTGAAGAAAACTCCCTTCACAACAGTTAGCCAGATCAAGAACACTCTCCAGGAGGTAGGTATATGTGTGTCAAAGTCAACATTCAAGAGAAGACTTCACCAGAGTGAATACAGAGGGTTCACCACAAGATGTAAACCATTGGTGAGCCTCAAAAACAGAAAGGCCAGATTAGAGTTTGCCAAACATCAAAAAAAAGCCTTCACAGTTCTGGAACAACATCCTATGTACAGATGAGACCAAGATCAACTTGTACCAGAGTGAAGAGAAGAGTATGGAGAAGGAAAGGAACTGCTCATGATCCAAAGCATACCACCTCATCACTGAGGCATGGTGGTGGTAGTGTCATGGCGTGGGCATGTATGGCTGCCAATGGAACTGGTTCTCTTGTATTTATTGATTATGTGACTGCTGACAAAAGCAGCAGGATGAATTCTGAAGTGTTTCGGGCAATATTATCTGCTCATATTCAGCCAAATGCTTCAGAACTCATTGGCCAGCGCTTCACATTGCAGATGGACAATGACCCGAAGCATACTGCGAAAGCAATCAAAGAAGTGGAATGTTATGCAATGGCCAAGTCAATCACCTGACCTGAATCCGACTGAGCATGCATTTCACTTGCTGAAGACAAAACTGAAGGGAAAATGCCCCAAGAACAAGCAGGCCTGGCAGAGCATCACCAGGGATGAAACCCAGCATCTGGTGTGGTCTATGCGTTCCAGACTTCAGGCTGTAATTGACTGCAAAGGATTTGCAACCAAGTATTAAAAAGTGAAAGTTTGATTTATGGTTGTTAATCTGTCCCATTACTTTTGGTCCCTTTAAAAAGTGGGAGGCGCCTCACGAGGCAGCATCGCAGGGAACGATACGATAAGATTTGGGGTTTCTGGAATGTCTTCGTGCTCTCTGACAAGGGCAGGTCTCTGATGTACGGTTGATCTTCACCTCGGGAGTGCCCGTGAGTTTGTCCATGCGGGGAGTTACCCCTCTGTTCCCCACCCCCGTCCCAATCCCTTCGCCATCCTTCTTTGTTTTCTCTGTGTGTCACCCAGTCTCGGGCTCTGTTCTCACTTATCTTTCCCATCTTTTAGTTAAAATTGGGGAGCGACAGCCGGGAAAGGTTTTTCTCTCTTCATAATACAGCTTTTCCACATGCCTGTACTAGTGCCTAACTATCTGTGACTCCGGTTGGATGTGTCTGCACCTTCCCCGCCTCTGGGGATGGGTCCTATGATTATGCTAGGACCTTCATTGTTCTTCGATCTGCTGTTATAGTTTGCTTCTCCTTTCGATGATATGTTTGCTACATATGTCTGTATGGTACATGTCACAGATTGTTTCTCGACTGTTGTTCGTTTTCTATAAATAAAAATATTTGAAAAAAAAAAAAGTGGGAGGCGCATATACAAACTTGTAATTCCTACACCGTTCACCTGATTTTGATGTAAATGCCCTGAAATTAAAGCTGAAGGTCTGCAGTTAAAGCACATCTTGTTTGTTTCATTTCAAATCCATCGTGGTGGTGTATAGAGCCAAAAAGATTAGAATTCTCGTTGTCCCAATATTTATGGACCTGACTGTATATCGGTGGCTGTTTGTGTAGTCTGGCGGCCATTTTCTTGCACTTTCCCATTACTATAATAGGCAGCCATGATTTTGGAGACTATGGGGAGGGGATTCGGGAGTGGGCCTCTAGTGGCATTTCTATGAACTTCCTCTCTGATCCCTGCATGGTGTGCAGCCTGACACTCTGCATCTGTAAAGGGGGTATGTCTCTGAGGGGGTTATTTGGCTCTAGCTGCTATAGCAATTTTGGTGCACTGGGACTTGTGGTAACACTTTGGGTTTTTTTTTTTTTTTCACAGCAATTTTACATTTCTCTATTGTCCATTGACAGACGCCAGCTCTTATGCTTCTTAGACCATTGGGTTATGCTTCCCCCTACAGAAATAGTACTAGGCAGGAAAAAACAGTTTACCGCGCTTACGGGGGGCTGTCCCTATAGGCATAACCCTACATACCCTGCTCCAGCATACCAGTTTATTTCCACCTAGTGAACGTGTAGGACCTAGGTTTGCTGCTGGAACTTCGGTCTCCGTTTTTTTTTTATTCTTTTAAGAAAATATTTTGTTTTATTTTCTTTACTCACTTCTGCTAGTTTGTGTTCAGGGGGATTCTGCCTGGTGAACTACAAGCGCTAGCCGGCTGAGGTTTCGCACTAGATAATCGAAATCCTTAAGGCCTCCCAGCCTGGCCTGCGAGCGTGAGCAGGTTATAGTCCCGCACTAGGCCTGGTCACGACAGCCCCATTTTGAATGGGGATGAGCCTGCGAGTGGATGTCTCGCTGGGACGCGACGACCTGGAACGCCCTGAGTCGCAGCAAACCTCTCGGCTGGCAGCACCCCCACTCCGGGTGGGAGGTGGTCTGTCTGGAGCGGAGCCCACCCAGTCCATGGTATGGTGAAAAAAAATGGTACCTTGTCCTGCTCGGTCTTGTAGATCCTCTGTGGCCTCCAATTTGGGGTCCCCTGACCGCATGGCACGCCATGGGGGCTGCCATCTTTAGTGTGGATATAGGGGAATGTCTCCCCATTGCCCTGCATGGTGCAGCTATTTTCCCTGTGCTTCCCATTGACTGGCCTTGGCAGCCATTTTTGTGGAGCCCTATGGAGCTACACAGGCAGCTTGGCCTTTCACATTCTAGCCAGGCTGATGTTCTATCCTTTCACTTTCCTGCTGCACAGATCAGTTCTTGAGGTTTCTCAGAGAGGTGGTAAAGTACTGGGGTCTCTGTGGGCATATATCCCTGCGTACTCTGCTATCTGATATATTTAAGGGGGACTTTGCATACCGCAGTGATTGGCGGTGGGGACCTCGCTCAGTGCTCTTAAAGAGACAGTACACCTGTTTTCTTTTGAACTAATTATGGAGTCCCAGGCTGTGGTTTCACCCTCAGCCCTTCCTTAGTGCGACTACCGGACCATCCCAGGTCGCAGTCCCTGGCCGCGATTTTAGCAGCACTGGAAAGCCTGGCGACCAAGGTCGATTTTGTAATGAAAAAGGTTAATAGCCAACAAACGGCTGCTGTCTTCACAGTCATCGGTGGGGTCTTCTGATTCAGATACTGATATGATCGCTACAGACGCCCCCCTCCTTGAAGAATCGCTGTCCTTGCAATCGGATGGTGAAGAGGATCTGTCCTCTTCAGCTGTAGCGTGGGAATGCGCTTTGGTGGAAGCCTTGATTGTTTCAGTAGGGGAAACTTTAAAAATGGCAGATGAGCCCACCCTGGCAGGGACACGTGTGTCCTTTTGGCTCCCACAAAACCCAAAAATCGGGTAAGGTTTTCCCTTGTCCTGAAAATTTTCATATTGTTAAAGAACATTGGCAGCGCATCAAGCACGTGCTAGTAGTGCCTAAGCGCTTCAAACACCATTATCCCTTTGCTGAGATCGTTTCAAACCATTGGACAGTACCGCCTAAGGTGGATCATTCTCTATCCAGGTTGAACAAATCTACTATAGTGCCTGTGGAAGATTCCCCGGGGTTTATGGACCTGGCGGACAGGCAGGTGGAATCCCTTTCCCGCCACCTTTAATCCTTAAACCGATTTTTGTGTCTGTTTTGGTATCACAGACAGATACGGAATGGGTAAAGGTTTTTAAGGGGAACCTAGATGATGACTTAGTTTCGCCAGAGCTGATGGAACTTATGGACCAGGTGATCCAGGCCCTGGTGTCCTGTGTGATGCATCCCTGGATGCAGCTCCACTGGTGGCCTGAGTGTCGACTGTGGGGATTGCCTTTTTTCACCTTTATGAATATTTATGATATTTATTATTTTTTTTGATACTATTAATAATTTTCTGAATATTTTTATTCCACATCACTACATTTAATCACGGTTCCAGATTTAATTCACCTGTTTTTTTTTATCACCAATTGGCTTTTTAATTTATACAGTCACAGTTTTTGACCAACATTATTATATATATTTTTTATTTTACCAATTCACTCATTACCAGTTTTTTAATAGTGGATCCATCAAATTGTTTGCACCTTCACTAATTAATATAAAGAGGTCACATAATATTCATTTGCACCATTGCACTTTAAATATTTTATCTAACCAATCAGGAAGCTATAGGCAGCGCCATATACCTCCCCTTCTACCTTTTCAATTTCACTATATATCCTAGGATTGTAGTTACAGAGGTAGGCTGCAGCCAGCTATATCAGCAATCTAATATATCCTAAGCGCGAATTTTCTCTGCATATAAGGTGCATGGTGTGGCTGAGGAGCTGGACGGCGGACTAGGCTTTCAAGAAGGCTTTAACAGATTTCCCTTTCCTGGGAGAGCGATTATTTGGCGACTTGCTGGATGAGTTGATCAAGGGTCTAACTGGTGGGAAAAGTACTCTTTCTCCTCAATCCATCAAAGGTAAGGTACCCCGTAGTAAGCGAGGGCTTTCTTTCACCGCTCATAGACGTCTTTTTTCGTGCTTCAGGGGCGCAAGAAAAAGGTAAGCCATTCAGGGCTTCTGGAGGGGCTAAAAAGCCATGGTCAGGCAAGACCAAGACCAGCCAGCCAGACCGGTTCTGCGGACAAGTCCTCTTCAGCATGAAGGGAACTTACTATGTTTCTGGGGTGGGGGGGAAAGGGCTTCTTTCATTCAAGACAAATGGGTTCACAAACTGATTCGTTCTGGGTACTAGATCGAATTTCGTTCCTGACCAGCGGACAGGTTCTTTCAGTCAAATCTTCGCCTGTCTCCGAATCGTTTGAAGGATCTCCGGAACGTAGTGCAGGATCTCCTTGCTCAGGGAGTGATTGTGCGGGTTCCTCCGCAGGAACACTTTCAAGGTTTCTATTCAAACCTGTTCACGGTGCCCAGAAAAGAGGGCAAGGTGCGTCTAAACCTGGACCTTAAGGCTCTGAACCATTTCGTGCGGGTGCAGAAGTTTTGTATGGAATCCATTTGGTCTGTTTTAGCATCTTTAAATGAGGGGGATTCTCTAGCTCCATTGATATCAGAGATCACAAGGTCTGCTCTATCCTGGTGGATCCAGTCGCCAGCATTGTGTCAGGGCAAGTCCTTCCTTCCACTTTTCTGGACAGTGATCATCACGTACGCCAGCTTGTCAGGCTGGGGTTGAGTGCTGGGGAAGCTCTGTGCCTAGGGGACCTGGTCAAGAGAGGAGTCTTCCTTACCAATCAATATTCTGGAGCCCAGAGCAATCAAGCTTTGCCTGATCCACTGGACGAATTGGCTACGCGGTTCTCCAGTTCGGATCCAATCGGACAATACCACGGCTGTGGCTTACATCAATCATCAAGGGGGCACCAAGAGTGTTTCATCTCTTATATGTCTGGTGGGGAACTCCAGGGGTAAACCTGTTTACAGCTTGCCTCAACAACAAAAGGTTTGTGACCAGGTCTCGGGATTCTCTGGCTGACGCCACAGATGCCTTGGTGGCTCCTTGGAGCCAGTATTGGTGATCTATGCTTTCCCTCCAATAAAACTGTCCCAGACTTTGTTGTAGCGTTTTGGACATCCTCTGTTGATATATATCGCTTTCTTAAAAGGAAGAGTGGCATTCATGTCGGCCATCCAAGCAGCCACAGTAGGCAGGGACGATTGTATCCAGGTACAGGCTATGAGCTCCCTAGCACTAAAAAGTTTCATGAAGGAAACGGATCGTGTATTTGTCTGCATCTTTATCTGGGAAATATCCCCAGGAGGCACATCTTAGGATCCAGGGACACTGCGGAACCCATACGGTCATGCAGAAATTGAATCACCTGCATCCAGAAGCCCTGGATGCACGGACAGTGCCACAGAAGATGTCCAAAAGTACCAGGGTATATGAGACACTTGAGACTAACGGAAGTCTTGGACGGATCAAACCTGGCCATTCTAACCAGGGTAAGGTATGCTCTGTGTGTGATATAAATTTGTGTAAGTCTATCAGAGTTTTGGGGACACAAGGGTACAAGTTTCAAGGGCATCACTCCAGTCGTCGTCCAGTTCCCCAATATCTTCCACCCAAGGGGCTCTAATGCTATATGCCAGTTAGGACATTGTTTTAGTCAGCAGCATGTCGTATAATATGGAGATAAGTTTCTGTTGATCTTGTCCCCTGAGCACATCTAGAATATTTATAGAAGGTAGCTGAGGGGGCCATTGGCAAATTGTGTGAACAGTGCGTGCCTAACTTGGAGGTAGCGAAAATACATGCAAGCAGGAAGCTGAAATTCTCCCCTTAGGTTATCAAACGCTCTAACATTGCCATCCAGGCACAAGTGGGAGAGTAGACATATTCCCTAGTCATCCAGACACCCGGGTCAGGAAGATGGAGTAGCTCGGGTAAGTGTCTATTAAACCAGAGGGGGGGGGGGGTCATGGCGTGAAGTTCGGCACAACCCGTCCTTGAGATCGCCAGGTCCCACACCCTGCTGTGGTGAAACAGGAGGTCGCGGGGGAGCCGCCCACACCACATAGAATGTCACAAAAGGGGTGTGGGAACTGCTTAGTGACCGGATGACTAACCAGCAATAAATATCTATTGCTATTGCATTTGTCGATATGGAAAAAATGGGACAATTGGGCTGCAAGATGAGATTCAAAGTCAGGAACAGCCATTCCGCCAAGCTTAGTTGGTTTTTGTGTGTGCCGCCACGCTAACTTGTGCCTGCTCGTACCCCACAACAAATTTTTAAGTAGTTTGTCCAGCACCATAACCACTTTAAGACCGAAGGATTTTCCTGCTTAACGTCCAGGCCACTTTTTTCAACTTGGCACTGCGCGACTTTAACAATTGCACGGTCATGCAATGCTGTGCCCAAACTAAATTTACTTCCTTTTTTCCCCACAAACAGAGCTTTCTTTTAGTGGTATTTGATCACCTCTGAGCTTTTCATTTTTTGCGATATTAATAAAAAAAAGATCGAAAATTTTGCGACAAAATTGACATTTTCTACTGACAGTTAAAAAATATCCAATAATTCAATTTTTGTCATATATTTAGGCCAAAATGTATTTCTCTGTCGCTCATTGACAGACGTAGTCCTCGTTGATTAATAACAACTCGGGTTATACTGCCCTCTACAGGAGTAGGACTAGACAGGAAAGAAAACATTCTGGCCACACCTTAGGGGCAGTCCCAGAGGGTATATCCTCTCTCTCTCTGCTACAGCAAATCAGTTTTTTTCTGTCTAGTTAGGAGTAAGGACCTAGATGCCTTGCTAGGATCTTCGGTCCTGGCAGGAATTTTTCTTAGATTTTTTTTTAGACAGCTTTTTTCTCCAGTGTCCCTGGTGAGATCTTCAAGCAAGCAAGCTGTAACTGGGCAACGGGCTGGATGTTGAGATCCGGTGGTCACCCCAGTTCTGCCTACGAGCGCGTGCAGGCCATAGCTCTGCGCTGGGTCGGCCGCGACATAGTCCCACTGGATGGGGACTGACCCTGCGAGTTAAACGTCTTGCCTGAACGCCAATGACCAACAGAGTCACGGCGTCCGTATTGGTCGACAGCCCCCCCACCCCAGTGGAGAGGGGTTCTGTCAGGAGTGGGCGCCCGCCTGGTTCCGGTATGGTGAGTAGTATGTTCCCTCTCCCCCCGTCGGGTTTGTGGTGGACTCGGGCTCCTCTCTGGAATGGTAGGATGGGTCTCCCCTCTATCCTATAAACAGGTCACAGATCCCCCAATTGAGTGTGATTTTTTTGTGAACAAAAGCCAGGAGGCTTGGTTTGGGAGCTGACTAAGGTCATTGCAAAACTGTAAGGGTGACTGAAGTCAGTGGCAGTACTATAAGGGGCATTACTATTGAAGTAAAAGGTATCCTACCTGTCAGAGGTGTATACAGGCCGATGCCTAATGGGGAGGTGCCTGAGTCACTGCAGTCCAGATCGCCATTCCTCCAGCAAAGGGTCACTTCGGAAGGACAGAGGGCTGCCTCCCGACGGCCCACGGACCGCATGCGGCCCGCCAGGGTCCTGTACCGTCGGCCAGGCTTATCACCATTCAGGGTGAAGGTTGTGGGGCCGAGATACTCCCGCAGGCCGCCAGGCCGAACATAGACATCCTGCAGGCCGCTGCTAGCGCCGCTATCCGATACAGGCCGCCACCATTGTCTTACAGTTCGCACGAGGCCGCCATATTGGCGTAGCCTCGTGTCTCCAGCATGGGGGCGGCCATGTTTGAGGTGACCAAACACCTCGAGGAGCTATGGGGAGGCGCCGGAAGACGTGTAAAGGGGCGGAGCCGCCTCCTTTTACCCGGCGTAGCCTCGTGTCTCCAGCATGGGGGCGGCCATGTTTGAGGTGACCAAACACCTCGAGGAGCTAAGGGGAGGCGCCGGAAGGCGTGCAAAGGGGCGGAGCCGCCTCCTTTTACCCGGGAAAGCCAGCCAAAGACTTCCTGTCTGTAATAGACAGTGCTGGAACAGGTTGTATTGAAACTTCTGAGCATCAAGTGGTGAGCCTTGGGGTCTCTCTCTCTCTCGCTCTGTAGGGGTCCCTAAGCAGGTAACACTGAGGGGCGCTGTGGCGCTGGGGGTCTAAAGAAAAAAAAAAAAAAAGTTTTATTTTTTTTTTGGCAAATTAATTTTTTCCGGCAAGTGTCTGGAATAATCATGGACCCTGCCACACAGGTACCCCCACCTGTTTCCCTCGAGGTGGCCGCAGGACCCTCCAGTTCACAGAGTATGGATGCATTCACAGCAGTTTTGGAGTCTTTGGTGTCTCGGGTGGAGACGGCCTGTCAGGGACGGGGGTCAAGAAAGCGACCCCCGCCTACCCCTATGTCATCTGATACTTCAGATTCAGATTCTGAGATGGTCATTGCAGCTGCAGGTCCCTCTGCAGGGGCTGTTGTCTCAGGTAAAGTTCCCTCAGACAGTGAGGAGGACGTTCCTGCCTCCGCCATAGCACAAGAAGAAGCATTGGTGGACGCACTAGTTGTGGCGGTCCGGGAAACCTTAAGACTTGAGGTTTTACCGGCAGAGGCAACTGAGATGGAAATTCCCTTTGGTACTAGTAAACCTACCAAGACGGCGAAGGTTTTTCCCTTACACAAATGTTTTGGTAATAAAATTAAAGAGGAATGGGATCATTCAAAACGTACCTTTGCTGTTTCCAAGCGCATTGCTAGACGCTATCCGTTTGAGGAATCCCTCATTAAGAAATGGACGGTACCACCAGTGGTGGATCCACCTATTTCCAGACTGAATAAAGCCACTGTTATCCCGTTGGAGGACGCTCCGTCCTTTAAGGATCCGGTGGATCGGAAGATGGAAGCGGAGTCCCGCACTATTTTTTCCCTGATAGGGTCAGCCTTTAGACCAGTGATTGTCATTGGTTTAGTTTCACAGACATTAACGGAATGGGCAAGATTGGTACGCCATGACCTAAAAGGGAAAGGTATCCCCCAGGCAGCATCTGATTTGATGGAACAAATTATACAAGGACTGCAGTTCGTCTGTGACGCAGCCCTGGATGCCACCCCCTTGTTAGGGCATGCATCTATGTCAGCGGTAATCCTCAGACGTGTGCTGTGGTTAAAATGCTGGTCAGCGGATCTAGGTTCCAAAAAGGCCTTGGCGAATCTCCCCTTTCAGGGGAATCGCCTATTTGGGGCCACCCTAGATGAGATCATTAAGGATGTCACTGGGGGCAAGAGCACTTTTTTGCCGCAGGCTGCTAAAACTAAAGGACCTCGTAACAAGCATGGACCTTTCTTTACCGCTCATAAAGGGTTTGTTCGCTCCGCTGGGGCGAGCGGGAAAGGCAAAGCCCCTCTAGGAGGGTTCAAGAGGCGCTGGTCGGGCAAACAAAAGGCCGACTCAGCCAAACCTGAAGTTAAGGCTAATACAGCCTGAAGGTGCGCCCCCACCCGGCTTGAGGGTGGGGGGACGTCTTCACTGGCATTCAGAGCTAGAGCCTTCCTGAATCTTGGACTAAGGGCTTCAGGAGATCATACGATCAGGACACAAGATCGAGTATCGATCACTGCTACC
This sequence comes from Pelophylax lessonae, assembly GCF_965119305.1. NCBI lineage: Eukaryota > Metazoa > Chordata > Amphibia > Anura > Ranidae > Pelophylax > Pelophylax lessonae. The sequence continues at coordinate 144,882,772 of NC_138769.1, read as the reverse complement.
GGTGCGATTCTTCCCTTCCAACATTTAGGTGCTACAGGGAGCGGTAGTTACCGTTCCCTGAACAGATCATTTTCTTTACCTTTTCCAAAGATTAGTCTCAGTTCCCTACAGGAATCGGATCCGGTTGAGCAAACAGACCAAGGAGCCTCTAGTCTGGTGAGTTCGGTCTCTAATGCTCAACCAGGAGAAATCATCACTCCTGATAAGAATCAAGTTTCTGATAAATGTGTGGGAACAGAGAGCGATCAGACTTTGTCGGATTGCCTGGACCAAGCAGCTCTAGGGCAGCCTGGTTCGGATCCAGTCAGACAATATCAGGGTGATGACTTAGGTCGATCACCAAGGATTTCACCATCTGTGTCTTCATCAGAGCATCCCGGAGGTGGATCTGTTGGCATATCGGCTCAACAGGAAGGCGCGGAGGTTGGTAACGCGCGGCCGCGTTCCTCTAGCGGACGCAGCAGACGCGCTGAACGGCCTACAAAGGCAGTATCAGCTACTATACATCTTCCCCCCTCTCAAGTTGCTGCTGAGATTTCTCCGCAGGATAGAGATGGAGGGAACTCCAGTTATCCTGGAAATTCGAGGCTAGCCTCGTCAGGCCGGTCAGGCCGACTTGGACATGCTAGTCGCGAACGCTCCTTGGAGACCTCCTCTCAGGGAGGATCTGCGGTCTCAAGGACCGATCTTCCATCATGCTTTACAGTTGCTGGTTTTAATGGCCTGGCCATTGAGACCCAGGTACTGAAGGGCAGAGGGTTGTCAGCTTCAGTTATTCCTACTCTAATTAAAGCAAGGAAAGCGACTTCCAGCAAAGTCTATTATCGCACATGGAAGACTTATATTGCGTGGTGTGAATCTTTGGGATTTCCCCCACGTACCTATTCGGTGACCCGAATCTTGGCTTTTCTGCAAAAGGGGGTTGAGCAGAAACTATCCTTGAGCACCATCAAGGGTCAGGTTTCAGCATTAGCAATCTTCTTTCAGAAGCCTTTGGCTACTCATTCCCTGGTGCGGAATTTCATCCAGGGGGTGCGGCACTTGGCTCCGCCAGTCCGCACGCCCTTACCACCTTGGGATCTTAATTTGGTTTTGTCGGTTCTGCAGAAACCTCCCTTTGAAAATATCAGGGAGATTCCCTTGCTTACATTATCTCAGAAGGTGGCCTTCTTGGTGGCTATCACTTCTGCACGCAGGGTGTCAGAACTGGCTGCATTATCATGCCATTCCCCATATCTAGTGGTTCATAGGCATAAGGTAGTTCTTCATCCGAAGCCATCCTTTCTTCCTAAGGTGGTTTCAGACTTTCATCTGAATGAAGATATTGTGCTACCTTCCTTGTGTCCTCAGCCCAATTATCCTCGGGAATATGCGTTGCATTCCTTGGATGTGGTTCGGGCAATCAGGGTATACCTGAAGGCTACGGAAACGTTCCGTAAGACGGATTCACTTTTTGTGATCACGGATGGCCCCAGAAAGGGGTTGCCTGCATCTGCCGCGACTATCTCCAAATGGATTAGACAGACGGTGGTACAGGCTTATTCTATTAAGGGTCGGAATCCTCCGTTCCCTGTTAAGGCGCACTCCACTCGAGCGCTCAGTACTTCCTGGGCCTACCGCCATCAGGCGTCAGTGGTCCAGGTGTGCAAGGCGGCCACCTGGTCGTCGGTACATACCTTTACGAAATTTTATAAAGTTGATGTGATGGCATCGGCGGATGCCTCATTTGGCCGCAAGGTTTTGCAGGCCGCAATTTGAGGAGACCGGTGGTCTACCTCGAGGGTTTTTTTCCGTTGGAATTTCAGTTGAGTCTCATCGTGTGATTGATGAGCCTTTAAAACTTCTAGTTGGCACCGGTTGGGCCTTCTAGATTGGATTTTGAGTTCCATTTTCCCACCCCTCATTTGTGGTACTGCTTTGGGACGTCCCGAGTTGTTATTAATCAACGAGGACTACGTCTGTCAATGAGCGACAGAGAAAAATGGATTTTTGTAAAATCTTACCGTAAAATCCTTTTCTCTTAAGCTCATTGACAGACGTAGTACCCGCCCCTCTGTTTTTGAGTTGGGTTGGGTTAAATTCTCTAAACACTGCTTTGTGACATAACTGATTTGCTGTAGCAGAGAGAGAGAGGATATACCCTTTGGGACTGCCCCTAAGGTGTGGCCAGAATGTTTTCTTTCCTGTCTAGTCCTACTCCTGTAGAGGGCAGTATAACCCGAGTTGTTATTAATCAACGAGGACTACGTCTGTCAATGAGCTTAAGAGAAAAGGATTTTACGGTAAGATTTTACAAAAATCCATTTTTAGCTACATGTCTGACAAAAAAATTCTCAATGAGCGTATTTTTAACCACTTTAAGACCGGAAGATTTTACCCCATTCCTGATCAGGCCCTATTTTGCGATTCGGCACTGTGTTACTTTAACGGACCATTGCACGGTCATGCGATGATGACCCCAAAATAAATTAATGTCCTTTTTTCCCCCCACAAATATAGCTTTCTTTTGGTGGTATTTGATCCCCTGTGCGATTTTTTAATTTTTGTAAAAAAAAGAGCGACAAATTTGAAGAAAAAAAATATATATATTTTTCACGTTCTGATATATAACATTTTAACATTTTAGGCCAATTTGTTTTCTGCTACATATTTTTGGTGAAAAAAAATCACAATGAGCATATTTTGATTGGTTTGCGCAAAAGTTATTGCATTTACTAACTACGGGAAAGATTTGTCATTTTTATTGTTTTTTTTTTTTTTTTTTTTTTTACTAGTAATGGCGGCGATCTGCAATTTCTTTTGCGGGACTGTGACATTGTGGCGGACAGATCGGACCCCTAACTGACATTTTTTTTTGGGGGGACCAGTGACATTACTACAGTGATCAGTGCTATAAATATGCACTGTTACTGTAATAATGACACTGGCAGGGAAGGGGTTAACACTGTTGGTGATCAAGGGGTTAAATGTGTGCCCCATGCTTACTGATGTGTGTGGGGGGGAGTGGGTTGTGTGACACAGATCACAGGTTCAACTATGCTGTCCCTGCCTGTCACAGAGGAGATCCGCCCACTTTGTTTACACAAGTGGGCGGATTTCCTCAGTCTTTCCCCGAAGATCGGAGAAGAGTGGAGGTGATCACCACCTCTCCTCCCCCGGCCTGTCTCCCGCTGTGTCTAAACACAGCGGGAGCGAGATTCCAGCGGCGTGAGCGTGCGCCGCCGAGAGAGGGAGGTATCTGGCGATGTAGGTCTATGTCGCCAGACCCAGCCGACCCGTTCTGCTGCAGTAGCAGAAACGTGAGCGGTCGGCAAGTGGATAAAGTACCAGCACATAAAGAATTTTAGGGAGGAGGATTATCTTAATTAGGCCAACCCTACCCATCACCCCCAAGGGCAATCGCGCCCCTGATTGTGTCTTGGTTTTGACTAAATCATAGAGGGGTTCTATATTCAGCGGGATGTAGTCAGGCAAGGAGAGCGACACAGTGGCTCCTAGGTGCTTAAAAGAGGCAACCCGAGACAGTTGGAGTACAGATTGTTCAGCCGGAGGGGGAAGACGTCTATGGAAAGAATCTGGGACTTGTCCCAGTTAACCATTAGACCTGAGAATTTACCAAATCACTGGATGATCTGCAGGGCTGCGAGGAGGGAGGATCCAGAGCCGGCTAGATAAAGAATCATATCATCATGATAGAGACCAATCCTCTCCTCGAGAGCCCCACATTGCAGTCCTTGTATGTCAGGATGGGATCTTATGGCTAAAGCTAGGGGTTCTACTGCAAGAGCATACAAGATGTGCGAAATTGGACACCCCCTTGCCATGTCCCCTGTAAAAGGGGGGAAAGGCCTAGAAGTCCAACCATTAGCCACTACTCTGGCCTGCGGTTGATGGTAGAGAATGGTGAGCCATTTAATAAAGTTAAGTCCAAACCCAAGGAGACACTGCCAAAGATATTGCCATTCTACAGAGTCAAACGCCTTGGCGGCATCTAGCACAATAACTCTGGATTCCACACAATCGTGGGAAGCTTGTATGTTCATAAATAAAATGCCTAGTATTGAATGTGGCGTTCTTAGTAGGCATGAAGCCGGTCTTGTCCGAGTGTATGAGATAGAATTACCTTATTGAGATGCAGGGCAAATATTTTGGCCAAAATGTTGATGTCGCTCTGAAGCAACGATATAGGTCTATAGGATTCTGGATAATGGGGGTCCTTCCCAGGCTTGGGAATCAGCACAATCAGAGCTTCACTCATGGGGTCTGGCAGGATGCAGTCCTCAAACATGGCTTTATAAACATCTAACAGTTTAGGTGCTAGAGTGTCAGAGTAGTGCGAAAAGAATTCCATGGGCAGCCCGTCACATCCAGGAGCCTTACCAAAGTGGGATATCGCAAAGGTCACATCATCAACGGAAAGGGGGGCTTTCAGCATTGCAAGCTGCGCAGGGGTCAGTGAGGGGAAGTCAACAGAGTCCAGATGCTGAGAGAGGTCAGAAGGTGCGAAGTGCACCTTAGAGGTATACACGTTACTGAAGAAAGAGGCGAAGACCTCTGCAACAGCTGCGGGACCAGTAGAGTCACCCATCAGGGACTGGTGGAGGGATATGACTACTGGGGGTTTGGTATCCATATGGGCCAAGTAGGCCAACAATCTACCTGTTTTTTCACCATATTCAAATGCCCACTGTCTACTAAAAAACATCTTGTGATTGGCCTTTTCACGACAGAGATGCTCAAGGGCTCTAGTTTGAAATTTTAAATCTGGAGACATGTTCTGTCAAGTGCATGCGGGCATGTTTCCTAAATGCTTCCCAAACAGTGATGGGTGAGGTGGAGTTATCATTAGCGATTAAGAAGAAGTCTCACTACCGAGTCAGGAGCCCCAGGTCCAGCACGACAGTGAGCCAGAAAGGGTTCAGGTGCCATTGTTTCAGGGGGAGTCGGTAAATGGGGTGAGCGTTATCCAATAGGGGAGCGTGATCGGATAGTAAACGTGGACCAAAGTCAGCTATTTGTAGTTTAGGGAAGACAGTCATGGAGACCCAGATGGAGTCAATTCTAGACATAGTAGAGTGGGTGGTGGAAAAAACACGAATAGGCTCGGGTCATAGGATGGAGATATCTCCACGAGTCAAGAAGGTTGAAACTATGCAGGAGTCTACTGAATCTCGTTTCATGATTGGGTAGGTCCGATGTCGAGGGTGGACCCAGTCTGTCTAAACAGAGGTTTGATACCATATTGAAGTCCCCCCATCCAGATTGCCGGGGTCGTGGGGAATTTGGGCATAAACGCCAGGCCTGCACTAAGAAGCGCTGCATTGTAGGGGGGAGGTATGTACCAGGCTAATAACAATATTGCATGGCCACTAATCCTGCCAGAAACAAAGATGTACCTGCCCTGGGCATCCGTCACCACCTCCTGAGTAGTAAAGGCCACAGATTTAGAAATAAGCAGCGTCACTCCCCAGTAATAGAAGGAGTGGGTGGCATGGAAGGACCAGCCCACCCATGGTCGCCGCAGAGCGCTTTGTAAGGGACCTTCTGCGTGAGTCTCCACCAGGGCGATATCAGCGCATTGCTCCATCAGGTAAGAGAAAACAACTGCACATTTAATTTTATCACGCATAGACCACGTACATTCCAGGTAAGTATTTTTAACTGTGTCATGATAGGAGCGTGATGACATATTGGCGATGGAGGAGGATAGGAGTCCACCGGCACAGGAATGCATAAAATGTAATTGTACAGCAATAAAGGCCATGGCCACATGAAATCAACCATATACCCATATAATACACAGTTAGTACAAGACCCAAATAAAACAAACCTCCCAGCCCAACACACACCCCAACTTGTGTGAGCATGAAACCCAGAACAAAAAAATAAAATTTGGTAGGCAAGCAGTGGTGGTCGCCCACAGGGTGTCAAAAGGCACAGACAAGCGAACAACAATCTGTGGAGCACGGCACCCATAGGGAGAGAAAGTGCCAGCAGACCAACACATGTGGGGGCAAATAATCTCCGAAGAGGGGTCCCAGAGGTGGAACTCAGCAGTGGACAAACACATGAAAGTCCAGTATATGCGGATCAGAGGTTCTCCCGGCCAGGAAGAGAAACAGAATGCACAGGCAAGGTGATTACAGCCAGTCACTCCAGGGCAAAGCAGCACGGGGGCAGCCATCAATGGCAGCATAAGAAATAGGCAGCAGTCATTGCATGGGAGTCATCAGCAAGAGTGTTCCGCAAACATCGGGTAGGACATAAGGATAGTTGTATCCAAAGAGCTTGGAAGAGTCAGGGGCAGCAGAAAAAGAGGGCAGAGACCAGGAGAGAAAAAATCTGGCCAGGGAGGGCACGGGCAGTACTCACGGCAGGCGGTCCAACCAAGCCACAGCAGAGTCAGGGTCCTCAAAGAAGTGAACTCGGTCCTCACCAGCAGCCCACAGGCGGGCAGGATATAACATGGACTATTTGAGGTTGCGGACTCTGAGGCGCCGCTTGATCTCCGTGAAGCGGCTACGTTGCTTCTGCACCTCAGCAGAGAAATCAGGGAAAGTAAGTACTTGGTGGTTGTCCAGGGGTACATTACCCTTTTCCCTGGCCAAGCTAAGAACAGCATCCCGATCCCTGTAGTTCAGGAGCTTAGCAATGGATACCCTGGGAGGGGCACCCTGTGGGGGTCGCTTGGCAGGCATGTGTTGGGCCTGCTCCACAATAAAGGCCTGCCTGCCGAATGTGTTAAATAACAACTCCTCCAGGAATGTGGCCGGATTAGTGCCCTTAGCACCCTCCGGCAGGCCAATAAAATGCAGGTTGTTTCTCCTGGCCCTATTTTCAAGATCATCTTGCTTATACAGGAGATAGGCAACATCGTGAAAGGCCTGCTCCACCGTCCTCCTCACCGGGGGGGATGTCATCCTCCAGGCGGTCCTCCGCCTCCCACATGCGGCCCCTTTTGTAAGTCCTGGCGGAGGAGGGAGATGTCCATCTTTACCTCCTCCAGTTTGGTGGTGAGCGAGGCTTGACAGTTGGTGATTGCCTCCAGGCTCTTACACTAGTCTGGTGGTGGTGCGGCCGGGGCGGGAGAGGAAGACGGGGAGCCGCTATCTTTAGTCTGCATACCTATCAAGGTAGGGTGAGTAGATCGCAAAATATCGGGCACAGGATCAGTAGATCAGATGAAGACCGGGAGAGCGCCTCTCACCAGCAGCTTTAAGTCTGGGCTTTGACTAAACCATGCAAGGACATTCACCTTTTTCTTCCTATACCACTGTGTAGTGATTTTTGCTGTGTGCTTTAGGTCTTGTCATGTTGGAAGGTAAACCACCTTCCCATTGACAACTTTCTGGCAGAAGGCAGCTGCTTTTCCTAAAAAGATTTGACAGTATTTTGCCACATCATTTTTCTCTTTTGTCCACCGACGGAAGTAGCTACTGCTTTAAATCATAGACGGATGGGTAATGCTTTGACATGCCTAGGGGGGCGGGGTCCCTGGGTTATTATCCCTGGCCTCACCATTGCATCTTCAGTTTTAGCTGCCTGGTCTTAGGAGACTCGCTGACCAATTATCGCAGACTCTGCAATTTGTATGCAATGCTAACCTGGACATTCTTCCGCTCGCGGCCAGAGTGTCAGTGGTAGGTGTGCTCATCAGACGTGCGATCTGGCTAAAGCCCTGGTCGGCCGACCAGGCTTCTAAGAAGCTTTTGGCAGATCTTCCTTTTCAGGGTGATCGCCTTTTTGGTTCCTCCTTGGATGACTTGATCAAGACAGTCACTGGGGGAAAGAGCACATTCCTTCCTCACTCAACTAAGGGTATGTCTCCCTCGTGTAAGCGAGGTCCTTCCTTTACAGCCCAGAAGTGTCTTGTTCGTGCAACCGTGTCACAGAAAACCAAACAGACTTCAGGCGGAAAAGGATCTGGGAAACGGTGGGCTGGTAAGCCAAAATCCTCTGCCCCCAGCACCTCCAAGCAGACCCCTTCTGCCTGAAGAGGTGCCCCCACCCACTTCAGGGGTGGGGGGATGTCTCCATTTCTTCCCGGATCCTTGGACCTCACTGTTGCACGACAGGTGGGTCCACGAGGTAATTCAGTCCGGGTGCAAGATAGTTTCATTCCCGTCTGCCGGACAGATTTTTTCCCTCCAATCTTCAGCTGTCCCCAGACCGCCTTACGGGGCTGCAGGAAGCGATTCGGATTATGCTGTCACAAGGCGTGATTGTACCAGTTCCTCATCAGGAACGCTTTCAAGGGTTCTATTCGAACCTGTTTACTGTTCCACGGAAGGAGGGCAAATTGCATCCAATCTTGGACCTCAAAACTGTGAACCACTTTGTGCGCGTCCAGAATTTTTGCATGGAGTCCCTGCGGTCAGTGGTGGCGTTCTTGCATCAGGGGGACCTGCTGGCCTTGATCGATATCAAGGATGCCTATCTCTATGTCCCTATTTGCCAGGGTCATCAACGATTCCTGCGCTTCACAGTGGGCAAGGATCATTTTCAATTTGTGAGGTTACCGTTTGGTTTCACCTCTACTCCCAGGGTCTTCACCAAGGTGTTAGCCCCTATCCTGGCTCTGCTACGACAGAGAGGAATAGCGATTCTTGGGGAACCTGGATGATCTTCTTCTCCAAGCGGACTCGTCTGTGACATTGGAACAGGATTTGGAGGTGACCATTCACACTCTGAAGCAGTTTGGTTGGAATCTCAACCTTCAGAAATCTGCCCTGGTTCCAACAACCAGACTGGAGTATCTAGGGATGATCCTCGATTCAGCTTAGGCAAAGGTATTTTTGCCTCCTGTGAAGTTACAGAAGTTAAGGGAAGCGATTCTGTAGCTGCTGGCTTGCGATCTGGTGTCTCTCAGGTCATCTATGCAGGTGCTGGGCCTGATGGTGTCCTCCTTTGAGGCTGTACCATATGCTCAGGCCCACACGAGACTTTTGCAACAGGAGATCCTTGTCAAATGGGACAAGGATCCTCTATCCATGGATAGTCTGATTTGTTTAAGTCAGAGATCCAAGGACTCCATTGGTGGCTCAGCTCTCTGAATCTTCTCCACGGAAAATCCTTCCTTCCAGTATTCTGGACAGTGGTGACGACAGATGCTTGTCTGACCGGTTGGGGGGGGGGGGTGGCTGGGCACCCTGAATGTTCAAGGGACCTGGACGGTGGAAGAGTCCAAGCTCCCGATCAACGTTCTGGAACTGAGGGCAATCAAGTTGAGCCTGTTCCACTGGATGGACAATCCCAAGGGGTGTTCTGTCTGAGTCCAGTCCGATAATGTCACAGCTGTGGCATATGTCAATCATCAAGGGGGCACCAGGAGTGCCCTAGCGGCTCTGGAGGTAGCCGAGATCCTGCGCTGGGCAGAGGTCTATGTCCCAGCCCTATCCGCTGTGTACATTCCCGTCATAGACAATTGGCAGGCGGACTACCTCAGTCGCCAAACCCTGGATCAGGGAGAGTGGTCAAGGCATCCACAAGTGTTCCACCAGCTGTGTCTCCGGTGGGGGACCCGGGATGTGGACCCGTTCGCCTCCAGACAAAACAGGGAAGTTTTAAAGTTTGTGGCTCGATCCAGAGATCCTCTGGCCGATGCAGTAGACACCCTGGTGGCTCCCTGGAGCCAGTATGGGCTAATTTATGTGTTTCCTCCGCTAAAACTTTTATCTCTCCTGCTACGCAGAGTCGAGTTGGAGAGGATTCCGGTAATTCTGGTGGCTCCAGATTGGCCCCGGAGATCCTGGTACGCCAACTTGATTCAGCTGAAGGTCGTGGACACTTCCTCTGTGGGGCGATCTTCTATCTCAGGGTCCGATCTTCCATCCTGCTTTATAGTCGCTGGCTTTAATGGCTTGGCTGTTGAGAGCAAGGTGTTAAAGGACAGGGGTCTGTTTGATTCTGTAATCCCTACCTTACTCAAGGCTAGGAAGTCCACTTCTGGGAAGATTTATCATTGTACGTGGAAAGTGTACATTGCTTTGTGCAAATCGCTGAAGCTGCATCCTAGATCCTTTGCTATCAGCAGGATCCTGACCTTTCTACAGAAAGGGGTTGACCAACGTTTGGCGTTGGGCACTCTTAGGTGTCAGATCTCGGCCTTGGCTGTGTACTTCCAATGCTCTTTGGCTAAGCACTCTTTGATTCGTACGTTTCTTCAGGGGGTTCGCCATTTGGCTCCCCCCAGGAGGTCTCCGTTGCCTCCTTGGGACCTTAATTTGGTTCTATGGGTTCTTCAGAAATCTCCTTTCGAGAACATAAGACACATTTCCTTGCTCGCCTTGTCGCAGAAATTTGCCATTTGGTGGCTATCACCTCTGCGCGCAGGGTTTCTGAATTAGCAGCGCTATCTTGCCGCTCTCCTTACCTGGTAATACACAGGGATAAGGTAGTGTTACAGCCTAATCCATCGTTTCTTCCTAAGGTGGTTTCAGACTTCCATCTGAATGAAGACATAGTGCTTCCGTCACTCTGTCCGAAACCTTCACATCCTAAGGAAGTTGCCTTGCATTGCTTGGATGTGGTTCGGGCGATACAGGTGTATCTGGAGACTACTGAGTCCTTTCGTAAGTCGAACTCTCTGTTTGTGAATACGGATGGACCCCGTAAGGGTCAGGCTGCGTCTGCGGCAACAATCTCTCGATGGATCAGACAGACGGTGGTGAAGGTGTATTCCCTTAAGGGCAAGGTTCCTCCTTTCTCTGTCACGTTGAGTGCCTCTTGGGCTTTTTCCGCCATCAGGCGTCAGTGATGCAGGTTTGCAAGGCGGCCACTTGGTCATCTATACATACGTTCACCAAGTTTTACAGAGTGGATGTATTAGCATCCTGAGATGCGTCCTTTGGCCGCAAGGTTTTGCAGGCCACCATTTAAGGAGCAGTCTACTTTTCCTTCTCCTTAATGGTTTTGTTACAATTGAGCCCCAGTTGTTGCTTGTTGGGCTCCATGTTATATAGTTGGCTATGTTAACCATGGGAATTTAATTATTTTAAGTTTTTCCTTTCACCACCCCTCAGTGGTTACTGCTTTTTGACGTCCCATCCGTCTATGATTTAAAGCAGCAGCCACGTCCGTCAGTGGACGAAAGAGAAAATGGGATTTTTTACTTACCGTAAAATCCATTTCTCTGAGTCCACCCTAAACTGAAGATGCAACGGTGAGGCCAGGGATTATAACCCAGGGACCCCACCCCCCTTGGCGTGTCAAAGCCTTTGGCTCTACCTGGTCACTCCTAGTGGGAGGGGCTTATTACCCATCCGTCTATGATTTAAAGCAGCAGCTACGTCTGTCGTTGGATTCAGAGAAATGGATTTTAAGTTAAGTATAAAAATCCCATTTTTCCTAACAAGTGCTCCAGCTTCTGCAGAGAAACACCCCAATAACAGAATAATACCACCTCCATGCTTTACTGTAGGAATGGTGTTATTTTGAAGGGGAGCTGTATTTGATTTGCACCAGAAAAGGCCAAATGTATTTTCTCTTTTGTTTGACAGACACAGCACTCCATAAATCCTATCTACAGGGTTATCTCACCTTCTGCAGGAGTATGACTAGGTAGAACAAAAACACTTGGCTACGCCCGTGGACTGTCCTCAGCTGGTATATAACACCCCCTCTCTCCTATAGGTATTCGGTTTTAATCTGTCTAGTCAGGAGTAAAGACCTAGGCTCCCTGCTGGGATCTCTTGGTCCTAGCAATTTTTTTTTTTCTAATTTCCATTAATCTTTTTTGCTGTTTTTCTCTGGGAGAATCTACAATCACTTGCTACTCACTAGTTCGACTATGACATAGCCTCACGGACAGAGGCTGGCAAGTGAGTTAAACATCTCGCAGGGTCGCACATGACTGGGCGCTGGTCTGAATGGCAGCAGTCCCTTGGCTGACAGCTCCCCCACTTTGGTGGCGAGGAGTTATGGAGCGTCACCCACACCATGGAATGGTAAGTAGGGTCCCCCTCTCTCCTCTTTGGGGGGGGGTTTGTGGTGAATGCAGGTACCCTCCTGGGGTGGTCGAGCCTGCCTGTGGGTTCCCTCCTCCCATCCTAAAGTTCCTCAATGGACCTTCCCCCCCTGCCCCCTCATGAAATGTCCAGGACCTAGAGTCTGGTGGGGGTCCTAGGGCAGAGGATGACGCATCGGAGACTCCTGGGCATTCGCCCCTCTGTAAAGTTCTTGAGGTGTTGTGTGTCCTGCCCGGGCAGTATGGGATGTGCAGTACCTTGGTCTGGGGGGCCCAAGTGCAGAGGATGCAGCAGAGACCCCTAGGTGGATGTTCTGTGTGAGGTATAGTGCAATTGGGGTCCCAGTGCAGAAGGTGCAGTAAAGTCCCCTTAATGTATGTCCTGCTGCATGCGGAGTAATGTACAATACCCTGGGGGGGGGGGTCCCTGAGGGTGCAGGGAGGATCCTGGCAGCCTGTTCTTAGTGGCCATAATTGAGAAGCCTGTGATGTCACAGTAGCCATTTTCCCTTGGTTTGGTCTGGTCTCTGGCCAGCGACCATGTTTTCGTAGTCTGTGACATCATGGTGGCCAATTTCCCCTTAGTCCAGCGGGCGCTGGAGCCATGTGGAGATGCCGGGGCTTCCTTTTCCTCCTCCTCGCTCCTGGGATATATGAATTGGATGGCTCTTATAGCAGTTGCTGGGTCTGAATTGCAGCGCTCCTCTGGATGCTAGGGTGAGTCCATGGGGGTCCCTATATCTCTTTCTCTGCTAATAGTTGCCCTAAGCATAGGGGGTATCCATGGTGGTAGCACAAATGTGGATTTTTGTCTTACCGTAAAATCCTTTTCTCTGATGTTCATCAACGGACACAGCTTCATATCTTTGACAGATGGGTTATGCTGCTCTTCCTAGTAGTAGGACACTAGGTGGAAAAAGGTTAACAAAAAACTTAAACTATGCCTATAGGGCAGTCCCAGGGGGTATACTCCCACTTCCTGCTCTAGGATCTCAGTTTTGTAACAAGCAGTCAGAAGACTACATAACCCACCTCCACAGAGGGTGGTTGCTGTGTCCATCAATGAACAACAGAGAAAAGGATTTTACGGTAAGACAAAAATCCAGTTTTTCTCTTTTGTTCATTGACAGACACAGCTTCATCTCTTCTTTTACAGATGGGACATCCCAAAGCAGTATCACACGAGGGGTGGGAAAAACACAGCAATAAACATAATTCCCAAAAAGGGCTAAACTTAGCCAACCAGGTAAACTAGGAGCTCAACCAGGAACAACTGGAGCTCACCTACCAGAAAATAAAACACCCTCAGGAGGCACAAGTCTCTGCCACAGCGATCTGCAAAACTTTGTGGCCAAACGCAGCATCTGCAGATGCAAAAATATCCACTTTGTAGAACTTTGTGAAAGTGTGTACAGACGACCAGGTGGCTGCTTTGCAAACCTTGACCACTGATGCCGGAAGGCCCAGGAGGCACTAATGCGCCCTAACAGGGAAAGTAGGTACCTGACCCTTAATCGAACAGGCCTGCACCACTGTCTGCCTGATCCATCTGGAAATGGTCGCAGCAGACGCAGCCTGCCCCTTACAAGGACCATCCATAAGAATAAACAAGGAATTAAATTTGCGAATCGACGCTGTCAAGTACACCCTGATGGCCCGGAGCACATCCAAAGAATCCAAGGCAATTTCTTTTGGATGTTTTGGCTTAGGACACAACGATGGCAACACAATGTCCTGATTTAAGTGGAACCCTGAAACAAATTAGGAAGGAACACCACTTTGTCCCTGTAAACACCCAGGTAGGGTGACTGACAGAACAACGCAGCCAACTCAGAGATCCTGCGTGCAGAAGTAAAAGCTACCAAGAAAGCCACTTTCTGCGATAAGGTAAGCAGAGAAATTTCACGGGTACTCAAAGGGCGGTTTTTGAAGAACCGACTGCACCAAATTAGGATCCTACAGAGGCACCAGGGACTGTACCGGAGTAGCCAGGTGGCAAACTCCCTGCACGAAGGTGTGAACCAAAGAATTTGTGGCCAACGGCCTTTGGAAGAAAATTGCCATGGCTAAAATCTGTTCCTTAACTTCCCTGGCGCTCTAAATATGTCAGTATTTCTGTGCTAAAAGCGGTACATTATTTTGCATGGAAATCTGTTGTTTTATATTTTAACCACTTTAGCCCCAGCCCTATTTCGGACACTTTTTGTTCACAAGTTAAAACCAGTATTTTTTCCTAGAAAACTACTTAGAACCCCCAAACATTATATATATTTTTTTAGCAAAGACTCTGGAGAATAAAATGTCGGTCATTGCAAAATTTTTTGTCACGCGGTATTTGCGCAGCGGTCTTTAAAACGCCATTTTTTTGGAAAAAATTTGAAAAATCACATTTCACTGCATTTAAAAAATACTAAACAGTAAAGTTAGCCCATTTTTTTTGTATATTGTGAAAGATGATGTCACGCCGAGTAAATAGATACCAAACATGTTACGGTTTAAAATTGCGCCCCCCCGTGGGATGGCGACAAACTACGGTCAATAGAGATCTCAATCTGCGACGCTTTAAATTTATTTAACGGTTACCAGTTTAGAGTTAGAGTGTAGCTCTTTTTTTTTAATTATTGCCCACGCTCTGGCGATCGCGGCGATACCTCACATGTGTGGTTTGAACAGCGATTTCATTTGCGGCTCGACTTGCGTATACGTTTTTTTTTGTGCGCGAGCTAACGGCGACGGGGACGGCTAAATTTTTTTTTTTTTTTTTCCTATTTATTTTTTCTTTTTTTTTAAACTTTATTACAGGTTTTTAAAAAAAAAAAAAATCTGATCACTTTTATTGCTGTCACAAGCAATGTAAACATCCCTGGTGACAGCAATATGTCGTGACAGGTACACTTTATGGAGGGATCGAGGGTCTAAAAGACCCTAGACCCCTCCACTACACTTCCCTGTATGCAAAACGCCGAAAACGGCATTTTTGCATACAGCCGTTTTTTAAATCTGCCGCCTTTTGCAGCACAGTAACCCGGACGTGACGTCATGGACGCCGCCTCCGGGTTACGTCATCGGAGACCCGATCGATGCCGTTTCCGGCATTCATCGGGACTCCATCCAGCCGGCGGACGTGCCGGCTGGGTGCTCGGGGCTCCCGGTGGGACGGTAGCCCCGAGCAAAGCCGCGGAAGGCGGCGGGAGGGGGGGGACATCCCCTCCCGCCCCCCCGGGTAACGATCGAGCGGCTCCCGAGCCGCATCGATCGTTACCGACGGAAAGCCGACCGTCGGCTTCAAACAACGGTACCGGGATGATGCCTCTAGCTAGAGGCATCATCCCGGTATAACCACTCAAAGTCAGCCGACGTAGAGGTTACGTGACTGGTAGTAAAGTGGTTAAAACTCTCCTTCCCCTGCGATCCCCACTGTCCTCCCAGCCGAAGCCGGCACCTGTCTTCCGGTTCCTTTCCCTGCGCACGTTGCGACGCAGGGGGGTGAAACCGGCAGCAATTTAAAAATGTAAATATACAAAGTTGTGATCCTAACGGATTACACTGTATCATGCCATTTCACCACAGGATTGCACCTTGTGACTTTTCCAGTGCCCTGCCTGTGCTTTTCCAGTTCTTTGTGCCTGGAAAATAGAGAACAACCATGGCATCCAAATTGCGTTCTTTTTGCGCAAAAGTGCTTTTAGACAGCCAAACAGAGTTACTTGAAGAACTGAGCAATATCGATTAGTGGGAAAATTTGTCATCAGGTACGGAAGTGACGATTCTGATGTCTCTTTCTGGCACATTGCTCCGTTGGAAATTCTGAAGAATCATTTGATATACTTCCCAAATTCCACAAGCTGAATCATTTGATATTCTTCCCACATTCCACAAGCTATGTGCCAGAAAGAGACATCAGAACTGTCGCTGTCATCACTTTCAGTACCTGATGACAAATTTTCCACAAATATCTATCGCTCAGTTCTTTGAGTAACTCAGTTTCGCTGTTGTTGTTTTCCAGTTTGTCTAAGCGCTTTTGCGCAAAAAAAAAAACACTTTTTGGACGCCATGGTCGTTCTTTATTTTGCAGGCACAAAGTACTGGAAAAGCACAGGCAGGGCACTGGAAAAGTCACCAGGTGCAATCATGTGCTGAATTGGCATTATACAGTGTAATCCATTAGGATCCCAGCTTTGTATTATGTAATTTAGTGTATTTACATTTTTTAATTTGCCACCGGTTGCACCCCCCTGCGTCGCAATGCTCGCAGGGAAGGGAACTGGAAGGCAAGTGACGGCATCTACAGAGTGGGGAGAGAGTGTGAGGATGGCGGGGGATCGCAGGGAAGATGAGTGTGCTTCTGAGGTAATCCTGAGTGTGGCTCGGTGTTACCGCTTTTGGCACTGAAAGTTAAACCCGAGCCACACTCCAGCAGATGTAATACCGAAAAGAAATCACTCACACCAAGTAATATATGACTTCCAAAATCAATGGTAAATCGTCCGAGAAGTCGATTTCCTAGCTTTTAACAGAGTAGGAATCACTGAATTTGACAGCCCCCTATCCTTCAATACCTGGCTTTCAATAGCCAGGCCATTAAAGCCAGCAACCGTCAAGCAGGATGGAAGATCGGTCCTTGAGACAAAAGACCTTCCATGAGAGGAAGCCCCGAAGGGGCATCGGCTACCAGGCCCGACAAGACCAGTCTGGGGTCACCAGAATCACTGGAATACCTTCTCCCTTGATTCTGCACTAAAGTCTCGGCAGAAGCTGTAGTGGGGAAAAGGAATAAATCAGTCTATATCTGCCCCAAGGGGCCACCAGAGCTTATGCAGCGTCTTCCAGAGGGTCCCGAGACATTGCTATAAATCTCGGAACCTTCTGGTTGAGATGAGAGGCCAACAGGTCCACATCGGGGGTCCCCCACCAGAGACACAGTTGTTGAAACACCCCTGGGTGAAGAGACCATTTGCCCGGATACAGTGCCTGTCGACTGAGGTAGTCCCTCTCCCAATTTTCCACCCTGGGAATGTGCACAGCAGAGAGGGCCGGAACAAAGCGTTCTGCCCACCTTAGAACGCTGGACACTTTTTCGGCTGCTAGGGCACTTTTGGTGCCACCTTGGTGATTGATATATGCCACAGCCGTGGCTTTATCCATTTGAATCCCTACCAGACATTCCTGCAGATGATCCATCCACTGGGACAGACAAAGCCTGATCGCCCAAATTTTTCAGGATATTGATCGGCAGACTGGGCTCCTCCCGAGACCAGAACCCTTGGGCTGATTCTGTGCCCAGGACACCTCCCTGCCCGAACAGGCTGGCATTTGTGGTAACCACTGTCCAGTACAGGGGGAGAGAAGACTTCCCTTGTTAAAACGCCGGGGAGCGAAGCCACCAAATCAGAGAACTTCTCGCACCCTGACTCAACAGGATCAGATTGTCTAGAGACTGTGGTGTGGATTCTTGTCCCATTTGTTTAAAATCTCCTGTTGCAGAATTCTGGTATGGAACTGAGCAAAGGGAACAGCCTCTAAAGGTGGAAAACATCAGTCCCAACACTTGCTTGCAAGTTCTGAGAGACGACCGGCGATTGGACAACAGGAGCCGAATCGCATACTTCAATTTTAAGACTTTTGTTTTTGGGAGAAACACTCAGGCTGAGGCTGAATCCAGAGTCAGACGCAGGTAGTCTAGCTTGTTGGACGTGGTCAAGGCTGAATTTTGAAAATTCAGAGTCCAGCCGAACTCCTGCAGAGTTCGCACCGTGATGTCCAGGTCTTCCTTCAGGACATATACGACGACTCTGCCCTCAGAAGAAGATCGTTCAGGTACCGAGATCCCCGCTGCCTGAGTAAGGCTAACACCGGGGCCAACACTTTTGTGAACACCCAAGGAGCTGAGGTAAGACCAAAGGGTAACCCCACGAATTGATAATGCTCCTCGCCTATGGCAAAGCGAAGAGAATGCTGATGTCTGATATAAATTGGAATATGAAGGCAAGCGTCCTTGATATCGATGGAGGCCAGAAAGTCCCCCTGATGAAAGGAAGCCACGACTGTGCGAATGGACTCCATTCTGAATTTCTGAACCCGCACAAAGTGGTTCAGGGCCTTGAGGTCCAAGATTGGATGAACCTTCCCCTCCTTCCTGGGAACTGTAAATAGGTTTGAATAAAACCCCTGAAAACGTTCCAACTCTGGAACTGGTACTATGACTCCTTGTGACAGTAAATCCTGCACCGCTCAACGAAGGCACTGAAGCTAATCCAGGGACAGGTGTGGGTTGGAGGGGAAGAACCTCGTGGGGACGGTATCAACTCAAGGATCCAGTTGTCTTGAACAAACAAGGTTTACGGGTCCGGAAAGAAGCAAAGACGTCCCCCCACCCCTAGTACGGCCGGGTGAGGGCATCACTTCAGGCAGAGGAGGGCTTGTCTTAGTCTTACCACCCCAGGGTCTTTTGTAACCTGTGAAGGAACGGGAGGATTTAGAATCCTTATCCTGCGACCCTATGGGACGACAGGCCCGCTTGTGAGCCGAAAAGACAGGACCACATTTGCAGCGAGGTTCTCCATTTTTTGTAACCTGTGAAAGCAGGGTGCTCATGCCCCCTCCCCCCCCCCCCATGAGACCTTGACAATGATCTCTTGCATGGAAACTCCGAACAAGCGGTCCCCCACAAAGGGGAGGTCCGTCAGCACCTTCTTGGAGGCATGATCCGCAGACCAGCATTTCAACCAGATCATGCAGGGCAAGGTCACAAATATACTGTAACTCCTGTATCAAGTGGTCTGCCAGTTCATGAGGATGCTGACCCTCTTTCAAATTCTGGTGTAAAAGCTTCGCCCACTCCATCAAGGTCTGGGAGACCAAAGTTATGGCAAACACCGGCCTTGGGATTGAATCTGCCATGGTAAAAAGATGGCGGACCAGAGATTCAGCCTTCTTATCTGCAGTGTTTTTAAAGGACAAAGTGTCCTCCACTGGTAGAAATATGACTTTAACCTAGAAACCTGAGAATCCACCACCGGTTTCTTTAAGAGGGACTCCTCAAAAAGATACCTCCTAGCATAACGCTTAGATATCCCGAGCACGAGTTTCAGGGACCCCCACTGACTAGTGACAATCTTGTCGAAATAGGCAAGAAAGGGGAACACCTTAGTCACCTTGGATGGTCTGCGGGTGCCAAATTGCACTGGTGCAGCCGATGCAGCATCCGCTGTGTCCTCCATTTTTAAAGTTTCCCACACTGATACAATCAGTGCCTCCACAAGCGCCTTTTCTTGCGCAGATGTAGTGGAAGAGGAATCAGCCTCACTCTCAGAGCACTCAAAGTGCGTAGACGCAGACCCCGTTGGGTGACTTGCGTCTGCGGTGGCCAATCAGCCTCAGAATCTGAGGAGGCAGAGGAAACAGGTGAAGGGCGCTTTTTACCAGGTCTCTTGTAAAACCATGTCCACTTTAGACACCAGAGACTGCAGGACGATCGTCATGGCTGCCATGGCAGAGTGGTGACATGTGTTCTAGGGGCTCCATAGCTCCCTGGGGCCGTCAGCAATTAGGGTCTTTTACTGTGGACTTCTCTAAAATGTCAGCAAACGCAATGTAAAATTATTAGGCAAGCTGTGAACACACCCCCCCCCCCCCCCCAAGATGCCGATCTGACAGGAGGAGGAAAGGGCCGTGCTGTCACTAGAAATCTTAAAACAGTGCTGCGCCAGATATAAACAGTGCAAAAATATATAATGCAAAATTCATAAACATAAACATTCATCTGAAATTATTTAGTGAAACAAATAAATCATGTAGAAAAATTAACATTTAAAAGTCCATAAACATAGAGTCCAATCAAATCAACTTATTGTTATAACCCACCATCCGTGCATAGGAACATAGAAAGTGCTCTGTGCTCATCCACCACCTGTGCTATCCAGCCTCTCAACTCAAATTCTGACCCCTGTTTCACCAGTACGTCAGAATCTCTGGGATAATTGCAATCTGATGGGGCTCTCTGATGGTATGCTCATAAGTAGTTCCCACACTCTCGATGTCAGTCCACGATGTATCAGGAAATAACGTGCAGTGTATCTCTCGTAGTGGCCACGATGTGACGCTGACAGACAGGCTCCGCCCCTATACGTGTTTAGTCATGAATCGACTTCCTCAGTAGGGGTGGAGCAATACTGTCACCTCAAGAATTAGGAAGGCTGCCATTCTACAGGCACCTCCTCCCAGTAATCACAATCCCGCCCTCACTGACATCTGACACTCCTCAGTGAGCATCGGATCCTGAGCTACGGACTAATCCCAGCAATTTATGGTACAGCCTCCAATCCACAAATGGGGCTACAATCAAAACAATAAAAACCAGCACAAAATATACAGGGCCTGTCAATATGCACCAGCCTCACATCGCAGCCATACATAATATCCAACTGACAGACACATAGCAAGAAACATAAATCGGAAAAAATATCCAAAAACAAAACATACAAATAAAAATAAAATTGCATTAAAATAGAAATATAAAATATAAGCCTAGCCTACATTCACCTATCACTAATAAAACAGTTCAAATCAAAATCCACATTCAAATCCCTAGGGGAGAGTACCTTGGCCTCAAAAATCCAAAAGGATTCTCTTTTACTCAATTGTCTAATAAAAGTCCCTCCTCTCAATGTTTATTAACTTTTCCTTACCCCCAAAATTTAAGGGAATAGGGTCTTTTACTGTGGACTTCTCTAAAATGTCTAGATACATTATGTGTAATAGCCTCCTTTTTTTATATTTTTGATGTGTTCAGCTATTCTAATATTAAAACACCTAGACGTACATTCTATATATTGGAGCCCACATCCACACTCCAACATATAGATAACTCCTGTAATAGAGCAAGTCATAAAATCTTTAATCCTATACTCCTCCCTGTACTATTAGAGATAAGCTCTTTCCTTTTCCTACTATTGTTTTTTTCTGACGGCATACCCCACATTTACCACATGCATGAAAACCTGAAATAAAATCAAAGTGCTCTTTTTCTGAATAGGAGGATCTATCACCCTTGGTGCTAATAGATCTTTTAAAGTGGGGCCTCTTTTGTATACAAATCTAGGTCTCAATAGATAAATTTATTGGCTATTGAGCATACCATCAGAGAAACAGGGGTCAGAATGTGAGGTGAGAGGCTGGATAGCACAGGTGGTGGATGAGCACATAGCACTTTCTATGTTCCTATGCACGGATGGTGGATTATAACAATAAGTTGGTTTGATTGGACTCTTTTTTTCTACACAATTTATTTGTTTCACTGAGTCATTTCATATAAATGTTTATGTTTATGAATTTTGCATTATATATTTTTTCACTGTTTATATCTGGCGTAGCACTGTTTTAAGATTTCCAATACATTCTGGTGTGATTATGTAATAAAATCACACCAGAATGAGTAAAAATGTAGTTTTTACATATTAATTCACGATATTCACATTTAGGAGGTTGCGCTGATTTAATTTGAGGTTATTTATTTGTTACTAGAGGCCGCTTGCCCGTCAAGCACAGCTCCATGCGGTTTCAAGAAAATGGCCGCCGCATTACACTATGGGAAACCACAGAAACATAGCCGCTGATCTTCAACACATGCGGCTACAGGAAAATGGTCGTCAAGATTCAACACATGCAGATACAGGAAAACCTACCGTTAGAAGACCGGTAACGGTGTTTCTACGAACCTTCCAGGACGGCCAACGTATGAGAGAACCAACCTATGTGTTTCCGGTAGGCTCCTCCCTACCGGAAACACAATCCATATACAATTTGTTAAAAGGCCCCACCCTTGCTCTTGTCCCTCAGTTGTAAAAGAGTATCTTCCACAACCAGTTTCAAGGGAAGTGTTCTTACAAATCTATAGGTACTTACCACCAATGTTATACATTCTTACCACACCCATAAACCAGGGCGGGAAGTAGGCCGGCCATCCTGGAAGGTTCGTAGAAACACTGTTAACGGTCTACTAACGGTAGGTTTTCTCACCTCACCTTCCAGGACGGCCAACGTATAAGAGGATAATAGATTACCCATAGGCCTACCTTAGGGCGGGACCACTGCCTGTAAGACCTTTCAGCCAAAGACTAGGTCTTGTTGAGACAGCACTTCTACATGGTAATGTTTCAGGAACGTGTCATGACTGGACCAGGTGGCTGCACTGCAGATCTGTTCCCAGGATGCTCCAGCTTTTTCGGCCCAGGATGTTGCCAGGGCTCTTGTTGAGTGTGCTTTTAGTTTTGCTGGTGCAGGAACACCTGAGACCTCATAAGACATGGTAATTGCTTGTCTAATCCACCTAGAGACTGAAGGTTTTGAGGCCTGCAGTCCCTTTCTGGGTCCAGAATAGAGGACCAGAAGATGATTTGACCTTCTAAAGTCTTTGGTCCTCTCTAGATAGCTGAGAAGACACCTTCTCACATCAAGACCGTGAAATTTCTTTTACTTTTCATTTTTGAGATTGTCACAAAAGGATGGTAAATTTATTTCCTGTCCTCTGTGAAAGGATGATGCAACCTTCTAAGTTCTGGTCTAAGGACAATCCTGTCTGGAAAAGTTAACATAACAATTAACAGGTTTTTTTATAGATAGACCTTGTAGATCTCCTACTCTTCTGGCTGTCGTAAAGGCTAGCAGGAAAGCTAATTTAAATGATAAAAACTTAAGGGAAACCTCTTTTATAGGCTTGAAAGGGTTACTAGATAACGCCTCTAAAACCCTCGTCAGGTCCCAAAGAGGGAACCTGTTTCTCACAACAGGGGTACCCCTTTCCCTAGCCAACAAAAATCTTTTGACCAACGGCTCTTTTGCAAGACTTGCATCTAAAAATACCGAAAGAGCCGCTATTTGTACCCTAAGGATGTTAGTTGCCACACCCTTATCTACTCCATCTTATAAAAATTCCAAGACCATAGGAATAGAGGTGCAGGTGTCATTTCTCTGCCTACGCCAGGTACAAAAAAATTCCAAACTTTAAAATATATATTTCTTGCCGGCCAAGTGGTAGATGCTGGCGGGGATTCCTATCCCCCTCCACTCAGGTGGGTGTCGCGGGACTTTCCTCCACATGGACTCTTGTATACAGCAATGCTGCACGTGAATGAATAAGTATGGAAGATAAGACAACTTACGATTCCAGGTTATGCTATATGTTTATGCTTTGTGATAGTATGTTTTACATGAGGTTGTTCCCTGTACTATGTAGCCCACATTTCTATTACCATCATGCAAATGTTTGCAGCATTGTTGTTCCTGATTGTTCATAGCATACCTTTAAATAAAGAATTAAAAAAAATATATATATATATATTTCTAGTGACTGGTTTTCTGCTCAGTAAGAGAGTGTCTACCACTCTGTCTGAGCAACCCTTCACTTATAGGATCTGGCGCTCACTAACCAAGCTGTCAGATGGAAAAATTCCGGTTTGGGAAACACAAGCGACCCCTGTGACAGCAGGTCTGGGAGATTTGGGAGCTCCCAGGGGGGAGCTACTGACATGGCTTTCAGAGTTGCAAACCATGCTCTCTTTGGCCACCAAGGGGCAATTAGGATAAGGCGCAGATCCGGAGACCGACTTAGCTTCTGTAGAGTTTTGGGGATTAGGGCCAAGGGAGGAAAGGCATAAGCCAGCTTGAACTGCCATGCTTGGGCTAAGGCGTCCAGGCCCAACATCTATTTCTCCTGTGTAAGGGAAAATAATCTTTTTACTTTCCTGTTTTGCAGGGTGGGAAATAAATCTATCTCCGGGTACCAGAACCTTTGGACCAACAATTGGAAAATTTGGGGATTTAGTTCCCACTCTCCTTCTCTTATGGGGTGACGACTGAGGAAGTCCAATATATAGTATAATAGTGTTGCGCAAATAAAAAATCTATAAAGATGTGTAAAAAATAAAATAAAAAGTGTATAAAAGTGTATATAAATCTCAGCCCTCAAAGAATCCTGAATCACAAAATATGACACTGTATCATTAATAAAATCCAATGCAGAGAGGCAAAAAAGTGCAAATTGCAAAACACAAGTGCTAAAAATATATATATCAGTCCATGCAATATATAAAAAGAAAAATATCAATTAATGATGAATTATTGCAGCTAATACCAGTGATAAAATATATAAATCAGTCCATGCAATATGAAAAACAAATATCCAAAAAAGTCTTTGGTGATGATCAGTGCAGAGTGGTATAAGAGAATCTTCTATAAGTGCTCAAGCCACCTATATGTGGCAGTGCTTCCCAAACAGGGTGAGTGACCGAGGTGTCACACCTCAATCCTAACCGTGCACCCCCTTGTGATTGGGCGCTCAGCTTAAAATTGATTTAATCAGGCTCAAATGCAGGATATCCTATGGATGACACTTCCAGGTGATCACATCCCAAATATCAGCAGATCTCACCGTAACAGCCTGATGGAAACTCTCCAACTCAGCAAGGAAGTCAGGCTGCCATCTTGTCTTCCTTGCTGAGTTGGAGAGTTTCCATCAGGCTGTTACTTGGAATATTTGAGATGTCTTTGAAAACGCCCTGGAGGAGGGCGAAATGCGTTGACGTAATTTCCGGTACGGACTAGACGCATCGTCACTTTTGGGAAGCACTTCCTGGTTGTATAGTGGAACGCACGCCAGATGTGGTGTCCATTATCGCTTATATCAATTGCGATACTATTTGCTTCGTTTGTGAGTATGTTTTGATACTTTTTTGGCAATAAATTTTATGAATACATACTTCACTATGTGCGGTCCTTTTATCTTTTAACTGGTGCCTTATGGAGGAAGACTTCACCTACTTCTACCTAAGGAGACTCAGAATTATCGAGTGATAGTCCATGAAAGGAGGCTCTGTGCAATCACCATCACCTTGGAGCACCTTTATATATAATATTCTGCACTGGAGCACTTTATTTGGATATTTCACCAATTTTAAAAGGACTATTTATTTAGTAACTTATTTCACATTATTATGTTGATAATTTTACATGGAATATTTTGATGGTTATATGCTAGCGCTGGTTTAATTTTGGTTGTATATAAGCAACACAATAGGCCACCCGGTGGGTGCCATGGGAGTAAGGGATAAGTCAAGGGAGGAGAGACAGGGGAGGGTGTGGGTAAAATCTCACTTGCCTTAATGCCCAGGACCAGGAGAGCCCCCAGTAGACCCAGAAAGGACCAGCAACATGCTCTTCAAGGCATCAGAAGAGGAAAAGCGAAGCCAGACAAACCATAAAAGCTGATATTTATCAAACGTGTCATTATCTAAGGCCAACATTTCCTCAATTCGCATGATATCATTAACGGAAGACACCCAGAGGGACAGAAGGGGGTGGTCATTGTTTTCCAGAAGTAGGGAATGCGTTTGCATTCTGTCAGAGAGCGGTGCACCTGTGATAAGAGGAACAGTTGATGGGAGAAGAACGTGAGGGGTATCGAAGTAAGCCAAGCCTGGGGCCCCAAAGATAGAGTAGGAGTGCCCAAGCGGGGGTGAACGAACGTGGACGCAGTGGGCCACCCAGAACGAAGAAATGGGCCCAGGCAGCCGTTCCCATTCCTGGTTGGAAGGCAGGGTTATCAAAGAGAGAGGTAAGAGGGGAGGGATCTGATGACAGAATGGAGCAAAGGCCTCTCTTATACCACAACTTGAGAAGTGCCATTGTCAAAGGTGAAGCAGAGGTTCAGCAGTGTAGGTCAGCGTCGTAACCCCACAAGAGAGACGGGAGATCAACCGGGGATAAATCTTGTTCAATCATAACGGAGTCTTTCGTGAAGGGGCGGTGGAACCATTCCAGGGTGCAAGCCATGAGAGTAGCATTATGGTAGAGTTCGAAGTCTGGAACCCCCGCACCCCCCTGGAGCTTAGGGAGGGTAAGCAGTTTAAATTTGATGCTGGAAAGGCCGCGGTTCCATATGAATCATATGGAAAGGGAATGAAGGAGGCAAAAAAAGACTTGGGAATCAAAATGGGGATCGTCTGAAATAGATATAGCAACTTGGGCAATGTATCCATCTTAAGAGTGTTAATGCAGCCAAACCAAGGCAAAGAAGATTTACCCTAGCCGTCCTAATCGCCCCAAATGCGGGAATAAAGAGGTGCATAGTTGAGTGCGTACAAGTCCGACAGGTTAGCAGGGATCGTAATCCCCAGGTAGGAGAGACCCTTGGATTGCCAACAGAAGGAAAAGTTGGTGTGAACCAGTGAAAGTACAAGGGCGGGAAGGGAAATTTTAATTGCCTCTGTTTTAGAAAGATTAAGTATGAAATAGCTGTAAGATCCAAAGCGTTGGAATTCCGCCATAAGGGAAGGTAGAGAGGTGTTTTGAACATACATTAAGAGATCATCCACATATAGAAAGAGTTTGTGGTGGGCAGAAGGTGTTTGAATGCAGTGAATGGATGTATTCTGTCAGATGGCACATGCAAGGTGTTCCATGACGATCACGAATAACAGTGGGGATTGGGGGCAACCCTGTCGTGTGCCATTTGAGATATCAAAGGAGTCGGGATCGTGTGCCATTCACTAGAACAGAGGCGGAGGGTCGAGTGTATAAGGACATAATTTTAGAGATAAACGTAGACCCCAGACCTATTTGCGCCAGCGAGATGCGAAGGAACTGCCAATTGACCCATTCGCCATTGAGCGAAAGAAGACAAGCTTTCAGATTGTGGCGTTGAATGTACAAAATCAGGTGGCTCGTCTTAGTAGTGTTATCCCACACTTCACGACCTGGTACAAACCTAACTTGATCACTGTGGACAATCGAGGGAAGGAGAGGTGAAAGGCGATTGGCCAGAACCTTCGCAAATAACTTAAGGTCAATGTTCCACAGGGAAATTGGGCGGTAACTGCCACATTGGGAAGGGTCTTTGCCCGATTTCGGATGAATAGAGATATGGGCAGACAGGTGGTCTTTGGGGAGGGGGTAGAATCGTCAATGGAGTTGACCTCCCTGGTCAGAAAGGTGTCAAGGTGGCAGCAAACGTTTTATAAAATCGGGGGGTAAACCCGTCAGGGCTAGGGCATTTACCAGCTTTCAAATCCTTGATGGCAACCCGAAATTCAGGCCCCACCTAGGGCTTGTCCAAGTCTGAAGCATCGGTCGCAGCAACAGGAGGGAGTCACTAATGTACGCCTGCATGTCGTCTAGAGAGGCCTGAAGTGTATCTGGCGCTGGAGGGGGAGAGAGGTTGTATAGTGGAGAGTAGAATTGTCGGAAGGAGGAAGAAATGCTCTGGGTATCCAAGATCTTTTCCCCGGTGGATGTAGCAATGAAAGCAACAGGGAGGCGAGTGGGCCTGGGGTTGTAAAACTCTAGCCAGGTGTTGACCACATTTATTGGCTAAAGAATAATTAACTTTCCACGCTTTATCATGGGCGATAAGGAAATAGGAATCCAAGATTTGGAGAAGGTCGCGGCGAGCATTGGAGAGAGCGGAAAAAGTAGAGAATCCAGGTCCCGTTTGTGGGATAATTTGAGGTCCGCGATGGTGGGGAGTAGCCTGCGGATTTCGTCCACTCGAATCCTTTTAAGGCGTGCGCCATGTTGGATAAATATTCCCCGTAAGACACACTTTATTGCAGCCCATTGAGTAAGCGGAGAGGTATCATCCGAGGAATGATCAGTGGCAAAGTTGTGGATGGCTTTAGAGATCTCTGACACACAGACAGACCTACGTCGCTCACCCACGAGCCTATAGGGGGCACGCAAGCCTCCGACGGCCTGCTCCCGCCCCACTTGTTTCCTGGGGAGCCAGCACGTGTGACCAGCGGCTCCGATGGCCGCCGGCCACTCGCGATCTCCCACAAGAGAGGGAGAAAGACAGAGGGGTGATTTAAACACAGCCGTCTGTCATTCTCCCTGAAGTAAGCACAGAGGCTATGCGATCCTGCTATATAGGATCGTATGTCTCTAGCCACGCCCCCTGACAGCTAGAATCCCGCCCCTAGGGACACACTTAACCCCTTGATCACCAATAAAGTTAACCCCTTCCCTGCCAGTGTCATTTTTACAGTAGCAAATGGAAGAGCACAAAAAGCCGCACAACCGGTTGAAGATGCAAAAAATAAAATCCAAATTTTATTGCAAACAAAAAGATAAAATCATCCAAGATGAGACCACAACAGTCGGAGACATGGGGGAAAAAAGAGAGAGAGCACGGCGGTTGACACGTTTCACGGAGTCTTCCGCTTAGTTGTTGGTTACGACTAAGCGGAAGACTTTGTGAAACGCGTCAACCGCCGTGCTCTCTCTCTTTTTTCCCCCATGTCTCCGACTGTTGTGGTCTCATCTTGGATGATTTTATCTTTTTGTTTGCAATAAAATTTGGATTTTAATTTTTGCATCTTCAACCGGTTGTGCGGCTTTTTGTGCTCTTCCATTTGCTGCTGTCAGGATTGCGGATCCGTGCCTGCACCTGGGTTGGATGCGTTTGGGACTACCCCCTCACCTGAGCGGTTCTCTTCCCTCTTGACTATTCATTTTTACAGTACCAGTGCATATTTATAGCACTGATTACTGTAGTAATGTCACTGGTACCCCTAAAAGTGTCAAAAATGTCAGTCATGGGTCCGATCTGTCCGCCGCAATGTCGCAGTCCCGCAAAAAAAAAAAATCGCAGATCGCCTAGTTAAAAAAATAAACAATAAAAACGACATAAAGCTTTCCTGTAGTTAGTAAACGCCATAACTTTTGCGCAAACCGATCAAAATACACTTATTGCAATTTTTTTTACTAAAAATATGTAGCAGAAAACAAATTGGCCTAAAATGTTAAAAAATTTTGATTTTTACATTTTTTTTTTGAGAATTTCATATAAAAAAATTTGAAAAATATTGTTATTTTTTCAAAATTGTCACTCTTTTTTTGTTTATAGCGCAGAAAATAAAAATCGCACAGGTGATCAAATACCACCAAAGGAGAGCTCTGTTTCTGGGAAAAAAAGGACTTCAATTTCATTTGGGTACAGCGTCGCACGACCGCGCAAGTTAAAGTCACGCAGTTCCGAATCGCAAAATAGGGCCTGGTCTTTGAGCAGCCAAATCCTCCAGGGCTAATGTGGTTAAGACGCCATGAAGTCTATCTGCATGTCATCGGTGGGGAAGCTAAAAAAACCGGGGCATGATCCGACCATAAAAGGTGTCCAATAGAAGTGTGAATTGGAGTGTTAAGAAGCGACTGGGACACAAATAGATAGTCTAGTCTACTATACATGTTGCGGGCTGGGGTGTTGGACGCGCCATATGTCAACTAACTGTGTGGAGTGTAACAATGATTTGATGCGTGTCAGTGAAGACCAGGGAAGAGAAGGCTTACCAGAGGATGAGTCTGCAGACAGAGAAAGGACCAAATTGAAGTCACCTCCCACGAGGAAGCACGGACCACCAAAAGAAGATAATTTACTGAGAACGGATGAGAGCAAACGAGCCTGATCCTGGTTAGGGACATAAAGGTTAGCTACTGTAAAGAGAAAATTGTTAAATTTCAGTTTGAGGAAGATATATCAACCAGCAGTATCAATAAGGGTATCTAAGACAACAGGGTTAAAAGATTTGTGAAATGCAATGGAAACCCCTTTGGATTTAGAGTGTGGGTTAGTGCTGTGAAACCAGGTACTGTAGTAACAGTTACGTACCACTGGCACAGAGCCTGTACGGAAGTGGGTTTCCTGCAACAACAATATCTGTGATCTCATTTTATGAAAGTGGTAGAGAATCTGGCTGCGCTTCTCCAGAGTGTTGAAACCCCCACAGTTAAAAGTCGCCAAGCTAGCCTGCCGATGGCGCCAGATCGCCGTCCAGAATGATCAAGGAAAAGCTTGTACCTCCGACCTCCACACTCGCCTGATCGGACCCCACTAACCCTCCTCACATGCCCCAGCCAGAACCCAAGGGGACTCCGGAGTAGCTTCGCTACTTATTGCTCGGATCGGGTCCAGCCGAAACCCCGGGGAAGCAACAGCTGACCGCAGCAGCGGCTTCGGGTAAAGCCGCTGTTGAGGGAGAGAGAGCGACTGCCTACCCGCCGCCTAGCAATCAGCCCGGTGAACAGCACAGGAAGGACAACCGACGGATAGGCACAGCAGCCCTGAACCTGGACCGATCCCCTTGTATCATACTACAGCCTAAGGAGCACCCCAGAGCAAGACGCACGGACTGGTGAGAGGGGGAAACCCCCCCCCCCCCCAAATATTCTTAAGTCTGCTATCTTTATGGTTTCTTCTCATATCCCTCTGCCTGAGTGGGCTATTTTGAGAAAACTGATATGCCTGTATAAAAAAATGAGTCAGTTCAAATAGCCGGAAGGGGGAGATATAAACTGTCCCAGGACAATCTATTCCTTGAGCTAAACAGTAGACAATATTCTTGGAGGAAAAACGCTATAAGATAGCATTTGTGGAGAGGACTAATTGTGATATCCCTATTAATGTCTATCTGCTGTTTATCACAGTACAAAACCAGCCTGGACTGAGGGGAGAGTGGGGAGAGGTGAAAATCCCCCAGACTTTTTCTCAAGCCTTTTCCTGGCTACCAGCATGCGCAGGCCTGAATAAAAACTGTTTGTACTGTTTGAACTAGACTGTATAAACAATCCACTGGACTTGGTTGGAATAACTTCTTGAGAAAGCCTACATAATTAATATAGGCTCATGACTGTCAGGTGGCAGAGCGTGTGATGTCCAGATGGATACTTGGGAGGATCTAAACATGAAAGGGCTGTAAACCACTCAGAAAGGAAATAACTTAATAACTAATTTCTTATATACCTTAATTTCTAATTTCTAAACAACTTAATTTCTAAACATCGGTCAAATCACTGTGGAGCAAAACACGCTCCTAGGAGGGAAATTGATTCTTAAAAAGTGATGGTAATCTATTCCCAGTTGCGTAAACCCCCCAAGAGTCTATATACTGAACATTGAATACTCGGGAAAAACATTGATAGAGTTGTTTAGAAGCAGTCATACCTTATACTTACCTCAGACTCTCAGTGATGGTATCATCGACTACTGAATACCTGGAAAAGGCATTGTAAGGAAAAAAGGAGAGACTCTTATAAATATCTGAGGAGACATTTTTTCTAAGGGGTGATTGCATTTTATTAAATCTTGTAAGAGAGATATTGTTTGACTGAAGAACTACTTCGTAGGGTAAAATATCCCCCTTTTTTTCTTTCTCTTTTTTTTTTATCTCCCATATACGGGGGAGATTGGGGCAAAGGGGGCTATAAACGGGGAAGCAGTGAAGGATGGAAGCGTACCACGATGGAATCATTCTTTCCCTAGTATCAGCTGACTGCTGAGGGGCAAATTACTGCTCCTAGGAGGGAAAGTGATCTCTAAAAAAAAACAAAAAAAAAAACGCTGTAACCTAGGACTCACACCGTGGATTAATAATCCCCCCCCCCCCGAGACTGCATTACTGGTCACTCCGGAAAAAAACATTGCTAAAAATATAGGAGAGAACCCCACAAAAGACTCTACGGGACACTCCTCTAAAGATTGCCCCTTTAGAATTTCCATCATATAAACGCTATAAACTGGGTATATTCTCCTATGGATTAAAAGACACGGGTTCTTTCATAGGCAACTCCCTAAAGACTGGAGGAGGATATCCAGACATAATCTCCAAGGGAACTCATTGGATTCTAGGGGGTCAAGTCAGCCCTGAGCGAAACAGCAAGAGTACAGATATAATCAATAGCCTTATACAAAAGCAACCAATATATCTAAAATTAAGAACAAACAGACAAAGGAGACGACAGGGAAACCTGCAAAAATTACGGCCAGCCCTGGGACTATCAAAATGTACATGACCCAGGAAGGGAAAGGACAAAATGGAACATCTGAAGACCAACCAGTGGTAAGATTAAAACAAACCAGTGATGGAAACAAAAAGACAAAAGGAACTAAGACATCAGGAGCACTAGGAGAGGAGAGCCTAGAACTATCCAGAGAGAGCACACAAATAATAGAGGACAATGATCCTGGGAAGGAAGAACACCTAAGAGGGAAGGACCAACCCCCGACAAAATCAGAAATGATGGAAATGTTCTCGAATCTGGATAGATCAATTAAAACCGAAATGGCCACTCTACATAGAGACCTGAGTCATACACTGATAAGAGTAGAGGAAACTGAAACGAAGATAAATACCCATGGGAAAAAGTTATCTGAATTAAAAGAACAAATGAAGACATTGCAATTAGAACAGAGGAATATTCTATACAAGATGGAGGACCAAGAGAATAGAAATAGAAGGAAGAATCTGCGGATCAGAGGATTACCGGAAAAAGACAAAGAAGAAAAATTACAGCAAATGCTTGAAAGCGTATTTAATCCGATTCTTGGAAATCCCACAACAGATAAAATAGAATTAGAAAGAGTACACAGAATACGGAAACCTCTAAATGCCCCGAAAGAAAAACCAAGAGACGTGATAGCGAGATTTCATAAATACGAAGTGAGAGCGCAAATCTGGGAAAAAATGAGAGATAGACCATTAATGAGATATGAGGGAGAAGATCTACAAATTTTTCCAGACCTCTCACAGGAAACACTTAATAGAAAACGCATTTTAAAACCGGTGGTGGAAGAGTTAAAGAAGCAAAATATACAGTACTTTTGGAGCCACCCGCCGGGACTGGGAGTAGGAAGAGAAGGAAAGACGGCTATATTGAGGTTCCCAGAAGATATTCCAACCTTCTGTGAGACTTTAAAGATACCATAATTAGATATCCCAGGATGGTCAGACCAAGGAAATCTCGAGGAAGAATCAGAGGAAGAAACTCAGTGGCAGGAGAAGAAAAAGAAGGACATGAAAACTAAAGAAAAAAGAAATTAAGAGCAAGAGAGTAGACTGTGGGAGCTACGAGTGAGGGAGGGGGGGGGAGTGAGGGGGGGGTGCGAGGGAGGGTGGAGGAGATAGGAGGGGAAAATAATTGGAAATCTAAAAAGGACGGCCCCATGGCAGGTTAGCAGGCAGAATCCTTTCTCCCCAATTATGGGAAGGAAGGAAGGGAAGGGCGAGTAAGGGCAGAGCTCAACCCTGGGAGAATGTCGATTGAAATGGAGGGGAGGTAAATCGACTACCCTAGTAAAGGGGAAAGAGAGAACTAGGGCCCCACTAGGATGGAGAATGGGAGAGGGGGGGGAGGGGGGAGGGGAGGGAGGGAAGGGGGGAGGGAGGGAGGGTGGAAGTAGGAAAAACAACAATAAGAAAGTACCCTGCCCATAAAATCAAATACTTCTCGCACCTAAAGTGGGAACATACTCTTGGAGATATAACCCCAGGCAAACCTAGTAAATGAAAATGAGTGTAGTAAATTATTTATCATATAATGTACGAGGAATTAATTCACCCATAAAGAGACAAAAAATCTTAGGGGAAATTAAGTACCTAAAAGCAGATGTAATATTCTTACAGGAGACCCATATTATGCATGAATCAAATATCAGACTGTATTCCCCTAACCACCCTACTTGGTTTTACGCAGACACATTTAAAAAAAATCAAGTGGTGTGGCTATTGGCCTCGCTAGAGGGACTAGATTTATCCTAGAAGACAGGTTAGCCGACCCGGAGGGTAGATATCTCTTCCTGAGGGGGACATTAAATGGAGAAGAGGTTACATTAGTAAACATCTATAGCCCCAATGAAGGACAAATAGCCTTCCTGGGAAAGATCCTAGGGAAACTAACAAACTTTAAGAAAGGAGAGGTGATCTTAGCCGGGGACCTCAACCTGAGCCTCGACCCAAAAATGGATAATACATCACGATACCAAAGGTGCTCGAATCATCAGACTAAGGAACTCAGGACAAAATTATATCAGAACCAACTAGCAGATATTTGGAGAATACTTAATACTAAAGAGAGAGATTATACTTATTATTTAAGTATACACAAGACATATTCCAGAATAGATTATTTTCTTATAGAACACCGATGAATCGAGAAAGTTTCAGAGGCAAGGGTTGGGATTAGGACCTGGTCAGATCACTCCCCCATCTCAGTAAAAATAAAAATGGGTAAAGAACTATCCAGAATGTCCACTTGGAAAATAAATGAGGAATTGATTAGAGACAAAAAATGGGGTAAGGAAATAGAAAAAGAACTGGAATTTTACTTTCAAATGAACGATATTGAGGAAACATCTAAAAATATTATACGGGAAGCACAAAAAGCATACATGCGGGGTATATTAATTTCAAAAGGAGTACAAAGGGAAAAAGAAAGATCGAAAAAAAAAGATAGATTAATGAGAGAGATATACGATTTAGAACAAAAACAAAAAAAAAACAATAACAACAACAATAAATAAAAAAGATCCATCCCCCCTGTTAGAAAGGAAAAAAGAAGACCTAAAAGAACTATTAGAACATGAAATTAGACAAGAATTTAATAAAGTAGCGAGAGAGAAATATGTGGAGGGTAATAAGATTGGAAAAAATCTGGCAAGAATTCTTAAAAAAAAAAAATCAATAAACTTCATAGACAAAATCAGAAATAGAGGTGGGGACTTGGTCCACTCATCCACTGAGATAGCAGGGGAGTTCCAAACATATTACGGTAATTTATACGCTGTAGGGGGGGTTGGTAAACAAGAAGACAACCCTGATAGAGAGGAGAAGATCAAAAACTACTTGGAAAAAGCAAGAATGAAAAAAATAGAGAAGGAAAAAATAACACTCCTTGAGGCATCAATTACGGAGCAAGAAATAGAAAAAGCTATAAAAGACACTCCAGTAGGTAAAAGCCCAGGACCCGACGGCTTCACTATCAGTTATTATAAACAATATAAAGATCTTTTAACCCTCCTCTTATGTTAGAATTCCGTTACTATCCATGATGTTAGGGTCAGTTTTGACCCATGTTTTAAATCAGCCATAAAATACCCTCTGAATAATTATTTATCATCAAATTTGTTTCTTACCTCTTGGTTACCTTGTTAGGCTTCTTTATCCTTGAAAAGATTGGTTTTAATATTTTTGGTGTGACCCTTAGACCTTTCTTTTGATAGCATACCTCTCATTGTCAAATTGAAAAAAATGGTAAAATAAAGTCAGCAACTCTGAAATGAATTTGTCCTATGTTTCTTCACTTTATTTAGAGAAGCAGACAAGCAGGAAAAGAGGTAGGCCCCTCCCTAACTACAGCTCACAGGGTTGAGAGGGGATTGGCTGTCACTGTTACTAAGCAGAGAGAGTGTTTATGATTTCAGTTTTGGCACTTATTAGTGTCCTAAAATCCTATATTATAACTGGGTCAGAATTGACCCTAACATCATGAACGTCTTAATTTTCACCACAGTATTTTATAATTTAGTGAAAAGGATTATTTTTCTATTACATTGTTTAAATAGAGGTTCCTGACAAAGTAAAAAAATCTTGATGCAATAAACAAATTTATGTGATACTTATAGACATTCAAAACCTGAAAACGGGTCAGTTTTGACCCTAACACAAGAGGAGGGTTAATCCCAAGGTTAAGGGGGTATATGAACGGCCTGGGCTCCCAATTTGATATGAGTAGAGAGGCACTCCTAGCTTTGATTATAGTTATCTTAAAAGAAGAGAAAGACCCAACGTTGTGCTCAAGTTATAGGCTGATTTCTCTCTTGAACGCAGACACCAAGTTGTTTACAAAAATACTAGCAACTAGGATGAAAGGGTTGTTGGAGGACTGGATCCACGACGACTAGGCGGGATTTACACCTGGTAGACAGGGGAAAGACAATGGAATTAGAACAATCCTATTGATAGATCAAATGTTAAGAAACAGAGACTCAAGTTTGATACTGTCGATTGATGCTGAAAAAGCATTTGACAGGGTCAACTGGGAGTTCATGTTGAGAACCCTAGAGGAAATGGGCATTGGTCCTAGAATGATGGCATGGATCAGTACATTGTACAGTCGACCATCAGCAAAAATAAAAATAAATGGGACAATGTCTGAATCGTTTGACGTGTACAACGGAACAAGACAGGGATGCCCCCTGACTCCAATGTTGTTTGTGATTTCTTTGGAACCCCTGCTGGCAACAATAAGAGAATGCCCGGATATTAAAGGGGTGGTAGTTGGGGGGGTAGAGCACAAAGTGGCGGCGTTTGCCGACGATCTGTTACTTTACGTCTCCAACCCAAGGATCTCCCTGCCAAACATAATTAAAATCTTTAAGCAATATGGAGAACTCTCAAATTTAAAAATTAATCAAACAAAGTCAGAAATATTAAGTATAAAAATGAGCACTCAAGAGAGAATTGGGCTAAAAACTGAATTTCCTTTTGTCTGGAGAAGTGAGGAGTTAAAATACTTAGAAAATAAATTAACACCTACACCAGGAAAATTATACACAGCTAATTTCATTCCACTACTGAACGAAATAAAAGCAGAAATAAACAGATTAATCCCAAGAGCTACATCATGGATGGGTAGAATAAATGTAATAAAAATGACGATCCTCCCAAAAATCTCATATAAGTTCCAAATGATACCAATACAGATTCCAGAAGTATTTTTTAAGACACTAAAGGCACTAATAACTAAGTTTATTTGGAAACATAAAAAACCAAGAATAAAATACACAACACTAAGTAGAAGTAAAAATGAGGGGGGACTGGCACTACCAGACATTAAAAAATATTACCAAGCTTCAATTCTTATGGAATGGGGGAAAAAAGAAAGTAGGAAAAATTGGGTTAAAATTAAAGACACTATAAGTGGTACAAAATTAGGTAAAATTATCTGATCTGGATTCCACCAAAATATAGAGAATTGAAAAATGACACACACATTATTACACGACAAGCACTAAAAATGTGGGACCTAACATATAATAGAGGAAAATGGGAGTACAACTCACCACTAATACCACTACAGGATACAAAATTTTTCGCACCAGGAGAAGGAAAAGAACACGGAAATTGGTTAGGAGAAGGAGACATAAGATTAAAAGACATAATGGAGAAGGGAAAAATACATACTTTATCTGAGCTTAAAACAAAGAAAATTAATTGGAACTTAGATGAGTGTAGGTATCGTCAACTTAGACATTTTGTAGCATCTCTCCCCCATCCAATAAGAGAAATAAATGATCTTAATCCATACGAACAAATATGCACATCCGAAAAAAATAAGAATAACATCTCAAATATATATAAAATTCTGAATAAGGTCGAGCAGCAGGTAGTCTCCCTAATGGTGGAGAAATGGGAGAGCGAACTAGGTGCTCAAAGGGAGGGACTCCAGTGGGATAAATGCATAAGGTTGGCCCATAATTCCGCAATAGATATCAGTACGGCGGAAATGAATTACAAATTGCTCTCCAGATGGTATAAAACCCCAGACAAAGTGGGGAGATACCATCTGGAGACTTCAAAATTCTGCTGGAGAGGATGTAAGGTAATGGGTACAATGGCACACATTTGATGGGATTGTCCAAAAGAAATATTGGAAGGAGGTACTTTCATTAATTAAAAGAATTACCAACATAGAGGTTAAAGAAGATCCATGGACATGTCTCTTCCATGGGACGACAATGTCGATTAAACAGTACAAAAAAACTTTAATCCCCCATTTGTTAAATTCAGCGAAAAGTTTAATACCATTAAATTGGAAGAAAACAGAAGCTCCTTCATATAAAGAATGGATTGTACGGGTGGAGAAAACAAGAGAATTAGAACTACTAAGACCCTGGGGAGAACAGGAGTATGAAAATAGAGTTGAGATTTGGGAGGTATGGCAAGATTATAAAAAGGAGAATCAAGGGTTCATAAATTGATTTCCGGAATGGGGAGGAGGGGCGGGGGGTGGGGGAAAAAAACGAGATCGTTATATGCACATAGTTATATCCCCTCAATTACGGGAGGGATTGTATTAATAAATTTTGTATGTTGAAAATCATTAATAAAGAAATATTAAAAAAAAAAAAAAAGTCGCCAAGCTCACAGGGTACGGCATGGCCATGGTAGCAAATACAGGGAAGGAGAGCTGAGGAGGGCTCCCCAAGAGTCCGGGAGCTCCCCTGAACGAGACACCCAAGGGAAGGAGGAGAAGGGGGAAGGAAAGTGAAGGTGAAAGAAGGAACAAGAAAGAAAAGAAGAAGGAAGGAGCAAAGAAGTCAGGAACAAAAGAGAATACAGTGTAGTAAAGTTCCAGGCCTCCCAGTTTCAAGTAAGGCAAAGCTAAAAGTGCAGGAAGCCAAAAGAAACACACTGAGGCGGGAAGAGGCTGGATGGATAGCTAACAGAAATAGAGAACGCCACTAGGTGGCACCATAAAGCATAAAAATGTAAAATGCAAAGTCATATAACACTGGAAACAGTTAAACCAAGGACAGTGCCTTATCGAGCACTGAAGGCCCTAGTGGGGGAAAGCGTGGAAGTCACATAGAGTGGACCCTAGACCCCCCAGATCACCCAAATAAGTACACAGAAAAAATAGAGAAGAAAACAAATAATATGTGAAACCAAACATATATAAAAAAAAACAAGCATGGAAAGAACCCAGGAGGGGGGGATGGGGGGGTTCGTGAAGGGCAAAAGACCTCTCTCCCTCCCCCCCCCCGAGGCCCAACATCCCGGGAAGAGGTGCAACATATAGAGTGTGCGAGAAATAGGAACATAACAAGGCCTAAAACAAATGAGGGACATAAGAAACATGCCGAATAGTGCAAAAATAAAGAGAACCAGATATATAGACCAACAGGATCAGGTCATGGCAGTAGGAGAAGGGGGGGAAGCATGGGAAACCAGTCCGGAATGCTGCCTCCGCCATACTTGCGTCATCATCCCCCCAAATCTTCGTCCTCCAGGTACCTTGAGTGAAGCATCAGAGAACAGGAGCAACATAAACCAACCCCAAAAAAAGGAGACGGGGGTGGGAATTCCCAGCAGTTCAGTCATTTAGGGCCTTATGGGAAGAAGATCTGGATCTGAGTTTGCGGGTTTGCTTTTGCCACTGGGCAGTCCTGGAGTTGATGGGGAGAATGGCCAATCTGGTAGAGAGACCTGGGGGAGATCCAAGGTACCAAGGAAGGTACCCCAGGGTGCAGAAAATATCTGTTTTACCCTCATGATGCACACAAAGGTGAAAGGGGAAGCGCCACTGTAACTTATGCTCCTGTATAAGTTGAGTGAGAGGTTTCAACACCTTGCGCATCACCAAAGTTTGCTTGGAGAGGTCCGGGAGAAGCAGAACAGGTGTCTCATTGAAAAGTATGGAGTCCTGAGTGCTGGCAGCACGCATAATAGTTTCCTTCACTTTATAGAAATGCACCCTGCACAGGGTGTCCTGCAACAAAGAAGGATCAGGATTGCATGGTCCAGCTGTTCTATGGACACGATCCAGCTCAATATGGTCTTCCTTAGGTTTTTGCAGAAGTTGGTTGAATATTGCGGTCACGGATCCTAATGTTGTTACGGCGGTTCCTGTTTTCAATATCATCCTGCTGGTAGGAAATTTGTTGCAGCATGTTAGTGTGAGAATTAAGGATAGTTTCATGAGACTGCATAGTATTGCAGAGGTCTTTAGTAGTATTTTCAATGTCCTCAATGCGTATGCCAATGTCCCTTTTTAGCACAGTGATCTCCTGCATGTATGTTTTCTCAATACGTTTTACACAATGTTCAAAGCCTGACTTGGTAGGCAGGGAGCGGATATAAGTGCGCAGGGATTTAATCTGGGATTCAATGTCCCATCCCTCTCCTGATGTCAAGGATGCCTGGGAAAGGCTTCTGGAGCATCTGGGGGAGCAGTCAGTATCCCGAGGAGAAGTGCAGCGGGCCCGGCGGTTTACCTGTGTATTCCTGTCTGACTCAGAGTGGGCTGGAGAAGGAGGCGCCAGCGCCATCTTGGAATCAGACTGGCGCTGACCAAGTGAAGAAGTGCCCCAAATCGCCTCCGTAGTGGCCACCGACCGACCGCTTCTTGTCCCCTGCCTGGCTTTTCCCCATAGTGGCTGTAATGAAGTGGTTTAAAGCTGCGTAGGGTGTCCGGGAGCCAAAGGAGAGAGCGTCCTACAGCTCCATGGGCCGAGCCATGCCCCCTTAAAAAAGGTCGGTTAAACCACCATCCAATATAACTGGGGGTTTCCAGCGTGCCTCGTGGGACGAAAAGTGAACCGACGTTTAGCAATATTCAGATTCCCAGAGGAGTTACAAGAATTTTGAAAAAGACTGGAGTTACCAATGATAGAAATACCAAGGGGAGAAACTATACTTTGCCACAATTACCAGAATCTCTCTTCCAGTAGTGTTCTTTCTAGTTCTCCAACCCAATCCCTTGCACCTCATCTCAAAGAAGTATTCGAGCAATGAAGCTCTATTGGAAAGGGGAAAGGGAAAAGGGGAAAAGATAGAGAGATGGGGAAGGGGAAATGGAAGGAGGAGAGAGAACATGTCAACGAATATTTTAACTTATAATGTACGAGGATTAATGGATTTTAAGAGAGGTATAGTGATATTAGCTTGAGATTAAAATTTTAGTATGAATCCACAATTGGACAGCACATCACATGCACTGGTGAAGGAAAGCCATCAACTGAGGAAGGTGAAGAAGAAATTGTATCAAGCCCAGTTGGTGGATATATGGAGGGTACAACACCCGGGTGTTAAGGACTACTCATTTTATTCACCAGTGCATGGGACGTACTCTAGACTGGATTACATTATGGTAGATCATAGATTGCTGGAGTAAATAATTAAGACATCCATAGAAATAGTAACCCTATCGGATCTTGCCCCAGTAATAATGAGGATAAAGTTTAAATAGGATGTGCTAGCCAGACTGTTGGATAGCAGCACCTAGAACTCCCTGAACCCTAAGAGAAAAACAGGATAGAAACAGGACTCTAAACAAATAAGATGACATAATAAAAATTATGACAATGGTGGAACAGATTAAAGGGATAATAACAAAATATCTATGAAACATGTATCCAAAAATCTATAAAAATGCATGGAAAACAACATGTAAAAAATGTGCAAAAGTAAAAACACAAACATGCACCAAATTGAATATAACAGTAGTGAAAAATTATAAAAATGAAAAAACAGTCACTTGGGAAAAAATCCCATAACAATGACATAGCCACTAAACATAAAAATAAATGGATAGTGTCCAGCAAACGTACTCCAATCCCAACTGACGCCTTCTGAGGGGAAACGCGTCGGGTGCAGTCTGCTGCGTCGTCACCACGCACAGACCGCACTGCAGATTTTTGGATACATGTTTCATGGATATTTTGTTATTATCCCTTTAATCTGTTCCACCATTGTCATCATTTTATTTATGTCATCTTATTTGTTTAGATAGCACACTAGACCTGTTTCACAATAATGAAGATATAGATGATGGAAACCTCAATTAGGATAGGCAATTGGATATAAAACGAGGAACTGATACAAGAGAATGGAGGTAAAAAATAGGATAAATAAAGAACTACAACAATACTTCCTGTTTAACGAAACTCCAGGGATATCGGATGCCACAATTTGGGAAGCTCACAAGGCTTTCATAAGGAGTATCTTGATCTCCATTGGAGCAAAAAATAAATAAATAAACAACATCTAATGTGAAAAGATTAATTACAGAAACATACGAGTTAGAGCAAATACACAAAAATACACCAGAAGCAGAAATACAAGTCCTGGTAGATATGGAGATCTTTTGAACTTAAATTAATCCAGTAAAACTGAAATTTTAAGTTTATATATAAATAAGAAAGAAGAATTGGAGTTCCAAAAATAATTTCCATTTACCTGGTGGAATAAATACCTAAAATATCTGGGGATAAACTTAACATCATCACCAAAAAACTTATGTAAAGCAAACTATATACCATTACTGAATGAAATTAAAGCAGAAATAAAAAAATAAAACCGCTCTCATGGATGGAGCGAATTAATATGGTAAAGATGGTGATCGTTCCAAAAATCCTCTATATATTCCAGATCTACCAATTACCTCAGCCTATTAGGTCAGAAGAACTTCTTCCATTTGAGCGACAATGTAGTTAGCGGGTAAAGTCAAAGCATCGAATATCTCAGATT
The DNA here is from genome assembly GCF_965119305.1 of Pelophylax lessonae. Taxonomy (NCBI): domain Eukaryota; kingdom Metazoa; phylum Chordata; class Amphibia; order Anura; family Ranidae; genus Pelophylax; species Pelophylax lessonae. The sequence goes on along the minus strand of NC_138769.1, from coordinate 144,840,736 downwards.
TATAAAATACTAATGGAGATAGCGGAGCCAAAGATACCGCCATTCATGGAAAAATGGGAAAAAGATCTGGGGTCACAGTTGGAAGCCCAACAATTAGGCAAAGTCTTGAGAGCTGTCCACAATCTGGCTGTAGATATAAGTGCAACAGAGAGGAGCTATAAATGTCTGGCTAGGTGGTACATAACGCCAATTAAAGCACATAAATATCAGTCAGGAAAAATGCCATTATGTTGGAGAGGGTGCGATCTGAGGGGCACAATGGCGCACATAAGGTGGGAGTGCCCGAAGATACAGGTGCATTGGCAGAGTGTGCGGCAGGATATAAAGGGGATTACGGACATTGAGACTGACAACGACCCTTGGGTATATCTATTTCATAATACAAAAAGCCCAATAAGCACCTATAGGAATACAGTGTTGGCCCATTAAATAAATGCTGCAAAGAGGGTAATACCAAAAAAAATTGAGATCCAGAAAGCCCCACAATAAAAGGGTGGTTCAAAAGAATTGAATATATATATATATATCTATGAAATGGAATATCTGAGTAGTTGCGAAGAGGATCATGTAGAGAAGTTTAATATCACCTGGGAAGAATGGGTAAAATTCAAAATAATGAGGAAATATGCAGAGATAAGGGGTGATTAGAAGTGTATGGGGGGGGGGGAAAGGAGAGGAGAATATGGAGGAGAGTAAGAGAAGAAAGTAAGCGGTAAAGTATAGGTTGGGGGAGTAGGTAAGGGTAGGAAGGTGGCGGAGAAGGGATTTGAGGGGGATGTTTGTATAATAATATGAAATGGAATTTTAACTGTTATTATTTTTTTTTTGTATATGAAATAAGGATAAAAGTAATAATAATAATAAAAAAAAAGAACCCCCAAACATTAAATACAATATATATAATATATACACTACCGTTCAATAGTTTGGGGTCACCCAGACAATTTCATGTTTTCCATTTAAACTCACACTTTTATCCATCAAATGAGTTGCAAAATGAATAGAAAATATAGTCAAGACATTGATGAGGTTAGAAATAATTATTTTTATTTGAATTAATAATTTTGTCCAAACTTTGCTTTCATCAAAGAATTCTCCATTTGCAGCAATTACAGTCTTACAGACCTTTGGCATTCTAGCCGTCAATTTGTTGAGGTAATCTGAAGAAATTTTACCCCATGCTTTCTGAAACACCTCCCACAAGTTGAATTGGCTTGATGGGCACTTCTTACATAACATACGGTCAAGCTGCTCCCACAACAGCTCAATAGGGTTGAGATCTGGTGACTGCGCTGGCCGAATACTAGTTGACTGCTTCTTCCCAAAGAGTTCTTGCATAGTTTGTAGGTGTGCTTTAGGTCATTGTCCTTTTGTAGGAGGAAATTGGCTCCAATCAAGCGCTGTCCACAGGGTATGGCATGGTGTTACGAAATGGTGCAATCGTCTTCCTTATTCAAAATCCCTTTTACCTTGTACAAATTTCCCACTTTACCAGCACCAAAGCAGCCCCAGACCATCACATTACCTCCACCATGTTTGACAGATGGTGTCAGGCACTCCTCCAACATCTGTTCACTTGTTCTGCGTCTCACAAATGTTCTTCTGTGTGATCCAAACATCTCAAACTTAGATTCGTCTGCCCATAACACTTTTTTCCAATCATCCTCTGTCCAATGTCTGTTCTTTTGCCTATCCTAATCTTTTCCTTTTATTGGCCAGTCTCATGGCTTTTTCTTTGCCACTTTGTCTAGAATGCCAGTATCCCCCGAGTCACCTCTTTAATGTGGACGTTGAGACTGGAGTTTTGTGGGTACCATTTAATGAAGCTGTCAGTTGAGGACCTGTAAGGCATTTATTTCTCAAGCTAGAGACTCTAATGTACTTGCCCTCTTGCTTAGTTGTGCACCAGGGCCTCCCACTTATCTTTCTATTCTGGTTAGAGCCAGTTCGTGCTGTTCTCTAAGGGGAGTAGTACACACCGTTGTAGGAAATCCTGAGTGTCTTGGCAATTTCTCACATGGAATAGCCTTCATTTCTCAGAACAAGAATAGACTGTCGGGTTTCAGAAGAAAGTTCTCTTTTTCTGGCCTTTAAGAGTATAATCGAACCCACAAATGCTGATGCTCCAGATACTCAACTAGCTCAAAGGATGGCCAGTTTTATAGTTTCTCTAATCAGTACAACAGTTTTCAGCTGTGCTAACATAATTACACAAGGGTTTTGTAATCATCAATTAGCCTTTTAACACGATTAGCTAGCATAATGTACCATTAGAATGATTGTACAATTAGAGTGATGGTTGCTGAAAATGGGCCTCTGTACACCTACAGTGGGGATCGAAAGTTTGGGCACCCCAGGTAAAAATTTGTATTAATGTGCATAAAGAAGCCAGGGAAAGATGGAAAAATCTCCTAAAGGCATCAAATTACAGATTAGATATTCTTATAATATGTCAACAAAAGTTTGATTTTATTTCCATCATTTACACTTTCAAAATAACAGAAAACTAAAATATGGCATCTGCAAAAGTTTGGGCAACCTGCAGAGTTAATATCTTGTAATTCCCCCTTTGGCAAGTATCACAGCTTGTAAACGCTTTTTGTAGCCAGCCAAGAGTCTTTCAACTCTTGTTTGAGGTATCTTTGCCCATTCTTTCTTACAAAAGTCTTCCAATTCTTTGAGATTTCTGGGCTGTCTGTCAGGCACTTCTCTTTTAAGGTCTATCCATAGATTTTCAATTATGTTGAGGTCAGGAGATGGTGAAGCCCATGGCAAAACCTTCAGTTTACGCCTCTTGATGTAATCCCCCGTGGATTTCGAGGTGTGTTTAGGATCATTATCCATTTGTAGAAGCCATCCTCTCTTTAACTTTAGCTTTTTCACAGATGGCATCAAGTTACCATCCAAAATTTGCTGAAATTTTATTGAATCCATTTTTCCTTCTACTCGTGAGATGTTCCCTGTGCCACTGGCTGCAATACAACCCCAAAGCATGATTGATCCACCCCCATGCTTAACAGTTGGACAGAGGTTCTTTTCGTTAAATTCTGTGCCCCTTCTTCTCCAAACGTACCTTTGCTCATACAGGCCAAAAAGTTAAATTTTAACCTCATCGGTCCACAGAACTTGTTTCCAAAATGCATCAGGCTTGTCTATATGTTCATTTGCAAAGTTCAAACGCTGATTTTTGTGGTGAGGACGTAGAAGAGGTTTTCTTCTGATAACTCTTCCATGAAGACCATATTTGTACAAGTATCTCTTTATAGTGGAATAGTGTACCACAACTCCAGTGTCTGCCAGATCTTTCTGGAGGGATCGTGCAGTCAAACGTGGATTTTGAATTGTTTTTCTCACAATCCTACGAGCTGTTCTGTCTGATATTTTTCTTGGTCTTCCAGATCTTGCTTTAACTTCCACTGTTCCTGATGACTGCCATTTCTTAATTACATTCCGAACAGAGGATATTGACATCTGAAAACGTTTTGCTATCTTCTTATAGCCTTCCCCAGCTTTGTGAGCGTCAACTATTTTCAGTTTCAGTTTTCTAGACAACTGCTTAGAAGATCCCATGGTGCTGATTGTTGGGGCAAGGTCAGATGAGCCTGGGCATTTAAAACCTTTGAGATTGACATCGCCTGGTCTTCCCAGACGATGATTGAGAACAATCCACGACACTGGCAGGTCTCAGCCTTGCAAAGGGGGCAGTGCATGCTATAAATTCTGCAGGGTGCCCAAACTTTTGCAGATGCCATATTTTTGTTTTCTGTTATTTTGAAAGTGTCAATGATGGAAATAAAATCTAACTTTTGTTGACACATTATAAAAATGTCTAATCTGTAATTTGATGACTTTTGGAGGTTTTTCCATCTTTTCTTGGCTTCTTTATGCACATTAACCACTTCCCGCCCGCCCTATTACAAATTGACGGTGGGAATGTGGTTGAGTTATCCTGACCGGACGTCATATGACGGCGGCCAGGATAACAAGCTGCTGCGCGCTCCTGAGAGCGCGCACCACAGCGATCGGGCATGTAATGTGTCCCTCGGACACAGCGCATACCCGATCAGGGTAAACAGCCAATAAAATTGGCTGTATACCACGTGATCGGCTGTGTCCAATTTACAGCCGGTCACAATAATAACAATGAGAGCAGTTACTACTGATCTGAGCTGTTCTCCTCACACACACCGATCGTGGGAGGAGAACAGCAGAGATCAGTTACCTGTCAGTTACCTGTGAGTAAAAAAAAAAATATTTTTTACAGTAAAAAGTACACTACACAGCCCACCTCCCCCCCCCCCAATAAAGAGGACCTGTCACCAGTGTCACAGCCCATCTGTCAGAACATCTGGATCTGTCACCACATCTAGATCATCTGTCAGCACATCAAACAACCCGCCAGTACCCATCAGTACCGCCAGTACCCGCCAGTACCCGCCAATACCCACCAGTACCGCCAATACCCACCAGTACCGCCAATATCCACCAGTACCACCAATACCCACCAGTACCGCCAGTACCACCAGGACCCATCAGTACCAATCAGTACCGCCAGTATGACCAAAAGGCTTTTCACAGCACAGGAGGCATTTGAAATGCTAGCCATGTCAGGCGATGAGAGCGCCGGGGAGCTTGCATCATCCGATACTGGTTCGGAATATGAGCCAGTTTAGGATAGCGGATCAGACCTTGAATCCGAGGAGGAAACAGTCCGTCCTCCTAAAAGGATAAGGAGAGTAAGCCCAGAACACCATCCTACAACTAGCAGCACCAACACCACCGCAGCTAGACCCCAAGAAGAGGAGCCCAGTACCAGCACTGGAATAACGAGTGCAACCCGAAGAAGCCGGGCCCAAACCCACCTTCCCGATGCCCTGGCAAACCCCGTATGGTTGCCTGCCAGCTCAGGAACAGCTATAATCCCCCCTTTCACTGCACAGCCAGGTGTGCAGCCCAAAACTTCCAATTTTTCCCTATTAGATTATTTTTATTTGTTTTTTCCCCAAGATTTGCTGCAGTACATGGTGGACCAAACAAACCTTTACGCAGATCAATTTATTGCCTCCAACCCCAATTCTTCCTATGCCCGCATGTTCAATTGGCGCCGTCTTACAGTGGACGAATTTAAAATATTTTTGGGACTTACACTCAACATGGGGCTTTCTAAGAAGAATGAAGTCCATGCCTACTGGTCCTGCCACCCCATCTACTACATGCCTCTTTTTTCCGCTGTCATGTCCAGATCAGGGTATGACATGATCATGCGCTTCCTCCATTTCAATGACAATTCACAGTGCCCTCCCTGAGATCATCCCAACCACGACAAACTATATAAATTGCGCCCCCTAATAAATAATTTTTTACAAAAATTTGCGGAAGTGTATGTCCCAGACAAAAACATCTGTGTGGATGAATCCCTTATTCATTATACTGGCCGGCTGCATTTCAAGCAATACATCCCAAATAAGAGAGCCAGGTATGGGGTGAAAATGAACAAACTATGTGAGAGAGCCACTGGGTATGTCTATGCCTTTCGTGTCTATGAAGGCAAAGACTCCCAGCTCCAGCCCCCCGAATGCCCAACATACATTGGAACCAGTGGGAAAATTGTCTGGGACCTGGCATACTCCCTGTTCAAAAAAGGATACCATCTTTATGTAGACAATTATTACACCAGTCTTCCCCTTTTTCGTCACCTGTACCTGGAAAAAACCCTGGCCTGTTGTACCAGCAGAAAAAATAGGAAGGGATTCCCACAAACTTTGGTCCAAAAAAATCTACAGCAGGGGGAAACCGCATTTATGAGGAATGAGGAAGTGTTGGCCATGAAGTGGAGGGACAAGAAAGATGTTTACATCTTGTCCACCATCCACAATGACACCGTGGTGGAGATTCCCAGAAGACGTGGACCCATTACAAAGCCTGAATGCGTCCACGAATATAATTTGTTCATGGGGGGGGGTGAATTTAACCACTTGCCGACTGCCGATTTACGTTGGCAGTCAGCCCCTCACAGGCAAAGTGACATAGATCTACGTCGCTAGCCTGTGAGGGTCTAGGGAGTGAGCGCGCCGCCGGAGGCGCGCTCCCGCGTGGTCACGGACCCCCCCTGCGCGCGTGTGACCAGTGGACCCGATGTCCGCCGATCACTCTGCGATCGCCGCTGCAGAGGGAGAAAGTCAGGCGGCTAGTGTAAACAAGCCGCCTGTCATTCTCCCCTGTGTAGAAACTGTGATCACACGGTTCTACTATGTAGGACCGTTGATCACTGTTTCTACAGCTCAACCCACAGCCAATCACAGTTAAAATCACGCCCCTAGGGACACACACAGCCCCTCCCTCTCAAATAAAGTTAACCCCTTCACTACCAGTGTCATTTTGCAGTAACAGTGCATATGTATAGCACTGATTACTGCAGTAATGTCACTGGTACCCCAAAAGTGTCAAACATGTCAGTCAAGGGTCCGATCTGTCCGCCGCAATGTCGCAGTACCGCAAAACAAATCGCAGATCGCCGCCATTACGCGTTAAAAAAGAAAACAACAAAAATGACAAAAATCTTTCCCTTTGTTAGTAAACGCGATAACTTTTGCGCAAACCAATCAAAATACCCTTTTTGTGATTTTTTTTACCTAACATAGGTAGCATAAAACAAATTGGCCGAAAATGTTAAAAAATGTAGATTTTTACATTTTTTTGGGGGGGAATTTCATATAAAAATATGTGAAAAATATTGCTATTTTTGCAAAATTGACGCTCTTTTTTTGTTTATAGCGCATGATCAAAAAATCGCACAGATGATCAAATACCACCAAAAGAAAGCTCTGTTTGTGGGGAAAAAAGGACGTCAAATTCGTTTAGGTACAGCGTCACACGACCGCGCAATTGTCCGTTAAAGTCATGCAGTGCCGAATCGCAAAATACCCCCTGGTCAAGAAGGGGGTAAAATCTTCCGGGGCTTAAGTGGTTAAATGACCAGATGCTGCAGCCCTTCTTATCAACCAGAAGGTCCCGTTACTGGTACAAAAAAGTTGCATTTTACTTTTTTCATATGGCCATGTACAATTCCTTTGTCTGCCATCAAAAAACACCAGGAAACCAACACCTCCACTACCTCAAGTACATTGAAGAAATCATCACTGCCCTAATATACCAACAAGGACCGGCCACTGCAAGCATTCGCTCGGATTGTGTGAGTAGACTTCACGAGCTACATTTTCCCTATAGTGTTCCCCCCACAGAATCAGGAAGAAGGCGCCAAAAGAGATGTCGTGTGTGCAGCAGAAATGGAATTAGAAGAGACACAAGTTTTCATTGTCCCGACTGTCCCTCCCAACCTGGCCTATGCATTGGAGATTGCTTCAAAATCTACCATACAGCTATAAGATTTTAGATCCCCCTAATTTTAAGACTGCCATTTCCCATTTTGAAATACCCGTCCAGATCATTTGCCTGCTACCATGTTTCTACGTTACCAGACCCTGGCCTGTTTACCGACGATGCATTTGCCTGCCGTTTTAAAAACCACGTTTCTGAAATCCACGTGCACCGACCTCAGCCTGTTTACCGACGATGCCTTTGCCTGCCGTTTTAAAAACCACATTTCTGACATCCACGTGCACCGACCTCAGCCTGTTTAGCGATTATGCCTTTGCCTGCCGTTTTAAACCAAGTTTCTGACTTCCAAGTGTACCGACCCGGCCTGCTAATCAACCATGCTTTTTGCCTGCCACTTGGACTGATCCTTTGCCCTTCTACTTCAGTAGACAGGGGTCTCACACATATGTGAGGGGCTTCAGAAGAGAGTTTGGAGTATAGAAAAAACGTTTTTGGTTTTCTGTGTTCCCATAACAGGGTCTGGAGTCCGGAGGCTTCAAATCGATTTGGGTGGGAGAAGCCTCTACCCCTGTCCCCATTCTTTCCTGACAGAGGCCTAAGCGTGATGGTCCTTCCTGCTGCCTGGATCAATATTTTGGCTGTGTTGAACATATCGCTGCATATAATGACCCAGGACTTTATAGACCACATCTCTGCCTGCTACCTGGACCAATGCTTGGCTGTGCTAACACTATCCCTGCTTGCTGCCTGTAATGACTATGGACAGTATCCCTGCTTGCTGCCTGTAATGACTATGGACAGTATCCCTGCTTGCTGCCTGTAATGACTATGGACAGTATTCCTGCCTGCTGCCTGTAATGACTATGGACAGTATTTCTGCCTGCTGCCTGTCCGATTGCTTTTGCTGTCACGGACCACATCCCTGCCTTCTACCTGGATGCTCACCTCTGTGGACCACTACTAAAACCACAGGTAATCTTTTGTTTACCCTTTGCTCAGCAGAATATATTTTGGGGTGTAATTGGTATGTACATGCTGTGTGTCAGAAATATGAAGGGCCTTCAAAAATGTAATAGGTTGTCAGGAAATTAGATGTAAAATGCATGCTCCTAGAACGTCTGAAGGTGTCTACTTGGATGTTGGGTCTCGGTTTATGGCCAGGCGGTGTAAAAGTCTCACACATATGGTATCGCCATACTCAGGAAGAGTGGCAGAATGTATTTTGGGGTGTCATTTTTGCTATGTACATGCTATGTGTTACAAATATCCTATAAATCGACAACTTTGTGTAAAAAAAATAGGTTTTCATTTTTTTCCCACATTTTCCAAAAACTTGTGGAAAAAAATGACATGTTCAAAAAACTCACAATGCCTCATAGAATATACGTTGGAGTGTTTTCTTTCCAAAATGGGGTCATTTTGTGGGCAATTCCATTTTCTTGGTGCTCCAGGGCCTTCAAAAGTGTGATAGGTAGTCAGAAAATTATGTGTGTAATTTATGCTCCTAGAATGCCTGGCGGTGCTGCTTGGATGTTGAGTCTCTTTATGTGGCCAGGCTGTGTAAAAGTCTCACATATGTGGTATCGCCATACTCAGGAGGAGTGGCAGAATGTATTTTGGGGTGTAATTTTTGCTATGTACATGCTGTGTGTTAGAAATATCCTATAAATTGACAACTTTGTGTAAAAAAAAATAGGTTTTCATTTTTTTCCCACATTTTCCAAAAACTTGTGGAAAAAAAAATGACATGTTCAAAAGACTCACAATGCCTCATAGAATATACGTTGGACGGTTTTCTTTGCAAAATGGGGTCATTTTGTGGGCAATTCCATTGTCTTGGTGCTCCAGGGCCTTCAAAAGTGTGATAGGTAGTCAGAAAATTATGTGTGTAATTTATGCTCCTAGAATGCCTGGCGGTGCTACTTGGATGTTGAGTCTCTTTATGTGGCCAGGCTGTGTAAAAGTCTCACACATGTGGTATCGCCATACTCAGGAGGAGTGGCAGAATGTATTTTGGGGTGTCATTTTTGCTATGTACATGCTATGTGTTAGAAATATCCTATAAATTGACAACTTTGTGTAAAAAAAATAGGTTTTCATTTTTTTCCCACGTTTTCCAAAAACTTGTGGAAAAAAAATGACACGTTCAAAAGACTCACAATGCCTCATAGAATATACGTTGGAGTGTTTTCTTTCCAAAATGGGGTCATTTTGTGGGCAATTCCATTGTCTTGGTGCTCCAGGGCCTTCAAAAGTGTTATAGGTAGTCAGAAAATTATGTGTGTAATTTATGCTCCTAGAATGCCTGGCGGTGCTACTTGGATGTTGAGTCTCTTTATGTGGTTAGGATGTGTAAAAGTCTCACACATGTGGTATCGCCATACTCAGGAGGAGTAGCAGAATGTATTTTGGGGTGTCATTTTTGCTATGTACATGCTATGTGTTAGACATATCCTATAAATTCATAACTTTGTGTAAAAAAAAATAGGTTTTCATTTTTTTCCCACATTTTCCAAAAACTTGTGGAAAAAAATGACACGTTCAAAAGACTCACAATGCCTCATAGAATATACGTTGGAGTGTTTTCTTTCCAAAATGGGGTAATTTTGTGGGCAATTCCATTGTCTTGGTGCTCCAGGGCCTTCAAAAGTGTGATAGGTAGTCAGAAAATTATGTGTGTAATTTATGCTCCTAGAATGCCTGGCGGTGCTACTTGGATGTTGAGTCTCGTTATGTGGCCAGGCTGTGTAAAAGTCTCACATATGTGGTATCGCCATACTCAGGAGGAGTGGCAGAATGTATTTTGGGGTGTAATTTTTGCTATGTACATGCTATATGTTATAAATATCCTATAAATTGACAACTTTGTGTAAAAAAAATAGGTTTTCATTTTTTTCCCACATTTTCCAAAAACTTGTGGAAAAAAAATGACATGTTCAAAAGACTCACAATGCCTCATAGAATATAAGCTGGAGTGTTTTCTTTCCAAAATGAAGTCATTTTGTGGGCAATTCCATTGTCCTGGCCAGTCAGGGCCTTCAAAAGTGTGATATGTAGTCAGAAAGTTATAAGTGTATTTATGCTCCTAGAACGATTGAAGGTGCTCCCTGGACATTGGGCCTCTGTATGTGGCCAGGCTGTGTAAAAGTCTCACACATGTGGTATCTCCATACTCAGGAGGAGTGGCAGAATGTATTTTGGGGTGTCATTTTTGCTGTGTAACTGCTTTGTGTTAGAAATAGTTTGTAAATTGACAACTTTGTGGGGAAAAAAAAGAAAAAACAATGTTTTTCTTCATTTTCCCAAGAATTGTGGGAAAAAATTAAAACTTCAAAAAACTCACCATGCCTCTTACTAAATACCTTGGACTGTCTACTTTCCAAAAAGGGGTCATTTGGGGGGTATTTGTACTGTTCTGACATTTTAGGGCCTCAAGAAAGGAGATAGGCCGTTAGTACATCAGGTGTGATCAATTTTCAGGAATTGGTACCATAGCTTCTAGACTCAATAACTTTCACACAGACTAAATAATATACACTAATATGGGTTATTTTTACTAGAGATAAGTAGCAGTATACATTTTGGCCAAAATGTGTGAAGAAAAATTAATTTTTTGCAAAAGTGTTTTTTTTTTTTAATTTTTGCTATTTTTTTGCTTATATCACAAAAAAATAAAAAACCCAGTTGTGATCAAATACCACCAAAAGAAAGCTCTATTTATGTGAAAAAAATGATAAAAATTTTGTTTGGTTACAGTGTAGCATGACTGAGCAATTGTCATTCAAAGTGTGAGAGCGCTGAAAGCTGAAAATTGGTTTGGGCAGGAAGGGGGTCTAACTGCCCTGTATTAAAGTGGTTAATACAAATTTTTACCTGGGGTGCCCAAACTTTCGATCCCAACTGTATATAGATATTCCATTAAAAATCAGCCGTTTCCAACTAGAATAGTAATTTACCACATTAACTAACTAACATGTCTAGACTGTATTTCTGATTAATTTAATGTTATCTTCATTGAAAAAAACAGTGCTTTTCTTTAAAAAATAAGGACATTAACATAACGGTAGTGCATCATTTTTTTTTTTTTTTAGCAAAGACTCTGGAGAATAAAATGGCGGTCATTGCAATATTTTATGTCACATGGTATTTTACTGAATTTAAAAATAACTAAATAGTTAAGTTAGCCCAATTATTGTGTATATTAGGAAAGATGATGTCATGCCGAGTAAATTGATACCTAACATGTTAGGGTTTAAAATTGCGCACATTAGTGGAATGGCAACAAACTACAGTACTTAAAAATCTCCATAGGCAACGCTTTAAAAACATTTTAACAGTTACCAGTTTGGAGTTACAGAAGTGTTCTTTTGCTAGAAGATTTGCTCCCTCTCTGATGATCGCGGCGATACCTCACATGTGGGATTTGAACACTGTTTACATTTGCGGACGCGACTTATGTATGTGTTTTCTTTGGTGCACGAGCAGTGACCGGTACATGTAAGTGGATTTTTTTCCAAAAAAATTGTGTTTAGAAAAAAAAAAACGCAGCGCAAGTACCATGTGGCATAAAAAATCGTGACATTCACCAGGGCCTCTGCTTACTGTAATCTTTGCTAGCCATCTGACTTAACCACTTGCCGACCGCCACGGACCCCCCCCCCCCCGCGCGTGTGACCAGCGGACCCGATCGTCCGCCGGTCACTCGTAATCGTCGGTGGAGAGGGAGAAAGGCAGGCGGCTAATGTAAACAAGCCACCTGTCATTCTCCCCTGTGTAGGAATAGTGATCATATGGTTCTACTATGTAGGACTGTTGATCACTGTTCCTACACCTCAAGCCACAGCCAATCACAGTTAGAATCACGCCCCTAGGGACACACATAACCCCTCCCTCTCAAAAAAAGTTAACCCCTTCACTGCCAGTGTACTTTTACAGTAACAGTGCATATTTATAGCACTGATTACTGTAGTAATGTCACTGGTAACCCCAAAAGTGTCAAAAATGTCAGTCAAGGGTCCGATCTGTCCGCCGCAATGTCGCAGTACTGCAAAAAAAATCGCAGATCACCACCATTACGCGTTAAAAAAACAACAAAAATGACAAAAATCTTTCCCTTTGTTAGTAAATGCGATAACTTTTGCGCCATCCAATCAAAATACGCTTTTTGCAATTTTTTTTACCAAACATATGTAGCATAAAACAAATTGGCCGAAAATGTTAAAAAATTTTGATTTTTACATTTTTTTTGGGGGGGGGGGGAATTTCATATAAAAAAATGTGAAAAATATAGTTATTTTTGCAAAATTGACGCTCTTTTTATGTTTATAGCGCATGATCAAAAAAATCGCACAGGTGATCAAATACCACCAAAAGAAAGCTCTGTTTGTGGAAAAAAAAGGACGTCAAATTCGTTTAGGTACAGCGTCGGACGACCGAGCAATTGTCCGTTAAAGTCGCGCAGTGCCGAATCGCAAAATAGGCCCTGGTCAGGAAGGGGGTAAAATCTTTCGGGGCTTAAGTGGTTAATACCTGCTACTAGTAGTTGAGTTTTGGGACTACCTAAGGCCTTGCCAAATACCCTAAGCTTGTCTCTTCACTGCAATGCTGTTGCAATGTGTCTAATTCTAGACACTTCCTGTTAAACGTGATGCTGTACACACCACCTTGAATTTAGATGACCAGCCTGTTGCTGTCCATAGTCTGGGGTCCTTTAAAGCTTCTAAGACCACCAACACTTTTTCTGTGCACCTGCTCTTCAAAGTCTTCCTTTATGGAGACTGGAAACATCCGGACAGAATGCTTACTCCTACCTTCAGGTATTTGTTAGCCTTGTACCATTTCAAAGAGGACTTTTTAAAAAGTAGATTGCCCTAATCTATAGATCCAGTATTGTCCCATCTTAACAAAATAACCTCCGTTCCACTGCATGATACATCTACCTTCAAGAATCCACCAATAAGCAGTTGGAGGCCCTTCTTTAGAGTTATGTTCTCACTAGTGGTCCTACTCTTCACCCTTCATCTGTCAGGCACTGACTGACTGGTCTAAAAATATTGGCATAAACCTTTTAGTGTTAATGATCCCATGATCATAGAACATTTGGATAGGTAGTTGTAGCCCTTATCCATTGGAGCTTTCCAGTCTTTTTTTTCTGCATAAGTCATCTGCCATTCCACATACAGAGCATACTTTGGTCAAAGTGTTGAACCAAGAAATCTGCATCTAAAAAAAAAGATTGATCCTCATCTCCCTCAAAGAGCTCTTTGGGTCTACCCTGGATGCCATCCCTAAGATTACTACAGGCTGCTCCAGTACCCATGTTCCTCAGCCAGAGTCATCCAAGCCCTCAGACAAATCTTGAGATAAATGAAGGGTGGCACTCACATTTGGTGAAATTGTAAAAACATCTATCCTGTGGAAACCATTCATAGCTCAGCAGAGTCGCAGCTGGGTCTCTATAATCAGGCTGTAGGAGTCGCTAAGAGAGGACATCCGAAGGTGCTGTGGATGGTGGCAGGTTAGCCGCAAGATGGAGACAGCAGGAGACTCTGGAGATCAGCTGAGGGGATGTACTGAGGGGATGGAGGTCCGGTTGACAGGCTGTGGTGTCTCCGCTGATGGAGACTGAGAATGGTGACTGATCAGCCACATGGCAGGAGTCTGTACCAGTAGCAATCACCTAGCTGGGTACAGCGCAGAGATGGTAGGGCTGATGTCCAAGAGTAAACCAGGGCTAGAATCGGAAAAGTGAGGTGGCAGTGTTCCAAGACTCGCAAGTTCCAAGAAGAGGCCGTGGGGGGCGTGGAGCCATAGCTTCGTGTTTGGGGTCAACAAGGACCGCCCCTTTCTCAAACCATGCAGACCAATGGGCTTGAGTGCTTATAAAGCCAAAAGGGGAGGGGGTTAACAAGGCTATGCAAAACAAAAAAAAGGGGGAGAACTGGGTAATCTAATTTGAACCTGACAGATCTGCTGTTAAGTGTTTACCTTCTGGCATAACACAATTTAGAAGTTTTCAAAAAAGAAACAAAAAAGGAAAGGGACAAATTTATTACTAGTGGTTTTAGTTATGATGCGGAAGGATCATTAAATGATAGTCAGAATGGGGTATGTTGAATTGTGGCAGTTGCACAAAGGACAAAAGCCTAAAAAACACTTTTGGACATTTTTGTATAGATGGATAAATGTTTTTTTGGGAAACAATTCAATAAAAGAGAAAATTTAAAAAATGGGAAGGATAATAACAAATGGATGATGGAATATATGTCAGAAAAGTGCATATCAAGTTATGTTAGGTACCTGTTAGGTAAAGTCTGAATTTTTCAGGCGAAAACGTAGTCAGAGATCAGGACGGCAACAGGAAGTGCTGCTATTTAATGGTTGGTTAAATTGTACATTGTTCACAGCTGGTTAAATTGTACATTGTTCGCAGCTGGCAGCAGGTGGAGCTAGTGAGTCCAAAAGTAAAGCATCAGGCTGGAAAATCACTGCAAAAACTCCAGAGCTTCTTTTTGGCACAACAGATAAGGCTGCAAGCTACGAAACAGGGAACCTCCCCGTACAAAGGACACCCAGGTACATGACAGGACCCCCTCCGGTGGGCCTAGCGAGGCTTAGCAGGAAAAGAGGCATGAAAGTCTCGGATGAGAGCAGGGGCATGCAAATCTTTAGCTGGAACCCAGGAACGGTCTGTGATGGGGTATCCTTTCCAATGAACCAGATATTGTAGGCCACGACCCCGTCTTCTAGAATCCAGAATCTTAGAGACTTCAAACTCATGTTGGCCATCAACAAGAACAGGAGGAGGTAGTTGTTAAGTTCTGGAGTAACGATTGAAGATTGCCCTTT
This sequence comes from Pelophylax lessonae, assembly GCF_965119305.1. NCBI lineage: Eukaryota > Metazoa > Chordata > Amphibia > Anura > Ranidae > Pelophylax > Pelophylax lessonae. The sequence continues at coordinate 144,825,550 of NC_138769.1, read as the reverse complement.
TAACCGGTTGCCGACCGCCGCATGACTATATACTGCGGCGGTCAGCCCCGGCCAGGCAGAGTGACGTATGGATACGTCACTCGCCTGTCACTGACTTGCGAGCCAATTGCGGGCGGGCGCGCGCCCTCCGAGGCGCGCCCGCCGCGGATCGTTCACAGACAAGTCAGTGCGTGTGACCAGCGGACTCGATGTCTGCCGGTCACACTACGATCGCTCCTGTGAAGGGAGAAAGGCGGAGCGGCTTATGTAAACAAGCTGCCCGTCATTCTCCCTGGTGTAAAAATGAAGATCAGACGGTTCTACTATGTAGAACCGTTGATCTTTGTTTTTACACCAATAGCAATGTCCCTGCACAGTTAGAAACACGCCCCTAGGACACACTTAACCCCTCCCTGTCCAATAAAGTTAACCCCTTCCCTGCCAGTGTCATTTTTGCAGTAACAGTGCATATACAGGTCCCTCTCAAAAAATTAGCATATTGTGATAAAGTTCATTATTTTCTGTAATGTACTGATAAACATTAGACTTTCATATATTTTAGATTCATTACACACAACTGAAGTAGTGCAAGCCTTTTATTGTTTTAATATTGATGATTTTGGCATACAGCTAATGAAAAACCAAAATTCCTATCTCAAAAAATTAGCATATTTCATCCGACCAATAAAAAAAAAGTGTTTTTAATACAAAAAAAGTCAACCTTCAAATAATTATGTTCAGTTATGCACTCAATACTTGGTCGGGAATCCTTTTGCAGAAATGACTGCTTCAATGCGGCGTGGCATGGAGGCAATCAGCCTGTGGCACTGCTGAGGTGTTATGGAGGCCCAGGATGCTTCGATAGCGGCCTTGAGCTCATCCAGAGTGTTGGGTCTTGCGTCTCTCAACTTTCTCTTCACAACATCCTACAGATTCTCTATGGGGTTCAGGTCAGGAGAGTTGGCAGGCCAATTGAGCACAGTAATACCATGGTCAGTAAACCATTTACCAGTGGTTTTGGCACTGTGAGCAGGTGCCAGGTCATGCTTTTCAGCAGATGTAAGCATGAAGTGCTCCAAAATCTCCTGATAGCTAGCTGCATTGACCCTGTCCTTGAAAAAACACAGTGGACCAACACCAGCAGCTGACATGGCACCCCAGACCATCACTGACTGTGGGTACTTGACACTGGACTTCAGGCATTTTGGCATTTCCCTATCCCCAGTCTTCCTCCAGACTCTGGCACCTTGATTTCCGAATGACATGCAAAATTTGCCTTCATCCGAAAAAAGTACTTTGGACCACTGAGCAACAGTCCAGTGCTGCTTCTCTGTTGCCCAGGCCAGGCGCTTCTGCCGCTGTTTCTGGTTAAAAAGTGGCTTGACCTGGGGAATGCGGCACCTGTAGCCCATTTCCTGTACACGGTGGCTCTAGATGTTTCTACTCCAGACTCAGTCCACTGCTTCCGCAGGTCCCCCAAGGTCTGGAATCGGTCCTTCTCCACAATCTTCCGCAGGGTCCGGTCACCTCTTCTCATTGTGCAGCGTTTTCTGCCACCCTTTTTCCTTCCCACAGACTTCCCACTGAGGTGCCTTGATACAGCACTCTGGGAACAGCCTATTCGTTTAGAAATTTCTTTCTGTGTCTTACCCTCTTGCTTGAGGGTGTCAATGATGGCCTTCTGGACAGCAGTCAGGTCGGCAGTCTTACCCACGATTGCGGTTTTGAGTAATGAACCAGGCTGGGAGTTTTTAAAAGCCTCAGGAATCTTTTGCAGGTGTTTAGAGTTAATTAGTTGATTCAGATGATTCGGTTAATAGCTCGTTTAGAGAACCTTTTCATGATATGCAAATTTTTTGAGATAGGAATTTTGGTTTTTCATGAGCTTTATGCCAAAATCATCAATATTAAAACAATAAAAGGCTTGCACTACTTCAGTAGTGTGTAATGAATCTAAAATATATGAAAGTCTAATTTTTATCAGTACATTACAGAAAATAATGAACTTTATCACAATATGCAAATTTTTTGAGAGGGACCTGTATATAGCACTGATTACTGCAGTAATGTCACTGGTACCCCCAAAAGTGTCAAAAATGTCAGTCAAGGGTCCGATCTGTCCGCCGCAATGTCGCAGTACCGCAAAAAAAATCGCAGATCGCCGCCATTACGCGTTAAAAAAAAACCCACCAAAAATGACAAAAATCTTTCCCTTTGTTAGTAAACGCGATAACTTTTGCGCAAACCAATCAAAATACGCTTTTTGTGATTTTTTTTACCAAACATATGTAGCGTAAAACAATTTGGCCGAAAATGTTAAAAAATTTTGATTTTTAAATTTTTTTGGGGGGGAATTTCATATAAAAAAAAGTGAAAAATATTGTTATTTTTGCAAAAATTACGCTCTTTTTTTGTTTATAGCGCATGATCAAAAAATCGCACAGGTGATCAAATACCACCAAAAGAAAGCTCTGTTTGTGGGAAAAAAAGGACGTGAAATTCGTTTAGGTACAGCGTCACACGACCGCGCAATTGTCCGTCAAAGTCACGCAGTAAAAAATCGCAAAAAAAACCCTGGTCTTTTAGCAGCCAAATCCTCCGGGGCTTAAGTGGTTAAGGAGAGAAACATGGAACACAGGGTGTATCCGGAGAGAGGAGGGCAATTTCAACCGATAGGAGACTGGTCCGACTCTAGCAAATACTCTAAAAGGACCAATGAATCAAGGCCCAATTTGGTAGATGGTTGCTTCAGTCTTAGATATTTGGTAGACAGCCAAACTCTGTCCCCCCCCCCCCCCCCCGCATATGGAGGTATATGGCACCTTTGTCTATTGGAGAAACGTTCATATCTGCCTGCTGACTTCCGTAGCAATAAGCAAATCTTTTTCCAGTTTAGCAAGATATTCTTCACCCATTTATCTGCTGCTGGTACACTGGATGAAGGCTGAAGTAATGGAAAGGTCTGAGGGTGATATCCCAGGGCTGCGTAGAATGGTGTGGTATGTAGGGCACTGTGCCAACGAGAGTTAATGGTGAATTCAGCCAAAGGGCAAATACTTAGATCATTTGGAGTGTAACGAGTTGATGTGATGCCGAAGATAGGTTTCAAGGGTCTGGTTTGACCATCTGTTTGCGGGTGATGTGAGGTCGAGATTGAGAATGTTACTCCCAGTTTCTTACAAAACGCTCTCCAGAATCGGTAAATGAACTGAGATCCGCAGTCTGAGACGATATTGGTAGGTATCTCATGATGTTTTACAACATGAGAAAGGAAGAGGGTGGACAGAGCTTCCTCTGTAGGTAATCTAGAGAGTGGTACAAAATGAGACATTTTTGAAAAGCGATCCACTATGACCCATGTAGCAGTCATGTCATCAGATTTGGGTAACTCTGTAATGAAGTCCATAGTTAAATGGGTCCAAGGCTGGCAAGTGGCAGGAAGCGGTTGGAATAGCCCAGCAGGCAATGTGCGAGGTACTTTATTAGCAGCACAGGTTGTACAGGCAGCCACATAGTCTGTAACATCTCTTTTTATATGAGGCCACCAAACATGACGCTGCAAGGTCTTAAGAGTGATTGTGACACCAGGATGACCAGATAACATTCCATCATGTGCCCAGAGGAGTGCAGGTTTCCTGAGGCTGGGGGCTACAAACAGGTGACCTGGTGGTACTTTCAGCCCTTGAGGAACACGATTCTGGGTTTCCTGTAACTGTTGGGAAACAGCTGCAGAGATCTGTGCGACAATCTTGTGAGGTGGAATTATATATTGTTCGGTAGGTTGACCTTCTTCATTAGTAACAAACTGTCTGGAAAGAGCATCTGCTTTCCTGTTCTTATGCCCAGGGACATAGGAAAGGACAAAATTAAAAAGGCAGAAGAACAGAGCCCATCGAGCTTGACATGAATTCAAACGTTTAGCAGTCTGAAGATACAGCAGGTTTTTATGGTCGGTGAGGATAAAAAAAGGCTTTAGAGCCCCTTCCAGAAGATGTCGCCATTCGGTTAATGCAAGTTTTATAGCCAGTAGTTCTCGATTCCCAACATCGTAATTCATCTCCACAGGAGAAAACCTTTTAGAAAAAAAACACCACTGGATGAATCTTACCGGTCTTAGGTTGTCTCTGGGACAGCACAGCACCTGCTCCTACCTCAGAGGCGTCCACCATAACTATGTACTGGAGATCAGGGTTTGGATGCTGAAGAATTGGAGCCTTGCTGAACATACCTTTTAAAAGCTGGAAAGCTGATTCTGCTTCTGAGGGCCACAGTTTGCAATTGGTGCCTTTCCTAGTCATAGCAGTAAGGGGGGCAGCTATGGAGGCAAAACCAATGCTGTATCTTGGCCTAGGCCAACAAGGCCCAGGCCTAGGGCAGCACTTTGCAGGGGGGCAGCAAAAAAGCTGCACCCCGGACAAAAAAAAAACAGCCTTCTCCCGGCTCCCACATGAAAAGGGTACCCACCGGCTTGTGCTACACTTTTAGTATAGGGCCAGTCGAATTAGGCTGGAGGGCAGGGTCCAGGAGGAAAATCACTCTGGCACCCCCGTAAAACGGTCACACTGCTGCCTCCCAGTATGATAATACCGGCCGGTGAGGACATTCGGACAGACCACAGGCCACCAACCACACTTAATACAACTAGCCCGACGTCCGCCAATGCTAATAAGTGTGGCTGATGGGCAGTAATGAGACTGCACTGATGGGCACTGATAAGGCGGTACTGATGAGGCTACACTGGTGGTCACTGATAGACTGTGGTTGTGGTCTGTGGATTACAGATGTCAGGATGGGTCATAAACAGGAAGGGGTGTGTCCTTTACAGGAAGAGGTGGGTCATATTTAAATTAGGGGGTGCACAAGTTTACTCAGGCCTAGGGCAGCACAAAATCTAAATACACCACTGGGCAAAACCCTTGATGAAACGCCTGTAGTAATTTGCAAATCCCAGAAAGCTTTGGAGTCCCTTCAAAGTGGTCGGTTGGGACCATTGCAAGACAGCAGAAAGTTTCTGTGGGTCCATTTGAAAACCGACACTATTGATGATGTATCCAAGAAAAGATATCTGGTTTTGATGAAAACTGCACTCCCCAATCTTTGCATAAAGGTGGTTTTCTCTCAGCCGCTGTAATACTTGCCTTACATGTGAGCAGTCCTCAAGTTGAGTCTTGGAAAAAATTAAGATATCATCCAGGTAGATTATCACAAAACTGTTGCTGAAGTCATGAAAAATGTCATTCATGAAACGTTGGAAGACAGCAGGAGCGTTACAGAGTCCAAATGACATAACCAGATTCTCATAGTGCCCATTGCTGGTGTTGAAAGCTGTCTTCCAATCATCTCCCTCTCTAATTCAAACTAGATTATAAGCCCCTCGGAGGTCAAGTTTAGTGAAGATAATGGCTCCCTTAAGCACATCAAATAACTCCAGAATAAGAGGCAACGGGTAGGAGTCTTTCACAGTGATCTGATTTAACCCTCGATAGTCTATGCATGGTCGAAGACCCCCATCCTTCTTTTCAACAAAGAAAAAACCTGCCCCTACTGGAGAAGAAGAGGGTTGAATAAAACCTCTTTACAAGTTGTCCTTGACATATTCCTCCATGGACTTTTGTTCAGGCAAAGACAGGGGATATGTCCTTCCTTTGGGAAGAGGTGCTCCAGGGATCAGATTAATCGCACAGTCAAAAGAAAGATGTGGAGGTAAAACCTCCGCCTTTCTCTTGCAAAACACATCTGAAAATTCATAGTATTCAGGAGGCAAGGTAGGAGGGATGGCCACGGAAGCCAACAGACAAACAGAAAGTCTTGTGGGTCGAGATAAACAGTTCAAATAACAGAAAGACCCCCAAGAGGTTAATTCTCCCTTTACCCAATCAAAGGAATGGTTGTGTTGTTGTAACCAAGGGTAGCCAAGGATAATAGGCAGAAGTGGGGAATCTACAAGAGACAGGAAGATTTCCTCTTTATGGAGTGCGCCTACCTGAAGGGTGATAGTGGTGGTCTCAAACTTGACAAGGCCATCTCCCAACGGCTGTCCATTCAGGGTGGTAATGCTAGGGGTCTAGACTTTGGAACAAATGGGATGTTATTTTCTTTAGCAAAATTGTAATCCAAGAATATACCAGCGGCTCCTGAATCTACAAAAGCCTCACAGGAGACAAGTTTAGAGGCTAAGTGGAAGATTGCGGGTACAGTAGTCTTGGTTTTGGAGGAAGTACTTATATGGTCTAACCCAGCTCCTCCGACACTGGTTAGACCCTGACTTTTACTGGACGGGCTGGACAACCAGATAGCAAATGTCCTTTAAGTCCACAGTATAAGCATAAGCCCAATGCACGCCTCCTCTGTCTCTCCGATTCTGAGAGGTGGAGATGGCTGACTTCCATGGGTTCCACAGGAGACTTGGATTCAACAGAAATTTCAGGTTCAGGCTGAGGTGGTGCTTGGAAGTTAGGGCCAAGCGATATACCAGCCTTGGAAGCTTACGAGTTCTGAGTCTCTCCTGGCACCTTTCATGATACCGGAGATACAGACGAACACACAACTCTATGAATTTTTCAAGATCTTCTGGGTAGTCCTTATAGACCAATTCATCCTTAATGCGATCTGTAAGACCTTTACAGAAAGCTGCACGTAATGCCCCTGAGTCCCATTTGGTCTCAGCCGCCAGGGTACGGAACTCAATAGCATACTGTGCCACAGTCCTGTTACCTTGTTGTATATCCTAAAGTGAGCACTCAGCTGCAGAAGCTCTATCTAACTTGTCAAATACAGTCTGAAGAGAAACCAGAAATCTATCAGCATCTTGCAGCACAGGGTCATTGCGTTCCAGGTAAGGAGAGACCCATGCCAGGGCTTTCCCTTTTAACAATGAAATTACAAATGTCACTTTGGCAGAAAAAGTACTGAAAGCCCCAGGGTTGTTGCGGAAGTGCAAATGACAAACGTTTAAAAAACCTCTGCAGTCCTCGGTGTCACCACCAAACTTTTCAGGTAAGGGAAGTTTGAGGGGCACAGAAGAGGTGGGTTGGATTGGAGCAGGAGTCTGGACAGATACAGAGGAGCCAGGCAAACAGGATTTTAGCATAGCACAAAGTTCATCTAGCTTAGCGTCCAGAGAAGAAATATGCTGTTCATGAGCTCAAATCAATTGTCCCTGATGCGTAAGCACCTTAACAATCTCAGCAGGGTCCACTGACATTATGGCCCGTTTTTTATGTTAGGTACCTGTTAGGTAAAGTCCGAAGTGGAGTTTGAGTGCTGAGGATTCAGGCGAAAACGTAGTCAGAGATCAGGCCGGCAACAGATCGGGCAAAGCGGTATCCAAACGTAATCCAAAGAATGGTCAGGCAGGCAGAAGTCATACACAAGCTGGCAATGAAGTACATATTCGGCAGGCTGAAGAGGGGTCAAGAATACAGGCAAAAGTTCATACACGATAGTCAGTAAAAGAGCAAACAGCCCAAAACAAACGGGCATTGAGGAACAGAAAGTGCTGCTATTTAAAGGCTGGTTAAATTGTACATTGTTCACAGCTGGTTAAATTGTACATTGTTCGCAGCTGGCAGCAGGTGGAGATAGTGAGTCCAAAAGTAAAGCATCAGGCTGGAAAATCACTCCAAAAACTCCAGAGCTTCTTTGTGGAACAACAGATAAGGCTGCAAGCTACGAAACAGGGAACCCCCTGGTTCAAGGACACCCAGGTACATGACAAGTTATGACAGTTACACAAGGGACATAAACCCAGAAGGTACATATAGACATCTTAGTGCAGATGGATAAACATAAACAGTTTTTTTGTTAAAAAAGGATTTAAGTGAAAAAAACTAGATATATCAAGAAGATCCCTGTAGGATCAGCCAAGAAGGAGTGATATGCGTTACTGTGTAAAAGCGCAAATTTTTTTTTACAAAAGGTACAAAAAACAGGAGGAGGGAAGGGGAGTGTTCTTTTTAGACTAATTGCACTTAGATGGCTGCGCTTCCCACTTGTCCATGTATACACAGATCCTAAGGTTTCCAATCCCTTCTTGGGCTCTTGGGACAGCTGCAGCTTGAATCTTGGTGTTATTACAGTGCCTTGCGAAAGTATTCGGCCCCCTTGAACTTTGCGACCTTTTGCCACATTTCAGGCTTCAAACATAAAGATATAAAACTGTAATTTTTTGTGAAGAATCAAAAACAAGTGGGACACAATCATGAAGTGGAACGAAATTTATTGGATATTTCAAACTTTGTTAACAAATAAAAAACAGAAAAATTGGGCGTGCAAAATTATTCAACCCCTTTACTTTCAGTGCAGCAAACTCTCTCCAGAAGTTCAGTGAGAATCTTTGAATGATCCAATGTTGACCTAAATGACTAATGATGATAAATAGAAACCACCTGTGTGTAATCAAGTCTCCGTATAAATGCACCTGCACTGTGATAGTCTCAGAGGTCCGTTTAAAGTGCAGAGAGCATCATGAAGAACAAGGAACACCTCAGGCAGGTCCGAGATACTGTTGTGGAGAAGTTTAAAGCCGGATTTGGATACAAAATGATTTCCCAAGCTTTAAACATCCCAAGGAGCACTGTGCAAGCGATAATATTGAAATGGAAGGAGTATCAGTCCACTGCAAATCTACGAAGACCTGGCCTTCCCTCTAAACTTTCAGCTCATACAAGGAGAAGACTGATCAGAGATGCAGCCAAGAGGCCCATGATCACTCTGGATGAACTGCAGAGATCTATAGCTGAGGTGGGAGACTCTGTCCATAGGACAACAATCAGTCATATACTGCACAAATCTAGCCTTTATGGAAGAGTGCCAAGAAGAAAGCCATTTCTTAAAGATATCCATAAAAAGTGTTGTTTAAACTTTGCCACAAGCCACCTGGGAGACACACAAAACATGTGGAAGAAGGTGCTCTGGTCAGATGAAACCAAAATCGAACTTTTTGGCAACAATGCAAAACTTTATGTTTGGTGTAAAAGCAACACAGCTCATTACCCTGAACACACCATCCCCACTGTCAAACATGGCGGTGGCAGCATCATGGTTTGGGCCTGCTTTTCTTCAGCAGGGACAGGGAAGATGGTTAAAATTGATGGGAAGATGGATGGAGCCAAATACAGGACCATTCTGGAAGAAAACCTGATGGAGTCTGCAAAAGACCTGAGACTGGGACGGAGATTTGTCTTCCAACAAGACAATGATCCAAAACATAAAGCAAAATCTACAATGGAATGGTTCACAAATAAACATATGCAGGTGTTAGAATGGCCAAGTCAAAGTCCAGACCTGAATCCTATCGAGAATCTGTGGAAAGAACTGAAAACTGCTGTTCACAAATGCTCTCCATCCAACCTCACTGAGCTTGAGCTGTTTTGCAAGGAGGAATGGGCAAAAATTTCAGTCTCTCGATGTGTAAAACTGATAGAGACATACCCCAAGCGACTTACAGCTGTAATCGCAGCAAAAGGTGGCGCTACAAAGAATTAACTTAAGGGGGGGGTGAACAATTTTGCACGCCGAATTTTTAATTTTTTTATTTGTTTGAAATATCCAATAAATTTCGTTCCACTTCATGATTGTCTCCCACTTGTTGATTCTTTAAAAAAAATTACAGTTTTATATCTTTATGTTAGAAGCCTGAAATGTGGCATAAGGTTGCAAAGTTCAAGGGGGCCGAATACTTTCACAAGGCACTGTAAGTTACTGTCTCCCAACACATTGTTGTTGCTTTTCAATTTTTTCCCCCCAATACACAAGTCTATCCCCCCCCCCCCACTCTACTTTACACCATATTTTACTTGGTTTTTGTCTCAAATCTTACACGTGAAAATGTCCCCAATTCTCTAATGTGAGGGGGACATCTATTAGCCCTCATGGACACCTGGACAGCTAGCCTATTTTTTTCTTCCAGACACCTTCTCACTTCCAACATTCCTGAATTGCTGCACAGATGAACCGATCTCCATAGTGCCCTAGTGGGTTTTCTGGAACAGTATGTCATTGTCCCAGTTTCTGTGGCAGAACAGTTTCAGGCGTTCCACTCCAACCTGTTAAGTACCAAAGGGAGATATCTGCCTCATCTTGGGTTTTAGGGCCCAAAAGGGTCAATCCACTAACGTTTACAGCATGCGATAACTTAGTCATGTGACTCATTTGCATAAATTAATGCATGCCGTAAATAAAGTGCAATTTACGAAAAAATTTACGATTACGCAAAATGAAAAATGTGGCAGTAAATATTGCTTAAGTTTAAATCAGTATTTTTTGCTAGAAAATTACTTAGAACCCCCAAACATTATATATATATATATATATATATATATATATATATATATATATATATATATATTTTTTTTTTTAGCAGAGACCCTAGAGAATAAAATGGAGATCATTGCAATACTTTATGTCACACGATATTTGCGCAGCGGTCTTACAAACACAATTTTTTTGGAAAAAATACACTTTTTTAAAATAAAAAATTAGGAAACGGTAAAGTTAGCCCAATTTTTTCTATAATGTGAAAGATAATTTTACGCAGAGTAAATAGATACCCAACGTGTCATGCTTAAAAACTGCGCACGCTCGTGGAATAGCGACAAACATTGGTACTTAAAAATCTCCATAGGCGGTGCTTTAAACATTTCTACAGGATACAAGTATAGAGTTACAGAGGAGGTCTAGGGCTAGAATTGATTTTCTCGCTCTAACGATCGCAGCAATACCTCACATGTGTGGTTTGAACACTGTTTACATATGTGGGCACAACTTGCGTATGTGTTCGCTTCTGCATGCAAGCTTTAAAAAAATGTTTTTCTTATTTATTTTACCTTTCATTTTTACACTGTCCCTTTAATTCATTTTTATTACTATTACAAGGAATTTTTAACATTCCTTGTAATAGAAAAAAGCAGGGCAGGTCCTCTTTAATGTGAGATCTGGGGTCAAAAAGACCTCAAGTCTCACATCTACCCTGAAAAGCAACAAAAATAAAAAGTAATTTTTTATCTGCATGAAAAAAATGGGCCCTTTAACCACTTAAGCCCCGGAAAATTTTACCCCCTTCCTGACCAGGCCCTATTTTGCGATTCGGCACTGCGTGACTTTAACGGACAATTGCGCGGTTGTGCGACACTGTACCTAAACGAATTTGACGTCCTTTTTTTCCCACAAACAGTGCTTTCTTTTGGTGGTATTTGATCACCTGTGCGATTTTTTGATCATGCGCTATAAACAAAAAAAGAGCGTAAATTTTGAAAAAATAACAATATTTTTCACATTTTTTTATATGAAATTCCCCCAAAAAAATATGTAAAAATCTAAATTTTTTAACATTTTTGGCCAATTTGTTTTCTGCTACATATGTTTGGTAAAAAAAAAAAATCGCAATAAGCGTATTTTGATTGGTTTGCGCAAAAGGTATTTCTAACTACGGGAAAGATTTTTGTTGTTTTTTTTTTTTTAACGAGTAATGGCGGTGATCTGCGATTTTTTTTTGCGGGACTGCGACATTGCGGCGGACAGATCAGACCCTTGACTGACGTTTTTGACACTTTTGGGGGTACCAGTGACATTACTACAGTAATCAGTGCTATACATATGCACCGTTACTGTAAAAATGACACTGACAGGGAAGGGGTTAACTTTATTGGAGAGGGAGGGGTTAAGTGTGTCCCTAGGGGCGTGTTTCTAACTGTGCAGGGATGTGGCTGTGTGTGTAACAGCAGAGATCATAGCAGGACCGTTTGATCCCTGCTGTTACACAAGGTAGAATGACAGGCGACTGTGTTTACATTAGCCGCCTGCCTTTCTCCCTCTGTAACTGACGATCACTCGCACGGAGGTGCCTGTGAATGAGCGGGGGCAGGAGCTCGCCCCCTATTGGCTCACAGGCTAGTGACGTACCGGTACGTCACTTTGCCTGCACGGGGCTGACCGCCGCAGTATATGTACTTGCGGCGGTTGGCAAGTGGTTAAGGCCTTTGGGAGGAAGCGACGTATGACATCACTCCGGTCCTCCAAGGCCATAGAATTGATTAGGGGCCATTTTGCCCTCACTCAACTTCCTGCCTGGGACATGGATGGACCGGATCGTTTTCCCTGCTACCGATGGCTCCAGTAAGCGGGGAAAACAACCTGAAAGTGGAGGGGTGCCTCTCCCGCCGCCCATAAAAGTGATCCTGTGGTGAATCTGCCGCTGTGGCCACTTTTATATGAAAGAGGACTGCCCGCCCTGTAAGAAAATACCAGGGTTATGGCAGCTTTTTGTTGCCATGCTGCCATGACACCGGTGTATAACATCAAAGTACCAACGTAAAACTGCGGTGGGTGGCCTGGAAGTGGTTAAAAACCATGCGGTAACTGTAAGCACTTAAGTCCAATTCACACCAGGATAAAAAAACATGCAATATTTATCACCATGGTTTTGCTGGCAGTATCACATGCAGTGTTTGTCAAAAAACAGCGTGTGGGTCCCCCCAATAGCTGGTTGTTAAGAAGCTGACAGCTGATGAGGAGTCATCTGTTGTTAAGGACTCGGCGGCCAGCTTCCCGGTTTTTACCGCTCAATCAAATACCGCATTTGTTATTTATTGCAAAATTCTTAGTAAACTCCACTTTCAAAACTGATTTATTGCAAGTGCTATTTTACTGCATTTTATTTGCTATTTTTTAACTCTTAGTGAATTCTTCTCATTTTTTGTAGGATCCTCACAACAGATGCCATTTGGTAAAACAGATTTGCGATGCATAGCACCCTGCTCCTGCACTCAGAAACAGGGCTCCCATACCACTCCTATCACGGAACTCTTATTTGGCATCCCCAATGGCAGAGGCCTTGCTGCCCTCTGAGACCGGGGTGGTCAACAAAGTACTGCAAAAAAAAAAAAGAAAGGGCGCACCGGCCTAGAGCATTATTCTCAGTAAGGCTTTATTAGTACAAAATAAAAATGGCTACTCACAAACAAAAGATGTAAACCAGCATATCAAATTCAAACGTCGGAGTCCATTGTTACAATGTCCACTGTCTTTGATAGAATGATGGCTGACAGGTTTCGAGGCTTCGCCTCTTCCTCAGAGCCCAGGACCCAGGGCATGTTGGAACCTGTTGTATTCTTCAATTTCAGCATTGTGGTATTAAGTCCCATGCCTCTGTGTTTATTATCATGCCTTTAGTACTGCTTGCTGTGAATCTGAGGCATGCTTGTAGTAAGAGAGTTTATCCTGGACTGATTTATCATTTGTTTTGTTTGCCACTCTGCAATCCTTCTAAAGATTAATCTGACAGTATGACTTACTGTGTCCCTGAATGGGCTCCAAGAAAATAGTCTTACGGGTCACATAAAAATCCAAATTTTTGGTGTAGCTTTGCAATATGTTTCCTATGTCCAGACATGCCTGATTGGCTGCAAGTCAGGATTCAAGCTGTATTGATGGCCTTTCCTTTTGAAATGGCTTGTTATCTGGCTCATGCTAATCAGATGGCTTCAGCAAATGGCAGGAGAAATTTATAAATTCTGTTGTTACTGTGAATTTACTTACTGCACACTAGGTCAGGTCAGTAATTTGGAAATCATTGAAACCAAATGATTCACTTCACAGCCAGGTAACAAGCTTCTCTTGTGACAGGTTCCAGTTTTATACTTTCCTCAAACCATACCGCACAACCATCCATAGATAACACCAATCTCAGTTTGATCAGATGCTTTGGAGGCAGAGGAGAGATCTGGGGTCTGATAGACCCCAGATCTCACCAAAAAAAAAAGGACCAGATGATGCCCAGAAGGAGGGACGAAACGCATCTTGCAGGAATCTAGCCTCATACGTCACTTTCGGTCGGTGGAATGCACCGGTGTTATTTCCGGTTTAGTGGTTGAACGCACGCTGAGACGGCGCTCTCCCACAAATGACAAGCAGAGTATCATTACCCATATGTAAGTGGAATATTTGTTTTTATGACAATAAACAAACATTTTTACACTATTGAGGCTCTTTTCTAATGATATATTCGGGTACCGGAGAGTCTTCTCTAAGGGAGAACCTTCCATTCCAGGAATTATTAAATGGCAAAGCAAGACCCTGCATACACGTTTGATTTCCCCATTTGTTCGGTGTTCAAAGAAAGTGGGTGTTGGGCGCTTCTAACCAAAAAAGAGGAGGGGGGATCCACCACAATAGGAGGGCACAGGGGATGTCCCCCAGTTCTTAATATGCACTGTCCAAAGTGGCCGGGTACAAGGCAGCACTGGCGGGAAAACTTCAGGAAATCCGCTGGCAGGAGTGAGAGGAAAAACAGGCGCCACTGTATTAAGCCAAAAGATTTATTGCACACGATAACAATAGTAACTTACATTAAAGTACAAGCCAGTCCATGTAGGAGCACCTCTAGCCGCACTGTCCGGCCATCCACCAGCCCGTCCACCATCTATTCCACATGCAGTTGGCATGAGGGCTTTGGAGTTCTACCTCAGTCAGGATGACACTATCCACCCCAAACAGGCTGATTTTGTCATGCAAGCCACGTTATTTTGTCTATCACATAATTATTTTGTGTTCAATGATGACTATTATTTGCAGATTACGGGAATGGCGATGGGAGCTAATTTCGCTCCATCGTATGCGAATCTCACTATGGGATACTGGGAAACCCGATATATGTTAAAAAACAACCCCTATACCCCTCACATTGTGTTCTTCGGACGGTATATTGACGATATCGTCATCATTTGCGACGGCGAGGCTTCAGAAGTTGATAATTTCGTTACCCATTGCAATGACAATGATATGGGTCTAAAATTCACTTCTGTAGTCGATCCTGAACATTTGGCCTTCCTTGACTTGGATCTTCATCATGAAAACCAGCAAATATTGGCAAAGAATTATATAAAACCGACTGCAGGAGATCCCTGGAAGAAGCTGTGTGGGCACGCAACGTAACGCGTAGGAGGCCAAACGGAAGTGACGTATCGGCAACGTTTGTTATGCAATGAGAAAGACGAAAAGCAATGTGAGTTTCATTCTAAGTTTATTTTAATAAAGTACTGGCTATACTTCACTATTTTGGCCCATTTATTTCGGAGACATAAAGGTTCCATATATATCTCCTGATATACCGATCCACAAAGGAGGGAGTTCGGTCACCAATAGCGGTACCTATACGCCACAGAGAAGGAAGAAACACTACTCAGAGGCATATAATACAAGGTGTATTAAAAAGGGAATTGAGGTGAGCGCTTAGGACACCTAGTGGTTACTGCATGGAAGAGCACCTGCATGAAATTTTGGAAGGAAGAATTATCTGATCACAATCTTTCTATTTATTTAATTTATTTTAAGGACACTTCGGCACTTTAATATTTATATCACTGAACTGTATATTTATTGTGGACTCAAGAGCACTATTATTTATTACTTCTAATGTTACGAGCTCACTGGCACTTTAATATTTATATTATCAGTTTATATAGGGATTGTTGATTTTATTAAGCACTATATTTACATCACTTATAAGAGATTATTTATGTATTGAAGAGAATTTAATTTTACCACTATTAATTAGATTTATTTTATTAATGATGGTGGGATGCACATAGGGATATATATGATTATTATATTTGGAAGCACTGAAGCACTTTTATTTAGCATATTCTATATGTATTAATTTATTTTCACTAAGCACCTTTAAAGCGCGGTACTCCCCCCTGCTATAAGGAGATTCATTGTTGCATTATCGGAGTTGTCACCACCCTCGTTGGTTGGACAATATTCCGAAAAGTCAATTTTGCAGATTGAGACACAATTGTACAAAAACTTTGGATTATGAAGTACAAGGAATAGCTCTCAAAAACAAGTTCCTTGAAAAGGGCTATCCAGAGACTATTGTTGAGCAAGCGTATTCTTATTACATAGCACCGCAGACTGTGAAGGGAACTAAGATTGGAGTTGAAGGGACACAGATGAGATTTACCACTCAATTTCACAACCACCACCGACAAATGGAGCGGGTCGTCAAAAAACATTGGCCACTCCTGCTCCAAGACCCTCATTTGAAACCAGTACTTCCTGACAAACCCCGCTTTTCATATAGAAAGGCCCCCAATATAAAAACCAAAATCGCACCTAGCAAGTTAAAATCTAAAAAATATGCTTCCCCATCATTAACCTTCTTCAACATCACCGGCATGTACCAGTGCCGCAAATCACAATGCCTGACATGTCAATATGTGAAGCATGGACAGAAGGATTTTGTGGTGGGGGGAACAGGTATGGGATCAATGAATTCCATACCTGTTCCTCAGACTTTGTAGTATACTGCTTGGTATGCCCATGTGGCCTGCACTACGTTGGCAGGACTATACGGGCCTTAAGAGCACGTTTTGGTCAGCATCGACGTTACATCCAGGAAGGCAAAGACCATCATAGTGTCCCCAGACATTTCCTTCATCACCATGGCAAGTCAACTGAGGGACTATATGTCTGGGTGATTGAGGCCATCCCTAAAGGTCCTCCTGAGGCCGAGAGGTTCAAGCGTCTATGTAGTAGGGAAACCTACTGGATATACGCCTTGAATGTCCTTGCGCCCGGGGGACTGAATGAGGAGTTAGATATTAATACTATTTTATGAGTCAGTATATCATTATATACTTCCTTTCTTTTTCCCCCAATTCCCCCAATTCCCCCCCCCTTTTTGTAACTATTATATGAAAAGTTTTTTAAAGTTTTTAAAGCTTTTTATTATATATAAATTAATAAGTTGAGTGTAGGCGTGTTCTCCACATATGCAGTTTGCACATCTCTATGTGATATCTATGCTTATATTTACATAATAAGCCCCTCTAAGATGTGCGCATATCCAACATATAATAGTAATATGAACTCTTATCATGAGTTCATGAACATTGAGCCCAAAGTATTATTTATTGATTTCTCATCGTGACAGGGTTTTTTTTCTTTCTTTTTTAATTTTCTTCCTTTCTTTTCCTTTTTCTTTTTATGTTTCTTTTTCATATATATATTTTTGTCATAATATAGTTATGTCAAAATGCATCTGCCATGGATGACGCATATACATACATATATTAGCATGTTTTTATAATATGTTTATATGTTGTTTTTTAATAATTGTTGTTTTTTATAAAAAGAAGCCCCAGTTTTAACAGCCCATTTGTATGACCACGAGCGCCGTGCGTACACATCGGTTTGGCTGGCCCCGTAGCCACTCCCGCTGTGTATCACTCCGCTCTGTTTACCATTCTTATGACAACCAATCGTAGGCTGCCCTACATAAACCCGACTCCAGGTGGCGGCCTCTCACGCTTGAAGAAGGAGCCGAGTACGCATGCTCCGAAACGCGTTGCGTCATTTCCGGTAGCCTGTGTTCCATTGCGGCTTCCGGCGAAACCAGCTCCTCGGACTAGCTTCCCACGACGTCACTTCCGGGCTGGTGGACGGCCGGACAGTGCGTCTAGAGGTGCTCCTACAACGACTGGCTTGTACTTTATTGTAAGTTACTATTGTTATTGTGTGCAATAAATCTTTTGGCTTAATACAGTGGCGCCTGTTTTTCCTCTCCCTCTCCCATTTGTTCGGTGAGTGGGGAAACAAGAGGGGAGCACAGAGTGGTCTTCACAAACTAAAGTCCAAGCACGAGCACTTTATTTCACAAGAACTTTTTATTCGTTCAGCTGTTTATGTATTTGATCATGAGTATGGTTGTTTAATAGCACAAGCACTTTATTTCACAAGGACTTTTTTGATCAATACAAGAACAATTTCATTTATTATTATTTTTTATTATTATATTCATTATTATCATGAATTGTTGATGCACATTTAAGGTTTGTTGTGTATACACATATTCACTTGGTAAATAGAGCAGCGCTGATATCCTTACCATTTATTCAGCCAAGGTTCACATTGCCTTATATAAGCAGCAGCCTATGATTGGGAATTAATTCAACATTAGTAATAATAGATGCAGGAAGAGCAGCGCTGATACACATTTTGACATTTAGGCTACAGTTCACACAGGTTCAGCAAAATTGGACAATAGGAGATTAGAAAAATGTTACCTGGTCTGATATATTCTGGTCTAACATATTTTTTTTTGTTTGAATTCATCGGAGCTCCGATAAAACCGACGCAAGGTCGGTGAAACGCGTCAGCCAGTTGAACAACCGGATTGTGCCACCCGGACCTATCTCTCCTGAGTGTTTTGGTGATCCCCGCAGCCTCTGCCCAAACTACGGCTCCCTGGTTTCAGCTGCTCGCCACCACCGGATGTGACGTAGGGCCGACCGCCTCGGACCTGCTCGTCACAACGCGGAAGCGAGGCTTGAGCAAGCACTACACAGGATAACGCCGTTCAGCGGCCTGCATGAGCCGCCGGGAGATCACAGCTTCACACTCGGAGGTATGAACTATCCTTTACATTGACCAGTTTATTGCACGGTACTTATCCCTTCAGTCATCCGGCACAAAGGACTTAACCGCACTCCTCTCCCCACTACCATTGGGAAATGCTGAGCAATTGTTGAATGGACAGTCCAATTTCATACGGAGTGCCTAGGATATTTCAAGGAGGAAACTTTACCTGCTCTTTGGTCGGTTCTAATCATCAGTGATTGTATCATCTGTTGGTGCCTATTCCGTTCACCTTTTGCATATCTTTTTTACAGCAAGATCTACAGCACCACTTTTACCTCCTCATCCGATACCCGAATTGCTTTACCTGCAGGTTCTCATCATTGATTTCTTTCAACATATATTTTTTCACTGACACAGGTTTACCTGTGATCCAATTCAGGAACTCTGTAGGCCACGCATTCCCATCTGCCAGGTTGGGTCTATGATCTCTGATTCATTTTTGAACCAATTAGTACTTAATTTACTATTTTTCTGTAATTAGGTCTGTGGTGATGCAATCCATTGTGTGTACATGATTTTAGCCACTTGCCGACTGCCTAACGCCGATCTACGTCGGCAGTCAGCCCCTCACAGGCAAAGTGACGTAGGGCTACGTCACTAGCTTGTGAGGGTCTAGGGAGCGAGCGCGCGCCCCCGGAGGCGCGCTCCCGCTCCCGCGTGGTCACGGACCCCCCCGCGCGTGTAACCAGCGGACCCGATGTCCGCCGGTCACTCGGCGATCGGCGGGGGAGAGGGAGAATGTCAGGCAGCTTGTGTAAACAAGCTGCCTGTCATTCTCCTCGCTGTAAAGACACTGATAAAACGGATCTAGTATGTAGATCCGTTGATCAGTGTCCTTACAGCTCAAGCCACAGCCAATCACAGTAGAAAGCACGCCCCTAGGGATACACACAGCCCCTCCCTTCCAAATAAAGTTAACCCCTTCACAACCAGTGTATTTTTACAGTAACAGTGCATATGTATAGCACTGATTACTGTAGAAATGTCACTGGTAACCCCAAAAGTGTCACAAATGTCAGTCAAGGGTCCGATCTGTCCGCCCCAATGTCGCAGTACCGCAAAAAAAATCGCAGATCGCCGCCATTACGCGTTAAAAAAAAAACAACAAAAATGACAAAAATCTTTCCCTTTGATAGTAAACGCGATAACTTTTGCGCAAACCAATCAAAATACGCTTTTTGCGATTTTTTTTACCAAACATAGGTAGCATAAAACAAATTGGCCGAAAATTTTAAAAAATTTTGATTTTTACTTTTTTTTTTGGGGGAATTTCATATAAAAAAATTTGAAAAATATTGTTATTTTTGCAAAATTTACGCTCTTTTTTTGTTTATAGCGCGTGATCAAAAAATCGCACAGGTGATCAAATACCACCAAAAGAAAGCTCTGTTTGTGGGAAAAAAAGGACGTCAAATTCGTTTAGGTACAGCGTCGCACGACCGCGCAATTGTCCGTTAAAGTCACGCAGTGCCGAATCGCAAAATACCCCCTGGTCAGGAAGGGGGTAAAATCTTCCGGGGCTTAAGTGGTTAATGGGTTTTTAACGTATCTATGTCCATTTTTGTCTCCAGTTCACACACCAGGCATAAGTGCCTTAATAAATATATATTTAATTTTTTCACTAATATAATGTGTCTTTGGTGCCTATATTTGATCTCTCTGGGTCTGTGGGAGCTCTGAGGGCCATTTTGTTTTCAGTGAATT
This sequence comes from Pelophylax lessonae, assembly GCF_965119305.1. Lineage (NCBI taxonomy): Eukaryota > Metazoa > Chordata > Amphibia > Anura > Ranidae > Pelophylax > Pelophylax lessonae. The sequence continues at coordinate 144,805,447 of NC_138769.1, read as the reverse complement.
CACAGACGTTTTTTTCTGTTTATGCCTATTGGGATCAATAGGTACACCTTCAGACACTCCAGTTTGAGGAATTCTCCTGTTATTTAATAAGAGGCCTTTATAGGAACCACACACCCCTCTCTTTTTTTGTACATTAGTATGTTTGGCTTGAGGTCAGCAGAAGAGACCAGATGCCATGCGGGCTGCTAGGGAGTAACTCCACTTGTGTTAGGAAAGGAAAAAATAAATAAATAACCAAAATGCAAATGTGTAGATGTCTATGCTGTGATGTGCATTGTAGCATTTATATGAAAGTTCGGTGCAGATATCTGTTTGTTTTAGGTTTTTTGTTTCTGTGTCGAATGCTCTGTCTAATGAAATCACCTGTATGGAGAAGTCTGCTGTGGTAGTATTCCTTTATCAGTGGTTAACCCCTTAGGGGTTTTCTCTCACCTAACAAACAAACAATTGTTACTTTGGGCCTAATTCATTGTACCGCTATTTGGCAACGCCGGGATTTTTGCTGCGAACTGGCGAATTTGAACGTATGAAATTGGTATTCACGGTACCGCCGGCGGCCAATAACATATAGTGTTAGTTTCATTAAGATGCTACAACGTCAGGGCGCGACTTAAAAACAGGTCAGCTAAAAGCTCGACTAATGTTTTGCCAAATTTATTTGAGTACCCCCAAAAATCCCAAATCACTGTGGAAGGTGTGGGAGATCATTTGGAGATGAATGGCTTTTAAACTGTGTCAAAAACTGACCTAGAAAGAGAGATTTCTGCAAAAGTGTAGAAAGTAAAAATAGCTCCTCATGTCCCGAGCTGCAAGAGAGCTCAATGTGGGCATGCGCAACGCCAACTAGGCTCAAAAAGTTACGTTTTCACAAACATAAGCATGCGGTATAGTGAATTCGAGCTCCGATGAAACCGACGCAAGGTCGGTGAAACGCGTCAGCCAGTTGAACAACCGGATTGTGCCACCCGGACCTATCTCTCCTGAGTGTTTTGGTGATCCCCGCAGCCTCTGCCCAAACTACGGCTCCCTGGTTTCAGCTGCTCGCCACCACCGGATGTGACGTAGGGCCGACCGCCTCGGACCTGCTCGTCACAACGCGGAAGCGAGGCTTGAGCAAGCACTACACAGGATAACGCCGTTCAGCAGCCTGCATGAGCCGCCGGGAGATCACAGCTTCACACTCGGAGGTATGAACTATCCTTTACATTGACCAGTTTATTGCACGGTACTTATCCCTTCAGTCATCCGGCACAAAGGACTTAACCGCACTCCTCTCCCCACTACCATTGGGAAATGCTGAGCAATTGTTGAATGGACAGTCCAATTTCATACGGAGTGCCTAGGATATTTCAAGGAGGAAACTTTACCTGCTCTTTGGTCGGTTCTAATCATCAGTGATTGTATCATCTGTTGGTGCCTATTCCGTTCACCTTTTGCATATCTTTTTTACAGCAAGATCTACAGCACCACTTTTACCTCCTCATCCGATACCCGAATTGCTTTACCTGCAGGTTCTCATCATTGATTTCTTTCAACATATATTTTTTCACTGACACAGGTTTACCTGTGATCCAATTCAGGAACTCTGTAGGCCACGCATTCCCATCTGCCAGGTTGGGTCTATGATCTCTGATTCATTTTTGAACCAATTAGTACTTAATTTACTATTTTTCTGTAATTAGGTCTGTGGTGATGCAATCCATTGTGTGTACATGATTTTAATGGGTTTTTAACGTATCTATGTCCATTTTTGTCTCCAGTTCACACACCAGGCATAAGTGCCTTAATAAATATATATTTAATTTTTTCACTAATATAATGTGTCTTTGGTGCCTATATTTGATCTCTCTGGGTCTGTGGGAGCTCTGAGGGCCATTTTGTTTTCAGTGAATTCACAGACGTTTTTTTCCAAACATACTAATGTATCCTGGACCTCATCCACAGAGCAATTGATGCATCCGCAGGGTGACCTAGATCCCAGAAACAGCAGGGCACACTGTCATGCTGGGCACACTTTAGAGGTCATCCGACCTAGCGCAACTGCTCGTCAATGACCGAGCTTTCTGTTTATGCCTATTGGGATCAATAGGTACACCTTCAGACACTCCAGTTTGAGGAATTCTCCTGTTATTTAATAAGAGGCCTTTATAGGAACCACACACCCCTCTCTTTTTTTGTACATTAGTATGTTTGGCTTAAGGTCAGCAGAAGAGACCAGATGCCATGCGGGCTGCTAGGGAGTAACTCCACTTGTGTTAGGAAAGGAAAAAATAAATAAATAACCAAAATGCAAATGTGTAGATGTCTATGCTGTGATGTGCATTGTAGCATTTATATGAAAGTTCGGTGCAGATATCTGTTTGTTTTAGGTTTTTTGTTTCTGTGTCGAATGCTCTGTCTAATGAAATCACCTGTATGGAGAAGTCTGCTGTGGTAGTATTCCTTTATCAGTGGTTAACCCCTTAGGGGTTTTCTCTCACCTAACAAACAAACAATTGTTACTTTGGGCCTAATTCATTGTACCGCTATTTGGCTAACGCCGGGATTTTTGCTGCGAACTGGCGAATTTGAACGTATGAAATTGGTATTCACTGTACCGCCGGCGGCCAATAACATATAGTGTTAGTTTCATTAAGATGCTACAACGTCAGGGCGCGACTTAAAAACAGGTCAGCTAAAAGCTCGACTAATGTTTTGCCAAATTTATTTGAGTACCCCCAAAAATCCCAAATCACTGTGGAAGGTGTGGGAGATCATTTAGAGATGAATGGCTTTTAAACTGTGTCAAAAACTGACCTAGAAAGAGAGATTTCTGCAAAAGTGTAGAAAGTAAAAATAGCTCCTCATGTCCCGAGCTGCAAGAGAGCTCAATGTGGGCATGCGCAACGCCAACTAGGCTCAAAAAGTTACGTTTTCACAAACATAAGCATGCGGTATAGTGAATTCGAACGTAAAATCCGCTGTATCGCCCATGTAAAAAGGAATGTACTGGAGAGTTTCGCTTCTTTGTAAAGAATGCCTTCATCATCACTCCGTAACTTTATTTTGGGTTGTTCCTGTAAGAGGGCTTGTTTAAATTCTTCTTTGAGTGAGTCCAGAACGTTAATGAATTTCTCTTGTGGTATTATGTTATTGTAAGAAGAATTGGAGGACGACCCTTTAACTAGTCTGGATAGGGTATCAGCCTTACCAGTCTTAGATCCTGGTCTATACGTAATGTTGAAATTAAATCTATCAAAAAAGAACACCCATCTTATCTGTCTGGCGGATAAAGTTTTACATCGCTGTATGTACTGTAAGTTACTGTGATCGGAGTAGATAATTATTGGTAGTAGAGTACCCTCTAATAAATGACGCCAATTCTCTAAAAACGCCTTAATGGCTAGAAGTTCTTTTTCGCCAATTGGGTAATTCTGTTCTGGGCCGGTTAATGTGCGGGAAAAGAATGCAACTGGATGTATTGGTGAGGAAGAGTTGGGTCTTTGGGATAGTACTGCTCCGATTGCAACCTGAGAGGCGTCAACCTCAAGTATGTACTGCAGATTTGGATCAGGTAATCTGAGAATAGTTGCAGAAGAGAATCTGGTTTTAAGTTCTAGGAACGCCTCTTGGGCTTGGCTATTCCATAGAAATTTGGTTTTACTACTGGTTAAGAGGGTCAAAGGTCTAGCAATGTGGGAGAAATTCCGTATGAACTTCCTATAAAAATTGGAGAATCCCAGAAACTTTTGAACTGCCTTTCTACTGGTTTGTGTTGGCCAGTTCAGTATACAATCAACCTTGTTGTTTTCCATCTGAATTCCTTCCCTGGAAATGGAGTAACCAAGGAAGGAGATCTTTTCAGCTTCAAAGATACATTTTTCAAGCTTGGCATACAAGTTGTGAGCTCTTAACCTAGCCAATACCCATCTAACATGTCTGCGATGGTCTTGAAGGTTGTTGTAATAAATCAATATGTCATCAAGATAAACAACCACGCAGATGTCTAGGAGGTCTCGAAAAACATCATTGATGAAATATTGGAAAGTTGCGGGGGCATTGGAGAGGCGAAATGGCATCACTATGTACACATATAAGCCGTACCGAGTTCAGAAAGCTGTCTTCCATTCATCACCTTCTTTGATGCGGATGAGATTGTAAGCACCCTTTAAATCGAGCTTTGTGAAAATTGTAGCTTCCTGTAACCGCTCTAAAAGTTCAGGGATTAATGGAAGTGGGTACCTGTTTTTAATTGTAATTTTATTCAATTGTCTGTAGTCTATTATAGGCCGCAGACTTCCATCCTTGTTACGGACGAAAAACATTGCGGCCCCTGCAGGTGAAGTGGAGGGCCGTATAAACCCTTTCTTTAAATTCTAATCAAGGTATTGTTTTAAATGTATACCAACTCAGGTTGTGAAAGGGGATAAATATGTCCGAAAGGTATCTTACTGTCTGGTAGAAGTTCTATGGGACAGTCATAGGTACTATGGGGTGGTAGTGCTTCAGCCTTCTTTTTAGAGAAGACGTCACTGAAATCCATATAGGGAGGTGGTATCGAGGGTTTAGTCTCTGCGTTGTTTAACGCATATGCGGGGTATGTATTGAGGGAGATTAAACAGGTCTCCTTGCAATACAAGGAATTGAATTGCAAGCTGAGGGACTCCCAGAGAAAAGTGGGTTTATGTGTTAATAGCCAGGGTAGGCCTAAAATGATCGGGAAGCGGGGAGAAGATATGATGTCAAATGATATCAATTCCCTGTGGTTGTTCATGATTATAGTCAGGATTGGTTGTGTTTGTTTTGTGACAGGACCTGTATTTAATACTGTGTCATCAATAACCCTCACGGACACAGGCACTGTCTTATGCATAAATGGAATTTTATTACATGATATTATAGTGGTATCAATGAAATTCCCCGTGGCCCCTGTATCGACCAGAGCGTTGACATTAATCCTTTTTTGATCTCACTGTAAAGTTAAACAAATAGTAATGTAGTTAGGCTGCATACTATGTGATGTATCAGACTGACTAACAGAGAGTAACTCAGCCCTAGGTTTTTGTTTAAGGATTGGACATGCTTCTACGGTATGCCCAGGTGCTGCGCAATACATGCATAAATGCAATTCTTTTCTTCTAGCCCTTTCTATGGGAGTCAATGGCCCACGAATGGTGCAAATCTCCATAGGTACTTCAGATTCAATGTAGGCAGGTTTAAATGGAATGTAGCTGGAAACAGACACCAACTCAGCCTTCCTTTCTCTAATCCGCCTGTCAATTGATATGCAAATCTTAATCAATGCCGCTAAGGAAGGAGGTAGATCAATGCGGGCTAGTTCATACTTAATGGTTTTTGAAAGACCGATTCGGAACTGGTTTCGAAGCGCACAGTCATTCCACTGACAATCAGTAGCCCAGCGTTTAAACTCTGCAACGTAATCCTCAACAGGTTTCTTGCCCTGTTTTAGGGAACGAAGAGCAGTTTCTGCAGTGGATTGTTTACTGGGGTAATCGTAAAGAAGCGCCAAGGCGGTACAAAAAGCAGGGAATGACTCTAGTATGAGGTCATTCTTCTCAAGAAAAATGTTGGCCCAAGCTCTGGGCTCCCCCCTTAAGTAAGAGATGGTTGTGCAAACTTTAATTCTATCGGTAGAATAAGTGCGTGGTTTGAGGTCAAAAAGTAAGTGGCAGGAAGTTATAAATTCCCGGCATTTCCTCCTATCCCCAGAAAAAGTGTCAGGGGGACTGATCTTGGGTTCAGGATTTATGGGAAGGGTTGTGCGACCCGCTAGCAAGGTTTTAAGAGTCTGGTTCTCCTGTTGTAACTCAGTTACTGTCTGGGTAAGAGTCTCTAACCTCTGATTCAGGTTCATTACATGTGCGGTTAATTCCGCTGGATCCATTTTAAAGGTCTCAGCAAGCTGTAACAATCACGTAATTACCCGTGTGGATCTCAGCTATGGAAGTCAACCACTCAGTAACGGAGCTATGTTTACCAATGTGAGGTTTGGTCATACAGGCTACAGTAACATCACAGTGAGACTTTTTTAGCAGAGAAAACAATTTAGCCCAAGGCAATATACTTGCTGTTTAGCTGAGTTAATGGGAAACTGCAGTTTAGCTGAAATTGTAGTACAGTCACCAGGTGATGAACGGCTTGAGGGAGCAGATCATAGGCGTCTGATGTGTTGCTGAGACACTGAGGGAATGAAGTTCACACCTTAAGTAAAGGATGGGTGGGGCCACACATGGAACAAGGAAAAGAAAGTCATGTAACATGGAACGAGGAACAGGAAGTCAAGTAAGTCTGTTACAATAATCTACCCAACTAAGTCGTCTGTACAGAGACGTAACTTGAATTCATCTAGTGGCAAGGTGAATCTACAGCCGAGTCCTCATCCATTGTGCATAGTTTAATCTGGAGTATCCCACTCTTCCCTTCTCCCATCCCTATTTAAAATAAAACACCAAAAACAACTACATATCCCTGGACTGTTCATTGACTGAGCCAAGAAGTAAAGTGTTAATCTGTGAATGCCAGTGTTGCTAACGGTAACCCAGGGGGACCCGAGAGTGTATTATTTAACAGTCCTCAAGGGGGCAGTGCTATAAACAATTGGACAAAAAGCATGGAATCTGTTTTTTTTTTTAACCACTTGACCGCCAGAAAAATTACCACCCTTCATGACCAGGCCATTTTTGCAATGCGGTACGGCGTTATTTTAACTGACAATTGTTCAGTCATGCAACACTGTATCCAAATAAAATTTGTCATTTTTTCCCCCACAAATAGAGCTTTCTTTTGGTGGCATTTGATCACCACTGCATTTTATTTTTTGCACTATAAACAAAAAAATGAACAATTATGAAAAAAAATATATATTTTTTCATTTTATTTTTCTTGTAACTAAATCACCTGCTACCACACCGACCAGATCACCCATTGTGACAGCGGGCGGGGGATCCTCTCCCCACACCTGCAGTCAAAATTCAAATACAGGGCAACCATTCGGGGCTCTGCCCACATGGCCCCATCTTTAATTTACAGTGTCCAGTGAATGAATGAACTACAACTACCACAGCCATCCCAGCTGACAGCTTGTAGCTCTCAATAAATTGTGAGGGTGCTGGTGAGGGCTCTAGAAGTTCATTGATCTTTCTGCAATTCAGTACCTGCCTACCCAGGTCGCAGGTGCAATGCTTTACAGGCCCCTAAGAAAAATAAATGAATACATATTTTTTTTACCTGCAAAAAAATGTGCGTTTTTATTGTTTTAAAGATGAAGTAATTCTTTCAGCTAAGGGAATAAAACCTTCCCTCCTGTGACATTGCTTATGAATTGGTCAAGTGCCTCCCAAAAAAGCCATACGCCTTGAAAGCTGATTTGTGTGAGGCGTCTAAATTTTAACCAACTCCACTCCAGAAGGTTTTACTCCCTTCATGACCAAGCCCTTTTTTGCTTTTCAGCACTGCACTACTTTGGGTACAGCGTTGCATAACCATGCAATTACCAGTTAAACAAAATTCATATAATTTTTTTTTCACACAAATAGAGCTTTCTTTTGGTGGTATCTGATCACAAAATTTAAAAAAAAGTCACTTAAATTTAAAAAAAAAAATTTTTACTTTCTCCTATAAAACATACAATAAAAAATTTTTAAAATCTAATTTCTTCATAAATTTAGGCCAATATGTATTCTGTCTGTTTTTGGTAAAAAAAAAATCCCAATAAGGATATACTGATTGGTTTACGCAAACATTATAACGTTTACAAACTAGGATATATATTTGTGGATTTTTTATATTATTTATATTTTTATACTAGTAATGGCAGCGAATTATAGTGGGACTGCGATATTGTGGCGGTAAGTTGGACACTGACACTTTTGACTTTTGCATGAACCAATGACACTAATACAGTAATCAGTGCTAAAAATATGCATTGCACATATCGCTGTAATCATGACACTGACTGGGAAAACATCTAGGGCGAATAAAGGGTTAACTGTGTGCCTAGCCACTGTTTTTGTGTACTGTGTGTGCTACTTTCACTAGGGGAAGAGATGGATTCTTGTTCAGTACAGCGTTCGATCCTTGTCCTTTGTTGTTTACTGACGTTTGGCGGGTGCTGGAGGACATTGAGTGGCCGGCACCCGCAGATCGGCTTCTGCTGTGAAAAATCACAGCAAAAGTGGCACGCTGACGGCGCACACGTCCCCTGCAGGTGGAAGTGCAGGATCACATATATATATATATATATATATATAGATATATATATATATATATAGATATATAGATACACATGTGATTCTGCGCAAAGCTGCCTCCCTGTAGCAGTAAAACTGCTATAGGGTATTCAGCAAGTTGTTAATAAAATGTAATCCAAATTTTTCAAAGTAGCCACCTTTTGCAGATATAACAGCCAAACATACTTGTGTTATTCTTTCTACAACTAAATCAAATGTTTGGAAAGTTCTTTCCAGCACTGTTGCAGATGTTCCCACAAACCTGCACTTGTAGGTTGCTTTGCTTTCACCCATCTGTCCAGTTCATCCCGAACCAGCTCGGTGGGTTTTAAGCCTGGAGACTGTGCTATTCATTCCATGATTTGGAGCCTACTGTCTTTTTATTTTCTTCTAAGGCAGTTCTGACACAGCCTGGCAGTAGGTTTTTGTTCTGTAGGCCCGTTGTAGGATGAACCCCTGACTAACTAGGCATATTCCAGAGGGTATTGCATGGCACTGTAAAATGCTGTGGTAGTAGTTTTGGTACAGGGTACCACTCACTCTGTGAAAGTTGTTGACTCTGGATCCAGCAAAAGAGCCCCCAGACCATCACACTTCCGTCTCCATGTTTGACAGTTAACGTCACACAATAAGGAACTATCCGTTCACCTACTTAACAGCATACAAAAACCCTGCGTGGTGAGCCAAAGAGCTCAAATTTTGATTCATCAGCCCATCAAACCTTCTTTAGCTTTCAGTAGTCCGCTAGCAGTGCTTCATGGCCCAGGCAAGCTTCTTATTATCTTGGCAAGTTAGCAATGGCTTTCTTACAGCCACTCATCCTGCCAAACCTGCAGTTCGAAGTGTTCCCTTCACAGTTGAAATTGAGACTTGCTTACTGCAATCAGTGTTAAGCTGTTGCCCTGTCAGCCGCCTGTCACATAAGCTGTTGGCTCTCAGAAACGTGTCTTTTGATTCTGTTGTGGCTTTGGCTCTGCCAGACCTCCTCCTGTCAGAGTTTCTCCAGTTTCCAAGTGCCTTTTGATAGTGTAGGAAACAACTCAATGACACATTGGGGTAGATTTACTAAAACTGGAGTGTGCAAAATCTGGTGCAGCTGTGCATGGCAGCCAATCTGCTTCTAACTTCAGCTATTTCGATTCATCTTTGGCAAAAACAGACTGGAATCTGATTGGCTTGCATGCAGAACTGCACCACATTTTGCACTCTCCAGTTTTAGTAAATCGGCCCAATTGGCTTTCTTTGCAATGTCTCTAAAGCATAGACCTACACTTTTAAGGTTTATAAGGGTCTGTCTGTCTTCCTTTGTCTTTTTCTCGCTATTTTGAGAGCAATATACTACTTCCTGCACTACAGGACTCTCCAAATATTGCTTAAGAGAGTGTAGTAACACAGCCTGTTTCAACACTGCTTTTTTACAGATAGAGCTTGTAAGTATTCAAAAAAAGTTGGGACAACTCTAGGAATTGTTTGAATAAACTTTTACAGCTTAATTTACTCACATTGCTTTTTTTATGCAGAACATTAGGGATTTAAATGTGTTTGTGTGCAATTAAATTCATTTTGTGGGTTTTTTTTCCTGAAATTATAAATTTGATAAACAGTTGTATAAATATTTTGAAACATAAAAAATTGCAACTTCTATCTTTTTATGTATTCTGCTTTCAGAATTTATATGTATAATGTTTTGGATTAAGTCATTTTATATCCAAATTGCCAAAAAACCAAAGTGGTTAAAGGCAGATTTTCTGCAACTATGTCATATTTCCTCTGACAACTAATGGCTTTAATACAGATATCAATGTCTAGAGCTCAGACCTGCAAGTTTCTTTCTCCATCCCCACTGTCTCTGCATTGAAACCAATCCCAAACTATTCAAAACTGAGGATGCTGATAGCCATTGTCCCAATAAATGCATACAAAATGGCAGACCCCCTATGGGTAGGACTGTAAAGGCAACCAAGCATCCAAGAGTAGTATAAAAATATATAGATTTTATTTAATCATGATTGTTAAAGACATAGTTGTCTCAATAAGCAAATGGAAAATAAATATAACGCATGTATAAAAATATTGTCACAGCTGATACACAATACTTTGCAGGTAATGGAACTTAATTGCAAAAGAACCACTTGGAACCCGACGCGTTTCAGGTGCGGATGCACCTTTCATCAGGGGTATTGATTGTGGAGCTATGTGGTTTCATACACCTTGCTTAGAAGTTCATATTGTAGAGAGAAGCCATGTAAGATATAAAACCAAGAAAGAAAGAATTGGAGGGCCGAAACAGATCAGCCCTGTTGATGGACTGCACTATTGTGACCACTAATTCAAGAAGGGGCAAGATGACCAGATCCCAGCCATACATCACACAGATCGCAAAATTGAGGGCCAAGGGTGTTCCCAGATATGCAGAGAAGGGAATAAATCTGTACAGAATAGTATAAGGACTACTGCCAAATTGCAGTTTTAAAGGTATGTCCTTGCCAAAAAAGTGTAGAGGAAACAGGAACCGTCCTTAAGTCCCTCCAGTCTAATGTGGGAGTTCAGGTGGACAGAGTGTCACTCGTGTGAGCCTCCTGCAGCTGAGGAGGCTCAGAAATGTCAGTATTGCTGCAGCAGGCTCCATACATTGTATAGATGCGCCACCTTACAGGCACATGAGGGGGACCCTCCAGGCACGATATTTAAAGTAATTTTTTATTGTTTCACTTTAAGCATCATTAACCACTTCCATACCGAGTCATTGTAATATGACGTCGGCAAAGTGGTTGTAAGGAGATAGGCAGTTTTCTTCATTTTCCCAAGAATTGTGGGAAAAAATTACAACTTCAAAAAACCCACCATGCCTCTTACTAAATACCTTGGACTGTCTACTTTACAAAAAGGGGTCATTTGGGCGGTATTTGTACTGTCCTGACATTTCAGGGCCTCAAGAAAGGAGATAGGCAGTCAGTACATCTGGTGTGATCAATTTTCAGTAATTGGTACCATAGCTTCTAGACTCAATAACTTTCACACAGACTAAAGAATATACACTAATTTGGGTTAATTTTACCAGAGACATGTAGCAGTATACATTTTGGCCCAAATGTATGAAGAAAAATTTATTTTTTGCAAAATTTTATAATTGAAACTAAAAAAAAGTGTTTTTTTTTCAAAATCTTTGCTCTTTTTTTGCATATATCACGAAAAAAAAAACCCCAGTTGTGATCAAATACCACCAAAAGAAAGCTCTATTTGTGTGAAAAAAATGATAAAAATTTTGTTTGGTTACAGTGTAGCATGACTGAGCAATTGTCATTCAAAGTGTGAGAGTGCTGAAAGCTGAAAATTGGTCTGGGCAGGAAGGGTGTCTAACTGCTCTGTATGGAAGCGGTTAAAATCACTGCTCCTAAAATCACCAGGGCAGTACCCAGGTCCCCATACGCTCTTTATGGCATTGACTTGCATATAAGTCTTTAAAATTAGGACTTTGATTTTTCATGTTAGTATCCTATTGACTTTAATAGAGTTTGCATGTTCGCTAGAACTTTTTCCCTGTTCGAGATGTTCTGGTGCAAACCGAGCAGGGGGTATTCGGCCCATCCCTACTCACCACTCAGCCCATTAGCAAGAGAACCTAAAAACCACACAAAATGGAGGGTTCCTCCTCCTTACTCACATCAGTCTACCCCCGCTATACAGTTGTATTCAAAATTATTCAACCCCCCCCAATGCTGTAAAGGGTTTTAGGGAATTTAGTGTACATTTGTAATTGTATTCAGAATGAAATCCTACAAGGACTTCTTAAAGAACCATATGCAACTAAAATGACATCTATTGGTTTTGTAATACAGTAGTAAATGTTTATTTTGTGAATTCTTCATTGACACAATTATTCAACCCCTTAAAGACTACCACTCTGAAGAACAGAGGTTCATTGAAGTGTTTTCAATCAGGTATTGAAAACACCTGTGGATGTCAGGGAGCAGCAATAAAGCCTAATAAGCACCAATTAGGCAGCTTTAAAATGACTGTGATACTCAGCTCCTTCTAGACATTTACTGGTGTGGTTACAAACATGGTGAAGTCAAGAGAATGGTCCAGGAAGACAAGAGAAGAGGTGATTACTCTTCACAGGAAGGGCAATGGCTATAAGAAGATTGCAAAGATGTTAAACATACCAAGAGACACCATATGAAGCATCATTCGCAAATTCAAGGCAAAGGGCACTGTTGAAACGCTACCTGTTTGTGGCAGAAAGAAGATGCTGACTTCGACTGCTGTGCGCTACCTGAAGCGTAGAGTGGAGAAAAGTCCCCGTGTGACTGCTGAGGAACTGAGAAAAGATTTGTCAGATGTGGGTACTGAAGTTTCTGCTCAGACAATACGGCGCACACTGCGTAATGAAGGCCTCCATGCCAGAACTCCCAGGCGCACCCCCTTGCTGTCTCCAAAGAATAAGAAGAGTCGACTGCAGTATGCCAAAAGTCATGTGGACAAACCACAGAAGTTTTGGGATAGTGTTCTGTGGACTGATGAAATAAAATTAGAACTGTTTGGGCCCATGGATCAACGCTATGTTTGGAGGAGGAAGAACAAGGCCTATGAAGAAAAAAACACCTTGCCTACTGTGAAGCATGGCGGGGGGATCAATCATGCTTTGGGGCTGTTTTGCTTCTGCAGGTACAGGGAAGCTTCAGCGTGTGCAAGGTACCATGAATTCTCTTCAGTACCAGGAGATATTGGATGACAATGTGATGCAGTCCGTCACAAACCTGAGGCTTGGGAGACGTTGGACCTTTCAACAGGACAATGATCCCAAGCATACCTCCAAGTCTACTAGAGCATGGTTGCAGATTAAAGGGTGGAACATTTTGGAGTGGCCATCACAGTCACCAGACTTAAATCCGATTGAGAACCTCTGGTGGGACTTAAAGAAAGCAGTTGCAGTGCACAAGCCTAAGAATGTGACTGAACTGGAGGCTTTTGCCCATGACGAATGGGCGAAGATACCCATAGATCGCTGCAAGACACTTGTGTCAAGCTATGCTTCACGTTTAAAAGCTGTTATAACTGTAAAAAGATGTTGTACTAAGATTGAATGTCACTTGGGGGCTGAATAAAACTGATAATGATGTGAGCACAGAAAAGACATTTGTGGTTATTTCATTATAAATGTTATGTTATATTTGTCTGACCTACACGTGCCTCTTTGATTTAATTGTAAGCAGGATGACTGAATGATCAAAATCAATGTCAAACTGGCCAAAACAATCAATTTCAGTGGGGGTTGAATCATTTTGAATAGAACTGTACCTCATGACCTCTCAGCAGCTTTACACTGACAGGAATGTTGGTATGGCGCAGAGTGTCCCAGGTCCTTGCAGCACATCTGCCAGTAGCACACCACCAGCTGTAGACTATAGTCGTCAAACTTCTCTGTCCCATCTGCTGCAGTGAAAAAAAAAATAGTCACTGCCACCCACATGCCCAGCGTCTAAATGCAAGCCTGTCAAAGCTGTTGGCTTTACAACTTCTACGTTTTCTGTCTTGTGGATTCTGCACCCTTCTGTGAATTTGCAGAATGTGCTGTACCACCGCAATGGCAGGTTCCCAGTCGCTATTTCTTTTCACATAAGGGCATTCCAGCTCTGTATCATCACGTGGAAGGCAATGTTGCGGCATCGTTGGGCAAGGCAGTAAGCCGCAAAGTCCGCGGTACTGCTGACCCATGATCCAGCAAGCATGGTCAGGGACGCTATATGTAGTTCACAGCACACTGGGTAACTCTGCTAGCAATTCGGAAGGATGCAGGACAGGACTTAGTGCTGCAGCTTATTGTTCCGTCACGTCTCCATACAGCTAGTGGCGATGATGCGAGATTTGTCAGCTCTACCCCTCCTCCTCTTCCTCCATACCCTCCTGAATTGCTGTATTGTCCTACAAACCACAAGTACCCCCTAAGCTTTCAAGGGGATATTCAATGAGTCAAGCTAAAGGGTGTATTTTTTTTAATAATGGCACAAACCTCCTGTCCGCCCATACACAGGGAAAGCTGGCACATGTCCTGAATTTGGTGGTGCAGATTTTCCTAAATAGGTACCCAGGGTTGGAAGATCTGCTAAAGTAGGCCAGAAGAGTCTGTAGCCATTTCAGGCAGTCATACACAGCCAGTGATCGGTTGGCTGAAATTCAGTGGGAATTGCACTTGCCCGTAAACCGCCTGATTTGTGACACGCCCACCAGGTGGAACTCGACTTTGCCAAAGCTGCCGTGGCTGCACATGCAGCAGAGGGCTGTCAATGAGTACCTGTGTGAGTATGGCACAATGACAGCCTCAGGCCAGCTCGGCTTTTTTTTCCCACGCCAATGGCTGCTCATAAAGGATACATGCACTGTACTATCACCATTTGAGATGGCGACAAGGATGGTGAGCCTTGAAAATGCATACATCAGTGATACCATCCCTGTTGTGTTCCTGCTGGAGCAGACGCTGCATGGCATTATGAACAGGGCACTCGAGACAGAACATGGGAAGAAGAGGAGGACTTCCTTTCCTCTCAAGGCCTGCTTTATGCAGGCCCCATTCTTTCTACGCCACAGAACACACAAGAGGAGGAGGAGAAGGATTCTGGCAGTTTTGGAGGCATTGAAGCAGAGGAAGACATATGTCAAAGCTAAAGAGATGGTTTTTCATCCCCAGAACCCTTGGGAGTAGTACGTTGCTGGGAGGAGGCAGTTCCAGACAATAATCCTCAGTGACCCTGAGGAGTCTGCTTCTCATACCTCCACAAACTTGTGGTGCATGGGCCCCCTGCAGGCTTCAAAGCCTGCGAAAGTACCCAAGAATATATGTGGCATCAAGGAGAAGGATCACTATTAGTTGGCAACCCTCCTTGACCACTGTACAAGGGGAAGTCTCAGAATTCATCCCGTCCCCACAGAGGGGGCAGAAGATGAAATCTCTTGAGGAGTCTTTAAAGAGGAGTTTATCTAACGCTTTTCCTGACTCTGGTAGGTTACACTGTAGTGGAAAACTTAGGTTTGGGGCTTCTGTTAGTCAAGAGAGGAGCGATGGAGAAGGGGGCCGGCTAGGTAATGCATTTCACAATTTTTTAAGTCCTCGCCGCCCAGGGCTCTCACCTTCCACATCTCATCTGCAGCGTCTGCATCGTATGGTTGAAGATTATCTACGGGCAAAAACGGAGATGAAGAGCTTTCCAGTTGACGATCCACTGGGTTACTGGGTCATTAGAATAGACCACTGGCCAGAACTTGCCCAGTATGCAACTGAGCTGCATGCATCTTTTATCAGCAGCCATTGGCATGGGGAAAAAAAGCAGAGCTGGCCTGAGCCTGTCGTTGTGCCATACTGACCCAGGTACTTGTTGACAGCCCTCTGTTGCATGTACAGCCGATGCAGCATTTCCAAAGTTGAGTTCCACCTGGTAGGCATGTTACAAATCAGGCGGTTTAAAGGGAGGTGGAATTCCCACTGAATTTCAGCCAACCGAGCACTGGCTGTGTATGACCGCCTGATGTGGCTACAGACTCTTCTGTCCTGCTTTAGCATATCTCTCAACCCTGGGTACCTGTTTAAGAAATGCTGCACCACCAAATTGAGGACATCGGCCAGGCATGGCATGTGTGTCACTTTTCCCTGTGTAAGGGCGGACAGAAGGTTTGTGTCATTATCGCACACCACCATTCCTGGCTCCAGCTGGCATGGCGTGAACCACCTCTGGGCCTACCCTTGCAGAGCTGCAAGAATCTCTGATCCAGTGTGGTTCCTGTCCCCTAGACACACCGACTGAAGCACAGCATGGCACCTTTTAGCTGGACTCATTGAATAGCCCCTTGAACGCTTAGGGGGTGCTTGTGGTTTGTAGGAAAATTCAGCAGAGGAGGGCCTGGAGGAGGGGGTAGAGCTGACAAATCTCGCTTCATCATCACTAGCTGTATTTAGATGTGGCCGCACGATAAGCTGCAGCACTGAGCCATGTCCTGCATCCTTCAGAAGCTGAGTCCTCCATGCCTGATGCTCGGGCTATGGAAGGAATAGCTGCTGACAAGGAGGCAGATTTAGCCACTCTTGCAGCTGCAGTGGACTGTGCACTAATCTCTGCTTGGGTAACGACGGATGAGAAGAATAAATATAGTTTTCTAAGCCAGTCCACCACCTCCTCTGCATGCTGTGGCTGGATAGCACGGGGAACATCACTAAACAGAGGAAATGATGCCCTGCCTAAGGACTGACCACGTCCACCTTTGCCTGGGGACACATGCACTGCTGGCTCCCTCACAGTGCCATGTTAGTGTCTACCTCTCCTTGTTTGCCTCCCAGACATGATGGGGGGGGTTGCTTATTAACAAAATGTAAAAAAGATGCGGAAATGTGTATGTGGATGCACCTTAATCAATGGAAAGTGGTGTTTGGTGCACTTTAACCTGAGTACTCACTACACAGACATACTCCACTGACACACTACAATATACTGCAGTAAAACTGCACTGACACACTGCAATATACTGCATTCAATGTGCAGTAACGTAAAGAAATATACTGCGTTCAACGTGCACTGAAGCACAGTTAAACCTGCACTACCGTAAAGAAATATACTGCGGTAAATGTGCAGTAACACACTGAAATATAATGCGTTAAACCTGCACTAACGCACAGAAATAGAGTATACTGTGCTAAATTTGCAGTAACGCACAGAAATATACTGTGTTAACTGAGCACTAACGCACTTAAATATACTGTTGTAAACGGTACGTAATGCACAGAAATATACAGTGCTAACTGAGCACTAACGCACTTAAATATACTGTGGTAAACGGTACGTAACGCACTGAAATATACTGCATTAAATGTGCACTAACGCACAGAATTATACAGCGCTACATGTGCACTAACACACAGAAATATACTGTGGTAAATGTGCAGTAACACACAGCAATATACTATGTTAAACGTGCAGTAACGCATTGAAATATACTGCTTTAACCCTTTTACAGCCAGATCCCTACGGCAAACGGACCTACAGCACGGCCTGGAGCTGGCCAGGTCCGTACTCTGCACGGACCTCATTTCTCCCTCTCCTATAAGCTCATGGTCACTTCAATGACCATGAACTTATAACAGAATTGTTCAGCAGACTCTGCTGAACAATTCTACAACTCTGATCAGCGGATTACAATCCGCTGATCAAAGGTATTAAACTAAAATGTAACTAACCCCCCCCCCCACAATGCTGTCCCTTCCCTGTCCCCAGCCTCTCCATCTCCCACCCGCTCCCTGTCATCTAAAACTACTCCCACACTCTTCTTTCCTATCCCCTTTATCCTCTCCAGCACTGATCTCCCCACACCCGAAAGGATTTGGCTTTGTTTCTCATGATAGCTCTACTTGGAATAGAAAGGAACTGTACAAAAAAGATGGTTTGCATCTTTCTCTCAAAGGAACAAATGTACTTAGTGAACAACTCCAAGAATTTGCGAAAGAGTATTTAAACTAGGAGGGGGGGGGGGGGCAAAAGAGTGAAAATACAAGAGTCCAATTGCCCCCCGAAACAATGCCAGAACAGGTCAGAAGCACAGAGGTTAAGAAATGATAAGCTCAGAGTCCTGTCTACAAATGCTCGCAGTTTAGGTAAAAAAGTCAATGAACTTGGGTCAATAATGGCATCTGAGAATGTAGATTTAGTGGCTGTTACGGAGACATGGTTTAATGAAAGAAATGACTGGGACATAACCATACCAGGGTACTCTTTATACAGAAGAGACAGAGAAGGCAAGAAAGGAGGAGGAGTGGCCCTGTATGTGAAAGATAGCATTAAATCTAACCTAATAAGTTGGTGAGGCCAACATAGAGTCAGTTTGGGTTACGTTGCAGTTTGCTAATCATGCAGTAACTTGTGTAGGTGTGATATATAGATCACCTGGTCAAGTTAAAGAACTAGATGATCTACTAGTTGAAGAAATAGCTAAAATGACAATGAAAGGAGAAGTTATCATTATGGGAGATTTCAATCTTTCAGATATAAACTGGAAAACCAAAATAGCAAGTTCTACCAGGAGTACAGATATTCTAAATTCCCTACTGGGGTTGTCTCTGCAACAAGTGGTTGAGGAGCCAACCCGGAGGGAGGCCATTTTGGATTTGGTATTCACAAATGGGGATTCGGTATATGATGTCATCGTAGGCGAAACCTTGGGATCTAGTGATCACCAGTCAGTGTGGTTTAATATAAGAACTGTGAAAGAGTCACACCACACAAAAACAAAAGTTTTAGATTTTAGAAAAACAGACTTTTCAAAAATGAAATTAGTCATAAATGAGTCCTTATCAGACTGGAACGGATTACATGGAGTCCAGGAGAAATGGGACTACTTAAAAGGTGCATTATTGAAGGCAACAGAAAATTGCATTAGACTTGTCAGTAAAAGCAAAAAAAGGAAGAGACCACTGTGGTACTCAGCAGAAGTGGCCCAAATCATTAAAAATAAAAAGCTAGCATTTTGTAATTATAAAAAAACCCAGAGCAATGAAGATAAGGAAATCTACAAGATTAGGCAGAAAGAGGCCAAGCAGGTTATAAGAACTTCTAAAGCGCAGGCAGAAGAAAAACTAGCTCAGTCTATGAAAAAGGGGGATAAGACATTCTTCAGATATATAAATGAAAAAAGGAAATTAAAGCAAGGAATAACTAAATTAAAAACAAAGGACGGAAGGTATGTAAAGGAGAATAAAGGGCTAGCTGACTGCCTTAATGAATACTTCTGTTCAGTTTTTACAGAAGAAAAAGAAGGAGAAGGACCTCCACTTGAAAGGATGACTAATGAATCGTTTGATGCATGTGTCTTTACAGAGGAAGACGTTCTAAGATTGCTGTCTAAAGTGAAGACAAATAAGTCACAGGGTCCTGATGAGATACACCCAAAATTATTAAAAGAGCTTAGTGGTGAGCTGGCAAAACCATTAACAGATTTATTTAACCAATCATTAGTAACAGGAGTCGTCCCGGAAGATTGGAAATTGGCAAATGTCGTGCCCATTCACAAGAAAGGTAGTAGGGAGGAATCGAGCAACTATAGACCAGTGAGTCTGACATCAATAGTAGGCAAATTAATGGAAACCCTATTAAAGGATAGGATTGTGGAACATCTTAAATCCCATGGATTGCAAGATGAAATTTTTACTTCAGGGAGATCATGTCAAACAAATCTTATAGATTTTTTTGACTGGGTGACTAAAATAATAGACGGTGGAGGTGCAGTAGACATTGCATATCTAGATTTTAGTAAGGCTTTTGACACTGTCCCACATAGAAGACTTATCAATAAACTGCAGTCATTGAGCATGGACTCCCATATTGTTGAGTGGATTAGTCAGTGGCTGAGTGACAGACAACAGAGGGTTGTAGTCAATGGAGAACATTCAGAACAAGGTCATGTTACCAGTGGGGTACCTCAGGGATCTGTACTGGGACCAATTTTGTTTAATATCTTCATAAGTGATATTGCAAAAGGCCTCGATGGTAAGGTTTGTCTTTTTGCTGATGACACAAAGATATGTAACAGGGTTGATGTTCCTGGAGGGAAACGTCAAATGGAAAAGGATTTAGGAAAACTAGAAGAATGGTCAGAACTCTGGCAACTGAAATTTAATGTGGATAAGTGCAAGATAATGCACCTGGGGCGTTAAAACCCAAGGGCAGAATATAGAATATTTGACACAGTCCTGACCTCAGTATCTGAGGAAAGGGATTTAGGAGTAATTATTTCAGAAGACTTAAAGGTGGGAAGACAATGTAATAGAGCAGCACAAAATGCCAGCAGAATGCTTGGATGTATAGGGAGAGGTATAAGCAGTAGAAAGAGAGAAGTGCTTATGCCGCTGTACAGAACACTGGTGAGACCTCACTTGGGGTATTGTGCGCAGTACTGGAGGCCATATCTCCAGAAGGATATAGATACTCTAGAGAGAGTTCAGAGAAGAGCTACGAAACTAGTACATGGATTGCAGGAAAAAACTTACCAGGAAAGGTTAAAGGACCTTAACATGTATAGCTTGGAAGAAAGAAGAGACAGAGGGGATATGATAGAAACTTTTAAATACATAAAGGGAATCAACTCGGTAAAGGAGGAGAGCATATTTAAAAGTAGAAAAACTACCACAAGAGGACACAGTTTTAAATTAGAGGGGCAAAGGTTTAAAAGTAATATGAGGAAGTATTACTTTACTGAGAGAGTAGTGGATGCATGGAATAACCTTCCTGCAGAAGTGGTAGCTGCAAATACAGTGAAGGAGTTTAAGCATGCATGGGATAGGCATAAGGCTATCCTTCATATAAGATAGGGCCAGGGACTATTCATAGGATTCAGATATATTGGGCAGACTAGATGGGCCAAATGGTTCTTATCTGCCAACACATTCTATGTTTCTATGTTTCTATGTTTCTATGGATCCCCCTCCCCCTCCACGCATGGCCAATCCCCTGCAGCTATCTTTTAAAAGCAGTCCTCCTTTGCCACTCCTGCCGGCTTCAGGTGCTGCTGGGCCTTGGAGGGGATCTCAGCATGTCCCCCCCTCCTGTCTAATAACCCCCCCATGCTGGCACCCCAGATTCATCCCTGCCCTGGTGGCATTCCTCCCTTCCCCTCCCGCCACCTGCAGCTACTGACGGGCACTCTGTCTGGTGAGCTGTCAGCCCAATGGCGTGGGGGGGAGGGCTGGTGAAGCTGGGGCTTGGTAAATTGTGTAAACATCGCTATCAATGGCTTCTATGTCCACTGATAGCTGGTCATGTAAACTGAGTAAATTGAGTGTTTACTATGTCAGACTGCCAGTTTATGAATGGATAAGGAGTCTCTATACAGACTCCTTATTTCATTCATGAAAAGTGCTGCAGAGAAAGGGACTTTAAAATGTATGGTTTGAGGGGTCTTCTCAAATTCTGAAAGCTGTAAATGAAAGATACTGTAAATGAAAAATGGTAACCTCCGGCGTAAATTGTTTTTATTTACAGTCTTGCATACCTTCAGTTTTCACCATTTCACTAATATTGGACACGTCCCTGGCATCTGCTTCTTTCTCTCTGGTTGCCTCTTAAAAGCATGTGCAACATAACCAGCTTGTCAGGAAGAGCTGGCGACGATCTGCGATTTTGTGCAGGACTGTTACATTGCGGCGGACAGATGGACACCTGACATTTTTGACACTTTTGGGGGGACTAGTGACATTACTACAGTAATCAGCGCTACAAACATGCACTGTTACTGTAATAATGACACTGGCAGGGAAGGGGTTAACACTGTTGGTGATCAAGGGGTTAAACATGTGCCTCATGCTTACTGACGTGTGTGGGGGGAGGGGGTTCTGTGACACAGACAGAGATCACAGGTTCAGCTATGCTGAATCCTGTGATCTGTCCCTGTCTGCCACAGAGAAGATCCACCCGCTTTGTTTACACAAGCGGCCGGTTTTTCTCACTCTTTCCCCAACGATCGGGGAAGGAGAGACGGTGATCGCCATCTCTCCTCCTCCTGCCCGACTCCCGCTGTGTCTAAACACAGCAGGAGCGCGCCGCAGAGACAGGGAGGAATCCAGCGATGTAGGTCTACATCGCTGGACACAGGGCTGCCCCCTTGCTGCAGTAGCAGCAACGTGAGCAGTCTTAAAGTGGTTAATCCACAGAATGAAAAAAATCATGGCAGTTCCTTACCTACCGGCAAGGGCTTGTCTGAGCATTTTGAGGTCTATTTCAGCCACTTTCACAATGGTCCAGTGGGCCGAATGGGACAAGAGGACCTTTCAGAATTCCTTTTTGACACAGTGGGATGGCACAGCAATGTTTCAGCCAATCCTTATCAACAAAACGGTGATACATTTAGTATGGTGGTGAATCAGGATCCGCAACTTCAAACGTTATTGGCACATTGTGCCTCCTTGACCAGAAATAATCAAGTCAGATGCCAGTCTGAAAGGCTGGGGAGCCCTCTATTGGGCCCAAGCAGTCCAGGGTCGTTGGCATTTCTGTCCACAAGGCACAGTCTCCAATGTTTTGGAGCTCAGAGCCCACCTTTCAAGCCCTACTAGCGTTCAGCCCATTGCTTCGGGGAAAAAGTGTACTACTGCACTCAGACAACAAAGTGGCGGTAACTTACAAAGACAGGGTGGAATCGAATGTCGCTCACTCATGAAGGAAGACCGTCCTATTTTAGACTGGGCACAAGTGCATCTGATGGACCTGAAGGCGGTATATGTTTAAGCAGCACAGAACCAACTAGCCAGAAATCTGAGCAGGAACTTCATCTCGAACAAGGAGTAGTTATTGAGTCGTCAAGCCTTCTCTCTCCTGATGCAGAATTGGGGTGCTCCCATATTATCGACCTCGAGGCAACCCCAGCGAACACCAAATTTCTGGCGAGGGCTACATACCCATCAGCGGCAGGAATAGACTGCCTACACGAACCCTGGGGCTCCCGGCTGGGATATATATATATATATAATACCTCTAATAGCGAGATCTCTGGGTAGTTTTGGAAGATCAACATCAACGGTAGTTGCAGTAATGCTATACTGGCCGAGAAGGCCATGGTTCACAACCATTCTACAGCTCAGTGTAGAAGAACTGTTACCTCTTCCAGTGAAACCCGGATCTGCTTTCGCGAAGCCAATTCCTACACTAAGATCCGGAAAGACTACACCTGATGGCTTGGGAATTGAAAGGGATTGGTTACTAAATCAAGGATGTTCACTTTAGGTAGTGGCCACTTTGCAACAAGTCAAAAAGAAAACAACCAACCAATAACACCTAAAATAGAGTGTGGGACAAGTTTATTATTCTCGCACAACAGCAGTCATGGAATCCATTGGCTCCCACAGTGTCACAAGTTCTTGAATTTTTTCAATCAGGCTTAGACAAAGGTCTAGCCTCTAGCACGCTTAAGGTCCAAATCTCTCCATTATCGGCCATGACAGGAATCAAATGGGCCTTAGATTCCCTCATCATTCAATTTCTAAGAGCCTTTTTAAAAATTTAACCTGCCAAGGAAACCAACATTTCCTACATAGGATGTCTCCATAGTTCTAGAAGCATTGTCAAAATCCTCTTTCTTCGCTACAGAGTCAATATCCCTATGGGATTTAACGCTTAAGATAACATTCCTGATTGGTATAACTTCGTTATAAAAAGAGTATCCAAGTTGCAAGCACTTTTGATAAAAGAACCACATCTGATTTTTTACCCAGATAGAGTGGTACTAAGATCTTCAGATCAGTTCATACCCAAAGTAAGATCTGCCTTCCACTTCAATCCAGAAATCATTCTTCAAGCGTTTCTTACTACACAAGGGGATCCGCACCCTCTAGATAAAAAAAAAAATACTATTACCTCATACCTAACGGCTACGGACTACTTCATATGGATGGAGAACCTTCTAGTTATCCCTCAGGGCACCAGAAGAGGCCAAGCAGCGTCTTCACCTACAATAGCATCATGGCTAATAAAAACCATCAAGAAAGCCTACATAGTACAACACCTTCCAATACCAGATGGGCTAAAGGCTCATTCTACCAGGACGGTGGCAACTTCATGGGCAGCGTATTGCAGGGTATCTCCTGGGACAATATGCAAGGCAGCAACCTGGTCGTCCAGAACCACATTCATGGCATACTACAGAGTAGAAAAAAAAACTATTCAGTCGCAAGGAGTTTAAGAGGACATGAGGCCATACAATGCGATTAGAGGAGAAGGGATTTAACCTTAAGTTACGTAAGGGGTATTTTACAGTAAGGGCAATAAGTTTGCGGAACTCTCTTCCACAAATGGTGGTAAGTGCGGGAGTATGGCTACTTTTAAAAGACTCTTGGACATACATCTCCAAGAACAAAACATTCAGGGGTATGGGAAATTAATACATCCACACACACCACACATGTTGAACTGGATGGACTCTTGTCTTTTTTCAACCTCAACTACTATGTAACTAAATATAATTGACTACGGTCGAGTTCGGAAGAGCTGTTTTTCAGGCTAATTGTGCCTTTTCTTGTGAATATAATAGATATGTTATAAGCACCCTCCCGTAAAGCGAGTTATTTCCCAGTGTGCGCTGCAATGATGCGACATGAAAACGGAAAATTGTATACTTACCTTTCCGTAATTTTCCTTTCCTGGCGCATCTTAATCGCAGCACATGGTCGCCAACCCATCTTATGGTGATAGATACAGAGAATGCTGCGGTGAACCCCTCTTTAGAAATTATAGCTAACCAGTCCTATCAGGTTGTGGGGGCGGAGTCACAACCCAGTGTGTGCTGCCATGAAAGCAAAATCACAGAAGGGGGAGTATACCATTTTCCGTTTTTTTTTTCCTACTGGTCATGTGCTTTCAGAAAGTATATGGTTTGGGGGGGGGGGGTCTTAAACTCTGACAAGGAAAACAATGGCAACCTCTAGATTTTTTGAGAAATGTGGATATTTTCATTTTCGCATATGTTCGATTTTCAACATATCGCAAAAAAAGGCACAATATAAAATGTACAAATAGTGGTTGTTTATAAACTCAATACAGGTTAGCTTTTATATTTAGTAGGAATTTTGTAAAATGGGCTGTTATTATCTGCTAATAACGATTTTAGTGCATCTTTAGCGAAAATATTGTTTTGATAAACATTTGTGCAAATATTGTGCCCTAAAAATCAGTAGCACCTTATTTGTATTCTACTGGTCATGTGCTTTCATAAATTTCAAAAATATATGGTTTGGGGGGTCTTAAACTTTAAAAGCTGTAAGGGAAAAATAAAAAAGCAATGGAAAAATGTAAAAAATGGCCTGGCCAGCTAAGATAAAAGTGAAGCACAGGGCCTGGTAACGAAAGGGATAAACGACACGTAACGCATCTGAAATATACTGTTTTAAACGTGCACTAACGCACATAAATAAACTGCGTTAAACGTACAGTATCACACTGAAATATACTGCATTAAACGTGCACTACTGCACTGAAATATACTGCATTAAACGTGCACTACTGCACTGAAATATACTGCATTAAACGTGCACTACTGCACTGGAATGTGCACCAACGCACTGAACTATACTGCAGTAAACCTGCCCTGACAAAGTAAACTTACACTAATGTAAAAATGAATGGTCACTACACTCACACTTGGGGCTAAGCATAATACACTGGAGAGCTTCTGTCAGATCAGTTAGCACCTGATGCACTCTTTTAACACCTACCTGGTCAGATGACCCTTACCTATAGGAACTGTGTGGATCTTTGTTATGAGGTGAACTTATAGTGCAGGGCAGCTGGAACACTGAAATTTAGTCAGGTATAATAATAATGCCACACTGAGACATGAGGAAGGTTATTCGCTAGGTAGCAGGAAATGGCCCTTGACCAGTGGCGTAGCGTGGGTTGTCAGCACCCGGGGCAAGGCTAGTAATTTGCGCCCCCTAACCTGCGGGATTTTAGCACTTGAGTCTCTTCCACTAGATTCGTTAAAGAAACCCTTACCCCCTAAGCACTTTAGAGCAGGCCAGTGTCCCCACAGATCACCTTTTAGAGCAGGGTCCCCATAGATCCCCCTTTAGAGAATGGTCCCCATATAATCTATGGGGACATTTCTCTAAAGTGGGGAATCTATGGGGACCCTGCTCTAAAAGGGGATCTATGGGGACCCTGGCCTGCTCTAAAGGGGATCTATGGGGACCCTGGCCTGCTCTAAAGGTCTAAAGGGGATCTATGGGGATCCTGCTCTAAAGGGGGGATCTATGACATAGATCCCCTTTAGAGCAGGGTCCCTATAGATCCCCCTTTAGAGCAGGCCTGGGCAGGTCCCCTATAGATCCTCCTTTACAGCAGGCCAGGGTGAGGTGAGGTCCCCCATATAGATCCCCCCTTACAGCAGGCCAGGGTGAGGTCCCCCATATATATCCCCCCTTACAGCAGGCCAGGGTGAGGTCCCCCATATAGATCTCCCCTTACAGCAGGCCAGGGTGAGGTCCCCCATATAGATCCCCCCTTACAGCAGGCCAGGGTGAGGTGAGGTCCCGTCCCCCATATAGATCACCCCCTTTACAGTAGGCCAGGGTGAGGGGGATCTATATGGGGGACCCCGGACCTCTCCTCACCCTGGCCTGCTGTAAGGGGGATCTATATTGGGGACCTCATCTCACCCTGGCCTGCTGTAAGGGGGGATCTATATGGGGGACGGGAACTCACCTCACCCTGGCCTGCTGTAAGGGGGGATCTATATGGGGGACGGGACCTCACCTCACCCTGGCCTGCTGTAAGGGGGGATCTACATGGGGGACGGGAACCCATATAGATCCCCCCTTACAGCAGGCCAGGGTGAGGTCCCCCATATAGATCCCAGGTCCCCCATATAGATCCTCCCTTACAGCAGGCCAGGGTGAGGTGAGGTCCCGTCCCCCATATAGATCACCCCCTTTACAGTAGGCCAGGGTGAGGTGAGGTAAGGTCCCCCATATAGATCCCCCCTTACAGCAGGCCAGGGTGAGGGGGATCTATATGGGGGACCCCGGACCTCACCTCACCCTGGCCTGCTGTAAGGGGGGATCTATATGGGGGACCTTACCTCACCTCACCCTGGCCTGCTGTAAGGGGGATCTATATTGGGGACCTCACCTCACCCTGGCCTGCTGTAAGGGGGGATCTATATGGGGGACCTCACCTCACCCTGGCCTGCTGTAAGGGGGGATCTACATGGGGACCTGGTCCCCCATATAGACCCCCCTTACAGCAGGCCAGGGTGAGGTGAGGTCCGGACCCTGGCCTACTGTAAGGGGGGGCTCTATATGGGGGACCCCAGATCTAACCTCACCCTGGCCTGCTGTAAGGGGGGGTCTATACTCAGTCCTGACTCCTGTCCTGTGTCACTCGTGACTCCTACCTTTTTTTTGCAGGTGCACCCGATCACAGCAGGCTATGTCTTCTCTTCTCCTCCAGGTCCTCTGGCTCCTAGGTTTTCCTCCTGCGTCTGTCGCCACTGGCTCTCTCCTCTCTGGCCTGTGTCACCTGCCGCCGCTTCCAGCTTCTTCTTGCTGCTGCCTGGGCTGGTCTGGTGTGGCTCCCGCGCTCAGCGCTGCGCTGGGCGGCCGCTGCAGTGCACTGTCCCTCCCCCAGATTGTCCCTCGCTCTCCGCACGCCTGGCAGCCCCCCCCCCTCCCTCCACAGTGGGCGGCGACCCGGTGGCTCGGATCGGATTCGCACAGCGCCGCCGCCACAGCCAGCACTGCAGTGTGAGAGAATAAGTGAGCCAGGCAGGGCAGAGGTGCGGGTGCGAGCGCGCCCCCCCCAAATGTTGCGCCCGGTGCGGCCGCCCCCCCTGCACCCCCCACGCTACGCCACTGCCCTTGACGCAGGGTTTGTGGCAATGGGGTGCTGGACTGCAGTTCTATCCTGTGAATACACTAGATGTAAGCCGCTAGGTCTTTAAATGCATGTTCCTCAATTTTTCTGCCTGCCTCCCACTACTGGCAACCTTCTCACCTTGTATACTTCCAAGGTGGCTTTCAGGCACACTTGCCCAACTCCAAGATGGCCACTAGGGTAGTACTTGCCCAAACTAAAGGTGGCCCCCGTGTGAGCTCTATCCACTTCACATGTTCAGCATACTGAATCATTCCCTTGACACTTCGCTATCGCTTCCACAATTTTCACTAGAATGCATACTGGAACATGGAACAGCTACAGCCCACCCAAGAGGATGAGGCCATTCACAGATCAATTCCAAAAATTGAGAACACTACCCATGAGTTAACATGTACGTTACTTATCTTGCAAATGCGGTGTCACAGTTCCATGGATCCACTTACTTCTAGGAGGCAGGCTCCAGACAGACAGACAGCTCTTTTGAGGAACATAGCCCTGGCTGCACTGTTGTGTTTGGGGCTAGTTAGCACCCAATTTTTCACTCCAAAAGATCCACAGAAGAGGCTCCCTGCCCTATCAGAGCATTTAGCGTCCCAAGGTCAGACTGCGCTACAGGAGAGGCTGAACCTGTGCAGATAACCACCAAAACCTGGCAGGCAAGGGTTTCTTCTCTTCACACTGGCTGTGAGATCTGTGAAGACAAAAACGGGAATGGGCTGTTGCGTGGGAGTTAACTTTTTCACTTTTCAAAAAATGGTCTGTTTTGGTAGTAGATTCTGTCATCTCAGTCTTGGAAAAACTTCACGCTGTACCAATTGAAGATCTTCCTTCATTCAAAGATTCTGCAGATAGGAAGTTTGAGATGCTCTTAAGGCTAGACCTAACATCTCTCAACCGATACTTTCAAACTCCAAGATTTCACATAGAATCTGCAAGGTCAGTTATTGCCTCTCAGAGGCAAGGGGAATACCTGGCATCCATACACTTCCAAGGTGCCTATCTGAATATTCCTATTTATTGCCATTATCAATGCATTCTATGCTTTGCAGTAGAAGACAAACATTTGTTTAACTACTATTTGATCCTTTGACCTCTTTTTGCTCTTACTAAGAATTTAGGGCATCCAGGTCATAGGTTATCTACACTGAACAAATCTATAAATGCAACACTTGTTTTTGCCCCCATTTTTCATGAGCCAAACTCAAAGATCTAAGACTTTTTTGATGTACACAAAATGCCTATTTCTCTCAAATATTGTTCACAAATCTGGCTAAATCTGTGTTAGTGAGCACTTCTCCTTTGCCGAGATAATCCAAGCATCTCACAAGTGTGGCATATTAAGTTGCTGATTAGACAGCATGAATATTGCACAGGTGTGCCTTAGTCTGGCCACAATAAAGGACACTCTAAAATGTGCAGTTTTATCACACCGCACAAGTTTTGAGGGAGCGTGCATGCTGACTGCAGGAATGTCCACCAGAGCTGTTGCCCGTGAACTGAATTGTTAATTTCACTACCATAAGCCCTCTCCAAAGGCGTTTCAGAGAATTTGGCAGTACATCCAACCAGCCTCACAAATGCAGACCACGTGTAACCACACCAGCCCAGGACCTCCACATCCAGCAGCTTCACCTCCAAGATCGTCTGAGACCAGCCACCCAGACAGCTGCTGCAACAATCGGTTTGCATAACCAAAGAATTTCTGCACAAACTGTCAGAAACCATCTCAGGGAAGCTCACCTGCATGCTCCTTGTCCTCATCAGGGTCTCGACCTGACTACAGTTCGTCGTCATAACCGACTTGAGTGGGTAAACACTCACATTCAATGGCGTCTGGCACTTTGGAAAGGTGTTCTTTTCACGGATGAATCCTAGTTTTTATTGTACAGGGCAGATAGTGTGTATGGCGCCGTGTGGGTGAGCAGTTTGCTGATGTCAACGTTGTGGATCGAGTGGCCCATGGTGGTGGTGTGTTATGAACAACAAACACAGGTGCATTTTATTGATGGCATTTTGAATGCACAGAAAAACAGTGACGAGATCCTGAGGCCCATTGTTGTGCCATTCATCCATGACCATCACCTCATGTTACAGCATGATGATGTACGGCCCCATGTTGCAAGGATCTGTACACAAGTACTAGAAGCTGAAAACATGTCTGTTCTTGCATGGCATGTGTTGCACTGCGTGAGGCAAATGGTGGTCACACCAGATACTGACGGTTTTTGGACCCCCCCCCCCAATACAGTAAAACTGCACATTTTAGAGCGGCCTTTATTGTTGCCAACCTAAGGCACACCTGTGCAATAATCATGCTGTCTAATCAGCATCTTGATATGCCACACCTGTGAGGTGGATGGATTATGTCGGCAAAGGAGAAGTGCTCACTAACACAGATTTAGACAGTCTTTTTGAGTTCAGCTCATGAAAAATGGGGGCAAAAACAAAAGTGTTGCGTTTATAATTTTGTTCAGTGTAGATGACCTTCTCCTGAGGAACTTATCTCACTTCCAGCTACCTGTAGCGTGGGTTCACACTACAGCGATGTCAGACATTGCATGTGATTCACACCGCACGGCTATGCAAATCACATGCGATGTCTGTGCGATGCAAATTCAGCCATACAGATTGTATGGCTGGATTTGCATCGCATTTGGACCAAAGTCATGCAGGACCCTTTTTCCGGTCCGCACCAGAATCGGATCACATGGATGTTCACACCCATGCTATCCGATTCCTGCCTGAATTGACAGTTTGCACTGTGATGTGCGAACCGATCTAGGGGTGTCATTAACTTTGTATTGACACTCCCAGCAGTTTGCATATGGCAGTGTGAACTACCAGCGAGTCAGGTGCGATGCGGGAACCCGCAGTGGATTTGCAGGGTTCCCGCATCGCACCAATGTGAACCAAGCCTAAAACATTCACAGTTCAGATGCTTCAAGCTTTTGGTTGGGTTACCAACTTCCAAAAATCTGCTCTCCAGCTTGCATATTTGGGTCTGATCCTAGACACGTCCCAAGCAAAGGTATTCTTTCCAGAGAAGAAATTGTTCTCCCTCAGAGCTCACCCTCAGGACCTGAGGTCAAAGAGGCAAGAGACATCCCTCTTCAAGACACTAAAAAAATCCAATAAAAAAAAAAAAAATCAAATGTCTTCATAAAAGGCTAAAATGTATTCGGGTTTTGGTAAAAAAAAAATCCCAATAAGCGTATAGTAATTGGTTTATGTAAAAGAGCGTCTACAAACTATGGTATATATACACCATATATTTACGCAGCTATAGACACTATACTGGTAATAGCAGTGATCAGCAAATTATAGTGGGACTGTGATAGAATGGTGGGCAATATGGCGCTAACAGGAACTGGCTGAGAGGAACACTGACTGACAATGATGTCGCTAGTGACACTAATACAGTGATCAGATATAATACTGTACACTGCACTAATGACACTGACTGGGTGTAAACACATTACACATGACAAGTGTAAGGTGTGCTGCTTTTACTAACAGATCTGGCTGTTTTTTCTCCCTGGTTTTCAGGAAACCACAAGATCGCTGTTCTATGTGTTTGCAAACACAGAACTCTGATTGGACACAGTGGACTAGCAGGTTTCAGCAGAAATTATTGGCTCAAAAACTGAGGCCAAACTCGTTCTATGTCCACAATGGGACACCATTTCTCCCACTGACACTAACAATAGGGCACTATTCTCCCCATGGATACCAACTATGGGGCACTATTCCTCCTCCTTATATATAGGGCTCTGAGGAAGAGGCTGGGCCTCGAAACGCGTCAGCCGTCAACTCATCAGTTATGAACGATTGTATGGACTACACCCGGACATTTGAGCAATTGAGCTTGATATGACTTACTTTATCTACGTCTGTGAGTAGCCATTTTTTAATGTTACTTCAATAAAGCCTTCTATTGAGGATAATGCGCTAGGTCGGTGCGCCCTTTTTTGTTTCTTTGCTTTCAGTACCGGTGGACTACCCCAGTCCGTTATGGGCAGCAAGACCTAAGCCATCTAAGAAGCCAGTTGTGAGTTCTGGGAGGAGTGTGGTCGAGGGGCTTGGATACCAAGCGCAGGAGGAGGGTGGTCACACCTTATTGTTTTTTGGAGACACCATTTCTCCCACTGACACTAACAATAGGGCACTATTCTCCCCATGGATACCAACTATGGGGCACTATTCCTCCTCCTTATACCAAATGTGATGTTTACTCCCACTGATGGCAGGAAAACGGAAAATTCCTATCAGATACTTACCGTAATTTTCCTTTCCTGATGGTCTCCATGGCAGCCTATGTGTGGGTTAACCCCGCCTCCTCTCCAATGGTATAGGACCCCCCTCTATAAATTTCAGCTTGCAGGTACAGCCAGTGTTCCATATCTTAGCCAAATCTAAGACCAGAGGGTGGGAACTCCGGCTGCCATGGAGACCATCAGGAAAGGAAAATTACAGTAAGTATCTGATAGGAATTTTCCATTTTCCTGACAGTCTCCATGGCAGCCTACGTGTGGGAAATAACTAGCCCAAGCCACACGGGTGGGAATGTTTCAAAGCAAGTTTTACTTCAAATTATTAGCAGACAAAACAGTCAAGCCAAAATTAACTGAAGATATGGAGGTTGGCTCCACACAATAATGTGTCATAAACGTATTTACAGAAGACCAGGAAGACGCTCTGCATACTACTTTTGGTGCAACATGATGTGAAGCCACCCAGGACGTTGAGATGCTTCTCGTTGAGTGGGCTGTCACCGCCTCCGGAGGAGCCAAACCCTCTACACAGTAAGCTTGTTGAATAGCAGACACAATCCAGACTGCAATGGACCTTGACGAGGCCCGCTTTCCTCTATTTCTGCCTGAGAAGAGGACGAAGAGGTTATCTGATTGTCTGAAGGAAGATGTTAACTGGAGATATTCCGTTAGAGTCTTCCCTACATCGAAGGGATGAGGTTCATTATCCTCAGAAGATCGAAAGGTAGGAAGCACAATCTCCTGGTTTTCATGAAAAACCGATGATACCTTCGGATTGGAATTGAGCATTGGAATTAAGACCACTCGAACGTGAGGAAAGGTTCTTTATGACCAAGGGAACTGATCTCAGAGACCCTCTTGGCTGAAGTGATTGCCACCAGAAAGGCTGTCCTAATGGTAAGTTCTCTGATAGAGATGGAATCCGTCGAACTGGTTCTTGAAAGGACGTTAAGGACAAGAGGAAGGTCCCATTTTGGAAACCTTGGTTTCCTCTGAGGTCTGACTGCACCTTTGAAAAATTGCTGTATGGGAACCCTGAAAATACAGATAAGGCTGATATTTGCACCCTGAGAGTCCCAACTGAGAGAGATTTATCCAGTCCCGCTTGAAGGAACTTCAGAACTTCTTGAACTCCAAAATTCAAGGAAGGATTTCCCTCCGGGTACGTGAATTCTAAGAACCTTGACCAGACTCTGCAGTAAACTCTGTTCGTGCTAGGTCTCCTGGAGTTCATTAAAGTAGGGATTGCCCCAGGAGGGCATCCGAGTGATTCCAACCTCTCCCTCTCAAGAACCAGACCGTTAAACTGAGCAGAGCAAGGCAGGGGTGTAATGTTGTTCCCTGCGAGAGAAGGTCTGGCCTGAGAGGTAGGGGAATCGGGCTCCGATAACTGAGCTGCAGGAGAAGTGGGAATCAGGGCCTGTTTGGCCAATGAGGGGCAGCCATGACGATCTCCACATCTTCTGCTTGGAGTCTTTGAAGAAATCTGAGGATGATGGGAAACGGGGGAAAAGCATATGCCCTGCTGAATTCCCATCTGTCGGTCAGAGCATCTGTCCCGCAGGATTGGTGACACCTGCTGCGTGTGAAGTACCGGTCCAGCTTGTGGTTGCATGGAGATGCAAACAGGTCTACTTCGGGTGAGACCCCTAGTGACAGAATCCACTTGAATGAGTCGATGTGGAGAGACCACTCGTTGTGATTCAACTGGACTCTGGAAAGGAAATCTGCCTGGACATTCTGTGACCCCGGAATGTAGGCCGCCGAGATGTTGGACAGATGGGCTTGGGCCCATGTCATGATTGGGTCTACCTCTTGAAGAAGGGAGAGACTTCTGGTTCCACCCTGTCTCTTCACATAAGCCACTGGCGTGGTGTTGTCCATTCGGAGAAGCACGGATTTGCCTTCTATCAGGTGGTGGAAAGCTTGAAGAGCTAGAAAAGCCGCACGGAGCTACAGGATGTTGGAGACCAGGGAGTGGGCTTGTGGAGGCCATCTCCCTTGAGCCACTTCTGCCATGCAATGGGCTCCCCAACCAGAGTTGCTGGCATCTGTTGTAATGATGACCCAAGAGATGGGAACTAGGGAATGGCAATTGAGCAGGTTCTTGCGTTGGAGCCACCATAATAAGCTGTTTCTTTTGCTGTGGGAAATAAAAATACGCTGCTCGTGTTCTTCCGGATTCCATTGAAGAAGGAAGCCCCTTTGAAACGTCTGTAGACGCCACAGTGCCCACTTGACCATAGGGGCCGTTGAGACCATAGTGCCGATAATCTTGAGACACTGGGATGCCATCAGAAAGGAGGAGGAGAGGGCTGGACGGATCCTCTCCCGCACCACTGGGATTTTCTCTAGAGGAAGAGAAAGTGTACTCTGAACGGTGTTTAACTGAGCCCCTAGATAAACCAGATGTTGAGAGGGCTCCAGATGACTTTTCTGTAGATTCAACAACCATCCGAACTCCATGAGAGTTGAGGTGACCAGGTCCCTGTGGGACAGAAGTTGATCCTTGTCTTGTGATAACAGCAGAAGATCGTCTAAGTCAGGGATCCTCAAACTATGGCCCTCCAGCTGTTGGAGAACTACACATTCCATGAGGCATTGTAAAACTCTGACATTCACAGACCTGACTAGGCATGATGGGAATTGTAGTTCCTGAACAACTGGAGGGCCAAAGTTTGAAGACCCCTGGTCTAAGTAGTGGTGAAGACGCACACCTTTCATTCTGATTAGAGCTACCACAGCCAGAAGGACCTTGGAGAACACCCTTGGGGATGTGGACAGGCCAAAAGGAAGACAGATGAACTGGAAGTGTGGAAGCTCTATCGCGAAACGAAGATACTTGTGGAAGTTTACTGCTATAGGCACGTGGAAATATGCGTCTTTGAGATCTATTGACACTAGCCAATCTCCTGGAAGCACTGCTTTCTGAATGGTAGATAAGGTTTCCATTTTGAACTTTTCGTTCTTTATGAATCCGTTGAGATAGGTGAGATCTATCACAGGACGCCATGATCCATTCTTCTTCTGTACTAGAAAGAGGGGCGAATATACGCCTTGGAATCTTTCTTGCACGGGAACTGGAACTATTGCTCCCTGAGCCGCCAAAGTGTTTAAATAGTCGAGTAAAACACTTCTTCTCTCGTACTGAGAGGGCAAGCGAGTGGGAATGAACCTGGAAACGGGATCTGTCGAGAAGGTCCATGCGTGTCCTATGGACACTGTCCTGATGGTCCAGACGTCTGGGATTGAGGCCGCCCAGACACGCTGAAAGTGGAGCAGGCGCGCCCCCACCTGGCATGTCTGAACGGGCCCAATCTCAAAAAGACTTTGAGGTTTTTTGCCCGGAAGGTGCTGAGCCTCTGACCGTCTTACGAGAGGATGCTTGACCTCCTTTCCAATTTCTCCTATAATCTCGCCCAGGCCTGT
Source organism: Pelophylax lessonae (assembly GCF_965119305.1). Lineage (NCBI taxonomy): Eukaryota > Metazoa > Chordata > Amphibia > Anura > Ranidae > Pelophylax > Pelophylax lessonae. The sequence continues at coordinate 144,770,122 of NC_138769.1, read as the reverse complement.
ATGAGCGGGCATCTCTTGAACGCTCTGCAAATTGCTTTCTTGGTTGCTGCTTCTTAGGGCCAAAGAGGCGCATATCTTGGGGAAGGAAACATGACTTTCCACGTGTCACTTTAGAAATTGCATTATCCAATTTGTTTCCAAATAAAGAAGATCTTTCAAAAGGGATTTTGCACCAAGCAACCACAGGGCCCGTTTGGCTGTGACAGAAGCCAACATGGATCTGGATAAGAGACATAGCACATCAATAGATGCTTCTCCAAGAAACACAGAAGCTAACTTCAGTTCCTGAACAGGAGAGCTTTCTACTGCATCTTCAGACACACTCCTTAATTTCAGTTTGACATCAGAAACCCAGGTTTCAATGGCCTTAGACATAGCTGCTAATGCTAGCACAGGTTTACAAGCTGCACTGGCCGTGATATAGATTATTTTTAAATCTAGATCCATTTTCCTGTCCAGAGGGTCTTTAAAGGAAACTGCATAGTTCAGCGGCAGGGTAACATGTTTTGCTAGTCTGGAGACTGCGGCGTCGACCAGAGGAGCCGATTCCAGATGACTGACCTCTTCTGGATTAAAGGGATACAATTTAGCCAATTCAGAGGATAAGGAGGCCTTGCCATCCCCTCTATTCAATTCTTCCAGGATGACATCCTTTTAGGTTTTTCCTCAGTAGAATGTATTAATCTGGTTTTCCAGGCAGTAAGGTTGGGAGGGTGAGCCAGTGTTGTGCCATCAAATTTCTTGCTACAAAAAATAATCCGGTAACTAGTGTTTTGATGTTTGGGGGTTAAAGTTATACGTCAAGGAATTTTAATATTTTAGGGTCCTGATCAATGGGTAGTTGTGATATCACTGAGATAGTCTGTGCTATTTCTGTTCAGTAACACACCAATTTGGGACAGTTCCATAAGAGATGGATAAGGGGCCCTGGATTTCAGCCACATTAAAGCCTGGTACAAACTATTAAATTATTTGGGTTGAACGAAATAAACTGGGGAGCATGGAAGGAGTTCACTGCACTAACTATGCAACGTTAGTACAGCGATCTCCCCACTAAGCTTTTGTGTTCTGGGAGGGGGTCTGCCATCTGCCAGGACAGGCTGCCGTACACCATTGAATATCGGCTGAATATTCAGCCGTGCATGCCAGCCTTTAATTTGCCGTATCCCTTCTACCCGAACCTATACAGTTTCTTTGGCGTTCAGTACACTTTTTGCACAATAAAGAATTGAGTGAGTTTTGAAGAAACGGATAATGTTTATGCTTAGGGACCTGGAATTCAGTATGCAGAGTAGTAAAGAGTTTCAATATTTACTTACTATATAGTTGACAATTGGAATCTTCTAACTTTGTTAGTTCAATAATTTTTTCCCAAATAGATGTGCAGGAGTTAAAATCTCTAATCAATCAATTTCATGGTTGACTATGCTTTGTCTGTAAGGAGAGTGGGGCATGCCGGTATCCTATTACATTGTTCTGCTTCTAGATGTGCAATAGGGATATGCCTACTTCGAAAATTTAGGAGCTGTGAATCGGGTCATCTATCCCCTATCCACCCAGGTGCTCTGCTACTAAAAAAAAAAAATAGTTTAGCATTGGGCCTTGCCACTATTTTCATTTGATAACTGTAAAGTAGATGTTAGTTTAATCCTAGCCTGTATTTTTCAAGATCAAATTCCTTAATTGTAAATCAAATTGTATACCATTTTTGGGATACTAAGGTTGATGTTTGTTACAAATTTATAAAGTCGTTCCCCCAGACCCCCGAGGCGGAAATTGGGACAGACGCATACTCCAAAAGGAGTCCTATTGGATCGAAGCACTAGATGCCACCAGACCCCCAGGAATCAATGAAATGGTGACTTATAAACCCTTTTTGGGATAATTTAATCATCTATAGTTTATAACTAATATACTTTGTATATATCACTGATTGTTCTTCTTTTTGATCCTGTCACCACATATCTTAGTTGAGACCTTGCAATACATTTCCTATATGTGACCGATAGTCTCCACGGTCCAATCCTTTGGACCTATCATCCTAGTTACATATATGCTGCCTTGTCAAAAACATTTAACGGAGTTTTGCTTCCCGGATACGTCCTAAATTGCCAATGACCGTGCTGTTTCCCACATTGTGCGGAAAGATGGAATAGCAGGCCTTTTTATGGCCTGCGTTCCTATGGGTTTAGTTATGAGAGGTGAAGGCCAAGTCCATTGACCTTGGTAGTGTGTTTTACTTTTGTCTCACTCTTTCTAATTCATTCTTTTGTGGTTTCCCATGAATGCTAACTAATAGTTGTTTATTCCATACCAGTGACATTAATTTTCTATGTGTCAATTATGCTTTCTGTGTGTCTCTTTTTTACACAGATAATTATTTAAATGTTGTTAATATATTTTTTCTAGCAGCCATAGATGGACAATTCTTGCCCACATGGCTGTTAGTATGCATTGTATATGTAAACACTTAAATGGGTGTTCTATATAATCTATGTATTGTTTATTGTTTCATTAATTATACAATTGCTGGAATATTGACATAAATGTGTCTTTAAGGTTGCTTTCTAGCCACTGCGTACGTGCAATCCCATGCTATCTCCTTCTCCCCCTGCAGGGGTCGCCATGACCCAGCACCCCCAACGGATGTGTGGTCTCTGGGCCGGCCGAGACTGTGGGGCTTGATTCCCTTCATATCCGGTCTGGTGGCTGTGCATTGCCGCTATCGCGGCGCTTTGGTGCACAGCACGGCGCATGCTCCATCACCTGGACTACGCCGTTAGGGACCTGACTCGACGTACTGACGTCACTTCCGCCCGGAGGTGTGTCACTGCGCCGAGTTGAGGGTTGGCTTAAAAACCAGTACAGCGGCATCATCATTTCAGATGCCGCTGTCTATGCAGACAGATGACCTAGAGCTAAGGAGTGCTGAGCCATTATGTTTGACTCCAATACGGATTTTATTTACAAGTCTGTCCCTGATGTTGCTTTCTCTGTATATCCATCCAGACTACACGCTGCTGGTGACGCCAGGGAGACATTTTTTCCCCTCTTTTGTTTTCCTTTTCCAGTCCTCTCCTCCCCTTCCTTTTGTCCTTTTTTACCCCCTCCCCCCCACCACCCCCCTCTTTCTCTCCATGCTGGCTGAGCAAGTTACCTCAGTATCATACTGTTGTAATCAGAATTAAGACTCCCGGCACTCCAAAACAGCATCTCAGGTTACAAGTGTCCTTTCAGTTTGGCCTGACAGATGATACACTGTCTTAGGCTTGGTAAGTTGAATTTTCACTTTGCTCCACCCCTACCTCTAACCTTAAAGGTCTGTCTGCTATCCAAGAATACTAATTTAGAAAAAAATCTTTTCTGATTTCTACAGAGAGTGACATACACTACTCTGTTAAGCATTTGAGACAACTATATCCATTATTGTCTACATACAGGTATTTATGCTTATAGCAAGAAGGTTCTCCCCTGCCTTTTTTCCTTTGATATATAAAAATCTTTTTCTTCAAAAAACTTTTTACTTCACAAACTTTTGCATGCCAATATCCCCTCCACATCCGTTGGTGAGGCGTTCACTGGGTGGTGACCCGCATCTGCATGGGGTGAGATAGACATGGGACCCTGGTGTGCATGTATATGCAGTGGCTTTGAGACGCATCAATTCATTCATATGTTGTATTCTAATATATATCTTCTATTACACAGGATTTGACAAGGCAAAAAGACCACTATTTGGTATTAAACCCCTGAAGAAGCGGACCCACTTGTCCGCGAAACATGTTGGGTAGATGCCAGGTGCTCATTTGACCACCGGCTATCGTCTCATGTGTTTATATTTATTGCCTGCTCCTTTACGTGTATGTCAAATTTGGATACAATAATGTTTTTACATTCCCATTGTATGTATTATTGTATGTTTTTTTGTGTGTTTTTAAATTTTGTTGAATAATAAACATGTATTTTTTATAAATATGTCACCTACTTTCTAGATATATAGTACCGTCAAAATCCCACCAGCCCTCCATTTTCCCCCCTTTTTTCTAGCCATCCTCACATTCTGTATTTCTCTCCTTTCTTTCCTTTTTACTTTATTTCCCCCTTTTTTCTCGTTTTCTTTTTTTTCCCCCTTTCTCTCACTCTCTTACCCTACTTTCTTTCTCTTCGTTCGTTTTTGTTTTTCTTTTTTCCTTCTCTTTTTTTCTTTCCCTCTCCCCCCTCTCTCTCTCTATACCTATCTGATTTTTTGCTTCCTATCTTTTCCTTTTTCTTTTATAATTGAGAATTTAGTCCTAGTGTTGAGGATCTTTTCACCCAGATCCTACTTAGACTATCCTCTCTGGTTATCAGTACCATTTTTGGGATATATCCAGATTGGGGAGGTATGTATGATATATAAAAGTTGAGGGTTCCATATCAGTTTGATAACATTAAATCTACCTACAACACCAGGTGCTGATTTCTACCTTCATTTTTTTGTAGTAAGAGTTACGTTACAATATAAATACTTCTGGATGTTGGGAGTATTCTTTACACCTAGATAAGAGAATAAAGATACTATTATTATTTGTAAAGCATAGACTGGGACTGGCTGTGGAAGGGGATCAAGAAGAAGCACTATTGATTTATCCCAGCTTTAAAAATCCCAAGTGACGATTAAATTGGTCAAGAAGTTGCAATAGGGACATTAAGAATTGGGTTGTGTCTTCCCATTAATAGGAGAGTATCGTCCACATGCAATTAATTTTTGTCTCCTCCCGATCCCCTCTGAAATCGTATATTATCCTCTGATTAACACACCATGGCTGCTAAAGGCTCCAATGCCAGTGCAAAGAGCAGGGGATGAATGGCACCCCTGTCATGTGCCCTTCTTCAAATGGAAAGCTGTTGTAAGGACCTCATTATTGCATAGCAGGGTATAGGAATTGTACCCATGTAATCAAGCTAGAACCTAATCCAAATATAGTCATATTCCATAGGTATGTATATTCAACACTGTTTAATGCTTTAGCATTATCTTAAAAACAAAATTGCCCTATTTCCAATATTATCAGTGGGTATTTGCATATTTAGAAACAGTAGCCTTATGTTTGCAGCTGTAGATTTTATACGAATGAAATCAGATTGATCTCGATGTACCAGCCTATGAATACATTTTGCCAAATGAGTGGCTAGAATTCTTGCTTAGACCATTAAATCTGATATTAACAGTAATATAGGACAGAAGAATTCCATCTGAAGTTCATCCTTTCCTGGTTTAAGCAGCAGTACAATAATAGCCGTGGATTCGTGGATTGGGAAGGGTGCCCAACTTTGCGGCTTCTTTAAATACTTCTAACAATTTAGGGAGGAGGCTATCTCCATATTGTTTGTACACTTGAGTTGGTATACCATACATGTTTGGGGCTTTATTATTAGGTGCATCTGTTGCTGCTATAGTCAATTCCTTTTACAGCTGAATCAAGTAATGCCCGGTCTAAACTGGGGAAAGAACATTTCTCTAGGCGTACAGACAAGGTGGTCAGTTTAAAAGTCACTTTAGGAGAGTACATCCTTTCATATAATTGCTTAAAGTTTTGCAGTATTCCAGAGTGGTCTTGAGTAACTGTTCCCTGCATTGTAAAAATAGCATCAATATGATTCCTGTTGGTTGTTGCTGTTTTGTTATCCTGGCTAAGAAATGCCCCATACTAGAGAAAAATGTTTATGTTCTGTTTTGGTCAGAGAAATTGCTCGACCTTAAGCCATCTAGCCTGAATATCCACACTGGAGCTGTATAGAAATTCTACTTCCAACTGCTGAACCTCCATTATTGATTGTTCCTAAGCACCTGAGTTTTTTTATGTTGGATATTTCTAGAAAAGGCCTCGGATATATGCAGTTTAGACATCCAATATCATAAGCTTAGATGTGGAGTTCACATTGATCTCAAAAATGGATTCTAGTTTATCTATGTATTTTTTGTAAATCCAGAAACATTGAAAGTCAAAAGGGATTTAGTCCCCAAACTAAATATCTAGGTGTGATCGACAGAGAAAAGAGGTGTACTAAAGGCTCAGAGGAGCATAATAGGATGCAGTATTATATGTGAAGATCAATTGTCATTCCTGAAAGCCATATCTATTTGAAAGGGGCAGTAATGGGAAGCAGGAGAAGCATCTGATATCTGGGTTAGCCATTCTACAGATAGCTCATAATCTCAGTTCAGCAATACATCTAGCAAAGGCGGTATTATTAGGTTTTGTAGATATTTACAAGTTAGAGTGCATGTTCAGACTAGGGCCAAGAAAGTTTGGCACATCTTGGTGTGGAGCTTTGAATTGGGCAAGGTGCTTCTGGGTTTCAAATAAAAAGGGGGTTGGGATATAAATATTAGCCAGGATAAAACAAAGATTGTTCAAAGTACATAATAATATAATCTGCCATAAACAGAGGAAATCAGAATGCTAACTTCTCTGGAAAAAGAGAAGTGTACCGTATGGTACTAGTTAAATTTAGAATGTTTAAGGAGACCAACAGTCTCTATTCAGGTGTGTCCCCTGTAGGCAAACGATTAATCAAATACATTGCTGTAATGTGAACAATACCCATTTCTTTTTAGGGTACCTCATTCCTCTGATATTCCAAGATACAATGGTAAGGTTGGCTAGTCACCAGGTATTGTAGCCAATGAGGAATAGATATTCTAGAAAAGCAAGCTGGTGAATTTCTCAGCTTGTCAGGGTCCAATAGGTCATAGTGTATATAAGGAAGCCAAGTATTGTCCTCAGCGATACTTAAAAAAAAAAGAAGACAAAACAACCAAGTGCAACCATGCAAGACAACATGACGGGGGGCACAACTCTGCCTGATTGCAGGGTGTTGTCCCTTAGTATAATGGATTTAACATAACAAGTGGTTCTTGCAGAAAACATGTTTGTAGGTCACCGCATGTTGGAGGCAAAAGTGGGAATAGCATAATCTTTCTCAGGGAATAACAACATTAGGTATCAGTCTGAGCCTTGAGGTGTCTCTTGTTATGATCAAGCCAGGAGGTTAACAGCTTTCAGAGTTTCAAAGAAATGTCTCTCACCCTTGGTCACCACTCTCCACTTTGCAGGATAGAGCAAGGCATATGGTAAATGAGGAAGTTTAAGAATGTTTTTGATGCAGAAGTATTCGGCCCTCTGGCACTGTAAATCAGCAGAGAAGTCTGGAAAGTGATATTTTGAGTAATTTATCTCAATACTACCCACAGTTTTTAACTTTAGTGAGGATAATATTAGTCTGTCTTTGTAGTTTAATAATTTGAGCAAAAATGGACTAGGTGGCTGTCCTGGTAGCGGCTGACATGCAGGCACCCTGCTCATTCCACTGGGAACATTGGAGTGAAACGGTTGTCGCCAAACATATTTATTAACCAGTGCTCGGAAAAAAGCTACAGGGGGTCTTTTCCTCTGTGCATTTATGGATGCCTATGATGCACGTTTTACCATATCCTGTTTTTTTTTAAGTCTTCTAACCAAGCATCACGGTCAGACCTTTGAGACTGGGCTTAACATAAATCTCTTGGATAAGGGCTGTGTCATCTTCTAGTGTGCTAACCCCACCCCTGAGTGCATATGCGCGTTTTCTTTATCTTTTGCATATCATGTCTGACCAATTTAATCTCTTCCTTTATGGTTTTCTTTTCCTTGGCTAGTTCAGATTTCAAGAGCGCACTGCAGTGAATATGTCTCTGAGGGTGGGTTCTGCTTCCCCATCTATGTCTGTAGAATGATCGGTACATGCAATATCTATATGGTGTACTCGTGTCCCATGCATATCCACTGAGGTTCCCTGTCTCCATGCCTGCTTGGTCTCATCCTGTAGACTTATCTACCGCAAGAATACTCAGTACACTGATCTGCTTCGGTTTTTGCAGAGAGTGGGTAAATTTTTTTCCCCCTCCTTTTGGGTCACTTTATTTCTTCTTTTTAGGTCCCTGTGGCTGGGCACCATCTTGTGTGGAGCCTCCCACTGTAGAGGGCTCTTTCTTGTTTTGTTTAGTCATAGCTGGATTCAGCTAAAACTTATACCAGCTTGTGTTGGAGTAAGTTCTGACGCAATGTGTGTAGTTGTGTGCCAGATAAACAGGATAGAATATGCCTACAAGAAAACAGTACCAGAGTTTAAACTGGAGAGTCCAGGCAAGCGTCCACTTACTTGGAATACCAAACCATGCTGTAAGGTTTTAGAATGTGAAGGTATTTATTGAAGGATTTTTACGCCCAAAACAGGATGAATACACCAATTAAAATTTTGGCAACACAAACAGGTTTGAAAATAAATCTTTAAACTGGTCTTGTGGACATAACTGTTAACTGGGACAAAAGATGGTTCGGGCATTCTGCAAATCTGGCTTGGGCAGTTTTTGGTGAAAGTGGTGAGGGCTGAACTTAAGTTTTCAAGCTGAAGCCTAGGTAGAGCAGTTAGGGGCTATGCATTTGGTAAAGGCTCCTGAGGATGGTGCTTTGGAAGCTTCAAGGAAAGGTTCACCTTTAGTAACAGGTTACATTTAGGGTATAACTATTTTACTTGCTGCCACCCAGACCCGATCCCCCATTGTGACAGTGGGCAGGGGGATCCTCTTCTCACACCCGCTGTCACAATTCAAATACGGCCATGCGGGGCTTCGTCAACATCCCCAAGTTTTAAACCTTCAACAGTGACAGCAATATCCAATACCGCAATATAAGATTAATTGTGTTATTTCATTAATTGAAATACTTGTTTTTGTGGAGCTTTTTTATTGATAAACATTTTTCTATTCCTTTACTTTTAGGACAGAATATACTGGATATAACTAATTTTACGTAGGGAAGGATCCAAACTTTGTAATCTTATCTCAGTCCTCCTAATGATCAATTGGAGATACCTGTGTGAATTAACTAATGATTGATGACTTGTGGATTCTTAATTGATATTGAGCATATACAAGCCTTTGTATTTGTATAGAGATTTAGATGTATTTCTGTATGAGGAAAGATGTTAACTTTGGAGTTTGAAACGTTACTAATTGAAATACTCCGCCATTGTACTGGTATGTACTTTTGGATGTTTTTCCAATAAAGAAAGAATATTTTTGCAGCAATCCCTGTGGACTTTTTCTCATATATATATATATAGCCTGTGGGATGGCTTGATTGCTTTGCACACGAATTCAACAAACCATTGCTGTTGTGCTGTTCACCGCATCTGTGAAATAATATATATATATATATATATATATATATATATATATATATAGCAAATTTAATTTATTCTTCTTTATACTACTAAGGGCATTGATGAGGGACTTCTGATAGGACTGATAGAGAGGCGGGCAATCTGACGCTGGGGGGGAAACAAACTGCCCCTGACATCACCAGTGACACTATACACTCTACTAATGACACTGGCTGGGAAGGGGGTAACATCTAGGGTGATCAAGTGGTTACATAGTGGGTAAAGGTTGAATAAAGACACCAGTCCATTCTATTCAATCTGTGGTGTGTGTGAGTTGATGTTAATAAATCCCATATCTCATTACATTGCGATCGTTAAGATGCTAATCTAATAGTTATTTTGAAACTATTGACACTCCTTGCTGATACCACTTCTCGTGGAAGGGAGTTCCACATCCTTATGGCTCTGACAGTAAAGAACCCTCTTGCAGTTTAAAGGAATGGCCACATGTCCTTGTAAACTCCCTCCAACTGAAAAGTTTTTTTCCTATCCTAGAGTCACCATTAAGGTATTTGTATATCGCTATCATACCGCTTCTACAGCGAAAATAAGTTGAATGCTTGTAGTCGTTCCTCGTAATTGTGCTCCTTTAGTCCCTTTGTTGCTCTTCTCTGGACTCCCCCCAGTTCCAACACATCCTTTCTGAGGACTGGTGCCCAGAACTAGACAGCATAATCAAGATGCGGCCAGATTAGGGTCTTGTAAAGAGGTAGAATTATCATTTTTTTCTCTAATTCTCTTTTAAATTCATGCTATTTTTCAGCTTGCAGCAGCTTGGCGTTACATGCCGTTGCTGAGCCTGTCATGGTTTGGACAAAATGGAGATCAGTTTTAAGCCAGAGCACTCTGTGTGTGGTATTGATTGAAGATTGAAAAAAAACTGAAAAAAAAAAGAAAAAAAAAAGAAAAAAAAAAGAAAAAAAAAATGAAGAAAAAAAAATGAAAAAAAAAAACAGAAAAAGCCCTCCAGTGGCGCTCTGTCACCACTGACAGGGCTTTCAGCTTAACCTGGTTTTCCTTCCAGGTTTGTGGGCTGTGGCCGTTTGGCTGGCCAAGCTGCAATAAGGTCACTCCCACGGCACGGCTCTCTATGGACAGCACGCCATCACCAGCGATGCTAAAGTAAATATCTCCTAAACTGTGAATGTTTAGGAGAGATTTACTGTACCTACATGTTTGCCTTATTATAGACTTACCTGTAGGCATAAATAAAAAAAAACACCTTTACTACCACTTTTATCTAGTATTGTGCAACCTTTGCAGACACATCTAACATAATGGCTACAGCTTTAGAGAAAAGTTGCAGAGAATCACCCACCTGTTCACCTGCCAGCAACTGGCTAAGTTGTCTTTGCAACTGTTCTAGCCAAAAATTCCATGCTACACATGCATTCTCCACACAAGGTTTAGAGACCATTGAGTACTGTCCGTGATACTTTTTTTTATTTGCACTAACATACAATTTTTCAGGACAAGCTTTCGGGGTATGGGGTTTAAAAGCTGAAGGCACTGCTTCTCAAGGCTTTCGCAGCAGGACCTCAATCTTTTTCTCTCTCAGGTACTTCAACATATCCATATCTTTGAAGGGCAGATCTGCTTTTCTCAATTTTGCTATTCGGCCTTGCGTTACTTTGACAATTGCGCAGTCGTGGGATGCTGTACCTTAACTAAATTTACGTCCTTTTTTTCTCACAAATAGAGCTTTCTTTTGGTGGTATTTGATCACCAGTGCAATTTTTATTTTTTGCGCTATAAACAAAAACAAAAAGAGCGACAGTTTTGGAAAAGAAAATATTTTTCACATTCTGCTATACGACATTCCCCAAAAAAAAAATCAAAAATTTAATATTTAAGTCAATTTGTTTTCTGCGACATATTTTTGGTTAAAAAAAAAAAAAAATCGCAATAAGCGTATTTTGATTGGTTTGCGCAAAAGTTATCGTGTCTACTAAGGGAAAGATTTGTCATTTTTATTTTACTAGTAATGGCGGCGATCTGCATTTTTTGCGGGACTGCGACATTGCAGCGTACAGATCGGACCCCTGACATTTTTGACACTTTTGGGGGTACCAGTGACATTACTACAGTAATCAGTGCTAAAAATTTGCACTGTTACTGTAATAATGACATTGGCAGCAAAGGGGTTACCCTGTGGGCGATCAAGGGGTTAAATGTGAGCCTAGGGGAGTGATTCTAACTGTGGGGGGGGGGGGGCGTGGCTTCTGAAATGGCCATAGAGACATGTGATCCAATATAGCAGGATCACATGATCTCTATGATCATCCCAGGGAGAAAACCGGTCAACTGTGTTTACAACAGCTGGCCATCCTCTCTCAGCGGGGAACCATCGCAGGTGTCAGGCAGCAATCGGAGCTGCCTGACACAGGCATTGGCTTCCACACTGACGAGCGGGGGCGCACCGCCAGCAGTGCTCACCCCCTAGAATGCCAAAAGCAAGCACCGTACATGTATAGCGATTGGCCCAAGAGCAGCTGCCTGCTGCAGTACATCTGCAGCGGGCGGTTGTAAAGTGGTTAAAGAGTAAATCCCAGACTGAATTGATAATGGGAACTTTCTGTATCTGTTCCATAGCATAGAAAATCTTAAGCAGTTACTCAGTCTCATCTGCCAGTAACATGCACTTACGGGTTTGAGATTCTCAGGTTGTTCTTTAAATTCCAGGTCACCAGCCCATCAATTCTGGAAACAGACATTTGCATGGGGAGAGTGATAGGGGAAAACTTACTGGAAGTGCACACCAGTCAGCATTTTCCTCCCAGGCATGTCTTTTATGATCCCATGGACCCAAAGACAGGGCTTCCCACGACACCCATGTAACCCAGGTTACTGGGAGCAACCAGAGCTTTGGATCACCACAGAGGACACCTTGAACCGCCAGAGGGATAAGTCAAAGAAGCCTGCGAAAGGTTATAGCCCCCCCTTGCTCTATCCAAAATGGGGAAAAAAAAAAAAACGGAATTTTTGTAAAATCTTACCTGTAAAATTCCTTTCTCTGAGTCCTCCGACAGTCGCCGCCTCTTCATATTCGTCACTAATGGGGTTATTGACCTTTGCTCCGTAGGAGTAGCTAGGCAACAGAATATATCAATATCAAAGCTTTTAGCATATCCCACCCCCAGGGGGTGGTCCCCTCAGTCCATACCTCCCTGTTTCCTGCATTTCCAACTCAGTTTCAGTAGCATAGCAGTAGAGTACATAAACAAACCCCAAAAGAGGGGCGGGGGCGGCGACTGTCGGAGGACTCAGAGAAAGGAATTTTACAGGTAAGATTTTACAAAAATTCCGTTTTCTCTTACGTCCTCCAACAGTCGCCGCCTCTTCATATTCGTCACTAATGGGGACGTCCCATAGCAGTGTAGACATGAGGGGTGGGAAAAAAACAGCCACGCCTAAGGCAACGCAGTACCCACATCAGAGAAAGGAACCTTACTAAAGTAAGAGCACCAACTGAGCAACAGGAAAACGCGCTCAACAGGAGCAACAACCCAGGAAATACAAGTAACCTAGGGGTAAAAACACCCCAACAGCCAAGGGCCCAAACAAGGCACTGCCGCACGAAGAACTTTACGGCCAAAGGAAGCATCTGCCGATGCCTGAACATCCACTTTGTAAAATTTGGAGAAGGTGTGAACGGACGACCAAGTCGCCGCCTTACACACCTGGGCCACAGAAGCCTGATGACGATAGGCCCAAGACGTACTCAGAGACCTGGTAGAGTGTGCCTTCACAGGAAAAGGAGGAACCTTCCCCTTCAAAGCATAGGCTTGCACAATCGTCTGTCTGATCCATTTGGCGACGGTCGCAGCCAAAGCCGCCATGCCCTTCCGAGGTCCCTCAGGAAGGACAAAGAGAATCCGACTTGCGAAAGGATTTTGTCGATGACAGGTAAACCCTGATCGCCCTAACAACATCCAAGGAATGCAAAGCCACCTCCTTCGGATGCTTAGGCTTCGCGCAAAGCGAAAACAAAACAATGTCCTCATTGAGGTGAAATTCCGAGATCCTCTTCGGAAGAAAAGACGGGTTAGGTCGCAAGACCACCTTATCCAAGTGAATCACCAAATACGGAGATTTGCAGGACAAGGCCGCCAGCTCCGACACCCTGCGAGCCGTAGTGATCGCCACCAAGAAGGCAACCTTCTTGGACAACAGAGACAACGAGATCTCCCTGATATTTTCAAAAGGAGCATGTTGCAACACGGACAGAACAAGGTTCAAATCCCATGCAGGCAACGGCTCCCTCCTAGGGACCAAATGGCGCACCCCTTGAACAAAGGTGCTAACCAAAGAGTTAGACGCCATAGGGCGTTGAAAGAGAACGGCCAGCGCAGAAATCTGACCCTTAATCGTGGCCAACGCCAAACGCTGGTCCACGCCCGTTTGAAGGAAAGCCAACACTCTCGACACTGAGTACGAGCGAGGGGAATACCCCCTGGACTCACACCAGGCAAAGTAAGCCTTCCAAGTTCGGTAGTAAATCTTCCCTGAAGAGGCCGTCCTAGCCTTGATCAAAGTGGGAATGACCTCAGGGGAGAGACCCCTATCCTTCAGGACCTGGCTTTCAACAGCCAGGCCGTTAAAGCCAGCGACTGTAAAGCAGGATGGAATATCGGTCCTTGAGACAGGAGATCTTCTCGAAGTGGCAGACGCCACGGAGCGTCGACCGCCAGATTCACGAGATCTGCGTACCAAGACCGGCGAGGCCAGTCCGGAGCCACCAGGATCACCGTGTGCGGTTCCGAGGCCAACCTGCAAAGGAGCCTGGACAGCAGCTGAATCGGTGGAAAGGCATACATCAGACGATACTGATGCCAGGGCGCCACTAACGCGTCTGAGGCGTCTGCCCGAGGATCGCGCGTCCTTGCCACAAACCTTTCCACCTTGTTGTTTAGACGAGACGCGAACAGGTCCACATCTGGGGACCCCCACTTCGCGCACAACATCTGGAAGACATCCGGGTGAAGGGACCATTCTCCCTGGTCCAGGGTCTGGCGGCTCAGATAATCCGCCTGCCAGTTCTCCACCCCCGGAATGTGAACTGCAGATATCGCCGAGACGTGCGTCTCGGCCCAAGACAGAATGTCCACTACTTCCAGAGCCGCCCGGGCACTCCTGGTGCCCCCTTGGTGGTTGATGTAGGCCACCGCTGTGGCATTGTCCGTCTGTACCCGAACTGGACGGCCCTGAAGCCTGTCCGTCCAACGCAGAAGACAGAGATTTATCGCTAGCAATTCCAGAATGTTGATCGGAAGGGAGGATTCCTCCTCTGACCAAGTTCCCTGGGCGGACAGAATGCCCAGAACACCACCACAGCCCGACAGGCTGGCATCCGTGGTGATCACCGTCCATGACGAAGGACGAAAGGACTTGCCCCCCCGACACCGCCGGAGACTGGAGCCACCACAAAAGACCCCTTCGGGTGAGATGGCTCAACGACAGCCGCAGATCCAGAGATTGCGGACGCCCGTCCCACATGGCCAGGACCTCCGCCTGAAGCTCCCGTGTGTGAAACTGGGCGAAGGGAATTGCCTCAAAGGCCGATACCATCAATCCCAGACACCTCATACACGTCCGGAGGGACGAGCACTGATTGTCCCTGAGGGACCTGACTTCGCACTGAAGTGTCCGAAGCTTGTCTTCCGGCAGGAAGACCTTCGCTTGAACAGAGTCCAGAATCATCCCCAGGTAGGGAAGACGAACCGACAGACACAACGTTGACTTTGGAAAATTTATTGTCCAGCCGAATTCCTGCAGAGTCCGCATCGTGATGGACAGGTCGTTCACCAGGCCCTGACTGCTCGTGGACCGCATCAGAATATCGTCCAGATACCCCAGGACAGAAATGCCCTGGGCCCTCAATAAGGCCAGAACCGGCGCAAGCACCTTGGTGAAAACCCACGGAGCCGAAGCGAGACCAAAGGGTAACGCCATGAATTGGTAATGATCCTCCGCAATGGCAAATCTAAGGTACCGCTGGTGACCCTCGAAGATGGGGATGTGAAGGTATGCATCCTTCAAGTCGATGGAGGCCATGAATTCCCCCGGAAAAAGGTGAGATCCCGCGTAGGGCAAATTTGCTAA
The DNA here is from genome assembly GCF_965119305.1 of Pelophylax lessonae. Classification (NCBI taxonomy): domain Eukaryota; kingdom Metazoa; phylum Chordata; class Amphibia; order Anura; family Ranidae; genus Pelophylax; species Pelophylax lessonae. The sequence continues at coordinate 144,754,774 of NC_138769.1, read as the reverse complement.
AGTCTTGCGGGAAGATTGGTCAACAGACCAACATTTCAGCCATATCAGGCGACGGTTCAAGACCGCCACACTAGACAGACGTGCAGCCAAAGGGACCAAATCCAGGTCCGCATCACACAAATACATGACACCCTGATGAATCTGATCCACCATAGCCAAAGTTGTCGGCGGGGCAGAGTCAGCCACCAGAGTGCGCCTGAGCACCTGCGTCCAATCCGCAATAGCCTGGGCTGCCATAATGGAAGCAAAAATAGGCTTCAGCATAGAGCCATCAACCGTATAAGAATGACGGGCCAGAGATTCCAATCTCCTGTCCGTCGGGTCCCGGAACACCGGGGTATCCTCAGCAGGGATCGCAGTTGATTTATTCAAAATCGCCACCGCGTGATCCACCTGAGGCGGCACACACCAACGCTCATCAGTAGCTGGTGTAAAGGGATAACGCAGCTTGAACCTACTCGGCACAGCAAAAGGCTTCTTTAAATTGCGCCATTGCTCATCAACCGCGCGCTGAAATTCCGTAGAGCAAGGAAAAACCTGCGATGTTTTGCGTTTCCTTTGCGTCCCATAAGAGGACATCAAAGCAGGAGGACATGGTTCATCCTGCAAATGCAGCGTTTGTTTGATAGAAGCAACCAACTCATCCATGATTGCAAGCTCTTCAGACGAGCCAGGGGGAGAATTATCAACCCCTTCCACCTCAGCCTCCCCGTCAGACCCCACAAGGTCTAGGGATGAGTGAGACCCTGAGAAGGGCACTCCAGCCATAGCAGCCCCATCGCCCTCTGAATCAGAGGAAATAGACACCCTGGGCCGTTTAGTGGATCGATCAGCCACCAGCATCTGCACTTGAGCAGCTAAGTTAGCCACAATAGTGGCCAGATCAGCCCCCTCGGGGGAAGCAGCAGCACCTTGGCCCCCCACCAAAGTGGGAGGAAACTTGCAATCCTGAGAATCCATGCCCCAGCAAAATAAGTAATAAAGGGTACTGCCCCTTTAAGATCGCGGCGAGCGTAGCCCACCGCACCCACTGAATACACCGACCCCCACAGGGACAAGAAACTGGGCAAGGAATACAGGAAAAAAGGAAATATAAAAACCTGGAGAGAACACACAGGCTGCTGCACCGATCACTGTCCCAGAGCAAAAGGAAGTGATGCAAGACTGACCGCCCCTATGAAGCCTATGCAAGGCTACACAAACATGGCCGCTCGGCTGGGGAATCCCTGGGCAAATAGAACATGGCGCCGACATGTGGCCTGATCGAGCGCCGCTCAAAATGGCGGCGTTTGGCGCCAAAAACGCCGTGCAGTACCTCACAGGACCTGCCACCATGATTTTGCCCCAAGAAAATGGCGAAGCGATCGCCGCACAGCATGCCTAAAATCTGACTGCTTCACAATGACACCCAGCAGAGCGGGAGAGCCCCCCCCTTCACAGCCCACACACAGGCAGCAAGTTCACACAGGAACTGACAGGGAGCAGAGCAGCCACACAGACATGCAGGGTCACACAGTCCCAGACTGACACCCAAATAGAGAGGTCCCCACACAGAGTTACACTTACCAGTCCGGATGGCGTGGGGAGCCTGCTCCAGCGACCAAACCGCTGCACTGAGGACAGGGAGTGTCGCAAGCATGACGCAACGGAACCGCGGTGCGAAACTGCAATGGCGTCCAGTGAGGTAGCCACCTCACCGATAGCATCCCTGCAGCGAACAGGGATGGGTCGTTCAATGTGCCAGGGCAAAACCTAAGCTGAACGCTCGTTGGCAGGCTGGGAAGCCCCTGGCCCTGAGCCCTGGGAACCAGGGTGGCCAGACAGACCCAGCACCGCACGATCATCTTCATCAGAAGAAACTAACGCTGAAAATAAACAGCTAAGTAAAAGAAAGAGAAAAAAACTTCAAATAAAATCAAAAAGAGAAAAGAAGCTGAGACTGAGAGCCCCAGCACAGGAACAGCCTGCATACTCCTGAGCTAGGCATTAGAAACTGAGTTGGAAATGCAGGAAGCAGGGAGGTATGGACTGAGGGGACCACCCCCTGGGGGTGGGATATGCTAAAAGCTTTGATATTAATATATTCTGTTGCCTAGCTACTCCTACGGAGCAAAGGTCAATAACCCCATTAGTGACGAATATGAAGAGGCGGCGACTGTCGGAGGACGTAAGAGAAAAAAAGTTTTGCCTTTACAGTAGTGCTACTTTATGACCCGGTTCACATGAGCGCAACATGGGATCCGACTTGTGAGTACAAGGCGGATGACATGTGAAACTCAAGGTTTACCTATGAGAGCGGTCTTAACTGATCCTACACAAATCTGTCTTGACTTTAGAAAAAGGTTCCTACACTACTTAGGTGCAACTTTGAAACAACTTAAATGCCATAGAGTGTAAAACATCACAGTAACTCGGATCAAAGTCAGACTGAAGTTGCAGGGCAAAGTCAGATCAGAAGTCGCACGACTTTCATGACGGAGCAGTGTGAACCTGGGCTTACTGCAGTAATCTCACTACAGCAACCAAAACACCAATCAGAGATTGAGGATCCAATTTGCTTTAAAGCAACTTCAAATTTATTCCATAAACGGTACAAACTGGCAACTGGTATGTGTAGAGAGTAGTAACCCATACAACCAGTACATGATTTCTGGATGCCTTGGTTTTCTGCACCTGCACATCATTGGTCTGTGCTACGTTATTGTTTTTTTTTCCATATTTTCTTTAGTGGGAGGTAGTTATTCAAGAAGCGAATCACTGAATAGTTCCAATTGACCACACATACCGCAAAAAAATAAAAAATAAAATCAGACCAAAAAAAAAAAAACATACAAAAAAAAAAAAAAACAACCTGTGGTTAATGAGATTTCCCTCAGTATTACTGAGAGGTAACAAACCACCCTCAACCCCTGCAATGCACTCAACCTAGGTTTTTGATGGAAAATCTGCTGTAGAATCAGAAACAGTATTACTAGCACCTAGATTATCCAAAGCTGTACATTAAAAATGCAGGAGCAGGAAAGACTACAGTAATACTGTGGGTGTTGGAAGGGGCACGGTGTGTGCCCCACCATTTTGTATGGCATGTGCCCCGCCATTTTGTAACATCACTGAATTCATATTTGTGAATATACTTTGCTAAGTAGCTTTAACTTCACTTAAGATTGCACATATATTACAGTTAACACATTCTAAAAATACACTCATGCTTCCTGTAGATACAACACCTCTTGTTCCCTTTTTTGATGTTAGTTTGAAAGCAGTATTGCTAAACTTTCTCGTTGTTTTAACTGACAGACTTTGCAATATCTAGTAACCATCATAAAATGTTTAACCAATTATATTCGCACATGTAAACCTGCCCTAGACACATCCCATTTACTGTGCATCCTGTGTATTTTGTATAAGATCTCTTGATATGAATTAAAGACGAGAAGTCCTTTTACCACACACAGACTACTTGTTTATTCCAGTGGTAAAGGATTCTCCCGGAGGCTCCGCTCTTACACAGAACCGATTAGACTTGACTATAGTCAGGGACTATTAATAAGAACTATCGCATAAGAACTATAAAGGATTAAAAGTATAAGATAATCTGTTTGTGTGACCCAGAGGTTTAGTTGGTAAGTTAATGAACTGGTTTGTCACTTACAGTTGTGTTCAAAATTATTCAACCCCCCAATGCTGTAAAGGGTTTAGGGAATTTAGTGTACATTTGTAATTGTATTCAGAATGAAATCCTACAAGGACTTTTTAAAGAACCATATGCAACTAAAATTACATCAATTGGTTTTGTAATACAGTAGTAAATGTTTCTTTTGTGAATTCTTCATTGACACAATTATTCAACCCCTTAAAGACTACCACTCTGAAGAACAGAGGTTCATTGAAGTGTTTTCAATCAGGTATTGAAAACACCTGTGGATGTCAGGGAGCAGCAATAAAGACTAATAAGCACCAATTAGGCAGCTTTAAAATGACTGTGATACTCCGATCCTTCTAGACATTTACTGGTGTGGTTACAAACATGGTGAAGTCAAGAGAATGGTCCAGGAAGACAAGAGAAGAGGTGATTACTCTTCACAGGAAGGGCAATGGCTATATGAAGATTGCAAAGATGTTAAACATACCAAGAGACACCATAGGAAGCATCATTCGCAAATTCAAGGCAAAGGGTACTGTTGAAACGCTACCTGGTCGTGGCAGAAAGAAGATGCTGACTTCGACTGCTGTGCGCTACCTGAAGCGTAGAGTGGAGAAAAGTCCCCGTGTGACTGCTGAGGAACTGAGAAAAGATTTGTCAGATGTGGGTACTGAAGTTTCTGCTCAGACAATACGGCGCACACTGCGTAATGAAGGCCTCCATGCCAGAACTCCCAGGTGCACCCCCTTGCTGTCTCCAAAGAATAAGAAGAGTCAACTGCAGTATGCCAAAAGTCATGTGGACAAACCACAGAAGTTTTTGATAGTGTTCTGTGGACTGATGAAACAAAATTAGAACTGTTTGGGCCCATGAATCAAAGCTATGTTTGGAGGAGGAAGAACAAGGCCTATGAAGAAAAGAACACCTTGCCTACTGTGAAGCATGGCGGGGGGTCAATCATGCTTTGGGGCTGTTTTGCTTCTGCAGGTACAGGGAAGCTTCAGCGTGTGCAAGGTACCATGAATTCTCTTCAGTACCAGGAGATATTGGAAGATATGTGATGCAGTCCGTCACAAACCTGAGGCTTGGGAGACGTTGGACCTTTCAAAAGGACAATGATCCCAAGCATACCTCCAAGTCCACTAGAGCATGGTTGCAGATTAAAGGGTGGAACATTTTGGAGTGGCCATCACAGTCACCAGACTTAAATCCGATTGAGAACCTCTGGTGGGACTTAAAGAAAGCAGTTGCAGTGCACAAGCCTAAGAATGTGACTGAACTGGAGGCTTTTGCCCATGACGAATGGGCGAAGATACCCGTAGATCGCTGCAAGACACTTGTGTCAAGCTATGCTTCACATTTAAAAGCGGTTATAACTGTAAAAGGATGTTGTACTAAGTACTAAGATTGAATGTCACTTGGGGGTTGAATAAAACTGATAATGATGTGAGCACAGAAAAGACATTTGTGGTTATTTCATTATAAATGTTATGTTATATTTGTCTGACCTACACGTGCCTCTTTGATTTAATTGTAAGCAGGGTGACTGAATGATCAAAATCAATGTCAAACTGGCCAAAACAATCAAATTTCAGTGGGGGTTGAATAATTTTGAACACAACTGTATGTGTAGAGATTTAAGTTCATTTACTTTACGTCTGATGTAGTTTGACATATATGGAAACTGTATCTATAATTATATATGACTTGTAAAAATTGTGCCTGCGGACTGTTAATATAACACACTGGTCCTGATAGCGACAGTCACATTATTACTGTTAAAACTGACTGACCGATCGTAAGTTATCAGACTCAGATCTTTTTCTTTTCTTTGTTTATCTTTATAAGATAAATGTTTATGTGTTTTGTTTGTTTGTCTATAATGGTAGGAAAACCTTCTTGATAGCCACTATACCTGGGAGTATCAGTCAAGACTCGGAAAGGGTTTTTTTTTGTTGTGCCAAGAGGGGACATTGAGAGTCAAAAAAGTATAAGATTTAATATACATACACCAAGTGGCTTTTCAGGAGGGTTTTTAACCATAAAGAGGGTCTAAGGACTTAAGATACATTTAAGTGATTTTGTGAATGAGTAAATCTTAGAGACATGTTTTATTAAGTGAGAGAATATTGGATTTTGTTTATGGTTTTGTGAAATTATACTGAAGGTTTAGGTCTGATGCTGGCCATACAGGATACAATTTTCTTACAATTTTCAGTGCAGTTTTCTTGAAATTTACCTTCAGCTATGTAATACAAACGCCTGCCTAAATAAAGACAAGTAAATCACAGAAAAAAGAGTTCTGTAGTCTGACCGCATTCTCTTTTAGGAAATGTTTAGTTGTAATATTAAGTACATGGAAAAAGCGGGGAGAAATGATTTATGTCCCGTATTAGTACAATAGAATAGGGGAAAAAAGCTACGTAGAGCTATTAGAAGTGAAAGTCTTTACCCACAGCAATTGCCTATAGACAGAAAACGGGTGAAACTGTTTGGGAGTTTTGTGCTGAGGTTAAGTGTCACTGTTGAGTAGCACAGTCTTACGATTCAAACATTTGTTGTTAATTTAAAGTCACAGTACATGTTAATTGTAAAACAGCAAGTTTCTGGTTGGGCTACTAAAACCATGGAAGGTTTTCAAAAAGCCATAACAGAAAGAGATGCGGCTGGCTGTTTTGATCTGCCTAAAGAAAAACAGCCTGTCAGCACGCATTTCCAAGGGCCTTATCAGAAGAGGCAAATCAAAGGTAGGACATTTTCAACTTAGGCCCCCCTACAATAATTATACACCACAATTGAACAGCCTCAAAACAGCCTGAGATAAAGTTACCTGCCAACTGGCAACAGCAACAACTGCCACATCAGAGGGTGGATTCACAGTGACATTGGAAAAAAATTCCCATTTTTGTCCTGAGTCCAGAAAATAATTATTTCCTTTTAGATTCTATGCCCCCTTAAGAGGAGGATGGAGTCAGGCCTATGTTAAACAGATTTTTGCCCGAAGGTATATTTAAAGAAATATTACCTTACAAATACCCCTGACCACACCTGCACCCCCACCGTTTCATTCTCCAAGGCAGGTGTAGTTTTCTTCGTAATGTCAGACAAGCAGAAAATGTTTGTGTGTCAGATACGTTTGAAACTAGTACATTTCCTTCCGTGTGAGAGGAAGTAATGGTTACTTCTGCAATTGCAGCTAGCAGAAGTTTCTAATTAAAAAAAAAAAAAGGTTGTGGCACAAACGGTCCCAGCTTTCCCACGCATATACAATTATTTTCATAGAATTTTCTTGAAGTTTTGCCATTTATACATTTGTACCTATCTTGTATGAGCGTAGTAATAATGAAAAAAAAAAAACACTTTTATTAGGCAAAACATAAATTGCCGTTGTCGGCAGTTTATTTTTTTATAGAATTATAGATAATGAAAAATTACATTTTGCAAATGGGTCCCTATGTAAAAGGGAACTCTGATTCAAAATTTTTGAAAATTGGCTACTTGCCAAGAAAGGGTTCAAAAGGTAAATATCTTCGTTCCTGCTATAGTTATGGAATTCATTTTTGGACAGAAAGGGTTACCGCAATTAGTGTGACCATTGGACCCTGTTGGCACAGAGAAAAAAAGTTTCAAATCAGATTAACTTTTTATCTGATTATAGTTTTTGAGTGATATTTTATGGGTATCCTCTATTGAAAGAGGGGAACCTCTGGCCAGATTTTTGTTAGAATGGCACGAAGCCAAAACATTTTTTTTTGGAAAATTGGCACTGAGCCAAAAAGTTTTTAGTTTTTTATTTGATCATGGCATGCAAGTGGTATCTGATGTGCCATCTCTACTGTCAGCCATACCCTCCAATGCTACCCACTTTACAGTGATTGGTTTAAGTAATGTTTTTTTTGCGTCCTAGTGGACGAGGAGACACAACCATCTTTGCTTTCCTGTTTTTCAGTCCAGGTAACTGACCTGGTGTAGAATTGCCTTAGGGCTATGTGGACAGTTCAGTTGTCCGCTCTATAGTTCTCCAGGCCATGCAAGAGGAGATGGACACCTGCTCATGGGTCAGTCCCGCTACAATATGTGGATGACATATGTAGTCACTCTGTGGAGGCCAGTCAGAGCGAGTGAGTTTATTGAGGAATGTACATATATGTGGACACAAAGTGTCACAGGAATAATGATAATGGTGTTAGGAAAGTGTTGTTTAACTTGGTTTTGTTCTCACAGAGGGGGATAGGAGAGTCGGTCACAAAAGCACTGCGGCTCTAGTGGGTCTTGCCAGCCCACAGTGGGTCTTGCCCGCCCACAAACCAGGAACATTGATTGTTATGGATCCGGACTGCTCCTACCTATAATAACATTTTGAGACAAACCACAGGTCCAAAAATGTCTATCATTTAGGTGGGCAGGTTGATGTCCTTATTATTATACTAAGGAATCCAAGGACAATTAACCTGCTGTCCCTTTTCCAGGGAGACCATGTGTCCTCTGATGACACCATAAAAATGATAGGAAAAAATCATGTAAATAAGATTATGATTTTTTTTAGAGGGGGTTGAAGGGGCGCGGCGTGTGCCCCACCATTTTGTATGGCATGTGCCCCGCCATTTTGTAACATCACTGAATTCATATTTGTGAATATACTTTGCTAAGTAGCTTTAACTTCACTTAAGATTGCACATATATTACAGTTAACACATTCTAAAAATACACTCATGCTTCCTGTAGATACAACACCTCTTGTTCCCTTTTTTGATGTTAGTTTGAAAGCAGTATTGCTAAACTTTCTCGTTGTTTTAACTGACAGACTTTGCAATATCTAGTAACCATCATAAAATGTTTAACCAATTATATTCGCACATGTAAACCTGCCCTAGACACATCCCATTTACTGTGCATCCTGTGTATTTTGTATAAGATCTCTTGATATGAATTAAAGACGAGAAGTTCTTTTACCACACACAGACTACTTGTTTATTCCAGTGGTAAAGGATTCTCCCGGAGGCTCCGCTCTTACACAGAACCGATTAGACTTGACTATAGTCAGGGACTATTAAGAGGTGGGATTGACCCAATCACCTACAGGTGTCATCAGGAAAGGAAGGGGGAAGAAATTTCCCTAAATGAGAGAAAGGGAGCAAAAGAACAGAATCTAAACCATCAACCGTGAATTTTTACAGAAATAAAAAAAATAATTAAAAAAAGACACAGCAAAATAATGCACTGTCATTAATTTATTAAATGCTAAAATTCTCAAATTTTAGGAACATGATGTTTAGGACAAATGACAATGGTGCTTTCATGTATCGCAGTTTGGTAAAGTACAAGTTATTTTGCCCCAAAGAATTACCATGAAGCAGTACAGAGCAGCATTTCAAAAATGACAGATGAGGATCAGAGGATAGCAGTAGTTGTTGGGCAGCTCGCACTAAGCTCTGCAGTGATCAACTGGTGACAGAAAGCATGTAATGGCAGCCTAGCGGTGAGAAGTTCTGATCCCTAATAAATGTTAGCCACAACTGAATTAGCTTTAAACTCTCTTGCAGTGCGGGCCAAAAAAAAAAAAAAAAATCAATAAGAGAATTAAAAAATAAAAAAATGTATAATTCAAGATCTAATGATTGCCTGAAAAACACATGGGAGAAAAAACATTACCTAAAAAAATAAAATATGATCGTTTTAACACCTCTAGGTTAAAAAGGAAAACTAAAATCCTGGTTAGATCAGGATAAACATAAATTTCACAGATTGGCAAGCTTTATTCTCTTGCCCTACTCTGCAAGAAAGTTTTAAATGTCATCTTTATCTTATTATAGTGCCAACATATAGATTACTTCCATTCTACAGGAACCATTAATGGACCTGACCCCCAAAGCCAATTTAATAACTGCAATTTGCTGTAACCCACAATCCTTTCAGTTTGCAAATTCATGGAAAGCTATAAAAAGGTCAAGAAAATAATAAGCCTACCAAAGAGGAGGATATTACTTTTTTCCTCATGGGATGGAACGGACATAGACCGCGAGAGAACACTAAATTTTTACATTAGTGCAAAAAGAAAGAGGAAAAAAGAAATTTGAGGTTTGATAAAGTCAAGTGTGAACATGGGTGCTACAATCAAATGCTGCTTTAAATTACACACAGATGACCAAACAACTTTAGAGCCCTAATAAGAGCAGAAGTTCATAATGTAGAGGAAACGTATATCCTCCAGAAGTAGTCCAACTGGGGTGTCATTAAATTAAATAACAATGGTCCATAGATTCTTTTAAACTGCAGGAGGCTGTAGGATGAGAGAAACACTTATTTGAGAAGCCAATAAAGAAATGATGGTGATATGTAGGAAGCACCTTCTAGGGGCACTTGCCCATAGTCAGCCTAGTCTTTCACAAAGAATAGAAGCTTTTGTAGGACAAAGTATTATCATTGTTGTAAGTGTTGTATTCTTCCCCAAAATAAAGCACAGTGACCATGATCTGTTTTTACATTCAGGTACTAGTCTGCGGGTGACAAAAGAATGGATGTAGGTTGTTTAGCATCTTTGGATCTGAAGAGGGACTAATAATCTGGAAAGCCAAAAAAAAAAAAAAAAAACACTCAAATGATGCAGTCCTACGTGATAATGTATCACAGATTCACCATTAAAATAAAGAGGAACACAACTTTAACAGATATATAAAACTTGAAAGTCTTCAATATAAAAAAAAGAAAAATAATAAAATGCGAAAAACATATGACCATGTCACCTCTAAATTATAACATCTGTTTTAGGAACAATAAAATATTCATGTCTTTTTTCACTTAAATTTGCTGTGGAATTATGGTTTAGGGGCTTGCTTTCCATATTTATATGGCTTAGGTCTCGGGTTATGAGCTGCATCATTTGGCTCAGAACACAGCACCATGGCCCGGAATTTAGGAGTCTGGCTTCTAATATCTTGTCCCCATCCACTTAATGAAACAACCTGAGAAAAGTTCAGTCACCTTTAAACAGAGCCATACCTTTAAAGTCAAACCACAAAATGCAGAAATGGATTTTCCCAAACACACACCAACATACAGACATTGAAGTCCCAGCTTGGGCAGGCAGGAGCATCAAATCTCCCAGGAGCACAGCTGCTTTGGGACGGAAGGGCCCTGTTGCAGCAGACAGAAGCCCACTTAGAGCCTTTGCACTGATGGTTCACAGATTAGTACTTGTTTTATGTATTATCAGCATGTGTATCTGTGTAAGAACATCGCAAAGACACCCTTTTGTATTTGTTTTCCTTTTTACATCTACATTCCTGGCTCCACAACCTTCCCACCCCCCTTCCCCTGAGGGGTTATCCTTCTACAAAGTGTGTAAGAGAACAGGAAACAGGGCTAGGCAGAGCTTTGTGTCTGGACAGTCTCATCTGCATCAGTGCTAGCTTTGCTTGCTTCTGTTGTTACTTCTGTTTCTTTGTTGTCAACTTCCTGATTATCAGCTCCTTTGATGGCTTCTTGTAACTGCTGACGTCGCTGGACCTCGGCTTTCAAATTTTCCAGGTCCTTTTGACTATAATGACAATAGGAAAGTCAGAAAGGAAAAGTCTACAGGCGAAATACAATTTCAGTCAAAACGCAACTGAAGTCACAAAAATAAACATTCAGATAGATATGGTCTTAAAAGACATGTTGCTGCGCCAGATACATAAACATAATTCACTCTCCTCCGTGATTAAGTGAAATAAATCCCAAAATAATGTCCACCAAAAAAAAACAAAGTGATAAAAATACAAAGTGAAATAAATCACCCCCAAAAAAGAGGTGTCCATCAAAAAGGTGTTATATTCATATATTAATGTGAAAAAATTGTATAGAGGATTGTGAAAAAAATTCTGCAATTAAAGTGAATTTGTGCACAAAAGAGTCCCAGTGGCAACCAAGTCCAAAGGATCCAGAAGACTCCTGCAGTCTCCTACACCTCCCTAGTGATCAATTCATTAAGGTGCTTCTAAATCCACCACCACTAAGCAATCAGGCCTCTCACCTTCCTATCTGAACCAAGAATCACCAATGGGTCAGATAAAGCAGTTCCCTTCTGGGATAGTGGATAGATGGATCAATAAGGACTTGCAGCTGACTGGCTATTTACAGGGACCACACTGGATCACTCGTATTCAACACCAGGCATGATGACAAGGGGGAAAGCAAAAGAAAATCTAGTGCTCTCCGCTATTAAAATGGCATTTATTAAGAAGATACCGTAAATCAGACTTACAAAGGCGGTACTTCAGCCATGCGAGTTATGGCAGCGGTTCCGTGTAAACAGGAAAGAGACGTGGTGACGTATGACAGACAGGCTCCTCCCCCTTCACTTAGTCATGAAGGAGAGTGAATTATATTTATGTATCTGGCGCAGCACTATTTCTTTATTATTGATGTTTAATTGTGGAGTGAAAACACAGTGAGTGTAAGCTGCCGGAGTTTATTAATTTAATTTTATTATATAATACACATTAGTTGCGCTGATAGTTTTTTTACTAATGGTCTTAAAAGAACCCCATTTTTTTAGCTTCACCCCCATTTTTCTGTTACAGCAGTAATGCAGTGTCTGAATAGGACTGTGTAGCCCAATAGGAACCAGAGTTTGACTATACAAGTCTTTGTGAGGACACTTGTGATGAGAGGTGTGGCCATTATTCACCCATGCTCAGGAGCACTTTGTGGTTGGAGGCCAGGGAATACATTTCCACAAGCACTGTCAGTCAAGCCTACTGAAGTCCTGAAAATGAAACCTACAGCAGATACAGGAAATTAAAGTCATTGGGCAAGATAGGGAGTTTTTTTTTCCTCTTTTTATTTAGGTCATTTTTATTACACATTTTTCAATAACAGTGAGAAAAAAAGAAAAACATTGGGGCTTTTTCTAACTAAAGAGTTAATTAACGGTTCCAAGCTGAATTTTTAGTTAAAAGTGAAGCATGATTGTTAAAGAAACTGATTTAATCTATGAGATCTCCCAACAATAATCCTCAACTCTGCTCTCATCTACCTGGGAGTCTTAGGTGCTCATGTCCACCTTTGTGTGTTCCAGCGCCTCCTGCTGCATTGTTCAGAAAAAAAAAAAAGATCCAGAAACTCATATCAAAGCTTTCACTGAAAGAGTTCCCATGACATATTAAAGAGGAGTTCCAGTCTGTAAAAAAAAAAAAATAACAGTACAAATACTGTAGCTGCTGAATTTTCATGTGAGGACAATTACCTGTCCAGGGATCCCGCGATGTTGGCGATGTAAATGTTTCGGTGGTGGATTTTTTTTTCCTAACTTCCTTTTGTATTTACGGGACAGTTGGTAAAAGCAAATATTCCCAATGGGACATACATAGCAGATAAAACCCAACAAGTTAAACCCTTCCCTATTCTATCCAAAACAAAAAAATATAGATATATTATAAGCCCACAATGAGGGAAGCAATGTCTGTGGTTTTTCTAGTGTCCCTATCCTTGTAGGGCGGTGGTTTATATATGTCAGGTGTGATCCCCTGTGAACATCTGGAGAAATTTTGCCCTGCATATCTATCCCTCCTTCAGCCAGTCTATGACTGCCACTTTCCATAACCTTTAGGAGCTACATATGGATTCACTTAAATGATGAGAGAGAATGTTTGTCACCTGAGGGGAATGAAGAGGATTCCATTAATGATATTAAGCTGATCCAGGACACTGGCCATGCTGGGAGCTGTGAACTGAAAGAGGGAAACACAGTTAAAAGCACAGCTACATCCCTATTACATTTTAAGTAAACTTGACATGACAAACATTCAACCTGCCACTGATGACCTTTTTGATGCTGACCCTCTAGTTTTAATACTTTGACTTTTCTGATCTGTATGCTTGTTCTAGATTAGTCAAAATACAAAATTACCATACTGGTCTCTGGTCAGTAACTCCAACATAAAGCAGGAAGGCAAGCATGACAACTGGGCACTTTTTTTTAAAAGGAGAGGTGAGCAATATGTGTCTTCAACATAGAAATTTCTCAAACTTCAGGTGAAAGAGGAATCCGATTTGGAAAGGGGAACAGCAGCTCTACCTCCGCGCAGATGCTGAATGATGAACACATGTCACTTTAGATCAGGGATCCTCAAACTACGGCCCTCCAGCTGTTGCGGAACTACACATCCCATGAGGCATTGTAAAACTCTGACATTCACAGACATGACTAGCCATGATGGGAATTATAGTTCCTGAACAACTGGAGGGTCATAGTTTGAAGACCCCTGCTTTAGACGGAACATGCTGAGCAGCAAAACACATCTATATACAGAACTGAAAAGTCATAATACTGGGTTGGTGTCTGAATCCTGGAGACCTCTTTGGATTTATTAGTGGTGTGGAAATTTTATTTAAATTGACACTATGTCTCCCAGTGTCTGTTTACCGGTATCCGCTATGCCCAGCAAATATGGCTTTAACTTGCATTGAGGAAAGACTGCTAGTTGTGGAAACCTTCCATTAAATGGAGACTGCATACCACCCACCTGATCTCCCGAACGGGGGGGCGCTCTGAGCGGCTACAGCTGGAGAGAAAGCTGGTCCGGATCTATGGCAGTGCGAATCAAATTCCACCGTGCAAATGTATATCAGCCAGCCGTGGCCACAGTATTTATTGGCGAAGATATGTTTGTGATGTGGAATTATTATTGTTTTGATAATTATCTACCCTTTAGCTGGAATAATGACCGGTAGCTTTCTATTATGCTTGATCCGCTTGATTGAAATACTGCTGCCATTTCCTTTTGCAGATATAGTCCCATTTACTGGAACAATAGCATAATTACTATCAAATATGGTTTTTATTAACTATATTACATAGGATTCACTCTAACAGATGACGGGAGTGCATGCTTATGAATTAGCGTGGCCATGAGAATCCACGATAGTGTTTGGCAGCCATTTTTGTAATAGTGCATTGTTTGAATTGACAGCTGGAAACTTATGCACACGGTCAGGTTTGTCTATAAGCATACACTCCCCTTTCCTATTGTACTTTTGAAAGTATACATGTCTGATTGGTTGTGTTGGCGCCACCTCCCCTGTAAACCCCTTTTGTTCTCTGACTATAAACACGGCCCATTTTTCACCACAGAACAAACGGGGAAGCATCCAAACTGAATCAGCCTGTGCATCTGTTTCTATAGGGATGGTGAGAGCACTCCAATGTCTTATACAAAAGAGCTGAGAACTGTGCTTTTTTTTTTTTTTTTTTAGCACAACAGGATTAATTGTACTTGGCGTAAATAATATCCAAAAGTGCACTCATTAGCGTAACAGTTATTTGTGCATCAAGCTTATAATAATTTCCATGACATTAGACTTTAAGAACAAATCTACTCAAACTGATTTTCCTTATTTCGGGTGGAGTGGGGCTCATCCACTCAGGAGTTTCTTTCCTGCTGCCCAGAAAATGGGGAAAGTTCCACTTCCTCAGACGTGTCATGCTGGAAGCAAGGCAGTAGAAGTCGATCCAAAAGTGTCCAGAGGGACGCTGATAATGACTTGGGAATTGAACACAGCAATGTGCAGATGCTAAAAGTACTTCCAGTAGCCAGTTCAGGTTCATGTCAACATGACAAACAATTGCCTCAACGAGATGGAAGATCTAGTGGGCACTGAGCACGGTACACGAGAAAAGTTCCTGAAACGCTGGTTCTACTGGCATGAATTTAAATACACTTCGGAATACACAGAGTTGCTTACCCGCTGATGGTCGCTGGGCTGGGGTGGGCCGGCCTCCCCCCCACTCCCCTCCTTGGTGCTCCCCTGTCCCCTTCCTTTCTCACCTTGGTCCCCTTCCCCCTTCTCTTCCCTTCTTTGTCTTTTTCCCGTAGCTCCTCCTCTTTTTCGGCTTTAAGCATACCGTCTATAAGTTTTTTCATCCTCTTTACAGCTCTTGGGTATTAGCTATTATATTTTTGGCTCCCTATAGGGTTGGTCATGCAGTTTCCAGGAGTGATGCGGTGTGACACCCCTTTGGGGGAAGTACCGCCAGTGGGTCCTCTGGTGTCTGCCGCGGCACTCCGGGGCACCTGAGGGGGGGCCTCCCTTCCCCGGTAGCCGGCCATGAGATGGATGCCGGTGGGGCGGGGGGGGGGGGGTCTGCCTGAAGGAGTCCTGAAAATTTATTTGTTCACTATTCAGCTCTAACAGCTAAGGCCGTGGGCCTCACGGAGGGTGTACATTGCTCTATTGACGACTTTGTGCTACGTTAATACACTTTGAAGTGATGTCTGTATTGTCTATAATTTATCATATGCTCGCTGCACCTGGAATTTGGTTGTACCTGTTGTTGATCTGTGGTATGCTTGTATGTTTTTTCTAATAAAGAATTAAAAAAAAAAAAAAAAAACATGACAAACAAAAGTGCAGTAACTCCTATGATCAGAACTAATTTTGGATGCTAAGATTGATATTACTGCAGAAGATCTCCTATTCATCTGATTAAGCAAACGTGGAGATGCCCCCTACTATCAACCATTGGTAGTGTGGGGCAGAACAAATATTTTGCTTGTTCAGCACAAAACAGAAACTTTTTAAAACATTTTCCACCTAGCAGGTCCCTTTTTAAACCCAAAAGAGCTTTCCTAAGGTACCCAGCTGAGACTGTACAATAGTAATTTTTGTAGCACCACCACCTTAGCATTAAAATGATTAAAGTAAACAAATCTGGTTGATAGAGGTGTCAGCACTTTAAATAACACAAATACATTTTACTAAATAAACCCATTTGCTGTATTTTCTATTGAAAGGCAATAAATTATCATTACTAATTTGCAAGTCATTTTACAAATAACAAGTTGACTAAATGACAAAAATAGATCTCACGTGACCCAAGAAGTTTTAAATATGGCAGTTAAAGCTCTCTGAATTTTTAGAGAAGCAATCTTCAAGACTAACACACATTTATTGTTTTCTATAATCAGAGAGCCTTTCTGTAAAATCCACAGGAGAAATGGTTCACACACCTTGAGAGGCATTATGTTGGCACTGGATCCATTCTTGTAAATCTCATTCATTGTCCGCTGTAAAGCTACAGCCTGCTGGGTCAGGTACTTTAAGTACTCTGAGCTTTCTTTGGTCTTCTCATGCTGCTCCCCCAGCTGGATGGAGAATAAAATGCAACTTTATGAGATGATGTGCTTTAAAAACAGCAGAAGCAAACTAATGTAAAGACAGTCAGCAATTTTGATCTTTTTTTCTTAGTAAGACCATAAACACGGTCTCAAGAAAAACAACTGCCAAGATCATATTCAAACAGTAATCTTACCACCACATTGTAAACAAAGATTACTAGATTGTCTTTCAAAGTTAGAAATAGTCAGAGGTGGGTTGCCTTGTAAACAGGAACAAAGTACCTGTGGTCTTGTGGAATGCCAACTTTGCACTACACAGCCTGCTGACAGTGTCTACAGCTTTCAAAACCATTGATTCTATCACGAGGCCCTAGGTCCCAAAGTGACCAGACAAATCAACAAGGTCTGACTCAGACTGGACTATAGAGAATGATAATGACCAGTTGTACATGTTTACTGTACAGGCAAAAATGTAAAACATGTCATTAGGGACCAGTAGGTACTTTGTTACTGTTAGCAAAGAGCCTATATCAGCATGATGTCAACTTATTTGGTCTACATTAGGGATTGACCGATTATCGAGGGCCGATACATCGGAATCGCCCCCGGAAGTTACAGATATTGCCAATATTGTGCGCGGTGCACACGTGACGTCATTGCGTGTGTTACTCACGTGTCTCTGCGCGCTGGGCCTATAATTTGACACGTTAGGCCTTTTAAGACCGCCTCCCATGCCTTGGACAGTGTGTGCAGCTGCAGTCCGGTCACTGTGCCAGCCATTGACCCACAGGCCCTGGCCTCAGCCACCAACCGCAGGGTGCCAGCCACCAGCCATCGACCCACAGCAGGGTGCCAGGCCAGCATCCATCCACCCACCCCACAACAGGGTGCCAGACCAGCAAGCCATCCACCCACCCCACAACAGGGTGCCAGGCCAGCAAGCCAGCCAGCCACCCACCCCACAACAGGGTGCTAGGACAGCAAGCCAGCCAGCCACCCCACAACAGGGTGACAGGCCAGCAAGCCAGCCAGCCACCCCACAACAGGGTGAAACCAAGCCAGCCAGCCACCGCACAACAGGGTGACACCAAGCCAGCCAGCCACCCCACAACAGGGTGACACCAAGCCAGCCACCTACCCCACAACAGGGTGACACCAAGCCAGCTAGCCACCAACAACAGGGTGACACCAAGCCAGCTAGCCACCCACAACAGGGTGACACCAAGCCAGCCGTCAAAAGGATGACACCAAGCCAGCCAGCCACCCACAACAGGGTGACACCAAGCCAGCCAGCCAGCCACCCACCAAAGGGTGACACCAAGCCAGCCACCCACCACAGGGTGACACCAAGCCAGCCACCCACCACAGGATGACACCAAGCCAGCCACCCACAACAGGGTGATAACAGCCAGCCACCCCACAACAGGGTGACAACAGCCAGCCACCCCACAACAGGGTGACAACAGCCAGCCACCCCACAACAGGGTGACAACAGCCAGCCACCCCACAACAGGGTGCCAGCATGCCACCAACACTGTCAAGCATCAGCCACTGACCCACAATAGGGTGCCAGCCAGCCACCCATAAAGCCAGGCGTCAGTCACCAACCCACAACAGGGTGACAGCAGCCAGCCACCCCACAACAGGGTGCCAGCAAGCCACCCACACTGCCAGGCATCAGCCACTGACCCACAACAGGGTGCCAGCAAGCCACCCACAGCAGGGCAGGGTGCCAGCAGCCAGCCAGCCAATTTTTTAACCTTATTGTCTCTTTCAAATTGCAATGGAAATGGATGAAGACCGAAAAAGTAAAAGTGTGGTCTGGGAGTTCATCATATTGAATTATATCATGCAGCACAGAAAAAAAACAAAATTAATATCAATTTGATTTTGAAATACCTCCTCCACTATCCCAGGCAACAATAACGGATAGGTTTCAGAAAAAAAAAAAAAAACAGGTGTCAGTCTAGATTCAGATGAAGATTTCAACTGCTGGATAGAGTAATCACAGAGATGATGGTCACTGATAACCAGCCATTTACAATGGTGTCAAGTGGTTGATGTCCATACTTGAGCCAAGGTACACACTGAAGAGAGAGAAGTAGTATTATCAAACCGAAATGCCGGGAAAGATTAAAGACCAAAAGGTTGTTGAGAAAGTAAAGGCTATGCTGCAACCAGAGAATGCTGGCAACTCATTCATTCACGAATGACTGCTGGTCAGGAGGACGACAAACAGTCACTAATGAATCTTACATGCCACTTCATTGACAGCGGATGGACAAAAAGGCAATTGGTCTTGAATACAAAAGTGATGCAAGGATCCCACACTGGGGAGTACAGTAGAGAAATGTTTCTAGGCATGCTTAAAGAATAGGGAATCACCAAAGACCGAGTGATGCTTGTGCTCCTTCGAAACAGCAGAGCAAACATGCGGAGAGGAAAAAGGCTTGCCGATATGTCAGACCTCAGTGTCATGGCACACAACACCCTCCAACTTTCAAATGATGGTCTGTCAAGCCAGAGAGCTTTGATTAATATATGTTTTGAGAAGCATGAAGAGATTAAAAATGTTGTGCTGGCAAGTCTTTCGAATCCTTGATACAAGAACCATGCTTTCTCTTCTGATGATGTATTGGCAAAGGCAAAACAATGGCTGACAGGAGATATTCAACAGGAAGTTCCTGCAGAAAAGACAAGTCCAGATCACTATTTTTAATATATATAAAACAGAAAAATGTCCAAAAAGAGGACAATGAACAGAAGAGAATGTTCGTCATCGTGGTCCAATTGATCATGACATTTTCAGTGTTTTATTTGGGCCTCCTGAGGATTCTTTTGAATCTGCAATAATGAGCCTGCAATAATGAGCCTGGATGATGAACTTCATCTCTATTTGAAGGAACCAGTAATTGACATAAGTGGTGATCCTCTTCAGTGGTGGAAAGAAAATGAGGCACGCTACAAAAGACTTGCTTCCCACGCTAGAAGATACCTCTCTCTCTCTCTGCTCCTCTGTCCTCCTCTCCTCCTGTACCAAGTGAGCATGTTAATGAAGTGGCAGCATTATATGAAAAAAACAGAAGCCGTTTAACAGGTGAACATGAACATGCTGAAATGTTCTGCTTTCTGCAGTATAATATTGTCCTTCTTAACTGGGAGTATTGAAAAGTGTAGTAGTACTAATGTCCACTCCAATCCACTGTCTAGCTTTTTTCTAGCAGTTTTGCACTGACTGCAGTAGTGATTAAAATCATTGCAGTGAGTGCACTACTGCAGCAGTAGTCCACTGACTCCAGTCCAATCCACCATCTAGCTGTTGTCTAACGGGACCAGGAAACACCCTTCTAAGGTACTAGAGCACCACTATGCCAAACCAGGGTGCATCCAGGATAATAGCTCTGAACCAAACAAAAGAGCAAAACTTTAAATGTACAAAATATCGGCCGATACCGATATGCGATGGCAAAAATATCGGTATCGGCAACAAAAAACGATATCGGTTGATCCCTAGTCTACATAGCTATCCTTTAACAGTTCACCATGATGAAGATATACAGTGTAATTTACGACTACTGACCTGGTTTTTGTATATTGTGTATCCTTCCTTCTCATGCTGTAAGGCAGAACGGAATTCCCCTTTAGTTTCATACACACGTGCTACAAGATGGTGACTTAAAGAGATAACACAGAAAATGTTAAGATAAAATGGAGATGTGCAACTAACTGCACATATATACAAACCTACATAGATATATACATACAGGGAAAGGTGTAGAACTTCAAATATAATAACAATATTACAAAATATAGAGGTACAAAAGCCAATGCGCTACCAGTGAAGTAAATGAGAATAGTGGTAAAGTAAGATGTGATCAAATAAATATAAATGTGAGGATAAGCTGCCAATTTCTGTAGTGTCACCACATAGCAAAATAGAATTTAAAATCTGTGAGAAAATTGGCGCTAATTCGAAAATAATCTAGTGTAAACCAACACACTAAAAAAACAAACAAACACTATAACCAATTATTTAAATTAATAACCATTAAATCAAGAGAACTGTGTAAAACCGTAAATAAATGTATCTAGATGATAATATAAAAGTGAAGACAACCAATACAAATTCATAAAAAGCCAATGTGCAAGTAGAAAATTTTGTAACAATGGTGATCCAAAAAAACATGATACAATTCAATCCAACACTGTCACCGATGTGAGCGATCCCATAACAAAGAATCCAACATTGAGTGCAATTGCTGCTCACCTCAATATTGAATAAATCAAAACGTTGTTTATAAGTGAAAATCTTCTCCGTGTAGCTCCAATGATATTGGTATCACGGCTGACAAGATGTAGTAAACAGAATGAATTTTATTTAAAAAGACAACAGTAGTAACTTACAGTAAAGTTGCAGGTAAACAATGTGAAGACGGTCCACGCAATGTGCGGTGTAGAGAATCCGAACTTCCGGTCACGGTACTCTTGAGAAAGTCACGTGTTTGAGTGACGCGACACGTCAGAAGGCGGCAGGTGAAGTCACTTCTGGTCTACGGCAATGACCGGAAGTTCGGATTCTCTACACCGAGCGGTCCTTCTTCACAGTGTTTACCTGCAATTTTACTGTAAGTTACTGTTGTCTTTAAATAAAATTGATTCAGTTTACTGCACCATGAAGCCCTCTCTCTAATATATTCCTATATGAGGGAAATACCAAGGAGTCATACATCTATACTTTGGGCTAGAGATTTACCACATCTTGTCAGCAGTAATACCATTATCATTGGAGCTACACGGAGAAGCTTTTCACTTAAACAACGTTTTGAATTATTATTGAGGTGAACAGCCATTGCACTCAATGTTGGATTCTTTGTTTTGGGATCGCTCACATCGGTGACACTGTTGGATTGAATGGTGTCATGTTTTTTTGGATCACAATTGTTATATTTTCTGCACTTGCATATGAACTTTTATTGATTGTCTTCATGACATGACATGCTGGCTATGCTTTATTATTATGTGAATGTACACCATTCTTAATAAATGTAGATTTCTTTATACTACACCATGAGGTTGCTCTTTTCCCTTTTGTAATTTACATGGGAGGTCAACAAGGGTACCGTTTGGTTAAAAAAAAAAAAAATCAGGATTTTTGGTTTATCTGTATAATCTTTTTTTTTCTTTTTTTTTTTTTTTAGGAGTACATCCCAAGAGACAGAGGAGTGAATATTCATGACTACATGGGTAATGCTGCCACCTTCATGTAAATGGGTATTGGCCAAATAAAGGCAGGGATGCTCACCAAGACATAACCCCTCCCAGCTCAACTTAGCCTCAGTTGCATAGCAAAGCAATAAGGAACATAAGCTAGAGGGGAAGGATATCTGTGTCCTGGGATACACGACAAAAAAAAAAAAATGTCCCAATGCACTGAACGTGAGGAAAGGGCAACAAGGCCAACCCAACCAAAATCCACAAAACAGAAAAGGGGAAACCCTACTACAAAGCCGCCTGCAAGACCTTCCTTTTATAGCTGGCTTTAGCAGAACATAAATAACCTAGAAGAATTTAGTAAATAAATGGAGAAGACCAGATAGCAGCCTTACAGACTTGAACAGTCTTGATACTAAACAGCCCTGGAAGCATTGACACTCTTTAGAGGAATGAACCTTAACCAGAAAAGAATGAATTTAGCCTTTGATACCATAAGGCAGGGCTTGACAAATTTGCCTGAAATCTAGGAGCCAGCTAAAAAAGTTAGGAGCCAGTTTTTTTTTTTTAAACAACCAAGCTTTATTTAATAAAACTGATACTAAATTTACACATAAATACGACTAGAACCCCACTCTCCTCTATAGCGCAATTGGATGGAAACAGACTGTCTCTTTCCATCCGATGCCATCTGATCCGATCCACGGGATGGATAGAAAATAGAACCACCATCCGTCTGTTTTTGGCAGACAGGATCAGATGGCGGCAGATTACTGCTCCATAGAGGAGAATGAAGGGTCCGATCAGGTCTGCCTGAAAAACTGACAGGCGGACCTGATCAGACAGCCTGTGTGAAAGGGGCCTTCGGCTGTGGCATGGTGATGAGGGGGAATAAATAAATAAATAAATAAATATATAACATTTTTTTTAATAATAATTAAAAAAAAAGAAAATTATTATTATTATTTTTTTAATTTAAAAAATAAAATAATAATAACCACACTCCCTGTCCACTCTCCTTTAAGCAAAGGTAAGTGGACAGGGAGAAGAAGCCTGCAAAAACTTCCCTCTCATTTCCTCTTGGGAAGGAGATGAGAATGCATTGAGAACAGGCAGTGGAAAGTCATTACTCCCGGCCACCACAAGAGGGCGCCAGTTCCCCATTGGAAGCCTCTCTCATCTCACAGAAGGCGGCCGAAAAGCCGGGGCCTCAATTTTCGGACGGTGCGGAAGTCCGTGCACTCGGGGAGGAGGTGGGGGGCGCAAAAGGGACAGGACACCTCCTGCAGGGCACCCCAGGCGCCAGGTCGCTAATTCTAGTCGCAAATGCGACCTGGCGCCCGGGGTTTGTCGAGCCCTGCCATAAGGCCTTAGAAATGGACTGAAGAATTTTCCTAAAATAATGACTCAGGAAGCATCTAAACCTTTGTAAGATTCCTCAGGCAAAACAAACAGGCAATGAAAAGGCAGCTGAGAAAAAAAAAAAAAAAAATCTTAATTCAAGTCTATGACATAAATTTTACACTCAAACATGTGTAAGGATCCCTGCCAATAGAGGGCTTAAGAAAGAAAGAACATGTCCTTGTGACTCACATTTTTATGGCCCTGAAACAATCGCAAAAGCATGGAAAACACCAGTCCTCTCCTTTGATAACGTGAAGCGGCATTGGTAAAGGAAAAACTAGCAACGTTTCTCAACAATGCGCAGAAAAAATTGCTGCAGACCTGGCAAACTTGGCTACACCATTTTCTAGACTATGTGACCACCCGTGCATTTTCTGGATCTGTAATTCTTGAGGACTAGCCGACCAGACAGTCGGGCCCCCCTCGAATTGCTTTTTCTCTAGCCCCTTGCCTCCTTATCCTCCCTTCCTTCCTTTTTCTATCTGTACTTCTCTTCCTTTGAGTCTTTTTTCTTTCCTTTTTCTTTGTTACTTTATTGACTAGCATGCCTCCATTCTTTTCCCCACTGGGAAACATTTTCATGCCTTCAGGCTCCACTCTCCACCAGGCCATTGGATAGGATTAACCCTGCACTGGCTACTTTTTATATGCCGTATGGACCATTACCTACTAAAGTATATTCTTGCCAACCTTAATGCTGCTTTGAACCCATTAGCCATAAGCGGTTGACGACTGATTTAAACGTGCATTCTATTTGATCCCAAATATGCGCTGCAGGCGAAGAGAACTAACTCATATTTTGGTTTTGTTTTTCCTGTTGCACTATGTTTTTGTAATGGCATTGTGACTGTAAAGATTTTATATGTCCGAAGAACTAGGCGAAGAACTAGGAAAGATTCCCTTGAAGAAAAGAATAGCCAACTCCCAGACCCAGGAGCCAAATTCATTTCAACCAGTTATGAATAAGACTAGTTTGGCTGAAACGTGATGTCATTTGTTACCCGCCAATAAACACAAGATTTTAGAGTATACACTGGAGTGCCGTTTTTTTTTGCTTAAAACAAAAAATACAACCTTGCCTGCAAGACACGATAAGGGAATCTCTAGGAAAGGTTCACAAGGGAGAATACTCCAAAACTAATAGGACCAAATTAAGGTCCCATGCAGACAGGAATGGCTGCACAGGCGGAACATGTGTGACACCCTGCACATAGGCTTTTATCAAGGAATGAGATGCAAAACAGTCCCTGAAAAAGCATAGCCAAAGATTTCCCCCTAATAAATACTCAAAACCAAAAGACATCTCCACGCCAGAAAAGCCAGAATATGCTCCATGACATACCACTGGGGATGAAACTCATAAGCTTCACATCAGGTTACAGAAACCTTCCATGTACAATTAGCAGGATGGAAGATTGGACACTGGCTGATCTGGAAGAGCCCACAGCTCATCTACTACAAGATTTACAATGTCTGCATAGCAAGTTCTTCTTGGCCAAGCCGGAGCAATCAGAATAACCAGAATGCCTAACAGAAGAGGAAGAAGTTGGGTTCAAGGGAAGGCATAGATCGATGAAAGCTGATACCACAGAGTCACTGGGGCATTTGCCATAGGAGTCAGAGAATTTCTGGTTTAGGACTTAAACATGTCGTTGGATCTGGATGCCAAGATATCCACATCTGGCATCCCAAGTACACAACAATCTCTAATCACTGCTCAATGAAGGGTTTATTCTCCCAGATACAGCTGCCTAGGACAAGATCAGGTCCGGTTCTTCCTAAGCAACATGACTTCTTTCCTCCAGTTGAGGTTTGACATATGCCAGTCGTGGAATTGTCCAACTGCACCCTGTTGGAGAGAAACCATAGGCAGACATACCAATGTATTAAAGCTAGCTTGCCCAAAGTTCCAGAACGTTGATAAGCAACTTCCGCTCCACTGACAACCTTTGCCAAGACTTTTCAGATCAGCAGAATTTTCCAGTATCCAACATCTGGTTGGGTATCTGCCATTCCAGATCTGATCTGATCCTAGCAGTTCAATGCTTTGTCAGTTCTAAGGACATCTGTCCCATACTGATAGAAGCAACTGCCATTTAACCTTCAAATACAATAGCGTTTCTAGGACCAAACCCAAATACTCCAGCTGGAAACCAGGCTAATTTCTGATGGTCCAGTATCCAGCCAAACCTCTCCAGTTTTTGATCTGACTGCAGTTAAAAGCAAATCGTCCAGGTATCACACAATAGGAATCCCAGGGAACAACCCCAGATCCAGAGACAACACCTTGGTAAACACCCTGGGGGCCATGGACAGGCCAAAGGTAACTCCACAAACTGATAGTGGCCATCTTCTACTGCAATGCATAGAAACCATTGGTGAGGTTGGAAAAGCAGGATGTGCAGGAGGGCATTGTTGATATCCACTGATGCCAGGAAATGAAGCAGCAAACCAATCCTTGACCAGTTAGACTCTATCCCGAATTACCTTTAGG
The DNA here is from genome assembly GCF_965119305.1 of Pelophylax lessonae. Classification (NCBI taxonomy): domain Eukaryota; kingdom Metazoa; phylum Chordata; class Amphibia; order Anura; family Ranidae; genus Pelophylax; species Pelophylax lessonae. Next base: position 144,728,925 of record NC_138769.1, on the reverse strand, counting down.
AACTTGTTGAAAACTTTGGGGTCTTGAATAGGCTGGATGTCCCAATAGCCATTGGAATTGTGAACAGGTTGGAATAGAAGCAGCGAGACCGCTCCTCTGCAGGCACAGGCATTATGACACCTTGGGACAGCAGTATTTCCAGTGCCGCAAGAAAACTTGCTCTTTTGTGAATCCGAAAATACCCTTGAGCTTATAAAAGTGCGTAGGAGAAAGCAGCAAAACTCCTGCTTGTAGCCTCTGGACACCACACTGCATGTGCATTCATGATGCCAGGTGGCCGCTAAGGCCACAGACGTCCCCTTACCGGAGCAAGTGGGGGCGTCCCTTCACAGGAGGATTTTCCACCTGAACTAGAAGACTAGGGGGTCCAGTTGGTCCTACAAAAGGAACCCGTCTTGGATGCTAAAGATTTCTGACCTATCACCTTTGCCGCCTTCTTAAGGGGAACAGAGTGCTCTTCCCCACAGTCAAACCTTGGATATGGGCATCCAGGAATGGTCCGAATAAGCGCTCACCATCAAATGGCAGCATTTCAATTTGCTTCTTGCAGAGAAGTTCACCAACAAACACTTGAGCCAAAAGATCCTTCTCATGTGAACAGACATGGTGTTCATACATAGGTACATATACATAGTAAAATAGTTGGTAAGGATGAAAAAAAAAAAAAAAAAAAACACCAGTCCATCTAGTTCAACCTGTGGTGTGTAAGTGTGCTTGTGTTCATGTCAATAGTCAAATTATATATCCCTGTATGTTGTGATAATTAAGGTACCAGTCTAATAGTTGAACTATACATGCTCCCTGCTGATACCACTGCTTGTGGAAGAGAATTCCACATCCTTACCGCTCTGACAGTAAAGAACCCTCCATGCAGTTTAAGGATAAAGCACTTCTCTTACAGTTTCAGGGAATGGCCACATTTCTTTTTAAACTCCCTTTCACTTAAGTTTTTTCCCTGTGCCAAGGTCACCAGTAAGGTATTGGTACATCGCATATCCACTCTCAAACATCTCTTCTCCAGAGAGAAGTTGTTCAATGTTGTAAACACTGGTGAAAAACTACAAGTAAAAGCCAACTTATGAAATTTTCCAAAACATCCACTGAAGCTCAGGGCTCACAGAAAATGTCTTCCAAAATCTGCCAAATGGCAGCAACTTACAATGAGTTTCCCTGGAATAGAGCACCAGTGTTGCCAAGGACCTTGCAAACTCCCACCATAGGCTGCATAACATCTTATCTATGGCATATTTTAAGACCAGGTCCCAGTCAACAGAGTCTTATTTAAAAAGGAAATAGCCAGGGAGCCCTATTTTTTTTTAGAATTTTTACTCTATGGGGTACTTGTGGGCAAACTGCTTTGGTGGTCGCCAGGACCGAAAACCAGTGACTTTAGGAGAAGAGGATTCTGACAACGGTAACTAAGGTTAGTGTAATTCACATCCACCTGGAAGACCACAGTGGTCTTCTGTGCCTGAGACAACCCTGGACCCAAGCTTCCTCCTAGGAGGACTCCTCTACAAAGGATTCCTGATTCTCAGCAGCTTCCACTTCCTCCTTTTTCCCCTTCATGGCAACTTCCGTTGACTGCCCCAAAAGGGGAGGAAGGGAAGGAGAGAACCCATGCTTGTATCAAAAGCTAGAGAACCCCTGGGAGATGATCTGGCAGTCCAAATATAGCTGCAGAGAGTTTCTCCCTAGATACAAAGGAGGATGAGGCCTGTGCCCTTGAAACAGTGGGGATAGCCCATAAGGGCAGACATTTAAGGATAATTTTACTTTTAGGGGAGCCATTGCAGAGGGTGCCCATTCTACTGTCCTTCTTCCCACTTCTCTATCCCTCAGCGAGCCATGTTTTTGCACAAGCAATCAGGGTATAGCCCAGAGGGAAGCAGCTACTTGGTTGAGAGGAGTGTCAGCCTAGGCCAGAACACTTGTGTGGAAGCATCCCCCAAAAATACACGTGCCCCTGTACTTGCTACACCAAGAAGAGCAGGTATCAGTGCAGTCAACAATGGTTGGTGGCAGGATGGCGTAGATTCAAGCTGGACTGTGTGCAGTCAGTGTAGAGACCAGATAGACATGTATTGGAACCAGCGTCAAAATGGTGCCCGCGCAAGCGCACAATTACTTTATTGACTGTGACATATGGGACCATCACTTCTACACACGGCCACTGCCTGTAAAACACCCCATAGGAAAGAAAAAACAAAAAACCTAGTATGCTACTGCCAAAAGCATCCACAAACCCAGGGGACAGTGCAAGGGGAGACCGCCACAGCTCCACATTACAAAGAGGAGCTCATCAGTCCACGCTGGAGGGCAATATAAGGGCACTATTTTACTCATCATCGCATGCAAAAAAAAAAAAAAATGACTTCAGAGACACACAGAGAAGCATTTATCACATCCAGATTCTAGCACAAAACGGGGGCATAGCTGGCTGGGCTGGAGGAGTTACTCATGGACAGGGATACCTACCTTTGTTTGGCCAGTTTTCATTAGCCTGAAGGTGGCAGCATAACCAAATTAGTCATGAATATTAACTTCTCTGTGTATTGTGATGTATGCTTAGGAAAGGTAACTACTTGAAGCCTGGCCACAGGTTCATTTTAGGATTTAGTAATACTGCATGTCTGCCATTGGTGACAATATCCACAAGTTAAAAAAGTATCGTTAAAAAAGTTTGTTACTCCTCAGTACATGGGTCCTATTCAAGGATTGATTATATCTTAATAGAACATCAACTGCTAGCCTTCCTTAAAGATGCAACTATTGAGACCATTACACTTTCTGACCATGCTCCAGTAGCAGTTCAGTTATAATTAGTGTAAGTGGCACCCAGAGAAATTGCCTGGAAACTGAATGACTCGCTCATTCAGGACTCCAAGGTAGTTGCGAAGGTTGAACAGGAGTTTGACCGTTCTTTTTCTATTAATGATACACCAGAGATCTTGCGAGCTACCCTGTGGGAGTCGCATAAAGCCTATGTAAGGGGGATATTAATAAGCATAGGGACACAAAAAAACTTGCTTTTTGTCTTAACATAAAATCCTTGTCTCTGATGTTCATCGACGGACACAGCTTCATATCTTCTTTGACAGATGGGTTATGCTGCTCTTCCTAGGACGACACTAGGCGGAAAAGGGTTAACAAAGCTTGACAAAGCCTATAGGGCAGTCCCAGGGGGTATACTCCTGCTCTAGGAGCTCAGTTTTGTAACAAGTAGTGTCAGAAGAAGACATAATCCAACTCCACAGAGGGGTGGGCACTGTGTCCATCAATGAACATCAGAGAAAATAATTTGACGGTAAGACAAAGATTCAGTTTTCTCTTTCGTTCATTGACGGACACAGTTTCATATCTTCTTTGACAAATGGGATGTCCCAAAGCAGTGTCAGCATGAGGGGTGGGAAAAACACAGCAATAAACATATTACCCAAAGTTGGCTAAACTTAGCCAACCAGGTAAACCAGGATCTCAATCAGGAACAACAGAAGCTCACCTACTAGAAAAAACACCCTCAGGAGGCCAAGTTTCTGCCACAGCAGCCTGCAAAACGTTGCTGCCAAACGCAGCATCTGCAGGTGCGAAAATATCCACCTTGTAGAACTTGGCAAATGTGTGTACACATGCCCAGGTGGCCACCTTGCAAACCTGGACCACTGAGGCCTAATGATGGAAGGCCCAGGAGGCTCTAAGCGCCCTCGTAGAATGTTCCTTAACATGGAAAGGAGGAACCTGACCCTTAATCGAATAGGCCTTCTCCCTGATCCATCTAGAAATGGTTGCAGCGGATGCACCCTGATGGCACCACATCCAAGGAATGCAAGGCAATTTCCTTTGGACGTTCTGGCTTAGGACACAACGAAGGCAACACAATGTCTTTATTTAAGTGAAACCCCGAAACGACCTTAGAAAGGAACAACTAACAGGGAATTAGCACCACTTTGTCCCTATGAACCACCAGGTAAGGCGACTGACAAGACGACGCAGCCAGCGCAAAGACCTTGCGTGCAGAAGTAATAGCTACCAAGAAAGCCACTTTCTGTGACAAAGTAAGCAGGGGAAGTTCACAAATATTTTCAAAGGGTGGTTTTTGAAGAACTGACAGTACCAGATTAAGATCCCACAGGGGGGACCAGGGATTGTACCGGAGGAGCCAAGTGGCGAACTCCCTGCACGAAGGTGTGAACCAAGGAATTTGTGGCCAATAACCTTTGGAAGAGAATTGCCAAGGCTGAAATCTGGCCCTTAATGGTGTCCAGGGCCAAATGTTGATCTACACCTCTTTGTAGAAACTCCAGCAGACTCGATACTGAAACGGAACAAGGGGAACCCCCCCCCCCGACTCACACCAAGTGATATACGACTTCCAAACTCAATGGTAAATCTTCCGAAAAGTAGATTTCCTAGCTTTTAACAGAGTAGGAATCACTGAATCGGACAACCCCCTATCCTTCAATACCTGGCTTTCAATAGCCAGGCCGTTAAAGTCAGCGACCATAAAGCAGGATGAAGATCAGCCCTTGGGACAAAAGATCTTCCCCGAGAGTCTCACCAGGCCTGCGTACCAAGCCCGACGAGGCCAGTCTGGGTTAACCAGAATTACCGGAATCGCTTCTGCCTCGATTCTGCACCACATTCTCGACAGAAGCTGTAGTGGAGGAAAGGCATAAATTAGATGATACTGGCCCCAAGGGGCCACCAGAGCATCGGTCAAAGGATCTGGAGACCTTGCCACAAACCTCGGAACCTTCCGGTTGAGGCGGGAGGCTAACAGGTCAACATTGGGGGTCACCCATCGGAAACACAGTTGTTGAAACACTTCCGGGTGAAGCGACCATTCGCCTGGACTCAGTGCCTGTCGACTGAGGGGTAGTCCACCTGCCAATTTTCCACCCCCTGGAATGTGCACAGCAGAAAGGGCTGGAACAAAGCATTCTGCCCACCTTAGAATGTCCACCACTTCTTTGGCGCCATCTTGGCGATTGACATATGCCAATGCCGTATGTCCACTGGGACAGGCAAAGCCTGATCGCCAAAATTTCCAGGATGTTGATCGGCAGACTGGACTCCTCCCAAGACCAGACACCCTGGGCTGATTCCGTGCCCAAGACACCTCCCCACCCGGACAGGCTGGCGTCTGTGGTAATCACTGTCCACTACAGGGGAAGAAAAGATTTTCCCTTTCTAAAGCGCCGTAGAACAAAGCCACAATATTAGTGATCCCCTCGTACCCCGGCTCAACAGGATCAGATTGTCCAGAGGTCTGGTATGGAACTATCCATTGCAGAGGTCTGGTATGGAACTGAGCAAATGGACCTGGAGAAATACCTGCACGCAAGTCCTGGGAGACGACCGGCGAATGGACAACAGGAGCTGAATCTCATGCAGCAATTTCCACAATTTTGTTTCAGGAAGAAATGCCCAGGCTAAGGCTGAAACCAGAGCCAGACCCAGGTAGTCTAGCTTGTTGGACGGGGTCAAGGCTGACTTTTGAAAATTCAGAGTCCAACCGAACTCCTGCTGAGTTCGCACAGTGATGTCCAGATCTTCCTTCAGAAAATACGATGGCTCTGTTCTCAGCAGAAGATCGTCCAGGTACCCCAACACCGAGATCCCCATTGCCTGAGTAAGGCTAACACCGGGACCAACACTTTTGTGAACACCCGAGGAGCTGAGGGGAGACCAAAAGGAAACGCAACAAATTGATAGTGCTCCTCGCCTACGGCAAAGCAAAGAAAACACTAATGCCTGACAGATTGGAACATGAAGGAAAGCGTCTTTGATATAGATAGAGGCCAGAAAATTCCCTTGATGAAGGGAAGCCACTACAGTGCAAATGGACTCCATTTGGAATTTCTGAACCCGCACAAAGTGGTTTAGGGCCTTGAGGGCCAGGATTGGACGAACCTTGCCCTCCTTCCTGGGAACCGTAAATCGGTTTGAATAAAACCCCTGAAAACGTTCAGACACCAAGGTGTCTGGTACAATGACACCTTGTGACAGTAGATCCTGAACCGCCCCAAAAAGGCCCTGAAGCCAATCCGGGGACAGGCGCAGGTCCTGGGGCAAGGATCCAAACTCGATTTTGTAACCGGACTGAATCAACTCGTGAACCTATTTTTCTTGAATGAAAGAGACACAGTTTCATATCTTCATTTGACAGATGGGACGTCCCAAAGCAGTATCAGCATAAGGGGTGGGAAAAAACAAAGCAATAAACAAAATTCCCAAAAAATAGCTAAACTTAGCCAACCAGGTAAACCAGGAGCTCAACCAGGAACAACTGGAGCTCACCTACCAGAAAAACACCCTCAAGAGGCAGAAGACTCTGCCACTGCGGTCTGCAAAACTTTGCGGCCAAACGCAGCATCTGCAGATGCAAAAATATCCAGCTTGTAGAACTTGGTGAATGTGTGTACAGACTCCTAGGTGGGCGCTTTGCAAACCTGGACCACTGACGCCCGATGACGGAAGGCCCAGGAGGCACTAAGCGCGCACGTGGAATGCACCTTAACAGGGAAGGGAGGAACCTGACCCTCAAAAGAATAGGCCTGCACCACCGTTTGCCTGATCCATCTGGAAAAGGGCGCAGTACATGCAGCCTGCCCCTTACGAGGACCATCCGTAAGCATAAACAAGGAATCTGAATTCCGAATAGGCTCAGTTGCAATCAAGTACACCCTGATGGCCCGGACCACATCCAAAGAATGCAAAGCAACAGCTTTTGGGTGCTTTGGCTTAGGACATAAAGGCAACACAATGTCCTCAATTAAGTGGAACCCCGAAACGACCTTAGGAAGGAACGACGGACAGGGACGAAACACCACTTTGTCCCTGTGAACCACCAGGTAAGGTGACCTACAGGACCCTGCGTGCAGTAGTAATAGCCCCCAAGAAAGACACTTTCTGTGACAAGGTAAGTAGAGGAATTTCACGAATATTCTCAAAAGGCGGTCTTTGGAGAACCGACAGTACCAGGTTAAGATCCCACAGAGGCACTGGGGACCGCACCGGAGGGGCCAAATGGTGAACCCCCTGCACAAAGGTATGAACCAAGGAATTTGTTGTCAACGGTCTTTGGAAGAAAAATGCCAAAGCTTAAATCTGGCCCTTAATGGTGCCCAGAGCCAAACGCTGATCTATACCTTTTTGTAGAAACTCTAATAGACGTGATACCAAAAAGGATCGGGGGGGAACCACTTGAGACTCACACCAAGTAATATACAATTTCCAAACTCTATGGTAAATCTTCTGAGAAGTAGATTGCCTAGCTTTTAACAGAGTAGGAATCACCGATTCTGACAAACCTCTATCCTTTAGTACCTGGCTTTCAATAGCCAGACCGTTAAAGCCAGCAACCATAAAGCAGGATGGAAGACTGGTCTTTGAGACAGAAGATCTTCTCTGAGAGGAAGCCACCGGCTAGCAGCTTTACCAGGTCGTGTACCAGGACCGACGAGGCCAGTCTGGAGCCACCAGAATCACTGGAATCCCTTCTGCCTCGATTCTGCTCAGAAGTCTCAGCAGAAGTTGTATTGGAGGAAAGGCATAAATCAAACGATACCGGCCCCAAGGGGCCACCAGAGCGTCTGCTAGATGATCCCGAGACCTTGCAACAAATCTCAGAGACTAGAGGCCAACAGGTCCACATGGTGGGTCCCCCACCAGCTAAAAAAAAAACTTACGTGTGAAAGGACCATTCGCCCAGACAGAAAGCCTGACGGCTGAAGTAGTCCGCCTGCCAATTTTCCACCCCTGGAAAGTGCACAGCAGAGAGCCCAGGAACAAGGCGTTCTGCCCACCTTAGAATGTCGGCAACTTCTTTGGCCACTAGGGCACTTTTTGTGCCCCCTTGGTGATTTATATATGCCACAGCCGTGGCGTTGTCCAATTGAATCCTTACTGGAACCCCTGCAGATGATCCCTCCACTGGAACAGGCAAAGCCTGATCGCTCAAATTTCGAGGATGTTGATTGGCAGACTGGAATCCTCCTGAGACCAAAACCCTTGGGCTGATTCTGTGCCCAGGACCACTCCCCACCCAGACTGGCGTCCGTGGTAACCACATTCCAGAATAGGGGGGGAAGGAAGGATTTCCCTTGTCGAAGCACTGGGGAACGGAGCCACCAAAACAGAGACCCTCTTGCACCCCAACTCAACGGGATCAAATTGTCCAGAGACTGTGGATTCTTGTCCCATTTGGTTAGAATCTCCTTTTGCAAAAGTCTGGTATGGAACTGAGCGAATGGGACGGCCTCGAATGTGGAGACCATCAGGCCCAGCATCTACATACAAGTTCTGAGTTCTGAGAGACGACCGGCGATTGGATAACAGGAGCCAGGGGGCGTGGCCTGAAGACTCATGTGAGCGGACGTGTGTGTGTGTGTGTGTGTGTGTGTGTGTGTGTGTGTGTGTGAGGCTCTCCCGGCTGATCTCCGTTTAATCCATCCTGCGGACACGAAATAGAGCGTTACCTTCCCGTCACCCCCGGTTGCCCCCCTCATACGTACCTGGCAATGTCTCCACCGAAACGGCCCTTGGAGGCGGCGGCGAAGCTGGACAAATTTCAGCGCCAGGAGGTGAGTGTGGCGGCCCAAAATGGCAGACCGTCCCTGCCTGCTCCCGCTGCAGCCACGCAGGCTGCGGATCAAGCAGCTATCCTCGCTGCCATTACAGACTGTAAGGCTTCACTAACCACAAAGATCGAAGAGATTTAGGTGGATATCTCCTTACTCCGCCAGGATTTCCAGAAGTTGCGGGGGAGGGTGGCGGAGGCTGAGGGCCGTATATCCAGGGTGGAGGATGATTTACCCCCCCATTCAAAATGCCGCTGAACAGGCCTCTAGGGACATCCAGTACTTGTTACAAAAGCAAGATGATCTCAAGAACAGAGCCATGCGCAACAACATTCGCTTTATTGGATTACCGGAGGCTGCGGAGGGGTCTTCCCCTGCTACATTTGTGGAAGATCTCCTGATTAAATCATATGGCAGGGAGGCATTCTCGCAGGCCTTTGTTGTGGAGTGAGCCGATCGCATACCAGCCAAGAGACCCCCTCCGGGTGCCCCACCCCGTGTCTTTATTGCCCAGTTTATGAACTTTAGGGATAGGGATGCAGTCCTCCGGCTCTCCAGGGAGCGCGGGAATATCTCCTTTGACAACCACCACATCATGGCTTTTCCGGATTTCTCAGCCGAGGTGCAGAAACAACGTGGTCGGTTTGGAGAGGTTAAGAAACGCCTTAGGACCCGCAACCTTAAATACTCTATGCTGTACCCTGCCAGGCTGCGGGTGATTGGGGAGGATAGAGTGCATGTCTTCGAGGATCCGGAGGCTGCGGTGACTTGGCTGGATCGTCTGCCGTGAGCGCTGTCTGTGCTGCCCCTGCCCTGACCCCCTGTATGGCCGATACCCATGATCAGGCCAACCTTGACTGCCACATTGCACCCCCCACATTTTTTTTTCCCTTTTACTGGTACTCTGGACTCTCATAGCTTGCTAGGCAAGGGGATGCTGGCGACACGTACATTACCTGAATGGATGGACCTTGTGCTTCCTCCCCTTGCTATATACCCATGATGTCTCACCTGTTGTCCTTTGCTGGTTTTACACCTACAGTCCAGGAAAACTCACCGATGTGCCCCCTAAGCTTCCTCTGGCTACCGCACTTGACTGTCACCAATGTGTCTCTCTCCGGACCCCTCCCCCCCTTTTTTTTTAGCTCCATTTTTGAAGGTTGCTATTAGTCGGACGCTGTTAGTTTCTCTTGCCTTCTAGCCAGGAGGCCTCTCTGCCCACTATGGGAACTGTGTTTTCCTATTTGGAACTGTGCTCACTGATATGTCCCATTTTTGGGACTTCTCTTCGGAGATTGTTCGCCCTCATGGGGATAACAGGAGCCAAATCGCATGCTGCAATTTCAAGACTTTTGTTTCTGAGAGAAACACCTGGGCTGAGGCTGAATCAAGAGTCAGCCTCAGGAAGTCCAAACTAGTGGACGGGGTCAAAGCTGACTTTTGAAAATTCAGAGTCCAGCTGAACTCCTGCAGAGTTCTCACTGTGATGTCCGGATACTCCTTCAGGACAGATGATGATTCCGCCCTCAGGAGATTGTTCAGGTACCCCATTACCCAAATCCCCCACTGTCTGAGTAAGGCTAGCACCAGAGCCAAGGCAAGATCAAAGGGTAACGCCACAAACTGATAATGTTCCTCGTCTATGGCAAAGCAAAGAAAACGCTGTTGCCCGATATAGTAGATCGGGATATGCAGGTAAGCATCCTTGATATCGATGGAGGTTAGAAAGTCCTCTTGATGAAGGGAAGCCACCGTTCGAATGGATTCCATCCTGAATTTTTGAACCCGTGGTTCAGGGCCTTGAGATCCAGGATTGGACGAACCTTCCCCTCCTTCCTGGGTACCGTGAAGAGGTTTGAATAAAACCCCTGAAAACGCTCCGACTCTCGAACTGGGACTATTACCCCTTGAGACAACAAATCCTGCACCGCTCCTAGAAGGCCTTGAAGCCGATCCGCGGACAGACGCAAATTTGAAGATAAGAACCTTGCCGGGGGGGCAAAGATCGAAACTCGATTTTGTAACCGGACCGAATCAATTCGAGTACCCATTTGTCTTGGATGAAGGAAGTCCATTGGTCCGGAAAGAAACAAAGACATCCCCGCATCCCTAGAACGGGCGGAGGAGGGCTTATCCGCGATGCCAGAGGCGCTCACCTTGGACTTAACACCCCAGGATCTCTTGGAACCCCCTGTGAAGGGGCGAGAGGATTTAGAACCCTTGTCCTGCGACCTCGTGGGATGAAAGGCCCGCTTGTGAGCCGAAAAAAACAGGACCACTTTTGCGGCGAGGCTCTCTGTTCTTAGTAACCTGCAGAAGCAAAGTGCACTTGCCTCCCGTAAGGATCTCTTCCATAGAGGCTGGAAACAGGTGGTCCCCTACAAAGGGAAGATCCGGCAGAACCTTTTTGGAGGCTTGGTACCCAGACCAACATTTCAACCAGATCATGCAGCGTAAAGTCACCGCTGTCACCGACGCCCTGCAGGCTAACGGGGCTGCGTCCAAGGAGGCATCACAAATATATTGCAACCCGTGTATTAAATGTTCGACCATCTCCGCCATTTTGTGAGGGTGCTGACCCTCTTTCAAATCCTGGCGTAAAAGCTTTGCCCGCTCTGCCATACCCTTGGTCTCTCAGACTTTGCCAAACACCGCTTTTATGATTTAACCAGCCACGGTAAAAAGATGGTGGACTAAAGATTCAGCCTATCTGTAGGATTTTTAAAGGACGGAGCGTCCTCCACTGGTAGCAATGTGGCTTTATGCAGACTAGAAACCTGAGAGTCCACCACTGGTGGCGCTGTCAGTTTCTTTAAAAGGGGATCTTAAAAATGATATATCGCCTAGTGAAATGCTTAGGTATCCCAGCCATGAGTTTCGGGGACCCCCCACTGACTAGCGGCAATCTCGTCAAAATAGGCAGGGAAGGGAAGCACTTTAGTCACTCTGGATAGACTGCGGGTGCAAAATTGCACCGACACAATCAGTGCCTCTACTGAAAGTTCCTCGCACTGACACAATTAGTGCCTCTACAAGTACTTTTTCTTGCGCAGAGGAGGTGGAAGAGGAGTCATCCTCACTATCAGAGCACTCAAAATGCGTGGGCGTAGACCCCATGGGGTGACTTGTGTCTGAGGCGGCCAAGTCAGCCTCAATCTGAGGAGGCAAAGGAAACGGGTAAAGGTGGAGGGTGCTTTTTGCCAGGTCTTTTCTGTAGTGGGACCATGTCCACTTTTAGACACTATAGATTGCAGGAACGCCGTCATGGCCGCTATAGCAGATTAGGACCCCGGTGGTCCTTCCCCCCCCCCCCCCCCCCGAGAATGTGGGTCTGGTGGTGAGACATGTTCTGCAGGCTCCATGATACCCCAGTGCCACAGTGAGAGGAAGGTATCGCAGTAAAATGTATACAATAGGCTGTGAAAAGCACAACCCAAGCAGCGCTGATACTCGTGGAACTACAAGTCCCAGTACCACTGCAATAGAAGAACAGGCCGGGGGGGGGGGGGGGGTACCGCCCAGGACTCACCACCCACGTGTCTCAGCAGAGCAGGGGAAGGACCCTGGGAGGGCAAAGCTTTAACCCCAAATTCCCGAGGGAGAAGCTACTCACCATACCATTGGAACCAGGCAGGGGTCACTCCGGACAGATCCCCTCCCCATGTCAGAACGGGGGGTGCTGCGGCTCAGAGGAACGCTGCGACTCTGGCCGCGACCAGGTCGTGTGCATCCTCGCAAGGAGTCCTCGCTAGGCCAACCTAGCAAGGAGCTGAGGCCTGCATGCGCTCGCTGGCAAAACTGGGATGACCGTAAGGATCTATGATATCCAGTGTGTCACCCAGTTTGGCAGTTGATTGTAGTTCTCATAGGAACAGCTTTGATTGTAGAAAAAAAAGACACAAAAAGGAAAAAAGTTCAGTTTAAAAGGAAAAAATGCAAGGACCAGAGATCCCAACAGGGAGCTAGGTCCTTACTCCTGACTAGGCAGAAAAAAAAAAAAAAAAAACAGAGATCCTAGAGCAGAAAGTGGGAGTATTCCACCTGGGACTGCCCTATAGGTGTAGTGAAGCTTTGTTAACCCTTTTCTGCCTAGTGTCCTACTCCTAGGAAGGGCAGCATAACCCATCCGTCAAATGAAGATATGAAGCTGTGTCCATCAATGAACGAAAGAAATGTTAGTTTCCAAATTATGTGAATATTTCAACACACTTGGAGAGGGGGGGGGGGGGGGGGAATTTAAGAGGAGTCATTGCTCGCCTACGTAACCCTTATTCTGAAGGAGGGAAAGGACCCTACGACACCTACGAGCTATAGACCAATCTTTCTATTTAATACAGATATAAAAATCTTCACTAAAATAATAGCAGAAAGATAAAAGCCTTTATTGCCAAGATGGATCCATAATGATCAGGCAGGTTTTGTGACTGGACGGGAGAGGAGGGACAACTGCCTTAAGTCACTATTCTTGATCCACAAAGTGAAAAAAGAAGGGGGCCTCGGTTGTATTACTGTCGATAGATGCCGAAAAGGCCTTTGACAGAGTTGATTGGGGCTTCATGTTCGAAACTTTGAGACATCTAGGTATTGGGGATAGTAGGGATGCACCGAATATTCGGCGGCCGAACATTATTCGGCCGAAAATAGAGAAAATAGCACTTTCGGTGTTCGGCCGAATAAGTCAAAAGGCCGAATAATTTTGAGCCGAACAATGTCAGCTTCCGCCCTGACCGCTCACCTTCCTCATTGCGGCTCGTGGCTCCCTTCTCACACGCCGCCGGTGTCCTGTCCGGCCGCGAGTAGGGGGTGTGACGTCACGCGCGCGTCCCGCCCCCTGCTCCTGACTGCGGCTCCTTCACACTAGGTCCACGCCCCGCCCCCCTGTTCTGTAATGATCCTCTGCTATGATCTCTGTAATGATCCTCTGCTATGATCTCTGAAATGATCCTATGTAGTGATCCTCTTCTATGATCTCTGTAATGATCCTCTGTAGTGATCTGCTATGGTCCTCTATTATGATCTATGTAATTGTCCTCTGCTATGATCCTCTGCAGTGACCTTCTGCTATGATCTCTGTAATAATCCTCTGCTATTATCTCTGTAGTGATCCTCTGTAGTGATCTGCTGTGGTCCTCTATTATGATCTATGTAAATGTCCTCTGCAGTAACCCTCTGCTATAATGTATGTAATGATCCTCTGTAGCTTCCGCCCTGACCGCTCACCTTCCTCATTGCGGCTCCCTTCTCACACGCCGCCGGTGTCCTGTCCGGCCGCGAGTAGGGGGTGTGACGTCACACGCGCGTCCCGCCCCCTGCTCCTGACTGCGGCTCCTTCACACTAGGTCCACGCCCCGCCCCCCTGTTCGCGGCAAATTAAATGGGAAAAATGCGAAACACCGCGTTCGGTATTCGGCCTTCGGCCAAGCATTTCATTATTATTCGGCTTCAGCCAAGAATTTCATTTCGGTGCATCCCTAGGGGATAGGATGGTACGATGGATGAATAGGAGTAAATGGCAGTTTTTCCCCCTCCTTCGAACTATTCCACTGCCCCCTCTTCCCAATGCTGTTCATTTAAGCCCTAGAACCTCTGCTGCTAGCAATTCATAAAAATACGGACATCAGTGGGGTAAGAGTAGGGAACAGGGAGTATAAGGTAGCTGCACATGCGGATGATGTGCTTTTTTTCCCCCTCTAACCCTAGGCTAACACTACCCATAGTCCTAGAGGAACTGGGTAGATATGGAAAGCTGTCAAATTTGAAAATGAATATAGCTAAATCGGAAATCTTAAATATAACACCAAAGAGAGAACAGCAGGCAATACAGCCTAAATTTCCCTTCGTATGATGTAGAGAGGAATTGGGATATTTAGGAATAAAATAACTACATCTTGTGCGACTTTGTATAAGGAGAATTATGTTCCAAAACTTAATAGGGTTAAGGATCAGCTGAACTCCCTGAGAGAAAAAGACCTGTCTCATGGCTGGGCAGAATAAATGTGTTAAAAATGAATACTATACCTAAGCTTACACACACACACACATATATATATATATATATATATATATATATATATATATATATATATATATACACACACATACATACACATACATACATACACACACATATACATATTATTATAGGAAATTGAGAGCTATGGTACTAAAGTATTTATGGGTACATAAACGTCCCAGGATTTCTTATGCATTATTGGCAAAGGGGAAAAGAGTAGGGGGGGTTAGCTGCTCCTGATTTTAAAAAATACTATCAGGCAAATACTATAGCACAAATAGCAGACTAATAAGGAAGTTAGGAGCTGGGTGGAGATTGAGTGCTCACATAGGATGGCTTGGGAAAGATGGTTTGGGTTCCACGGACACACTGAGAACTGGCTAATAGCACAAACCCACTGACTAGGAAAACGTTTAGGGTATGGGATAGTTTTTGTAGATTTTTTCATTTGGATTATTAATGCACCTTTAATTTCACTAATAGACACAAATTATTTTAAACCAGGGAAAGAGGATTATTTATATTTTGTTAGATGGGTTTAAAAAAAAAAAAAAAAAAAAATACAGCTACAGGATGTAATGGTGGGAAAAAAATGTGCATGTTTTCTGAAATAACAAAAAAAATGGGGGAGCATGCCACTAGATGGAGCTACATACAATTGCAGCACTTTGTGCACTGTGCACTCTCTACTGCAGCCCCTGCGGGGGGGGGGGGGGGGGAAGATAATATGAGACCAATAGAGAAACTGTTTTGCTCTTCCTCATGTATAAAGCATAGCATATCTAAAATAATGTGATTTTTGTACTTACTGTAAAATCCATTTCTCTGAGTCCACAGACGGACGTAGCTGCTGCTTTAAATCTTAGACGGTTGGTAATAGCTCCTCCCACCAGGAGTGACCAGGCAGAGCCAAAGGCTTTAACACGCCCAGGGGGCGTACACCCATGCTATTACCCTCGGCCTCACTGCTGCATTATCAGTTTAGTTGCAAGCAGTGGAAAGGGGTGGGAGCTACGTCCGTCGGTAAGTACAAAAATCCTATTTTCTCTTTCGTCCACAAACGGATGTAGCTGCTGCTTTAAATCTAAGACGGTTGGGACGTCCAAAAGCAGTAACCACTGAGGGGTGGGAAAAGGACAAACTTAAAAGAATGCAATTCCCATGGCTAACATAGCCAACAATAAAACATGGAGCCTAACAAGAAACAACTGCGGCTCAAATGTAACAAAACAATAAAAAAAGGAGGATAACAAGGAGATCACTAATTACCCGGCAGCCCGCAAAACCTTGCGGCCAAAAGACGAATCTGCAGATACCAGCACATTCACTCCACAAAGTATGATGAATGTGTGTACCGACAACAAGGTGGCTGCCGTACAAACCTGCAGCACTGACACTTGATGGCGGATGGCCCAGGAGGCACTCAAAGCCCGTGTAGAGTGAGCAGCGACAGGGAAAAGGCGGAACCTTAAGAGAATACACCTTCACCACCGTCTGTCTGACCCATCTGGAAATGGCCGACGTAGACGCAGCCCAACCTTTCCAGGGTCCATTCGTATTTACAAACAGAGAGTCCCGACTCACGAAAGGACTCAGTAACCTCAAGATACACCCGTATCGCCCGAACCACATCCAAGTAATGCAAGGCAATTTCCTTCAGATGGGAAGATTGCAGACAGAGCGAAGGGAGCACTACCGTGTTTCCCCGAAAATAAAACTGGGTCTTATATTAATTTTAGTCACAAAAAACGCACTAGGGCTTATTTTCAGGGTAGGGCTTATTTATTTACGGTATGTATATGAAACAACATTTATTCGGTATGCATACGGTAAAGTGCGCAAAAGGTCTCAAGTCTGTCTGGTTGTTGCTTTAAAACAATCCTGTTCCTTTAAAGCATGATAAACAACACAGTGCTTGTGCTGTGTCATTTATCCATCTCCATTTTCTAAAAAAACTTTTAAAACCTAAAGATTCTGTGTCCTCTGTCTTCCCCTCAGGTCTCCCTCCCCCCTTATCAGGTCAGGAGTCCTTTTTTATTATTTCTGGTTTAGTGCAGTTTTATACTGGTAAAAGTACCTGTTTACGGGATGTACAGCTTTTATGGTATTCTTCTCTGAGGTGATGATTGATGGTTACTGCTCCGTGCACTAAAGAGGGAGGGGGGCACAGACGTCAGTGCTCTGATGAGGGAGGAGGGGAGGACAGAGAATAGCCAGATCCATGCCAACGTTCGCAGGAAGCAGCAGCATCAGCCGGGAGGAGAGGAGGAAAAAGAGCCGAGATTGCGGCTGACGTCAGTGCTCTGAAGAGGGAGGAGGGGAGGACAGTGAATAGCCGAGATCCACACTGACGTGTGCAGGAAGCAGCAGCAGACAACAGCCGGGAGGAGAGGAGGACCTCCAGCGGGGCAGCGGTGGTTGTAAACATGTTTGTTCTACCAGTAGCCGAAAACGGAGACACTAGCTAACATTTACAAAGTGTTTTGAAGGAGGATTTACTAGGTCTTATTTTCGGGGTAGGGCTTATATTGCAGCCTGCCTCGATAATCGAGATAGGGCTGGCTTATTTTCGGGGTAGGGCTTATTTTAGGGGAAACACGGTATATGCCTTCATTCAGATGAAAGGCAGAAACCACCTCCGGTAGGAACGGCGGATCAGGTCATAAAACCACCTTATCCCTATGGATCACCAGAAAAGGGGAACGGCAAGAAAACACTGCCAGTTCAGACACCCTCTGAGCAGAGGCGATAGCCATCAAAAAGACAACCTCCTGCGACAGGTCAAGAAGCGAAATATGCCTAAAGTTCTCAAGAGGATGCTGAAGAACCGACAGAAACAAAGTAAGATCCCAAGGAGGCAACGGGACCTCCCGGGGGGAAGCCAAATGGCGAACCGCCTAAATAAAAGGCACGAATCAAAGAATGATTGGCCAACGGACGTTGGAAATACACAGCCAAAGCTGAGATCTGACACTTAAGAGTGCCCAAAGCCAAGCGTTGGTCCACTCCTGTCTGCAAGAAGGCCAGAAATCTGCCAACACCAAATGTTCTAGGATGTAGACAAAGACTCACACCAAGCAATGTACGCTTTCCAAGTACAGCGACAGACCTGCCTAGAAGTGGACTTCCTAGCCTCAAGCAAGGCAGGAATCACCGAGTCGGACAGACCCCTGTCCAACACCGGGCTTTCAACAGCAAAGCCGTTAAAGCCAGCGACTGTAAGGCAGGATGGAAGATGGGACCTTGCGACAGAAGATCTTCCCTCAGAGGAAGAGCCCACAGAGCTGCTACGTTTAGCCAAAATTACGTTGGCATACCAGGATCTCCGAGGCCAATCCGGCGCCACCAGAATTACCGGAATCCCCTCCAGCTCGATCCTGCGTAGCTGGTGAGAACAGTTTCAGTGGAGGAAATGCATAAATTAGCCTGTATGGACTCCAAGGAGCCACCAGGGTGGCCACGGCCTCGGCAAGAGGATCACGGGATAGAGCCACAAATTGTGGAACTTTCCTGTTTTGCCTGGAGGCGAACAGATCCACATCCGGGGTTCCCCACCGGAGACACAACCAGTGAAACACTTGCGAATGCAGAGACCACACACCCTGACCCAGGGTTTGTCGATACAGGTAGTCCGCCTGCCAGTTGTTTACACCGGGGATATATATGGCCGATAGGGTTGGAACATAAGTCTAAGCCCAACTCAGAATCTCGGCTGCCTCCAGAGCACCCTCGGTGCCCCCTTGATGTTTGACGTATGCCACAGCCATGACATTGCCCGACTGGACTCGGACAGGACACCCTTTGAGAATGCCCGCCCAAAGGATCAAGCACAACTTGATTCCAAGTACCCTGGACAGTCAGAGTGCCCAGCACTTCAGGTCAAGGAACAACCCTGGCCGACTGCTTTGCTCTGAGGGGTCCAAAGGAGACTGAGTCCACTTGCGATTTAGAAATCGCATATGTGAGTTTAAGGGCGTCTCTCACTGAGGATATGAAAGCATCCACCAAAGCCTTTTCCTGTGCCAAGGCCGGCGTAGAAGTATCCTCTTCTGCATCAGAAGCATCTGAATGCAGGGACGCATCCTCCAGGGTCTGCGTCGCCAGCGACCATGTCAGCCTCAGAATCTGAGGTCTGAAAGGAGACAGGTGAGGGGGTTTTAGAGAAAGCTGCTGCAATGACCTTGTCCATTTTCTTGGACATTTCTTACATGGCAGACATTAAAGACACAGCATGAGCATCAGACGCTGGCCCCAGGGATACATCAGGGGTCGCAGAGATAACTTGGAGTCCATGCTAGAAACATGGCCTAGCGGTGTATTTGCAAGTACACAGACCAGACAGGGAACGTGGAAGCACTGGAACCTGTACTGCAAGGGTTAATGAGGGAACACCTACAGGCAGGAACAAAGGCCTCCTGTAGCAGCAAAACTTTGAAGCACCACAGGTTCCAGCAAGACCGAGCCCCCCCCCCCCTCCCGCTGATCGCTGTGCACAGAATATATCAGGGAATAACTAAAGACCCTCCAGGGCCTGAAACCCCCCTGTAAATGCAGTAATGAGGCCAAGAAATAGCACTTTCCCCAGGCTAGTTAACACACCATGAGAGCAGCATGTCTGGACAGCGCGAATCAGCGTAACAAGAAACGCCCATCGAGTCCCTGCCCACTAGAGGCAGCGGCTTCCCGCTCACTAAGCATCCCCGGTCTCCAAGAAAATGGCCGCCACAGAGGCCTGCACTATAAAAAGGCGCCAGACCACAAAAAATGGCGGCGCGGGCCCAATAACATGCGGCGTCGGCCTAGTGAGGCCCGCCTTGTAACAGGCCTGGGGGTCCTGGCAGGGGTCTTCCACGGAGAAACCCCCCCCTGTAGTGGTCAGTGCAGCCCACTCACCCCCTAAGCCCCCATCCACTACCCTGCTTAGCACCCACAGGTGCCGCTACACTAAAGGAACCCCCCCCCCCCACTAAATCAGTGACCTGGGGTCCATCAGGGTAGGGAGAGGTCATGGCAGGAGGGAAGGATCCCAGGAGACCCGCATATAAAGGGGGGGGGTGAAAATCAGGAGTGGGTACCTAAAGACCTACTCACCTCAGGAGGTCGCCCATGTCCACCCCCAGGCCCGTTAACCAGACGGGGGGACAGTACTTACCAAACCACGCTGCTGGTGGGCGTCCATTTAGACAGGCAGCCTCTGCACTGCAGTGAGGGCGCTGTAGGCCGCGGGGTACGCTGCGACTCCGGCATGCCAGGTGTGTGTGTCCCAGTGCGATATCCCCGCAGGCCAGTCCCTGTCCATGGAACTATAGTCGCTGTGCAGACCCAGCGCAGAGCTACATTCGGCAAGCGCTAACTGGCACAAACTGGGAGACCTTAAGGCTCTCATATAGCCAGTCCGAAAACCAGCCAGCATATCCATCAGGAATGGGAGACAGCAGCATTAAAAACAAAATAAAAAAATCCAAGAGAAAAAAAAGGTTCCCTTTAAGGCATTTAAAAATGAAACTAGGACAAATGTCCCAGCAGGGAGCTGTTTGGCCACTCCTGAGACAAGGCAGCAAAAAACTGATAATGCAGCCGTGAGGCCGAGGGTAATAGCATGGGTGTACGCCCCCTGGGCGTGTTAAAGCCTTTGGCTCTGCCTGGTCACTCCTGGTGGGAGGAGCTATTACCAACCGCCTAAGATTTAAAACAGCAGCTACGTCCGTCAGTGGACAAAAGAGAAATATAAGATATTACTAAGGGAAGTAGAACCTGTATATCCGCCATATTTAGGGAAATGGGAGCAGGAATTAGGACGCCTCTGGAATGAGGAAAAGAGGAGGAAAGTCTTGAGATTAGCTTGCTACTCATCAGTGGATGTAAGGACAACAAATGTGCTATAAGCTTTTTGCCAGGTGGTATGTCACTTCGGAGAGGGTGCGAAGGTTCAGTGCGGAAATATTCCCGACTTGTTGGAGGGGATGTGAAACCCCTGGGACCTTTGCGCATCCTTGGTGGAAGTGCACAAAGATACAAGTTTATTGGGAGGGGATCACTAAGGTAATTTACGAGATTACAGGAGATTACATTTAGGTGGAACCATGGAGTTCTTTCACGGCACGGAGAAAAAGGTGACTGGATTAAGAATAGGCTAGTGCCACACTTATTGAATGCGGCCAAAAGCCTGATAGCGAGACTCTGGCGATCGCCAGAAGTCCAGAGTATGAGGGAATGGGTTGTAAAGGTGGAATGGGTGAGATCCATGGAGGAAATGATGTTTACAGCAGAGGACTCCCTTGGAAAATATTTTGATATCTGGGGGGACTGGCTGAAGTTCAAAAATTCTGAGGGATATATAATATGCTTGGCCTTTGAGACCAACGTCTGAGGTAGTTTAAGACGCAGAAATACCCGGGCCTTAGAGGACAGGGTCAGGGTCATGAGATTTGATGCTAAAGAGAAAGCGTATCTGTCAGGGAGGAGGAGGATAGAATAGGAGGGGATGTGGGAGTTTTTTTTTTTTTTTTTTGAGAGAGAGGATTATACTAGAAATTTTATATGAAATGTTCTGTATCAGATTGTTAAATGTGTAATGATTGTTTTTTTTAATCCTTTTTCAAAATACGAATAAAAAGTTTGTTTATATATATATATATATATAAAGATCGCTGCATGGCGATTCAAGTCATGTCTGGCCCCTCCTACCTCCCTCCGCTGCCTTCTGGGCACACAGAGGTCCCAGAAGACGGCGGGACCATTCACAAAGTGCATGCGCATTAGGAAACAGGCTGTGAAGCCACAAGGCTTCACTTTGTTTCCCTTACTACAGATGCCGGCACCCAAAGCTAACTGACGAATCGGCTAGGGGTGCCGACATCCCGGGATCCCTGGACAGGTAAGGGACCTATTCTTATAAGTTAGCAGCTACAGTATTTGTAGCAGCGGATTTATTGATTTTTTTTTTTTTTCACAGACTGGAACTCCACTTCAATAATGGAGAACTAGATAACATAGGTAATTCTAGCATAAGCTTAACACCCCAAATAAATTAAATGGTGAATTAAAAATCGATTAGCTATACATAATTGGAAATGACAAAGGGATAAATTAGGACTGCTAGACTCTCACTTCTATATACAAGAGGGAGGAATAGGACAATAATAATATATGCCGCTCCAGTAGACATCTGACGACGAAACGCATAGGACGGAGCTACGTATGCCACACGTCACTTCCGGTTTAGTGGTTCGGGCCATGGAACGCGTAAGTATTTTTTGAAGCTGAAGTGATCGGTCCGAATGGGAGTTCTCTTATACTTGCCAATGTACTATAATTGTATACTACGTCATTGGGGTCCCTATTTCTGCTTGAGCACCACAGATCTGTCATATCGGAGGGAGGCAGCTCCCAGAGTGGCTCGCTTTAGCCTGAAGGAACCCCGGACCCATAGGAACCCCCCTCTCTGTGGCTATCTACTATACACCTGGCCCAGAAGAGGGAAATAGGGTGAGAGTGTTACCTATTGGTATCACAGTTTCAGACATTTCTACCTCAGTTTTAAATATCACCACTTGCAAGGTGTTATATTTCTTTTATCTATTGTCAGTGACATATTTTAAAACACTATTGTTCACCGCCATTGTATATCACTGGCACTGCCATCAGGCATTAAATGATTTATGACACTTGTGTGCAGCTTTTTTATGATTTTATATATATATGAGCAGTCGTTTATAATATTTATTCTGCACTGAGCACTTTATTCCTAAGGGGTGTACAAATATTGTATTGTTTTTCTTTTTTTTGTGCACTACAAATAAAATATGGGCATAGGAATTTGTTCGTATTTTTTTCAATCTATAGTCCGGCCCCCAACAGTGTCCGTGTGACAGTGAACTTACCCCCTGTTTAAAAAGTTTTAGGACCCCTGGTCTAGAGGAAGGAGCACTCTGGCCAAGGCTAAGACCAGAGTCAGACCCAGATAGTCCAGCTTTGTGCCCTGAAACAGGGCAGACTTCTGAAAATTCAGAATCCATCCAAACTCCCACAGAGTGCATATGGTGATTTTCAGATTGTCCACCAGAGCAGTAGGAGACTCTGCTCGCAGAAGGAGGTCATCCAAGTAGCCCAGTACCACGATCCCCCATTGGCGTAACAAAGCTAGCACATGGGCTAACACTTTTGTGAAGACCCAAGGAACAGAGACGAGACCAAAGGGTAATGCTACAAACGGATAATGCTCCTCTCCCACGGCAAAGCAGAGGAAGCGCTGGGGACCGTCACATATTGGAATGTGAAGGTCAGCTTCCCTGATGTCGATAGAGACAAGAAAATCCCCTTGATGCAGGGATGTCACCACCGTGCGAATGGACTCCATTCTGAACTTCTGTACCCGCACAAAGCAGTTCAGCTCCTTGAGGTCCAGGATTGGACACACCTTGCCTTCCTTCCTGGGAACTGTAAACAGGTTTGAGCAAAAACTCTGAAAAAATTCCGAAGGCGGAACTAGGACAATCACCCCTTGAAGCAACAGGTCTTGTACCGCCCCAAAACAGACCCTGTAAGCGGTCCGGGGATAGGCGCAAGTTGGAAGGAAAGAACCTTGCTGGGGGAAAAGAGCGAAACTCGATCTTTTATCCGGACCGAATGACTTTGTGGACCCACTTGTCTTGTACCAGGGAAATCCACGGGTCTGGGAACCAGTGAAGACATCCCCCCACCCCTGATACGTGTGAGGGCCCACCTTCATGCTGAAAGAACCTTGTCTGCGGGTCTGGAGAAGCCGGATCTCGGCTTGCCAGACCAGGTTCTTTTGGACTCTCCAGAGGAGGCCCTGAAAAGCTACGAGCCCTTGTCAGTCGACCCTGAGGGATGAAAAAACCTATGAGCCAAGAAGGAGGGCCCACGTCTGCAACAAGGTTCCTTGCCCGTAGTAGCCTGCGGAAGAAAGGTACTCTTCCCCCTGTGAGACCTTTAATGTCTTCCATGGTAGCTCCAAATAGGCGATCTACTTAAAAGGGAAGATTAGTCAAGGCCTTTTTAGAAGACCAGCATATGAATGAAAAGACACGATGAAGGACCACTGCCGAAACAGAGAGCTGAGACACTAGGGGAGCCGCATCCAAAGAGGCATCACAGATAAACTGCAGTCCCTGGACCAGCTCAGCAGAGGCAAGGGGGAGTTGTTCTCCCTCCAGGTCATGGCATAAAAGCTTAGCCCACTCTGTCAGAGTTTGCAACACCAGGGCAATGGTGACTACCGGCCTCAGCACTGAACCAGCCAGAGTACATATTGCGGCCACAGCCTCCACCTTTCTGTCAGCCAGATCCTTTAAGGCCGGGGACTCTTAAACCGGAACCATGATTGCCTTGTTCAATCATGAAACCGGAGGGTCCACCACCGGTGGAACATTCCACTTCTTAAGAAGGGACTCCTTATAGGGGTAACGCCTATAAAATCGCTTACTGGCAGCACCACCCAGTCACCAGGCACAAGCACCGAGTGATCCTCAGCACAGAAGGAGAGAACCCCAATCAGACTCACCACCCAGCAGAAACAGACACCTGCAGCCTCCAGGATAATCTGCACTCCAAGTGCGGCAATCATGAAGTGAAAAGATCCAGGAGTAAGCACCAGGGGATGAGGAGGGGCTCCCAACGCCAAAATCGCCGCCCACAGGGGCTCCACTGTCATGGCTGCCGCTATTTTCAATAGCAAACCGCTGGACTACACAAACATGGCACACAGGCTACAGCAAAATGGCAGTTGTTTTTGTTATAGACTATATTGACCAGGCAACGCACTGACATCTTTGCTGCCATTGTGCAATAGGCTGGATGTTCAGTGTGCCCCTGTGCCTTTAAGAAGGGGTGGGCTCCCTTCAGGTATATCTGTCTACACCTGTCCATTAAATGCATGTGCTTCCATTGTTGTAGACTCTCAGAATTTAGAGTTAGGACCACAGATTTTTGATACAGTTCCCCACAAGCGTTTGATACAGTTCCCCACAAGCGCTTAATTTATAAAATAAGGTCTGCAGGTATCGACAGCAGGGTTTGCTCTTGGATACGGAATTGGCTAAAAGGCCGTGTCCAAAGGGTAGTAATAAACAGCGCATACTCAGACTGGTCTGAGGTAGTAAGCGGGGTGCCCCAGGGCTCAGTCCTGGGACCAACCTTGTTCAATTTATTCATAAACAGCATTGAGGAAGGGATCAGTAGTTCGTTATCAGTTTTTGCAGATGACACAAAATTGGCCAGGGCAATAACTGCACAGCATGAAGCAGATATCCTACAGAATGACCTGGACAAAATTACGGAGTGGGCAACGACATGGCAAATGAGGTTTAATGTGGAGAAGTGTAAGGTTTTGCACTTGGGGACCAAAAACATAAAAACACAATACACGTTAGGAGGGGAACCCTTGGGGGAATCAAAAATGGAGAAAGATCTGGGAGTCTTAGTTGATGATAGATTAGGCAACAGCATGCAATGCCAAGCGGCAGCTTCCAAAGCCAACAGAATATTAGCATGCATAAAGAAAGGGATGTATTCCAGAGATAAGACTATAATCCTTCCACTTTATAAAACTCTGGTCCGACCGCACCTGGAGTATTCTGTCCAGTTCTGGTCGCCAGTCCTCAGGAGGGATGTGTTGGAGCTGGAGAAAGTCCAGAGAAGGGCAACTAAACTGATTAGGGGGTTGGAGGACCTTACCTATGAAGAGCGGCTGCAATCGCTCGATTTATTTTCCCTGGAGAAAAGACGTCTGAGAGGGGACATGATAGCAATTTATAAATATCTTAATGGGGATCTCAGCTTAGAAGAAAAGCTGTTCATTCGAAGGAATTGCATGAGGACTCGAGGACATACAATGCGATTAGAGGAGAAGCGTTTTAACCTCAGGCAACGTGGGGGGTTCTTTACTGTTAGGGCTACAAGATTGTGGAATTGTCTACCACAAGAGGTGGTTTCTGCGGGTAGTATGGTGACTTTCAAAAGACTCTTAGACTTACATCTCAAGGATCAGGAGATTGAGGGCTATGTTAGATGATTACAGTCACACACACCTACACAGGTTGAACTGGATGGACTATTGTCTTTATTCAACCTCACCTACTATGTAACTATGTAACTATGTAAGATAATGGGGTGCCTTGACGGGGCTCTGTGGCTTACGCATGTATTTGCAAATGTGTGCAACTAAACCCCTGTTTTTAACGCGTACTGTTGGACAGGTCAATTCGGTTGGTCACAGATTGGTCGGTAAGGAGAGCTTGGAAATCTTTTTGTCTTGTTATATGCATCACCCTTCCAATGCTCCTTGCTGCAGAGACCAGTTACAGGTGTGGACAGTAACCAGTTGTTTTTGTTATAGACTATATTGACCAGGCAACGCACTGACATCTTTGCTGCCATTGTGCAATAGGCTGGATGTTCATCGTGCCCCTGTGCCTTTAAGAAGGGGTGGGCTCCCTTCAGGTATATCTGTCTACACACCTGTCCATTAAATGCATGTGCTTCCATTGTTGTAGACTCTCAGAATTTAGAGTTAGGACCACAGATAATGGGGTGCCTTGACGGGGCTCTGTGGCTTACGTATGTATTTGCAAATGTGTGCAACTAAACCCCTGTTTTTAACACGTACTGTTGGACAGGTCAATTCGGTTGGTCGCAGATTGGTCGGTAAGGAGAGCTTGGAAATCTTTTTGTCTTGTTACAGCAAAATGGCAGCCCGGCGAAGCACCATGAGGCCTCTAAGGACCCAGGAGGAATCCCAAAACCTCAAGGACAGACCCAGGCAGGACGGCGGGCCCTGGCAGGAGCCACCACAGCAGGTACAATCCCCCCCCACCCCGAACACAGACGATTTTCCGGTTGTAGTGAAAGGGTGAGAGTAAGCATCAAAGTACCTTAAAAGGCAAAAACAAGATTTTTGTAAGATCTTACTGTAAAATCTTTTTCTCTTAAGTCCATTGACAGACGCAGCCTCCATCTTCATTAGCTAAATGGGTTATACTGCCCCTGCAGTAGTCTAGGCAGGAAAAATGAAATGTACACGCCCATGGGGCCATCCCCACAGGCATAACCCACACCCCCTCTGCTCAGCAAACCAGTTTAGTTGTAAGCATTGAAGAAAAAACCAACCCCATATCAGAGGGGCGGGTGCTGAGTCTGTAAATGGACTTCAGAGAAAAAGATTTTATGGTAAAATGTTACAAAAATCTTGTTTTCTCTATCGTGCATTGACAGATGCAGCCTCCATTTTCATTAGCTGAATGGGACGTCCCAAAACAATGTAGGTATGAGGGGTGGGAAGAACGCAACCAGAAAGCAACGTAAACTCCAAGGCTAACTTAGCCCACTGGGTAACATGGAGCTCAACCAAACAACAGGAGCTCACCCAGGTTAAAGACCCCCAAGAGAAACAAAAAACATTCTCTTACGAAACAGCAGCCTGCAAAACCTTGCAGCCAAAAGAGGCATCCGAAGATGCCAACAAATCCACCTTGTAGAATTTTGTAAAGGTGTGCACAGACGACCAAGTCGTTGCCTTACAAACTTGTACAACAGAGGCCTGATGACGAAAAGCCCAAGAGGCACTCAGCGCCTCCTCCCTTCACAGGGAAAGGAGGAACCTGACCCTTGAGTGAGCAAGCCTGAACAACCATCTGCCTGATCCACCTCAAAATGGTCGCAGCAGATGCAGCCAAACCTTTGCGAGGACTGTCCTTAAGGACAAAGAGAAAGTCAGATTTTCTAAAGGACTCTTGTCAGAAAAACTTATCGCCCAAACCACATCCAAAGCAAATTCTTTGGGATGCTTAGGACATAAGGAAGGCAACACGATGTCTTCATTAAGATGAAAATCCGACACCACCTTAGGGAGAAAAGACGGATTAGGTCGGAGAACCACTGTATCCCTGTGGATCAACAAATAAGGTGAACGACAGGACAGCACCGCCAATTCAGATACTCTGCGAGCAGAAGTAATAGCCACTAGGAAGGCAACCTTCTGTGACAAGGAAAGCAGAGAAATGTCACTAATATTCTCAAAAGGAGGCTTTTGAAGAACAGAAAAAACAGATTGAGATCCCACGGGGGGTAACGGAGACGCACCCCCTGAATAAAAGTGGGAATCCAGCTATTAGTAGCTAAATGGACGTTGGAAGTAAATAGCCAAGGCCGACACCTGACCCTTGATAGTGCCCAACGCCAGGTGCTGCTCAACCCCTTTTTTTAAAAAGGCCAAAACCCTAGCTATAGAAAACAAGCGAGGGCGCAGCTTCAGCGATTCACACCATGAAATATACGATTTCCACGTACGATGATAGATCTTCCTTGACGTTGACTTCCTGGCCTTCAAAACGGTAAGACTTATCGAGCCAGAAAGGCCTCTATCCCTCAACACTTTGCTTTCAACAGCCAAGCCGTTAAAGCCAGTGACCGTAAAGCAGGATGGAAGATCGGTCCCTGAGACAGCAGATTTTCCCACAGAGGAAGTCTCCATGGAGGATCTACGATAATTTTTACCAGTTCTGCGTACCAAGATCACTAAGGCCAGTCTAGTGCCACCAGAATGACCGGAATGCCTTCCACCACCACCTGGCGAAGAAACCTTGCCAGGAGTATGAGCGGAGGGAAGGCATAAATCAGCCGATACTGGCTCCAAGGAGCCACCAGAGCGTCTGATGTCGGCCAGAGGATCCCGAGACCTGGACACAAACCTCTGGACTTTTCTGTTGAGGCGAGATGCAAACAGATCCACCTCCGGAGCCCCCCACCGGGCACACAGGAGGTGAAACACCTCTGGATGAAGGGACCATTCTCATTGATCCAACACCTGACTCAGGTTATCCGCTTGCCAATTCTCCTCACCCAGGATGTGGACTGCGGCAAGAGCTGGAACATTGGCTTCCGCCCAAACGAGAATCTCGGCCACCTCCTTGGCCGCCAGGACACTCTTGGTGCCCCCTTGAGGATTGATGTAGGCCACAGCCGTGGCATTGTCCAACTGTATCCAAACCGGAGAACCGCGTAGCCGGCTCGTCCAGTGGAACAGGCAAAGCTTGATCGCTCTGAGCTCCAGAATGTTGATCAGCAAGGAGGACTCTGACGCCCAAATCCCCTAGGCACAGAGCTTCCCCAGCACTGCACCCCAGCCTGACATGCTGGCCTTCCGTGGTGACCACCGTCCAGAACAGTGGCAGGAAGGCACACAAAGCAGGAGACCGGATCCACCAGGTTAGGGTCAACTTTGTGAGAGGACTCAAACAAATCTTCCAGTCCAATGAGGGTCCCTGTGCCATTTTGCCAGAATCTCTTTCTGCAGAGGCCTGGAATGAGACTGAGCAAAAGGAACCGCTTTGAAGGTCGACACCATCAGACCCAGGGCCCTCATGCAGGTCCCCAGGGAGGACTGACCGGCTTCCACCAGCAACCTGATCGCCCTTTGCAACTTCTGAAGTTTGTCCAAGGGGAGAAAGACCTTTGCACGAGCGGAGTCGAGAGTCAGCCCCAGATAAGGGACGCGTAAGCATGGTGATAAAGTAGATTTCTTGAAATTGATCGTCCGCCCGAATTCTTGAAGGGTCTGAACTGTAATAGAGATGTTGTCCAACAGATCCGAATGAGAGTCTGCTCGCAACAGGAGATTGTCCGGATATCCCAAAATTTAGATTCCTCTCTGACGTAACAAGGCCAGCACAGGGGCCAGGACCTTGATAAAAACTCTGGGAGCAGAGGCGAGACCAAAGGATAACGCCACAAATTGAAAATGCTCCTCTGCCACCACAAAGCGGAGGAATCGCTGATGTCCCTCCAATATGGGAACGTGGAGATACGCATCCTTGATATCGATGAAGGCCAGAAAATCCCCAATTCAAGGATGCCACCACTGACCGAATGGACTCCATTCGAAAATTATGCACCCGCACAAAGCAGTTCAGAGCCTTGAGATCCAGGATTGATTGGACGCACCTTGCCCTCCTTTCTAGGCACTGTGGACAGGTTTGAATAGAAACCTTGAGAGCGTTCCTGTGAATGAACTGGCACAATCACTCCTTGAGCCAGGAGGTCCTGCAAAGCTTCCCGAAGATCTTTCAAACGCTGTGGAGACAGGTGAAGATTTGACTTAAAAAAAAAACCTGTCCCCCGACCGGGACCAAAATTCGATTTTGTACCCGGAACAATTCAGTTTGCAGCCCATTTGTCTTGAACAAAGGAAGTCCAGGATTCCTGAAAGAAGCACAGACGTCCCCCCACCCCAGAAATTGGTGAGGGCACCCCTTCATACCGAAGAGGACTTGTCCGCAGCACCGGACTGATTGTTCTTGGACTCGCCCCAGTGCTTCTTAGACCCTCTCGAAGCTCTGAAAGGCTTACCTTTTTCTTGTGCCCCAGGGGCACAAAAAAAACATCTATGAGCAGTAAAGGAAGGATCCTGCTTAGCACGAAGTGTTTTACCTTAAGAGGATTGAGAAAGAAGAGTATTCTTCACGCCAGTTAGACCCTAGATCAACTCATCCAGTGAGTCGCCAAACAAACACTCTCCCAGAAAAGGCAGATCCATCAGGGCTTTCTTGGAAGCTTGGTCAGCCGACCAGCAATTCAGCCAAACCATGCGCCGTAGGGCAATCCCCACAGTCGAAACTCTGGCCACCAGGGGAGCCGCATCCAGGGACCATCACACAGGAACACCAGGGCCTTGGCCATCTGCTTCACAAGTTCCATCAGGGTCCAAGTTCCCTTTCAGAACCCTAATCCATGCCGTAACTGTCTGCGATACCAAAACATACACAAAGAGGGGTTTTAAAATGGAACCCGCCAACACGTGAAGATGGCGAGAAAGGGATTCCACCCTCCTGTCCACCGGATCAGCAAAAACTGGGGCACAGGCACAATGGTAGATTTGTTCAACCTGGAAATAGAATGGCCCACCTTAGGTGGCACCGCCCAACAATTGGAGACCTGATCAGGAAAAGGATACCAGCGTTTAAATCGTTTTAGCACAACTAGCACGTGCTTAACGCGCCACCGTTGGTCATTCACAATATCATGAAAAGTCTCGGGACAGGGAAAAACTTTGCCAGACTTTTGGGTCTTGCGAGAGCCAAAGGCCGATCGCGCTTCCCACCGCTGATCGCAGCGGTCTGCAGAGTCCCCCTTAAATATACACTAACAGCAGATGCTGCAGGTATATGCCCACAAGGACCCCAGTACTGTACCACCTCCAGAGAGAACCCTCCTGAACGCCCTGTAGCAGGAAGAAGAATCACAGGAAGTGACCTCGGCCTGGATGTAAAAGGTCATGCTGCTAGTGCAGTTAAATAGGACTGCCAGGAATGGTTGCCAATGCATTTTAATAATAGGAATCTCAGAGAAAATGGCTGCTCCATACAACTCACTGGGAAAAATATACACATTGCCCACACTTAAGATGGCGGCGCCCACGGCATGCCATGCGGCCAGGGACCCCCACAGGGAAGGCCTCAAGGATCTACAACAAGACCCAGCAAGCAACAAGGTACTAATGCCACCCCCCTCAAGACGCCAGGCACCACAGTTACATTGCCCCTCGTGGGGGCGGGAGAGGGAGACAGGGCACAGATACCCAGGTGCAAGGTACCCGACAGGCCAGGGGGATCTTTTAGGAAGTACAGGTCCTATTATCCCCAGGAGAGGGCCCACATCCCCCCCAAGGCCACCAGGGGCAAGGGGGGGGTCACATTTACTCACCATACCATGGACCAGGTGGGCTCCGCTCCGGGCAGACCTCTCATCCGAAGTGGGGGTGCTGCCAGCCGAGGGGTACACTGTGACTCAGGGCATTCGAGGGCATTGCGTCCTGGCGAGTCAACCACTCGCAGGCTCGTCCCCATCCGGGAAAGGGGCACCGTCATGGCGAGGCCTAGTGCGGGACTATAATCTGCTCACACTCGTAGGCCAGGCTGGGGGGACCATAAGGATCTAGATTATCCAGTGCGAAACCCCAGCTGGCATTGCTTGCAGATCACCAGGAGAATCCCCCTGAACACTAGCTAGAAAAGTTAGTAAAGAGTAAAAAGAAATAAAACAAAATATTCTGAAAAGAATAAAAAACTGAGACCGGAGTCCCAGCAGGAAACCTAGGTCCTACTCCTCCTTTAGGCAGGAACAAACTGGTTTGCTGAGCAGAGGGAGTGTGGGTTATGCCTGTGGGGACGGCCCATGGTTATGTATATTTAAATTTTTTTCCTGCCTAGACAACCCCTGCAGGGGCAGTATAAAACATTCAGCTAATGAAGATGGAGGCTGCGCCTGTCAATGGGCGATAGAGAAATGGGGGTAACTGTGGTCCTCCAGCTGTTGTGGAACTACATGTCCCATGAGGCATTGCAAGACCTACAGTTACAAGCATGACTCCCAGAGGCAGAGGTATGATGGGACTTGCAGTTCCACAACAGCTGGAGGGCTGCAGCTGCCCACCCGCTAAAAGGGCTCTAGGCAGAAGTGTTATTAAAGTGTGCGACCAGTGATGTGATGTAACAAAACACGTTTATTCAGTATCAGTCAGAGAAACAGGGAGACCCTGTCTTACTGTACAAGTTGCTGGATGGTATACAAGGGGCAGACTTTGCCTGTCATGGTGGGGATACTCCCAAAGGGATCTTCAGGGACTGGAATTCATAGTGATGGACCTGGACCTATATAGCACTCTGCGGCTATTAATGCACTGCACCAAATGCAAAGGTGAGCGCTTATGCAGGATCAGTGACCAAAACAACATTACAGGCCATCCTCACAGTGTGGTGTTTGGGTACTGCTTGCAAGGTTTCCTGAGGTTGCCCTAATCTAGAAACACTGCTTCTATGCTGACATTTATATACAAAGAAAAATAAACTAGTTAAGCTATGGGTGATTTTCTCCGTAAAGGAGAATAGGTCCATCACCTTTAGACAATAGCACAAAACTAAGGACTCATGGAGTGGGGTAGAGTTAAAAGGGGGGCAACTAGGGGGCATATTCTCCAAAATGTTGCCAATGTCCATTCAGCTAAAGGTACATGCCTATAACCCATGGTGCATACATATTGTATCCTGTACTGTACAATTACAGCAGTATTAAACACAAACGGGTATTATTATGCAGCTTACCAATTCATAGATGTGATTGCTGCATTTGTTTTATTTTTTAGGCTTTCTTTCCTCTAATTTTATCTGGTGATCCAGCCACTAAGTGTGTTGTTTTTCAAAAGAACAAAGTAGATCCAGATGTATCGGTTTATAGGGAGGATACAAAGCATTTACCACTGAGAGGTGTGCTTACAATGGCTAGCTTGTATTTATTCCTCTAAAACCTTTATCCCAAAGAAATAAAACTTGGCTGTAACTGCTTATAAAGTATTGGCTGGAGTTTGGCTTCAATTTGTTAGTGTACTTAAATCTGCTAGTATATCTAACACTTCCCTCCCCCGATTAACAATGCTGCTGTGCAAAGGGGCCCATTGTGCTCCTTTATCCAGAGTGGGGGAATTCTAATACAGGAAGTGTGTTAATGGCCAGATCACCAGGTAAAAAACGAGTGGAAAAAAAGCCTTAAAAAAAAAAAAAAGTAAACAGTCACCAAATCTAATGTTTGGTAAGCTGCAATAGTTTACATTTTTGGTTATGTATTTAATATCACTTTAAGATGAGCATTTTTAGAACACCCATTTGCTCATATATATAAGAAAAGTTAATCTAATCAATCACCTGAGTGCAACCTTCAACGACTTGGCTCCATGATACTTGGCGTTGATGGCAAGAGCGTCCTCCAGAAATCGCAGGGATAGGTCATACTCCATTACTCCGTGTAGCACCAAGCCAATGTTACTCTGCCGAGACACGGAACGCAAATCTGGCTTAGCATTAAAATTACAAGACTACACAGAGTTATTTTCACAAACATGATTTGAAGACAATTTGTGTCTTGTTCCACCTATGTGTCATTGCATCACAATGTTCTAGCACAAGAAAAAAAACTCTTTGAGTGAAGTGGAATGACAGACACACCAATGCCACAAAGTAGCAAATATACCTCCTGTGGAATGCTATACTTACATCTAAAAGTGCCATTTCTGGATGCCCTTCTCCAAATACAAGCAGCATGAGATAACGAGCCCTGTACAGCAGATTTAACGCAGTGGAGAGCTGGTTATTTGCGAAACAGTACAGTGCTAGATGCATCTACAACAAAACACATATGAATGTCAGCCAACACAACAGAATACAAAGTATGAGATGGTGGCTGGTAATGGAAAAGGCGGCCAGAAGGCTGGTTCCATGTTACACTTACATATTCCTGAATGGTGCTGGGATGTTCAATACTCAGTATTCTTTCACTCATTAGAACTGCTTTCTGTTGGTTGCTTAAGGCCTTTAAAGACAATGCACAAAGTAACATTTATACAATAATATGCTGAAAAACAAACTTCATATATTGAAAAACAAACTGTTTTGCATTTTAAGCAGGAGATTCTGGTGTCACAAGGCAGATTTTTGTGCATCACTAAGAGCAAGCATATGTTTCCTATATAACTGGATCAGCAAGTAGAAGAGCTTGTTATCCAGTGAATATTTTGAGATACCTTTTTGTGATACATTGGAAAAACTTTTAAAAACAGTTGCCTTTTTCCCCTCCATACAGTCAAGTAGAAAGTCAGGTCCCTGTAGCAAGTGATTGCACTTTAATATGGATCAATCATGTCCCACTATTCGCTTTTGCAGAACTCCATGTTCTGTTAGGGTAGGTACAAATTGGGTGACTGGTATTCATTAGCATGGATAATAAATAGAGAATACATTTGGAACTCAGGAAAATGGCTAAATACACAGTTGAAAGAGTTCTAGGATTATGGTTTACCTGCAAAAGGATGTCAGCCCGTTCTTATGCTACACACTTTTGCTAGTCTTTGAAATCACACGGCTGCTTCCTGGTTTAGCAATAATTCTTCCTTCTCACTAGACAGAGATGATTATGCTAATCCCTGTCCAATGAGGGGCCTAGAGGCAGAAGTAATGAGGGAAGCTTTACGGTTGAATCAGAAAAAGGCATTGCCAGTCTGACTGTGCAAAGTGGCAAATGTGTAGAAATCACAATATAGGCTCTACAAATTCTTTGGGAGTTAAAACAGTAAAAATGGATTTTTGTAAAATCTTACCGTAAAATCATTTTCTCTTAAGCTCATTGGCAGACGCAGTCCTCTTGATTAATATCAAATCGGGTTATACTGCCCTCTACAGGAGTAGGACACTAGGCAGAAGGAAAACGTTCTGGCCACCCCTTAGGGGCAGTCCCAGAGGGTATTATCCTCTCTCTCCCTGCTACAGGATGTCAGTTATGTCACAAAGCAGTGTCAGAGAATTTAACCCAACCCAACTCAAAAGTAGAGGGGCGGGTACTGCGTCTGTCAATGAGCTTAAGAGAAAAGGATTTTACGGTAAGATTTTACAAAAATCAATTTTTCTCTGTCGCTCATTGACAGACGCAGTCCTCTTGATTAATATCAAATCGGGACGTCCCAAAGCGGTGCCACAAATGAGGGGTGGGATAACAGAAATCAAAATTTAAATCCAGAAGGCCCAACCGGTGCCGACTAGAAGTCTTAAAGGCTCATCAAACCAAAGGATGAGACTCAACTGAAAATCCAACAGAAAAAAACCCTCGAGGTAGACCAACGGTCTCCTCAAATTGCGGCCTGCAGAACCTTGCGGCCAAAAGAGGCATCCGCCGATGCCATCACATCAACTTTATAAAATTTTGTAAAGGTATGAACCGACGACCAGGTAGCCGCCTTGCAAACCTGGACCACTGACGCCTGATGGCGGAAGGCCCAGGAAGCACTAAGCGCCCTAACAGGGAATGGAGGATTCCGACCCTTAATTGAATAAGCCTGTACCACCGTCTGTCTGATCCATTTGGAGATAGTCGCGGCAGACGCAGGCAACCCCTTTTTGGGGCCATCTGTGATCACAAAAAGTGAATCAGTTTTACGAAACGAGTCCGTAGTTTTCAGGTATACCCTGATTGCCCGAACCACATCCAAGGAATGCAACGCAAACTCCCGAGGATGACTGGGCTTAGGACACAGGGAAGGCAATACAATGTCCTCATTCAGATGAAACTCTGAAACCACCTTAGGAAGGAAGGATGGATTCGGACGAAGAACCACCTTATCCCTATGAACCACCAGATATGGGGAACGACAAGATAATGCGGCCAGTTCTGACACCCTGCGTGCAGAAGTAATGGCCACCAAGAAGGCCACCTTCTGGGATAACGTAAGCAAGGGAATCTCCCTGATATTTTCAAAGGGAGGTTTCTGAAGAACCGTCAACACCAAATTAAGATCCCAGGGCGGTAAGGGCGCGCGCACTGGCGGAGCCAAGTGCCGCACCCCCTGGATGAAATTCCGCACCAAGGAATGGGTAGCCAAAGGTTTCTGAAAGAAAATTGCCAACGCTGAAACCTGACCCTTGACAGTACTCAAGGCCAGCTTCTGCTCAACCCCCTGTTGTAGAAAAGCCAAGATTCGGGTCACCGAATAGGCACGTGGAGGGAATCCAAAGGATTCACACCACGCAATATAAGACCTCCATGTGCGATGATAGACTTTTCTAGAAGTCGCTTTCCTTGCTTTAATTAAAGTAGGAATAACTGAAGTGGACAATCCCTTGTCCTTCAGCACCTGAGTCTCAATAGCCAGGCCGTTAAAGCCAGCGATTGTAAAGCAGGATGGAAGATCGGTCCCTGAGACCGCAGATCCTCCCTGAGAGGAAGTCTCCAAGGAGCGTCCGCGACCAGCCTGACGAAGTCGGCGTACTCGGGTCGACGAGTTCAGTCCGGAGCTACCAGGATAACCGGAATTCCCTCCACCTCTATCCTGCGAAGAAGCTTCAGCAGCAACTTGAGAGGAAGGAAGACATACAGTAGCTGATACTGTCCCCACGGGGCGACCAGCGCGTCTGCTGCGTTCCTTCGAGGATCTCGGGAGCGGGCTACAAACCTCCGCGCCTTCCTGTTGAGCCGAGCTGCCAACAGATCCACCTCCAGGGTGCCCCAATGAAGGCATCGCTGGTGAAATATCTCTGGATGAAGAGGCCATACCCCTTGATCCAGAATCTGACGGCTGACATAATCTGTCTGCCGATTTTCCATCCCCGGAGTGAATACCGCGGGGAGAGCCGGAACAAACCGTTCCGCCCAATGAAGAATGCTGGCCACTTCTATGGCCGCCAGGGCACTCTTGGTGCCCCCTTGGTGATTGACATAAGCCACGGCCGTGGCCTTGTCCGACTGAATCCAAACCGGGTTGCCCTGGAGCTGCTCGGTTCAGTAAATCAGACAAAGTCTGATCGCTCTCAGTTCCAATACATTTATCGGTAACCTGGATTCTATCGGAAGAAATTACTTCGACTGGCTGAGCATCGGAGACCGAAGCCACCAGACCAGAGAATCCCTGGTCCACTCGCTCAACCGGATCCGATTGTCCAGAGAATCGGGATTCCGATTCCATCTGAAAAGAATCTCCTTTTGGGGAATTCGGGTATGCGACTGGGCATACGGTACTGCCTCTAAGAAGGCCACCATCAGTCCCAGGGCCTGATCGTTCAATCTCCTGGTGGGAACTAGGAATGATCTTTTGAAAAAGTGAAGAAAACGTTCTGCTCAAGGAGCGGGAACTGCCGCTCCCTGTTGCATCAAGTCCATTACTGCTCCCCGCAAAGCTTTTAAGCGATCCGGGGATAGTCGAATATTGGAAGGGAAGAATCGCACCGGTAGAAGTGATCGAAACTCGATCTTGTATCCCGACCGTATGACCCCGCGAACCCCTTTGTCCGGGATTCTGGAAAGCCATGGATCCGGAAACCGGTGAAGACGTCCCCCTACCCCAGAGATGGGTGGGGGCGCACCTTCAGGCTGTCTTATCTTCAGGTTTGGCTGAGTCGGGCTTTTGTTTACCCGACCAGCGCCCTCTGAAACCCCCTGAAGGGGCTTTGGAGGACTTTCCCTTATCGCCCGCCCAGGTGGAACGAACAAACTTCTTATGAGCGGAAAAGGAAGGTCCTCGCCTGTTACGAGGTCCTTTACCTTTAGCAGTCTGTGGTAAAAAAGTGCTCTTACCCCCAGTGAGATCCTTTATAATCTCATCCAAGGTGGCCCCAAACAGGCGATCCCCCTGAAAAGGAAGATTAGCCAAAGTCTTTTTGGAACCTTGATCCGCCGACCAGCACTTTAACCACAACTCGCGTCTGAGGACCACTGCTGAAGCAGATGCATGCCCTAGCAAGGGAGTGGCGTCCAGAGCGGCGTCACAGATGAACTGTAGCCCTTGGATAATCTGCTCCAGCAAATCTGATACTGCCGGGGGAATGCTTCTCCCCTTTATGTCCCGGCGTAACAATTTGGTCCATTCTGTCAATGTTTGTGAAACTAAACCAATGGCAATCACTGGCCTAAATAGTGACCCTATCAGGGAAAAAATGGAGCGGGATTCCGCTTCCACTTTTCGATCCACCGGATCCCTAAAGGACGGAGCGTCCTCCAACGCGATAACAGTGGCTTTATTTAGTCTGGAAATTGGTGGGTCCACCACTGGTGCAGGGTTCATACACATTTTCACCAATGAAATTCCATGACTTTTCCATGACTTCACGTAAATATTCATGACCTAATGTTTCATGAAATGTCTATGTATACGTGTTAAATAAGAAGAAAATCTATGTCACACCCAGCATATTTTTACTAATATAAATGACAAGCTTTGTAGTGTACAGTGGAATATGAAATATTTATTTAAATAACGCTTGCACAGTAACAAGGTTTCATAACATAAACCCTGAGAACCGCTTAGAAATGGATTAACGTAAGGTGCAGGCGGACTGGTATGGATGGCACAGACAGTGAGATGCACAAAATGCAGCACAGTAATCTTTTTAGGCCCAAGCCACAGTCATGAGGTGCAGGCGGACTGGTATGGATGGCACAGACAGTGAGATGCGCAAAATGCAGCACAGTAATCTTTTTAGGCCTAAGTGACAGTCATTATAAGGTGCAGGCGGACTGGTATGGATGGCACAGACAGTGAGATGCACAAAATGCAGCACAGTAATCTTTTTAGGCCCAAGCCACAGTCATTATAAGGTGCAGACGGACTGGTATGGATGGCACAGACAGTGAGATGCACAAAATGCAGCACAGTAATCTTTTTAGGCCTAAGCGACAGTCATTATAAGGTGCAGGCGGACTGGTATGGATGGCACAGACAGTGAGATGCACAAAATGCAGCACAGTAATCTTTTAGGCCCAAGCAACAGTCATGAGGTGCAGGCAGACTGGTATGGATGGCACAGATCTGATGGTGCACAAATGCGGCACTTACTTTTGGGAGAAAGAACAGTGGTGCTCCTGCTTGCCCAAATAAAGCTGTTCAGGTGGCAGACATGAAGGTGCAGCTGGACAAAATGCGGCGCTTACTATTCTTAGGCCAAACCTAACAGTCCCATGAGGCAGAAAAGAGTTCTCACAGAAAGGCGACTCAGGATTGGATGCTTAATTATTTATTTACATTTATTTTTAACATGCCCTACGGTCGGTCACTGGCCAGCAGCAGCCGAGGAAATGATCGTGCACCAATGACAGGCAGCGGGGAGGGCCGGGCCGCGGTTTGCCTGGATGTGACTGGCCAGCAGCAGCAAACCAATCACAGGCAGCGGAAGCGTCACTGGAGAGCGGGCCGGCCGCATGAACGTGATGACGCGGGGGTGCGGTAACTGAAACGGTTACCGCCCCCTTCCGCATCATCATCACGTTCATGTGGCCCGCCCTCCAGTGACGCTTCCGCCGCCTGTGATTGGTTTGCTGCTGCTGGCCAGTCACATCCAGGCAAACCGCGGCCCGGCCCTCCCCGCTGCCAGCGATTGGTGCTTAGTGCATGATCTACTCCTCGGCTGCTGCGGACCCGGAAATCAATGTGCACAAACACATAAAATAAAATAATTCATTTGCAATAAAAGTTTTAAGCATCCGCTCCCCCCGCCGCTCCCCCCCGCTCCTCCCCAGATTTCCATGACTTTTCCAAAACATTTCTAAAATCGTACTTTTCCATGACCTTTCCAGGCCTGGAAAGTGTCATCTCAAAATTCCATAACTTTTCCAGGTTTTCAAGGACCGTACGAACCCTGCTGGTGGTACCGTCCATTTTTTAAGGAGGGATTCCTCAAACGGATAGCGCCTAGCAATGCGTTTGGAAATAGCAGGGGTTCGTTTTGGACAATCCCATTCTTCTTTAATTAGATTACCAAAACATTGGGGCAAGGGAAAATCCTTCGCCATTTTGGTAGGCTTGCTGGTACCAAAGGGAATTTCAGTGTCAGCTACCTCTGCCGGTGTAACCTCAAGACTTAAGGTTTCTCGGACAGACATGACTAGTGCGTCCACCAAAGCTTCTTCTTGTGCTATGGCGGAGGCAGAAACGTCCTCCTCACTGTCTGAGGAGACAGCAGCCCCAGAAGAGGGACCTGCAGCTGCAGTGACCAGCTCAGAATACGTATCTGAAGTGTCAGATGAAATAGGGGTAGGCGGGGGTCGCTTCCTTGACCTCCGTCCCTGACAAGCCACCTCCACCCGGGATACCAAAGACTCCAAAACTGCTGATAATGCATCAATCACAAGTGGGGTACTGGAGGGTCCTGCGGCCACCTCGAGGGGATCAGGTGGGGATACATGTGTGGCAGGGTCCATGATTATTCAAGACACTTGCCAGCAAACAAAAAAATAATTGCAAAGAAAAAAACTTTTTTTTTTTTTCGTAGTCCCCCAGCCCAACAGCGCCCCTCAGTGTTACCTGCTTGGACCCCACAGAGAGAGAGAGAGAGAGAGAGACCCCAAGGCTCACCACCTGATGCACAGAAGTTTCTATCAACCTGCTCCCAGCACTGTCTGTTACAGACAGGAAGTCTTTGGCTCGTTTTCCTGGGTAAAAGGAGACGGCTCCGCCCCTTTACACGCCTTCCGGCGCCTCCCATACTACTCCTCGAGGTGTTTGGTCATCTCCAAAATGGCCGCCCCCATGCTGGAGACACGAGGCTACGCCAAGATGGCGGCCCCGCGCGGCCTGCGGGAAAATGGTGGCGGCCTGTGGAAAGATGGCAGCGGCCTGCTGCGGCCTGCGGAAGGTAGTCATCGGCCTGTGCGGCCTGCGGGAGGTGTACGGCCTGTGGGAGGATGGCAGCCTGCGGATGGCGGTAGTCCAGGCACAGGCATCGGCCTGTATTGCACCTTGTGTATCAGGTAAGATGCCATCACCCTCTTACATGGCCATCCTAACAGTAATGCCAGCCACTGACTTCAGTCATGGTCCCTTACAGTGCCCCTCATAGTGACTTCCGATTGTCAGCTCCCAAACCAAGCCTTCTGGTTCCTATTCACTAAATCACCCTCAAGAGGGGGATCTGTGACACCTGTTATAGGATAGGGGGGGGGATCCAGGATTATAAAGGTCCGGTCATCCCAGGGAGGGGCCCGCGTCCACCCACAAACCCGACAGGGGGAGAGGGGGAGCATTTTACTCACCATACCGGAACAGACGGGCGCCAACTCCTGACAGAACCCCTCTCTACCGAGGTGGGGGGGCTGTCGACCAATACGGACGCCATGACCCTACTGGTCGTCGGCGTCCAGGCGAGATGTTTAACTCGCAGGGTCAGTCCCTGTCCAGTGGGACTATGTCGCGGCCGACCCAGCGCGGAGCTAGGGCCTGCACGCGCTCGTAGGCTGACTGGGGTGACCACTGGATCTCAACATCCAGCCCGTCGCCCAGTTTCAGCATACTTGCTTGAAGATCTCACAGGAACAACTGGAGAAAAAAGCTGCCTAAAAAAAATAAAAAAATTTTTCTAAAAAAATCTTGCCAGGACCAAAGATCCCAGCAAGGAACTTAGGTCCTTACTCCTAACTAGACAGAAAAAAACTGACATCCTGTAGCAGGGAAAGAGAGGATATACCCTCTGGGACTGCCCCTAAGGTGTGGCCAGAACGTTTTCCTTCTGCCTACTGTCCTACTCCTGTAGAGGGCAGTATAACCCGATTTGATATTAATCAAGAGGACTGCGTCTGTCAATGAGCGACAGAGAAACATATATGTATATCAACTGTGTATTTAGAAATCTACCTGGTGTTTAGCTTTATTGTTTTACAAACACAAGTACCTGTGTAATAATTGCCTTGGAACAGAACATGTAGCATTGGGGTGCATGAAGTGGAAGGTAGACAAAATAGAATTTACTGAACTAAGAGTGACTTGAGCCAGAGACTAATTAATCATCTCACTTTATAGTCCAGAAACAAACAGGCAGCTTCTCAAGGGGTGTTTCCTTGCAATGCAGCTTTCTGCATGTCCATAAGAAGGATACCCATCTAGTTCATCTACTGGCATGTAGGGTCTTGCAAAGTTTTGCCATATTTACATCAGATTCTGTGTCTTCCAGCATAAACATTTAGGGATAATACGTGCACACATGCTCTTCCTAATTTAACCAGGAGCTAGTATTGTACAAGTGACAAGTACCACAGAATGATACATTAGGAACAATCGTTTACCTCTGTATAGTCGCCCATGATGTAGTTGAGTCGGGCAAGCAGCCGTAGGCAGGCACAGATCTCTACGTGCATGGCACCATACACGTTGTTAAACAAATTTAAGGCTTCGTTTATTAATTCGCACCCTTCCTTTAGGAAACCTACAAATCATGAAATGGATATACAAATAAGAAAGAAATAAAACAGCAATAAATAAAAAAAGGATATCCTTAGAAGAAAGGCTAAGAATATTTTTCATTTCTAGGGGGAAAACAAGTCCACCTAGAAAAAAGGGAACCGCACCATACAAATGATAATCATACAATATACATCTTTATAGACACAATATGTCTCACAAAATTCTGATGTGACTTTCACATTTTACGAGCTTGCAGCATCTCTCTTCTATGATCATATTTAATTTACAAATCTGAAGATTCTTCTGTTATTAAAGAGGAGCTTCAATCTCCCCACGAAAAACTAAGTCAGCAGGTACAAATACTGTAGCTGCTGACATTTAATACAAGTACACTTACCTGTCCAGGAGTCCAGCACTGCCCTCACTGGGCTTCAAGTACCCAGTGTCGGCATGCTAAGGGAAACCAGCTTCGAAGCCTTGCCGCTTCACACTGCACTTTGTGAATGGTCCTACAGTCTTCTAGGAACTGTGATGTGTCCCAGAAGGTTGTGGGCGAAGGGGGGGTGAACTTTAACTCAGATCGCTGCGGCGATCAAGGCAGAAGTAGGAGCAGGTACCTGTCAAATCCAGGTACCCACTCTACCTCCAAAAAAACAAGTGCCAAATGGTAAAGAAGAGAGTGAGGGAGGGAAACAAAACAGAAATTCACCCAAAAGGTGAAGTACTGCTTAAGGTGCATTATAAGGCTGTCAATATTTCTATTGGGATGTCATCAATTATATGGGAAACAACATAGCGAGTCTATTGATTTCAATCAGTCTGCACTGCACAAAATTTCACTGCCAAATCCTGACAAAGTAAATTCCACATGTAAGAATTAAGAATGGTAGCCACACCAAGTTATAAGCAGTACAGATAACCTGCAGATTAGATTCATAAAGAATTGATAAACTACTAAATAATGCCACAGTACATTCATCTTTTCGTGTTTTCCACCACCTTCATGAGTACAGAGGTCTTTAACACTGTTTAATTTTATACACCATCCCATGAAATTCTCTAGGTCAGTGGTCCTCAACTCCGGTCCTCAGGGCCCACTAACAGGCCAGATTTTAAGTATTACCTTGGGGAGATGCAGACTAGAGTAGT
This sequence comes from Pelophylax lessonae, assembly GCF_965119305.1. Classification (NCBI taxonomy): domain Eukaryota; kingdom Metazoa; phylum Chordata; class Amphibia; order Anura; family Ranidae; genus Pelophylax; species Pelophylax lessonae. The sequence continues at coordinate 144,685,463 of NC_138769.1, read as the reverse complement.
GCAATCACTGAGCAGCAAATGATATCACCTGGGATGTATTTCAGTTATCTTGCAAACCTGGCCTGTTAGTGGGCCCTGTAGGCCAGGGTTGAGGACCACTGCTCTAGGTGACAGACTATTTAACATCAACTGCCATGATGGGCTGATACTCACCCTGTTGTACTTTAGCTTGTCCACTCTGGAAGAAATGAAAAGCATCAGATGCTTTTGGATTGACATGTTTCACCACAGGGAAAATATTCAAAATGTCCTCTTCTGTGAAGGTTGGTTTGTGTCGGCTATCAAAGTTATACTCTTTGAGCAGAATCTGGGATTGAATGAGAAAATCATATTTAGACACAATTATTTCTATATATGATCACATATGTCATGGTGCAAGCAAACTAAATGTACTAAAGGTTTAATTCCACAGGTTAGTTGGAGTGTAGGAAATAAAAGGAAAGAAAAAAAAAAAAAAAAACACTTAATATGGCTGCAGCTTTCCCCCCGCTCTAAGACAAACAACTGAGTAATCATATGTCCGCTGATCGCACAGTTCTCGGTCTTCACTGAGCAAAGAGCAGTGATTGACAGACAGAACTCTCTGCTCTGCCCCTCAAGGACTCACTGAAGCACTGGACTGAAGAGGTGGTGGGAGCAGCTGGCTCAGGCCCTCAGCAGCACACTTGAGAGTCTGAGCCAGCTGCCAGTCAGGCATCTGGTGGATCCTGACCTTAAAAGTCAGGATCCTTTTAGAGCCTGGACTGGCTCTGTGATGTCAGCCGACAGCCCGCTGTCAGCTGAAACTAGGTAACAGGAGTGCAGAAATAAGCACACTCCGCTGACCCAGAAGAGAAGTATGACCAAAAAAATCTGGAAGTGAAGTTTAATTATGAGATCCTTTGAAGTGTTACTAACAGAAATAAGTGAAAGAAGCCATTTGTGCTGAAGCTCAAAATAGTAAAACTAAGATAAAGGTTTAAACGCTTAAAGTGTTTGTGAACGCACAATATCAAGCCACACAGTAAGAAAGTGCATAATATTTAGGTATCATATTAGCATGTATTTTTTCTAGAAATCAACATTTTCTTCAATTTATTTTTCAGATTTTATTGTTTGGTTATGTGACCGCATAGCATTCTTGCATGTCCTCTTTTGTACAGCGTGGGTGGGTAGTTAATTGGTGCTCCTGATTGAGACAAGTACACAGTATAGAGAACCACTTTAAGGCTAGGGCTGCAAGATCTGGGAAAAAATGTTCCTAGGATATGTTTGTTGAGCTGTGTATATTTGATCATGGAATAAAATTACTTATTAGAGCATTAATATTGCACATAGATGTAAAGTCATTAAAGTGTCTATTACTTTTTTAATAACTATGTCTGTGTTTAAACCTAACTATAGCCCAATCCAACCCCAAGGTAAATTCTAGTCCCATAATGCTAGATTATATACAAAACAGAGTTAAAAAAAAAAAAAAAAAAAAAAGAAGAAGGATGGCAGTAAGTTCTTACATTCCCAGTACCTGGAGCCAGCTGACTGCCTCCTCCACAATTCCCAGCAATTAGGGCTATCAAACGACAGACAAATTATGAGGAGCTTTTGGCAGCAGTGCAGTGAAGTGACAAAGATCCGCAACCAAGAGCAAAAAGGATTATATTCAGAAAATAAATTAAGCCCATTCTGCCTTACTGTATCAACAACCAGGTGTAAACAGACAACAGTGGTCAAGGTAACAATTGTTTTCATTTTGCACCCTCTTATAGTCAAATGGCAGTCTGTCATGGCACTGCGAAGATACCCCAAATGTTTAACCACCCAGCAATTTTTGATTTGCTGTAATGAAGTTACTGGTGACTATAGCTACAAAGCCTGCATTATTTTATTTTTTTTACACTTTCACATATCATTGCTTTTATAAACACAAAGAAAATGAAGATTTGTGGTAGTATCTCCAAATCATTGTGTCTACTATGTCAGTGGGACCACAGGTATAAAAGCCCTATGGCCATGGACAACAGACCTTTCCCTTCCTCCATGTCTGCACTAGAGGTTCTGGCTGGTAACAATGACTGTACTGTTAAATAAAGGTCAAAGATTTACCTGAATGCCAACTTTAATAGAAATCTCTCTGAGAAGACTAATTTTCTGCAGGTTGTAAACTTCCACCGCATGATCCACATTTTCACTAAAGAAAGAGAAAGTATATAATTAATCACAGGTTTACATTTTTTTTTTTTTTTTTAGTAAGAGTTGCTTTGTAAGAGTTTAAAACAAACCAGAAGTTATATGTAAAATAAATAAATAAAATAACCAAAATGACTTTAAAGCTGAACTCCAGGTATAGATTTTAATGCATGGACAGATTGGTCCAGCTTGGACCAATGTAAGCATACATATATCATACCTGTAGGACTACTGTGGAAGGAGATAATCACTGCAGTAATCACCACTACTACAGTAATGGTCACTGTTGTACGGGTCCTATGCTAAGCGGTAACCCTACTGCATAGTAACAGCAGGGGGTTGCTCTCTTGGCATGTGCTGCCATTCACAGAACACCTTGCATTTTCTTAACAATTGCAAAGTATCTTCTAATTGGACAAGGTGGAGAGGCAGGGGGTGGACCTTCACCTCACCCAATAAAAAGTAAACTGCAAGGAATTCTGTGAAAACCGCCCATGCCAAGCGAGAGATCCCCTGTGGTCACTCTGCAACAGGGCAGCCACTCAACACACAAACCAGAAGAAAGCGCTGATCGCTGTAGAAGCAGTGACTACTACATTGATTTTACGCCAATATAGCATCCCATGGGTATGCCAAATGCATACTTGCATTGGTCAAAGGTGGACCAATTTAACTATTCATTAACATTCATACCTGGAGTTCAGCAGGCTATTTATGAAACCAGTGTGCCACATAAAATTCTTATATGTCCTATAAAAGCAAGATTAAAATTATTTAGGTTGGCAAATCAGCGTTATCCCAAGTTAAACACATGCAGACATATGCTAAATTTGGTTTGTGCATCAAGGCTTCAATGACTTCCAGTCATGAAAGGGTCCATAAGCTACAACACATCAGATTGCAAATGCAATGGAAATATTGGAGATCTAAACCCACAGCCAATCAGAACTTGGTGACTATGCATTCAATGTATGTAATAAATAAATAGGATTGCCACAGAAATTGAATACAAGAAGCCATTGCCTGGAAAAGTAAAGTATATCTGTATCCAGCACATTTTTTTCTAGTTTCGATAGAGGTGGGAATGTCTAAACCCCTGGCGAGTGTCCCATTCAAGAGTTTACCCTTCATGTCCTGTTGAGAATTTAGAGAAATGTCCTCAGATATCAGTTCCGGTGACTACTTAAAAATGTGGTTTTCACTCACTTTCAGTCCCAGTGACAGTGGACACCAAAAAAAAGTAGAGCGTGAATATCCCTAGCAGAGAATCAGACAAAAAAAAAAAACCTGGTCAGGGGTTCTAACCCCCTCACTGCTCTATCAATAACTGGGATCAGAAGTACTATTTCAGTTTTTGCAGATTACACAGAGCTATGCAGTAGAATAACGTCCTTACATGGTGTCTCCAACTTACAAGCCGACCTCAATGCACTGTTTAATTGGGCAACTGTGTGGCAAATGAGGTTTAATGTTGATAAATGTAAAGTTATGCATTTGGGGGCTAAGAATATGAATGCTACACGCATAGTAGGGGGGGGGGGGGTACAACTGGTTGAATCAATGGTGGAGAAGGATCTGGGTTTTATTATTAAGATTTTACAGAATTTATATAGCGCCAACAGTTTACGCAGCGCTTTACAACTTGAGGGTAGACAGTACAACTACAATACACTTTAATAGAGTAGGAATCAGAGGGCCCGGCTAATTAGAGCTTACAATCTAAGAGCGAGAGTCAAGAGATACACAAGGTAATAATTGTAGGGGGATGTGCCGAGGGAGAAGATAAATGTACAGTTGTTAGTGGGGGCCCGATAGGCCTCTCTGAAGAGATGTGTTTTCAGGGATCGTCTGAAAGTGGACAAAGTTGGATATAGTCGGACAGATTGGGGTAGAGCATTCCAGAGGATGGGAGAAGCTCGGGAGAAGTCCTGGAGGCGAGCATGGGAAGAGGTGACAAGGGAGTTAGAGAGCAGGAGGTCCTGGGAGGAACAAAGAGAATGATTTGGTTGGTATTTTGAGACTAGGTTAGTGATGTGGCTGGGGGCCAAGTTATAGATGGCTTTGTAAGTTATGGTTAGTATATTGAAATAAATTCGTAGGTTGAGTGGCAGCCAATGGAGGGATTGGCAAAGAGGGGTAGCAGAGACCGAGTGGTGTGTAAGGTGGATGAGCCTGGCAGCGGCGTCCATGATGGATTGAAGGGGGATAGCCTATTTAAAGGTAAGTCAATAAGGAGGGAGTTGCAATAATCTAGACGAGAGATGACCAGGGAGTGGACTAGAAGCTTTATGGTATTGTCGTTGGTTAGGAAGGGGCATATCTTAGCGATGTTGCGGAGGTTGAGGCGGCAAGCTTTGGACAGCGACTGTATGTGGGGCCGAAAGGATAGTTTAGAGTCCAGAATTACACCTGGGACCTTGGCATGGGGGGGACGGGTTGATAGTTGAGCCACTGATTTTTAAAGAAATCAGGGGAAGAGGAACATGGGGGAGGAAATATCAATAGCTCAGTTTTAGGTAGGTTGAGTTTGAGGAAGTGATGGGACATCCAGCCTGATATGTCTGTTAGTAAGTTGGTTATGTGCGAGGAGACTGATAGAGCGAGCTAGGGGGTGGAGAGATCGATTTCGGTGTTGTCAGCATACAGATATTGAAAGCCATGGAGGCAGTCAGCTGACCAAGTGAGGAGGTATAGATTAAGAAAAGGAGAGGTCCAAGAACTTGGGGAACCGCGACGGAGAAAGGGAGAGGAGGTAGTAGAGTTGTAAGTAGCACTAAAGGTGCGTTGGGATAGGTATGATGAGTATCAGTGAAGAGTACAGTCACGGAGACCAAGGGAGAGGAGTTTTTTTGAGGAGGAGGGGGTGGTCCACTGTGTCAAAGGCAGCAGAGGGGTCAGGAGGAGTAGTATAGAATAGTGTCCGTTGGTGTTAGCCGTTAGTAGGTCATTTGTGAGTTGAAGGAGAGCAGTTTCCGTGGAGCGTGGAGGGCGAAATCTGGACTGAAGGGGATCAAGAAGGTTGTTCTTAGTCAGATGGTCACTCAGTCGGTTATAGACCAGTTGTTCAAGGAGTTTGGAGAAGGGGAGTAAGGAGATGGGGAGTAGATTGTGAAGATTGGTAGGGTCCAGTGAGGGCTTTTTTAGGCATGTTCTGGTAGATTACGGCTACCGATTTTTTTTTAAGTACTCGCCGATATTAATTAGCGATACCCATTGAAGGAAGAGTAGGTAGAGGGGTGGTTTGGGAGGTGGGGGGTTAGATAAGGCCTAGGTGAGGCTGGGGTGAGTGCAGGATGGGAATAGGAGGATGGGTAAGGGTGGGGGCGGAGTAGAAGGGCAAGTAAGGGTGGGGGCGCAGTAGAAGGATAAGTAAGGGCAGGATTGGAAGCTAGGACTCTGGGAACTCAAAGGACAGAGAGAGCATCGCCATCTAAGTGCAGTGCTATGTAAGTGCAGTATGACCGCAATTTAACTTCTAAAAAAGGTAAGAAATACACTCACAAGGTTAAAAACAAGTCCAGCAGGATTGTAGGGTTTATCCACTCTACTCTCAGTTGGTAGTCACTGGTGTTTTGGTGGCCAGAGGTCTAGGGGTGCTGGTGGCTCCCAGCATTTCCTGGTAAACTAAGACACTTGGAGGCACTGATGACATACCCAGAAGTAACATCATCAGTGCACTTGAGTGTCTCTGAGTTTACCAGGAAGCGCTGGGAGCTTCAAGCGCCCCTGGACCTCTGGTCACCGACACACAAGCTGCTACCACCCCTTCTTATTTAACAATAGACCTTGTATGGATTACTATGTAAAATCCTGAAATCACTCTACGCACCAGCAGAGGAGTATACAGTGCCTTGCAAAAGTATTCACTCCCTTGGCATTTTTCGTGTTTTGTTGCCTCCCAACCTGGAATGAACATGGATTGTTTGAGGATTTGCATAATTTAATTTACAGAACATGCCCACAGGTTTGAAGATGTTTTTTTTTATTATTATTGTGGTCTCTGTGCTGCCTCTCCGATTAATGCCCTTGCCGGTCCATGAGTTTTGGTGGGCGGCCGACTCTTGGCAGGTTTGCTGTTGTGCCATGTTCTTTCCATTGGGTTAAGATAGATGTGATGGTGCTCCTGGGGATCAAAGATTTGGATATTTTTTTGAAACCTAACCCTGACTTGTACTTCTCAACAACATTGTCCCTTACTTGTTTGGAGAGTTCCTTGGTCTTTATGGCAGTGTTTGGTTAGTGGTGCGTCTTGCTTAGGTGTTGCAGCCTCTGGGGCCTTTCAAAAAAGGTGTGTATATGTAATGACAGATCATGTGACACTTAGATTGCACACAGGTGGACATCATTTCACTAATTATGTGACTTCTGAAGGTAATTTGTTGCACCAGAGCTTTTTATGGGCTTCATAACATAGGGGGTGAATACATACGCACTTGCCAATTTTCTGTTTTCTAGTTCTAAAAAAATAGAATTTTTCGTAAGAACTTACCGTAAAATTCTATTCTCAGAGTCCTCTGACAGTCGCCACCCGATGGTATTAGCCTTCACTAATGGGTAATGGCGCACTCTGCAGGAGAAGGCTAGGCAGATAATTATCAGGTTAATACAAAAAAACTTTTATACCTCGGCACGCCACCGGAAGGCAACCACCCCTAGATCCAAAAACCAGAGGGGCGGGGGCAGCGACTGTCCGAGGACTCAGAGAAAATAGTTTTACGGTAAGTTCTTACAAAAAATTCTATTTTCTCTTATGTTCTCTGACAGTCGCCGCCCGATGGTATTAGCCTTCACTAATGGGACGTCCCAAAGCAGTGCAGGTATGAGGGGTGGGAAAGCAACGCAACCAATTTAGAAGGTAATGCAAATAGCCGGGCCAGAAACAACCTGAGCCCACAGGAAAAAACTGGAACAAACCCAGAAAAAACACACCCCATAAGGAGGGACAGTAAAAATGATGTCTCCTTAAACAACTGCCGCACTCAAAACTTTGCTGCCAAAGGAAGCATCCGAAGATGCCAAAACATTGGTTTGTAAAACCTTTGAAAATGTGCACGGACGACCAGGTCGACGCCTTGCACACCTGAGCCACAGACGCCTGATGGCGAAAAGCCCAAGAGGCACTACGGCTCGAGTAGAATGAGCCTTTACCGGGAAAGGAAGAACCTGACCCGTGATGGAATATACCTGAACAATCGTCTGTCTAATCCACATAGAAATGGACGCCGCTGAGGCGGCCGATCCCTTTCCGAGGTCCCTTATGAAGAACAAATAGAAAATCAGACTGCCGAATCGACTCCGTGGCGGACAGGTAGACCTTGACCACCCAGACCACATCCAGAGAATGCAAGGCAAACTCCCTAGGATGCTTGGGTCGGGCACACAACAAAGGCAACAACGATATCCTCATTGAGGTAGAATGAAGAAAACCACCTTGGAAAGAAAAGACTGATTCGGTTGCAGAACTACATTATCTCTATGAAGTACCAGATAAGGAGAACGGCAGGTCAGGACAAGGCCGCCAATTCAGACACACTGCGAGCCAATGCGATAGCCACAACTTTCTGTGACAACCCAGACAGAGGAATCTCTCTGATGTCCTCGAAGGGAGGTTATTGTAACACTGACAAAACCAAATTTAGATCCCAGGGAAGCAAGAGAGCTCACCTCGGGGGAGCCAAATGCTGCACCCCTTGAATGAAGGTGCGGACCAAAGAATGCAACGCCAAAAAACAGCCAAGCCCGACAACTGACCCTTGACCGTAGTCAGCGCCAGATGCTGAACCACGCCCTTCTGCCGGAAGGCCAAGACCTTCGCCACCGAGAAGGAATGAGGGTGAAAACAATGCACTTCGCACCAAGCGATACACGCTTTCCAGGTGCAGTGAGAAATCTTCCTTGAAGTGGCTTTGCGAGCCTGTAACAAGGTAGGGATGACCGCCTGAGGAAGACCTCTATCCCTCAGGACCTGGCTTCCAACAGCCATGCTGTGAAAGCCAGAGACTGTAAAGCAGGATGGAAGATCGGTCCTTGAGACAGAAGATCGTCTCGCAGCGGAAGCCGCCAGAGAGGTTCGACAACCATCTGAACGATGTCCGCGTACCAGGATCGTTGAGGCCAGTCCGGGGCCACCAGAATGACTGACATCCGTTCTGACGCCAACCTGCGGAGAAACCTGGAAAAAAGTTAAAATCAGGGGAAAGGCATACAGCAGCCGAAAGCGGTGCCATGGCACGACCAACGCGTCTGCCAGAGGATCGCGAGTCCTGGCCACGAACCTTTCCACCTTTGTGTTGAGACGGGATGCAAACAAATCAACGTCCGGAGTCCCCCACCGGGCACACAGGAGGTGAAACACCTCCGGATGCAGGGACCATTCCCCTTGGTCCAAAGTCTGGCGACTCAGATAGTCCGCCTGCCAGTTGTCCACACCCGGAATGTGAATGGCCGAGAGCGCTGGAACATGCGATTCGGCCCAGGATAGAATCTCGGCCACTTCCTTGGCTGCCCAGGCACTCCTCGTGCCCCCTCGGTGATGGATATAAGCCACAGCCGTGGCATTGTCCGTCCGTATCCACACCGGACACCCCTGAAGCTGAGATGACCACCAGAAAAGACAAAGCTTGATCGCTCGGAGCTCCAAGATGTTGATCGGTAGCGAAGTCTCCTCCGCTGACCACGTCCCCTGGGCGCAAAGCGTGACCAGAACACCTCCCCAGCCCGACAGGCTGGCATCCGTGGTGACAATCGTCCATAATAGAGGTTGGAAGGACTGACCCTGTGTCAAGGACTGCGGCCGGAGCCACCACAGGAGATCCGTCCGCACCGGATGACTCAAGGAAATTCTCCTTTCCAAAGACTGAGATGTCCAGTCCCACCTGTCCAGGATCTCCGCTTGCAGAGACCTGGTGTGAAATTGAGCAAACTGAACTGCTTCGAAGGCCGAGGCCATTAGGCCCAAGACCCGCATGCAGGTCCGCAAAGAGGAGATATCTTCGTTCCTGAGAGACCTGATCTCCTCCCGCAGAGTCCCGAGTTTGTCCTCAGGAAGGAAGACCCGAGATTGAGCAGAGTCCAGGACCATCCCTAGGTACTAGAGACGAGTAGAGGGAGTCAGTGCTGACTTCTGAAAATTGACGGTCCACCCGAACTCAAAGCTAGATCTTTCACCAAGGTCACACGAGTTTGACCTTAACAAGAGATCGTCCAGGTAACCGAGGACCGCAATGTTCCGTAAACGCAGTAAAGCTAGAACCGGAGCCAACACCTTGGTGAAAAACCCTGGGAGCCGAAGCGAGACCAAAAGGCAACGCCACGAACTGGTAATGCTCCCCAATCAACGCGAAGCAGAGACATCTCTGATGACCCTCGAAAATAGGGATGTGGAGATAAGCATCCTGCAAGTCGATGGATGTCAGGAAGTCCCCAGGCCTCAACGATGCCATCACCAACTGCATGAAATCCATCCTGAACTTCTGTAACCATAACTGTAACAAAGCGGTTCAGGGACTACAAGTCCAGAATCGGACGCACCTTGCCCCCTTTCCTGGGCACCGTGAACAGGTTGGAGTAAAAATCGCGAAACCTTTCCCAGGAAGGAACGGGTACAATGACTCCTTGGGCAAGCAAATTGTGCACAGCCCCCATGAGATATCTCAGACGATAAGGGGACAGCTGCAGAATGGACGGGAAGAACCTGTCTGCGGGGCAAGATCGAAACTCGATCTTGTACCCTGAACGAATCAGTTTGTGAACCCACCTGTCCTGAATGCCGGACAACCAGGGTTCCTGAAAGGAAACCAGACGTCCCCCCACCCCGACAACGGGTGAGGGCTTCCCTTCAGGAAGAGGTAGACTGGGCTGCCGAACCAGACTGACCAGCTTTTGGCTTACCCGACCACGGCTTCTGGGCCACCGGGAAGTCTGAAGGGTTTACCCTTCTCCTGCGTCCCAAAGGCACAAAAGCAATTATGTTGAGTCTTGAAGGAGGGCCCCCTCCGCGTGCGTGGGGACTTACCCATGGTGACCTGGGGCAGCAGTGTACTCCTACCTCCCTGAGCCCCTTAATCAACTCATCTAGACTTTTCCCAAAAAGACGACCCCCCTCATAGGGGACCTCAGACACCGTCTGTTTGGACGTGTGGTCAACCGACCAGCTCTTTAACCAGGTAATGCGGTGGATCGCAATCCCCACCGCCGACAACCGGGCGACCAACGGAGACTCGTCCAAGGCCGCGTCGCACAGGAACATCGCAGTGTGGATGAGCTGATCCTACTGCAGAAGCCCCTTGCATTGTAAGCGCCTGAGGCCATCACTGAGGCAAACAGGTTTCAACAGCGAACCAGCCACTAGATAAATGTGGCGGGCAAGCGCTTCCACACGCCTATCTGCCGGATCCCTGAATACTGGGGAATCCTCTACTGGCAGCAAGGTGGACATATTCAGCCTAGACGCAGTGCGATTCCCTGCTTGGGGACACCATCCAACATTTGTCTACCGCCCCCAAAAACAGATAGCGGATGGAAAAATGCTTAGGCACCACCAACATGTGCTAAATGCGCAGCCACTGGCCATTCACAATCTCATGAAATTCCTCAGGGCAGGAAAAAAGCCTGACCCGACTACTGGGGTCCGTGGAAGCCGAAACCGGACCGCTTACCTGACTGAGCTGGCTCATCAAGATAGTTTGTTATAGATGAGAGCATCCATCGTAGCGCCTTCCCGCGCCACCGAGGAGGAAGATACCCCCTCCTCCTCCCTCTCAGAAGCGGAGGACTGGGACCCCTCAGGGGGACCATCATCAATGGCAACCAATTTGAGCTCAGAGTCAGAGGACTGGGAGGGCACAGACCGTTTTTGGAGGAGTGAGCCGACATCACCAGATTCATCTGAGACGCCAAAGTCGCAAAAGCAGCAGATATGGAGGCCATGGAAGAGGACTCAGGAGTACCCGAAGCCCCCACCAAGTCTGCGGGGGATTCATCATCCTGGGAGTCCAGTTTTGCCTTAAAATGAAAAAGAGACTCTGGCCCTTTAAATCGGCGGTTCCCGGATACCCCCCCATCTGCACTAACAGAAAGAGCCCCCTGTGAAAACACACTAGCCACAAGTAAAAAAACGTTTTGGTTGAAAAATGACCGAATGATTACCAAAAATCCCCAGCCTGTCAGCACATTTTTACACAGGAGAAAGTGTAAAGGAGGAGGAAGTGACCTCACATCACTAGAGGCCAGTCTTCGAGCCCAGAGAAAAGTTGCCTATTGAAAGTCAATGACAAAAGTCACAGGGAATATGGCCGTTTGCCCTTACTAGGCATGTTGCCCCCATCCGGGAGCCTGTGCAGAATCCCAAAATGGCTGCTGTCCTCACACAGAGCTTAGATTCTGTACACCATAAAACATGGCGGCCGCCCCAAACGGCGGCAAAATAAGTGCACAAAACACATTCTGGCTAATATCAGGGACCCCAGGGCCCCTACAGCACCCCATACAGCGCCCTCAGCGGGAGCAGGGAGGGAGAAAGAACCCATAACCCGGCCAGAAGGGGGATCCTACAGAGACCACCAGCCCTGCTATTCCCTAAGAGTGGGCCCACAACCCCCCAAACGTCCCCAGGGACAAGGGGGTAACAGTACTAACCATCAAGGAAGTGGGCACCGCTCAGATACGGGAGACCTCCCACCCTAAGTGGGGGTGCCGTCAGCCATGGAGGGACGCTAGCAACACGTGGGCGATCCAGGTTGAGACATCCTCAGCGAAGACGCAGCTCCGCAGGCTCGTCCCCATATGGAGGAGCACTGTCATTGCGAGGCCTGGGCGTACCAGTAACCTGCAGGCTGGGACTCCATAAGAATCTATGATACCCAGTCTGAGGCCCAGCTCGGCAGTCACTTGTAGTCCTCCAGGAAAGGAATCCCTGACTAACTAGTGATAGTCAGAGAAAATAAAAATCTATTGTGTAAAGAAAAACACAAATTCAGAAAAAAACAAAGAAAAACCCAGACTCTGGGTCTCAGCAGGGAAGACCCAGCTCTACTCCTGATGCTAGGCAGCGTAAAACTGAGGTAATATCAGATTGGGTACAGGATAATGGCTGAGGAATGGCCCCCTAGTGGCGTGCCGAGGTATAAAAGTTTTTTTGTATTAACCTGATAATTATCTGCCTAGCCTGCTCCTGCAGAATGCGCCATTACCCATTAGTGAAGGCTAATACCATCGGGCGGCGACTGTCAGAGGACGTAAGAGAAATATATATATTTTTTTTTTAAAACAGATTTTTATTGAAAAAAACTTCAGCATAATACAGTACAATAACCAGAACTGTGCATGTAAAAAAATAAATAAAATAATCAACACATACATACAGGACATAAATTGCCATAGTTAGAGACAACACATGCAGGATAACCCGGCCCCCATACAGGGCATCCGTAGAGATACATATAGGCTATATTAAGTACAGGTATCAGAACGCTTTCACATGAGCTTGTGGTATGGAAGAACACTATTAATCTTCGCCATCCACGCATTGAACGCGCGGGGGGAGGGGGTGTGTGCTCCCGCATCCACTGCCTGGCAATCAATTTCCTTGCCAGAAACAGTAACTTCCAGAAAAGTGGTACGGGATTTGTCCATGTCCTCATCTGGGTATATTCCCAGGAGGCACTGTTTGGGGTCCAACTGAACGGGAGATCCCATCTTGTGGTGTAGGAAGGTCACAATTTGTTTCCAGTAACCCTGTATCGAAGGGCAGCTCCAGAGTAAGTGGAAAAACGTGCCCACGGACGAGTGGCACATCGGGCAGTCCGGGAGGATCCCGGGTAGATATCACGATAAGCCAAGGGGAGTAAGATAGGTTTGGTGTACTAGGAATAGTTGAGTGAGGCGGTCAGAAAATTTGGGGGATACCCGTTGACACGTCTCAAGGGCCTCATCCCAGTCCTCATCCTCCATGTCACCTACATCAGATTCCCAGCTAGTCTTAACAAAATAGGCTATGACAGTGGAAGGGGGCTTATGTAGTTCCACATAGAGGATGTAGATAAGATGATGTGGATCAGTGCCCTTGAAAAAGTCCAGTATGGGGATGGATTCAATCTGGGGAAATGCAGACGGGAACTGGGTCCGAAATGCATGTCTAACTTGAGAATAGCGGAAAAGCATATGGGCAGGTAGAGGGAAGGTTGTACATAATTCCTCGAACGTGCCCAAGGTCGTCCCCCGCAAAAGGTGTGGGAGGTAGAGAATTCCCCTGCTACTCCACATCGCGGAGTCCGGCAGGGAGCGAAACTCCTCCAAAGCCATGTTGTGCCACAGGGGAGTGTAGGTGTGTAGCGAAGGGTATTTCATTTTGTCCATCACAACCTCCCAGACCCGGCTTAATGGTACAGCATAGAATTGGCTTCTCCTCTAATCTCAGACCCTCATACTCCCCGCAAAATAACTGCTAGGGGATCATCAGTTGGGAGGGACCACCTGGGGCATAGCAGCAGGAGGGAACGAGACTTGTCAGTTTTATCAAGGTGAAACAAGTGCAACAGCTGGGCAGCCAGGTAGTAAAGGTTGAAGTCCGGTAATGCTACACCCCCCAGATTGGAAGGGTTTTTAAGTTTACGCCAGGAGAGTTTATGTCTGCTCTGGCCCCATACGAAGGCTTTAAGGAAGGACTTCATTTGCTAAAATTTTTTTAAAGGCAATTAGATTGGGGAGTGCCAGAGGATATACAATACCTTTGGCAGAAGAACCATTTTTAAAAGGTTGACTCTGCCCATGACGCCCAGGGGTAACTTAGCCCAAATGTGGATCTTGGATTTAATTAAATCATAGAGGGGTTGGATATTATCTGAGATGTAATCCCAGGGGTTTGCGGTGACCAAGACACCAAGATACTTTATACAAGACACCCACTGCAGCGGTGAATTTGAGGGGGACACCGAGGGGGAAGGGTGGTCAAGGGGGAGGATCTGGGACTTGTCCCAATTAATTTGCAGTCCTGAATACTTGCCAAACTGTTTTATAAGGGAGAGAGCTGTGGTCAGGGATGCGTCTGGGTCCGCGAGATATAAAAGTGTGTCATCCATGTACATACTAATCTTTTCAGTCAGCGGACCTACACATAGCCCGTGTATGTCCGGGTGGTCTCGGATAGCTATGGCGAGTGGCTCGGCCGCCAGTGCGTACTAAAAAATAGTTTTATGTATATATTTTTCTCATTTTACTTCACCAACTTAGACACAATTCAGATTAACAAAACATTGAACTTAAGGCTGTAATGTAACAAAATGGGTAAAAAGTCAAGGGGAATGAATACTTTTGCAAGGCACTGTATAGCAGGATCTAACAATACTGTTTTGTGCATTTACGGTATTTAGTGCATAGCCAATCTTCATGGCTTTTTAGAGAATGCTGCACTGTTTCATTAGTCTGGGCTCTGTAGCACAGAAAGTGGTCTATGCCTGACCATGTCATTTGAAGTCCTGCAACAGGCATAGTGTTCCTTCTAGATCTTAACATGCAAACTAATGTTGCACAGTGCCAGTGCAAGAGCCTCACCTCCATAAACCAGCAAAGCATGCTGGGAGGTGTTACCTTTACACTGCGACTTGATACAGCTTCCAGTATAAGGTAAACAGTGCAGACATGATTCTGGCATGCATGGGGATTCTGTGACTATTACAAAAATTATAATAGTAGTATTGAAAAATACAATTTGAGATAGAGCTGTACGGAAGCCTACCAAGGTTTTTTTTTTTTTGTATAGTGACTGTTGGGAGAAACTAGAATACTCACAGGACACCCAGCTCTCACCAATTAGCCACTGTCTTCTGATGACACCATGAGGGAGATTTACTAAAACTGGAGCACTCAGTATCTGATGCTGCTGTGCATGGTAGCCAAACAGTTTATAACTTCAGCTTGTTCAATTAAGCTTTGACAATAAAAACTGAAAGCGGATTGCTTCCTATGCACCAGATTTTGCACTCTCTAGTTTTAGTAAATCCCCCCAATGAATCTACTACTTCAGTATGTTGATGACCGTGTACTGCATGCACATGCTGCTGCTTAAAACTTGGTAGATGAGTGAAAAGTCAATTTAACAGCCTGGGGCATCTGTACCACCTACCATTCAAGGTCGAAGTCAAAGTAGGCTTTGGCTTCAGAGCAGATGTTCTTCCAGAGTTCCTGTGGGGTGACACTGGCCCAGGCCGTGTTGTCAGCACTACTGAGGTTTCTGTTTTTGCGCTTCTTGTTCTTTTTCTTGGAGACCAGCTCATCAGCTGGAAGGTGAGCAACTGAGTTGGGGAAGGCGCTGAGGAAGCAGTTCAGGAAATGGCTAATGGCAGCAGACAGACCAGAAAGTTCTACGCCCTATTCAGGAATAAATTCATTATCAGAGAGAATTTCTAGCAAGTTAAAGGGTTACACTCAGCATATATTTTAAAAAGGCTTAGCTCTGATTAAAGCCCCACTTCAGGCAAATATGAAATTTAAATAATGCATAGTTACATAGTTGGTGAGGTTGAAAAAAAAGACACCAGTCCATCCAGTTCAACCTATGATGTGTGTGTGTTTGCTGTTAACCGTACATTGTATACCCCTCTATGTTGTGGTCTTTAAGGTGCCCATCGAATATTTTTTTGAAACTATCAATGATCCCCGCTGATACGACTGTTTGCGGAAGAGAATTCCACATCCTTACTGCTCTGACAGTGAAGAACCCCCTGCGTATTTTAAGGTTAAACCGCCTTTCCTCTAGGTTTAGTGAGTGGCCACGTGTCTTATTGTATTTCCTTTCTCTGAATAGGTTTTTCCATATGCTAGGGTTGTCAGTACAATATCTATACATTGATATCATATCCCCCCTCAATCGTCTCTTCTCCAGAGAGAATAAGTGCTTGTAGTCTTTCCTCATAGCGGATGTCCTCCATTACCCTAATTATTTTTGTTGCCCTTCTCTGGACTTTCTCCAGTTCCAGCACATCCTTCCTGAGGACCAGTGCCCAGAACTGGACAGCATACTCCAGATGTGGCCAGACCAGAGTCTTGTAGAGTGGGAGAATAATCTCTATTTCTGGAGTGAATCCCCTTTTTTATGCATCCCAGTATTCTGTTGGCTTTGCTTGCAGCGGCTTGGCATTGCATGCTACTGCCAAGCCTGTTGTCTACCAGTACCCCCAGGTCCTTTTCCATCCTAGACTCACCCAGAGGTTCCCCCACTAGTGAGTAGCTTGCTTTCTGCTTTCTGGCACCCAGGTGCATTACTTTACATTTTTCAACATTAAACCTCATCTGCCATGTAGTTGCCCACCCCATAATTTTGTTCAGGTCCGCTTGTAAGGTTTCCACATCCTGCTCAGAAGATATTGGCCTGCTTAGTTTAGGATCATCCGCAAATACTGAGATTTTACTCAATATCCCCTCCTCTAGATCATTTATGAATAAATTAAACAGGATTGGCCCCAGGACAGAACCCTGGGGGACCCCCGATTTCCACACCAGCCCAATCTGAGTACTCCCCATTAATCACCACCCTTTGCAACCTCTCCTGGAGCCAGTTCTCTATCCAGGTACTCACCTTATGGTCCATACCTACCTTCCTTAGTTTGAACAGTAAGCGTTTGTGGGGAACAGTGTCAAAGACCTTTGCAAAGTCCAGGTACACCACATCCACAGGCTTACCTTTACCTAGGTGGTAGCTCACTTCATCATAGAAGGTTAATAGATTGGTTTGGCAAGAACGATTTTTCATGAATCCATACTGATTACTACTAATAATACCGTTTTCATTACTAAAGTCTTGTATGTGGTCCCTTAACATCCCCTCCAAAATCTTGCAGACTACTGATGTTAGGCTGACCGGCCTATACTTACCCGGGATATATCTCGGCCCCTTTTTAAATATTGGTACCACGTTGGCTTTTTTCCAATGAGCTGGCAACATACCCGTCTGTAAACTATCCTTAAAGATCAAGAATAATGGTCTGGCAATCACCTGGCTGAGCTCTTTAAGAACCCTCGGGTGCAAGCCATCCGGTCCCGGTGATTTATTTATGTTAAGTTACTCTAGTTTAGTTCTAAGTCTATCTTCTGTTAGCCATGGCGGTATTTCCTGAGGTGTGTTGTTTAGTTTGGCCTTACAAGCTGGGTTAGTGTAGCCCCCCAATTCTTTTGTGAAGACTGAAGAGAAGAAATTATTTAACACTACCGCCTTTTCCCTGTCCTCTGTGGCCAAAACTCTCTTATCTTTTATGGGGCCAATGTGTTCTGGCCCCGCTTTCTTACGGTTTATATACTTAAAGAATTTCTTGGGGTTCTTGTTTCTCTCTTCCGCTATATGTCTCTCGTGTTCTATTTTAGCCACCCTGATTTCGTCTTTACATTTCTTATTACACTCTTTGTAATGCTAGAATGCTGCCAATGACCCCTCAGTCTTGTATTTTTTGAAGGCCTTTCCTTTAGCATTAATATGCATTTTTATGTTGGAATGTAGCCACCCAGGGTTTAGTTTTGCTCTTTTAAATTTATTTCCCTTTGGAATGCACTGGTCAATCCCTTTGTTAAGTATGCATTTGAAGCATTACCATTTTTCCTCCGTGTACTTTGTTCCCAGGATTCTATCCCATTTGATATTTTCTAGCAGAGAGCGCAGTTTTGGGAAATTGGCTCTTGAAATTCAGTGTCCTTATATTGCCCTTGTGTTTACTATTACTATAATACTGAAACTAATTGACCTATTGTCACTGTTTCCTAAGTTGTCCCGTATTTCTATATCCGTGAGCAGGTCTGTATTGTTGGTAATCAGTAGGTCAAGTACCGCATTGTTTCTTGTCGGTGCATTCACCATCTGACCCATGAAATTGCCCTGCAAAACATTTAGGAACTGCCGAGCCTTGGCTGAATGCACGGTTCCTTCTGCCTAGTCTATATCTGGAGAATTAAAATCCCCCATTATAATGACATTTCTCATCCTTGCTGCCAATCCTATCTGTAAAAGGAGGTCCGCCTCCCCCTCCTCCCTCTCGTTGGGGGGCCTATAGCATACGCCAAATATTACCTTCCCCACAGTGCCTTTCCTTTTAAGTTCTACCCATAGGGATTCTGCCTCGTCCATAGTTCCATTATTAATATCATCCCTCATATTTACTTTACCTGTACACTGTTCTTAATATACAGACATACCCCTCCCCCTTTTTTACCTTCTCTATCTCTGCGATAAAGGGAATACCCCTGAATGGTCGCCATCCAGTCATGAGAGCTGTCAAACCAAGTCTCAGTTATCCCCACAAAATCTAAGTCCTCAAACATCAGCAGCTAAAGCTCTCCCATCTTTTTAGCCAGGCTTCTGGCATTGGTATACAAGCCTCGTAATTTTGACCGGTTACATACAACCTCATTTGATGTTTTTAGGCTGCTTTCTTGATTTTTTTCCCCATCCCCCCCACCCCCCCTAGGTTTAGGAGCTCCGAACACCCTACCGCTAATGTCCCCATTTCTGCCCTCTGAATCTTGCTTTCCACTGGCTAATTCTACATCTGTACCCTCCCCCCCCCCCCCATCACCTAGTTTAAAAGCCCCGCTAACTTTTCGGCCATCTTCTCACCCAGTACGGTTGCACCCTCCCCATTTAGGTGCAATCCGTCCCTACCAAAGAGTCGGAGGCCGACTGAGAAGTCGGCCCAGTTCTCCAGGAACCCGAAACCCTCCTTACTACACCAGCTAATCAGCCACTTGTTAACTTCCCTAATCTCCCTCTGCCTCTCTGGTGTGGCTCGAAGTACAGGTAGTATTTCTGAAAATACTACCTTGGAGGTCCTAGTCCTCAACTTAGCTCCTAAGTCCCTGAATAGTTTAGGACTTTCCATCTTCCTCTTCCTATGTCATTGGTACCCACGTGTACCATGACAGCTGGGTCTTCCCCAGCCCCACCCAGTAATCTGTCCACCCGATCCGCGATGTGCCGAACCCGAGCGCCCGGTAAACAACAGGCTGTTCGGCGCACACGGTTTTTGTGGCAGATTGCACTGTCTGTCCTAATAATTGAGTCCCCTACCACCAGCACCTGTCTTTCCTTTCCCTTTCTCCCGGCCTCACTGGAGGAGTTCTTTCCTTGGCAGCTAGGGGCGTCGCTCTGCTCCAGCAATGCTGGTCCCCGACTGGTTTCCCCAACATCACGCAACGGGGCGTATCTATTGGGGTGCTCCAGCCCAGGATCAGCCTCCTTGCCTTGTCCTCTTCTACCCCTCCTGTCACCCCTCTACTCTGATGCCTGCACCTCCATTACTCCGCCCACCTCTGAGCAGGCCCCTGCCTGCGCCTGACTGGTATGATCCCAGCTCTCCTTCGGTATGGACATTCGGCTCAGTGTTGCCAGCTGCCTCCCTAGATTCAGGACCTGAGCTTCCAGGGAAGCAACGTGCTTACATTTTGCACATTTGTATTCGCCCTTGACCCCATGATCGAGGAACGCATACATATCACAAGATGTACACCGAGTCGCATCTCCACACCCTCCGGGCATTGGACCTACTAATCTAATCTAATGGGGATTTAGGAATTAAAGTCTGTCCTGTGTGTCTGTTACATTGTGCATCAATTACCTTACTCCTCAGTCTTAATTCAAAACATCTCTCATTAAGCCACCTTGCAGCCTAATAGATCAGTCACAATTTCCTCAATTAGACAAGCTGGTGTTCAGGCATTTTTACTAGCTTCTAATCTTCCTGGGCACTGGTCTCCCCACCACCCCCATGAGTTCTCCTGCCCAGGGCTGTGGAGTCGGTAGATAATGTTCCGACTCAGACTCCTCAGTTTTTTGTACTTCCGACTCCGACTCCTCTGTATTAATATGTATTAATCTTTCGACACTGACTTGGGACGGTGGCATTGCAGTAACTATTGTGGCCACATCACTAACGATCTGTGGATAAACATGGATGGCTTCTTCAACTAACAAGATTTATTTTTCCAGCAAAAGACTCACTCTTTTCATCATTGAAGATGCAATGCCCTCAGCTATTAACCCTCCATTTTTGTTCAGGCGATATAACAGGCTCTTCCATTACAAGAGGAATTTACCCAGGGTTAGATCATCACATTGCAACCTCTTGGTGTCAGTGAAGGGGTGAGAAAGAAGGTTCTCCAGCTCTTTTGTTTGGGTCCACTGGCTTTCAGTTAATGCAAGATTTTCATTGTCCATTTCTTCTATGAAGTCTAAGTTCAAGCAAACGATTCACCATTAAATAAGTGCTTCCCCGGCGAGTTATTTGATCCAAAATGGCTCCTTTTCCTGCACGTCTTTTCAAAATTGCATCTGTTTTCGGGGCCCTGGCTGCAACAGTTACTTGCCGTAATTTGCCAATTAGTGTAGCTGTATGGCGATCATTTAATCCATCTCTTATGGCAAGTTGCAGTGTATGAACAGCACATCGCATATGATGAATAGTAGCAAGCTTCAATGCTTCTTCAACAAAGTTGTCTAAAAAAATGTTAGCATTCTCTTCAGTTTCTATATTTTCTCCAATACTTGCAGAACCGTCTTCCTCTAACTCTTTTCTTTCATTGATTTTTATTGAGAAAAAGTCAAGTACAAAATACAACAAACATGGTAAAACGATCAGGCTAGACATGGTCCTGAATACCATACATATAAAATTGAGGAGTACTAACATTCGAGGGGGGGCATATCCATTAACCGACTGTGTTGAGGTCAAAGAGGGTAGTCCAAAGATCCACCCCAACACGCTATGGGAGCTGAAACAGGATGCAGAGGGTCGAGTCCCCATATAGAGGGATGCAAAGCCCAAGAATAAACCACAGGCAATATACGAGGTAAGGCGGAGGGTATCTCCAGGAGGGGAAGTATGAGGGGACACCATGCCCCCAATGGGTGGCGAGACATATGGGTCCAACACATTCCCCTTCCAGAGAAAGCCCCCAAGAGTGGTAGGGCTGCAAAGAAGGGTGGGGGGGGGGGGAGTAAGGTAGGATAGACTGGAAGGGGGTAGAAGGGAATAAGAGCATAGGAGGCTCAAGAGGTTAGCTGAAATAAGGAGAGAAAAGGAGGAAAAAGAAAGAGGGTCTGGCGGCCAGATCAAATAGAAACACGTACATATTTAGCCCAGGGTTCCCAGATGGTCTCAAATTTAACCACATTATTATTATTGATAATACCAGAGATTTTTTCCTGTGACATAATCCAGGAGATCTGAAGTTTGGTTTCCCTGATGGACACCCTGGGTGTTTTCCATGCTCTGGCTATGGTGAGTTTGGCTCCCAGGAGCATAAAATGGAGGAGTTTCTGAGCAGGTTTAGAGAGTTTAGGGACCTTGACGTTGAGAAGTGCAATTTGTGGGGACTGAGCAATCGGGTGATCAAGTACTTTACGAATGATCTGGAATAATGTATTCCAGAATAGCCTAATCTTGGGGCAGGCCCACCAAGTGTGCAAGTGATCACCAGATAAACCGCAGCCCCTAAAGCACTGCGGAGAGGCGTTTAGAAACATGGCCGCAATGCGGGTAGGGACCATGTACCATTTGGTGAGCAATTTAACATTAGCTTCGATGAGAGAAACATTCAGTATACCTGTAAAGGAGCGTTGAAGGCGAAAACCCCAGTCGTCCAGGTCCCACTCCACTTCCAGGTCCCTCTCCCAGGCTAGCGCATATGCAGGTTTGACATCGCTGTTGGATAGTATTGAATAGATGAGGGAAATCCCTCCTCTTGGGTCCCTGGTTTCCGAGCACCAGCGCTCATAAAGAGTGATTTGTGGAGGGTCAGGTTTATCGTCCCATATGGAGTGGAGGAAATGTGATATCTTGAAGTGGCGATATCTCTCAGTGAGGGGCATTTTGAGGAAATTGACAGTGTGGGAAAAGAAAGGGGCCCCATGGAGTTAAAGAAGTGTCCAATGCGAAATAGGCCCTTGTTAACCACTTAAGCCCCGGAGGATTTGGCTGCTAAAAGACCAGGGTTTTTTTTGCGATTTTTTACTGCGTGACTGACGGACAATTGCGCGGTCGTGCGACGCTGTACCTAAACGAATTTCACGTCCTTTTTTTCCCACAAACAGAGCTTTCTTTTGGTGGTATTTGATCACCTGTGCGATTTTTTGATCATGCGCTATAAACAAAAAAAGAGCGTAATTTTTGCAAAAACAATATTTTTCACATTTTTTTATATGAAATTCCCCCCAAAAAAAATGTAAAAATCATAATTTTTTAACATTTTCAGCCAAATTGTTTTACGCTACATATGTTTGGTAAAAAAAAAAAAAAATCGCAAAAAGCGTATTTTGATTGGTTTGCGCAAAAGTTATCGCGTTTACTAACAAAGGGAAAGATTTTTGTCATTTTTGGTGTTTTTTTTTTTTAACGAGTAATGGCGGCGATCTGCGATTTTTTTTGCGGTACTGCGACATTGCGGCGGACAGATCGGACCCTTGACTGACATTTTTGACACTTTTGGGGGTACCAGTGACATTACTGCAGTAATCAGTGCTATACATATGCACTGTTACTGCAAAAATGACACTGGCAGGGAAGGGGTTAACTTTATTGGACAGGGAGGGGTTAAGTGTGTCCTAGGGGCGTGTTTCTAACTGTGCAGGGACATTGCTATTGGTGTAAAAACAAAGATCAACAGTTCTACATAGTAGAACTGTCTGATCTTCATTTTTACACCAGGGAGAATGACGGGCGGCTTGTTTACATAAGCCGCTCCGCCTTTCTCCCTTCACAGGAGCGATCGTAGTGTGACCGGCGGACATCGAGTCCGCCGGACACACGCACTGACTTGTCTGTGAACGAGCCGCGGCGGGCGAGCGCCTCGGCGGGCGCGTGCCCGCAATAGGCTCGCAAGTCAGTGACAGGCGAGTGACGTATCCATACGTCACTCTGCGTGGCCGGGGCTGACCGCCGCAGTACATAGTCGTGCTGCGGTCGGCAACCGGTTAAGCCACCAATGGAAGGCTTTGATATTTAGTCCAGGGGGAAATAGGGGGTTGTTAAGAACTTCCTCTAACTCTAATATCCGTTTGTTACCTTCTTCATCTGCGTTCATCTTCTCAATTGTGCTCAACATGTCAGAAGTGTTATCTGTCACAACACATAAAATCTGTTCCTTTGTAATTTCAAAATCTTCTAGAACACCCTCCACTAACTTCTGAAGGTAATCACTGGTGTGATGTGCCTGAGTGTCCTTTAATCCGAGGGTCCGTGTTATTGTTTTGTTATTTTCATCCACAAATCTAACATTAATAGCAAAATAATTGACTCTGTGAGGTGTGCATGCATCCATTTTAAGGAAGACAAAACGTCCTTTCAGAACTTTCTGTAGTTCTTCCTTTTTACATTTGGCCTCCTCAATTGTAAGTTTCCTTATACTAAGTCATTAATTATAACTTTTTGTGAATTGGGACATTTAAACTTGCTTTTTTTAAATTCCAATCTAAATTTAGTAGGAGTCGGTGCATTGTTTGTCGACCCCGACTCCAGGTACCCAAAATTTCCTCCGACTCTAAGACTCCACAGCCCTGCTACTGCCTCTATAAACTATGAGAGAGGACCTAGCTGCTGGTCCTCTCTCCAGAATTTACTCCACCAATAGGACGTATCCACATCAAGCAGGCACTGAAGTGAACAGCCGAAGAAGAACCCAAGGAAGTAAGCAGACAAGAGAAGAATTTTAACAGGATTGTGGATTCAAGTAAAAAAGGCACTCGGGCAAGCTTTTTGTTTTATTTTTTTTACCCTTTGGCGCCAAGCATACACAAATATGCGGCCCCACTGGACTTGGCTGTTTATATGCGGGCCGCATATTTGCGTATCCGACCTTGTGCAGGAGGCGCGCCACATGGCGCAGTCCCAGCATAGAGACCAGGGGGGAGTCCTGGGCCCCGTACCAACAATCGGGACCTGGATCTCCCCATTCGGGGTCACCTAATTGCTGGGATAGCCTCTGATCAGTCACTGTGAAGCTTGCCCCTGTGTTCTCTCCCTTAATGGCACAGAGAAAAAAAGTGCGTAAAAATAATTTAATGGGGGCAGGATTTATTTATTTTTTTTAAATTAGCATCAGTGTGTTTTAGGTAGGATTATAAAAAAAAAAAAAACCCCTGTACATAAAATACACACATATTTGGTATCACTGCAAATGTCAGGAGCAGGAGAATTTATTTTGGGTTGTTTTTAAGGGAAGGTTATAGTAGTAGCCAGAAATATACAGCTAAATTACTATTTTGGGCCAGTTGTCCTTTCATGATGAAAACATTTTTCCAATTTTAAAGATTTTCATTACCATTTACCAACAAATAAAAGCCCAATTTGTCCTGAAAAAATGCGGTATAATCCACCAGGATGCACAAAGTAGTTTTGATGATATGTACGGTTTTTCTCACATGTCAAAGTTGTAAAATTGTGCTTGGGCATTAACATTTGTTTTATCTTCAGGCGCAAAGGGGTTAATACCAGCCGTTAGTTGGAGGGAGGGCAGGCGGGGGGTAGAGAGAGTTGCCAATATCCTAGAGGTGGGCTTTAGGTTAATACAACACCACTGAACCAACAGTTTTGACAAATACACTCAAAAAAATGAATGAGAAGTTAAATACTGATTTAAAAATAAAAAAAAAAAAAAATAAAAAAAAGAGTATATGTTAGAACATTTGTCCTGCCCCTCCTCAAAGTCATAAATAAGGATGAAGGAATCAGAAAAATCGCTGATTTTATACCTCCTGAGTACCTGTGTGTAGATCGGTTTGTTCTATAAAAAACGAGGAGGAAAAGAGCTCAACTTTGCACAGCCCCTATGCTAGGTTGGCATATAAGGCCCCATTCACACCAGATGCAGCGAACTGCGCTGGGTGGTTATTGCGCAGTGCAGTTCCACCTCATGACAAGGCAAAATGCCTGGTCTCCTGTGTGCCCGATTTACACCACTGCGGGGATGTGTGGGCACGGTGCGATAAAAAAATAGTGTGATCACTATGTTTATTTCACACACTGCAGCACAGCAGGCAGTTTACCTTACTGAAATGTGTGGCATTTAAGTAAAAAAAAAAAGGGAACGTGCTGTACAGAGCAGTAATTCCCACCGGACCGCACACCAGCCGCGTTATTATAAAGTGCTAACTTGTGTGAATGGACCCATAAAAGTTCACAAAAAGTTGAAAAAGTAAAAAAAAAAAAATCCATGTGCATACAGTCATCTAGCTCTATTTGGTGCTCTTACAAAGGAGATTGGTCAATTAATTTTAAAGCAGCATAATTTGTCCTCATATTGACTTTCTATATTGGAATCTTGACTTCTAGGCCCAGATGTGGAATCTTGATCCAAAGCATAAAATAATATAGCCTCTAACCATTGTTATTTCTTAAAAATTACTAATAGCACACAAAATATTCCTATGTCCTAAAATTAGCTAATGTACTAAAAAGATAAAATAGTGCCACTAAAAACGACATTTTAGCAAATCCGCTTTGTAAAAATATGTATTACCTGCAGATATGTCTTGAAAACGTGCTTTGCAGATCTTGTAATCATTTCACTAATTAAGATTTTCTGACAAAAGATGAACAAACACAATCATAATTTGTTTTAATCACTATAAAAACGTATAAATTTAAACACCCAGAAGCCGTGCAATCAAAAATATACATTGGTTTCAGATATATCTGGTTAAAACAGGGTGAAAAGCTGTATTTCTGTGTTTATGATGACAAAAGATGAACATGAAATATCAGGTGAACTCCTATGCAGGAAGACTGGTGAGCTAATAAAGTCTATGGTGGCCATAGGAAAATGGAATTTTTGTAAAATCTTACCGTAAAATTCCTTTCTCTGAGTCCTCCGACAGTCGCCGCCCCTTCATAATCTTCACCAATGGGTAATTGACCTTTGCTCCGTAGGAGAAGCTAGGCAACAAGATTTGTTAATATCAAAGCTTTTAGCATATCACACCCCTAGGGGGCGGTCCCCTCAGTCAATACCTCCCTGCTTCCAGCATTCTCAACTCAGTTTGGTAGCATAGCAGTAGAGTACATAAACAAACCCCAAAAGAGGGGCGGGGGTGGCGACTGTCGGAGGACTCAGAGAAAGGAATTTTACGGTAAGATTTTACATAAATTCAGTTTTCTCTTACGTCCTCTGACAGTCGCCGCCCCTTCATAATCTTCACCAATGGGACGTCCCAGAGCAGTGTAGACATGAGGGGTGGGAAAAAAACGCAGCCGCGCATAAAGCAACGCAGTACCCACATCAGAGAAAGGAACCTTACCAAAGTAAGAGCAACAACCCAGGAAGAACAAGTGACCCAGGGGTAAAAACACCCCAACAGCCAAGGGCCCAAACAAGGGACCCTAAGGCACTGCCGCACTAAGAACTTTACGGCCAAAGGAAGCATCTGCCGATGCCTGAACATCCACTTTGTAAAATTTGGAGAAGGTGTGAACGGACGACCAAGTCGCCGCCTTACAAACCTGGGCCACAGAAGCCTGATGACGATAGGCCCAAGACGTACTCAGAGATCTGGTAGAGTGCGCCTTCACAGGGAAAGGAGGAACCTTCCCCCTCAAAGCATAGGCTTGCACAATCGTCTGTCTGATCCATTTGGCGATGGTAGCAGCCGACGCCGCCATGCCCTTCCGAGGTCCCTCTGGAAGGACGAATAGGGAATCCGACTTGCGAAAAGACTTAGTCGATGACAGGTAAACCCTGATCGCCCGAACAACATCCAAGGCATGCAAAGCCACCTCCTTCGGATGCTTAGGCTTCGCGCAAAGCGAAGGCAAGACAATGTCCTCATTCAGGTGAAATTCCGAGATCCTCTTCGGAAGAAAGGAAGGGTTAGGTCGCAAGACCACCTTATCCAAGTGAATCACCAAGTAGGGAGAGCTGCAGGACAAAGCCGCCAGCTCCGACACCCTACGAGCCGAAGTTATAGCCACCAAAAAGGCAACCTTTTTGGACAACAGAGACAACGAGATCTCCCTGATCTTTTCAAAAGGAGCATGTTGCAACACGGACAGAACAAGGTTCAAGTCCCATGGAGGCAAAGGCTCCCTCCTAGGAGGGGCCAAGTGTCGCACCCCCTGAACAAAAGTGTGAATCAACGAATTAGACGCCACTGGGCGCTGAAAAAGAACGGCCAGCGCAGAAATCTGACCCTTAATCGTGGCCAGCGCCAAACGCTGGTCCACTCCAGTTTGGAGGAAAGCCAACACTCTCGACACCGAGTATGAGCGCGGAGAAAACCCCCTGGACTCACACCAAGCGAAGTACGCTTTCCAAGTACGGTAGTATATCTTACCGGAAGAAGCTTTTCTAGCCTTAATCAAAGTAGGGACGACCTCAGGGGAGAGACCCCTATCCCTCAGGACCTGGCTCTCAACAGCCATGCCGTCAAAGCCAGCGACTGTAAAGCAGGATGGAATATCGGTCCCTGCGACAGAAGGTCTTCCCGAAGCGGCAGACGCCACGGAGCGTCGACTGCCAGATTTACGAGGTCTGCGTACCAAGACCGGCGAGGCCAGTCCAGTGCCACCAGAATCACCGTATGCGGTTCCGAGGTTAACCTGCGAAGGAACCTGGACAACAGTTGAATCGGAGGGAAGGCATACATCAGGCGATACTGATGCCAGGGCGCCACCAACGCGTCCGGGGCGTCCGCCCGCGGATCGCGCGTCCTTGCCACGAACCTTTCCACCTTGTTGTTCAGACGAGACGCGAACAGGTCCACATCCGGAAGACCCCACTTCGCGCACAACTTCTGGAAGACATCCGGGTGAAGGGACCACTCTCCCTGGTCCAGGGTCTGGCGACTCAGATAGTCCGCCTGCCAGTTCTCCACCCCCGGAATGTGCACAGCCGTTATCGCTGGAACGTGCGTCTCGGCCCACGACAGAATGTCGTTTACTTCCCGTGCCGCACGGGCACTCCTGGTGCCCCCTTGATGGTTGATGTAGGCCACCGCTGTGGCATTGTCCGTCTGAACCCGAACCGGACGGCCCTGAAGCCGTTCCGACCAATGCAGAAGGCAAAGTTTTATCGCTCGCAATTCCAGAATGTTGATCGGAAGGGAGGACTCCTCCTCCGACCAAGTTCCCTGGGCGGATAGAACGCCCAGAACACCACCCCAGCCCGACAGGCTGGCATCCGTGGTGATCACCGTCCACGACAAAGGACGAAAGGACTTGCCCCCCGACACCGCCGGGGACTGGAGCCACCACAAAAGACCCCTTCGGGTGTGGCGGCTCAACGAAATTCGCAGATCCAGAGATTGGGGACGCCCGTCCCACTTGGCCAGGATCTCCGCCCTGAAGACCCCGCGTGTGAAACTGGGCGAAGGGAATCGCCTCGAAAGCCGAGACCATCAATCCCAGACACCTCATACATGTCCGGAGGGACGAGCACTGAGTGTCCCTGAGGGACCTGACCTCGTCCTGAAGCGTCCGGAGCTTGTCTTCCAGTAGGAAGACCTTTGCTTGAACAGAGTCCAGGATCATCCCCAGGTAGGGAAGACGAACCGACGGACACAACGTTGATTTTGGAAAATGTATCGTCCAGCCGAATTCCTGCAGAGTCTGCATCGTGGTGGACAGGTCGTTCACCAGGCCCTGACTGGTCGCAGACCGAAGCAAGATATCGTCCAGATACCCCAAGACAGAGATGCCCTGGGCTCTCAAAGCCAGGACCGGCGCAAGCACCTTGGTGAAAACCCACGGAGCCGAAGCGAGACCGATGGGTAACGCCACAAATTGGTAATGATCCTCCGCAATGGCGAATCGAAGGTACCTCTGGTGACCCTCGAAAATGGGGATGTGAAGGTACGCATCCTTCAAGTCGATGGAGGCCATGAATTCCCCCGGAACCAGGGCAGCCACCACCGAGCGCAGGGATTCCATGCGGAACTTGCGAACCCGCACAAAGCGGTTCAGAGCTTTCAAGTCCAGAATCGGACGTACCTTGCCCTCCTTTCTGGGCACAGTGAACAGATTGGAGTAGAACCCCCGAAATCTGTCCCGATGAGGCACCGGAACCACCACTCCCTGGGCCCGCAGGTCCCGCACCGCCAGGTGCAGATCCTGCAAACGCTCCGGAGACAGCTGAAGATTTGAGGGGAAAAATCTGCTCGCCGGCCGAGAGAGAAACTCGATCTTGTATCCAGATCGAACGATTTCCTGAACCCACCTGTCCCGAATGCGGGCCAGCCAGGGTTGAAGAAAACCGAGCAAACGTCCCCCCACCCCAGAACCGGGTGAGGGCGCCCCTTCAGGCCGAATTGGTATGGGCAGCGGACCCGGACTGGCTGGACTTCAGCTTACCTGCCCACGGCTTCTTCTGGGAGCCTTGGCCCTTGAAGGACTTGCCCTTGTATTGCGACCGAAAAGCACGAAAGGACCCCTGAGAGGGTCTAAACGAGGTATTCTTCTTACCGCGAACCGACTTATTCTTGTGAGTGTGGGGTAAGAGAGTGCTCTTACCCCCGGAAATTCCTTTTATCAGAGTATCCAAAGACTCGCCAAAAAGGCGAGATCCCGCGTAGGGAAGATTAGCTAGAGTCTTGCGAGAGGATTGGTCAACCGACCAACATTTCAGCCATATCAGGCGATGGTTCAACACCGCTACACTGGAGAGGCGTGCAGCCAAAGGGACCAAATCCAAGTCCGCATCGCACAAATACATGACACCCTGATGAATTTGATCTACCATAGCCAATGTTGTCGGCGGAGCAGAGTCAGCCACCAGGGTGCGCCTGAGCACCTGTGTCCAATCCGCAATAGCTTGGGCTGCCATAATGGAAGCAAAAATAGGCTTCAGCATAGAACCAGCAACCGTATAAGCATGACGGGCCAGAGACTCCAATCTCCTGTCCGTAGGGTCCCGGAACACCGGGGTATCCTCAGCAGGAATCGCAGTAGATTTATTCAAAACTGCCACCGCGTGATCCACCTGAGGCGGCACACACCAACGCTCATCAGTGGTGGGTGTAAATGGATAACGCAGCTTGAACTTACTTGGCACAGTAAAGGGCTTCTTTAAATTGCGCCATTGCTCATCAACAGCACGCTGAAATTCCGCAGGGCAGGGAAAAGCCTGCGCTGTTTTGCGTTACCTTTGCGTCCCATAAGAGGACATCAAAGCAGGACGACTTGGTTCATCCTGCAGACGCAGTGTTTCCTTGATAGAAGTAATCAACTCATCCATGAGTGCAAGTTCTTCAGGCGAGCAAGGGGGAGAAGTATCAACTCCTACCTCAGCCTCCCCCTCAGACCCTACAAGG
Source organism: Pelophylax lessonae (assembly GCF_965119305.1). Classification (NCBI taxonomy): domain Eukaryota; kingdom Metazoa; phylum Chordata; class Amphibia; order Anura; family Ranidae; genus Pelophylax; species Pelophylax lessonae. Next base: position 144,655,024 of record NC_138769.1, on the reverse strand, counting down.
TCCAGAGATGAACAAGACCCTGAGAAGGGCACTCCAGCCATAGCAGCCCCATCGCCCTCTGAATCAGAGGAAATAGATAACCTGGGCCGTTTTGCGGATCGATCAGCCATTAGCATCTGCACCTGAGAAGCCAAGTTCGCTACAACAGCAGCCAGATCAGCCCCCTCGGGGGATGCAGCAGCCCCTTGGCCCCCCACCAGGGTGGGTGGAAACTTGCAATCCTGAGAATCCATGCCCCAGTATCAACTGAAATAAAGGACTGCCCCTTTAAGACCGCGGCGAGCGCAGCCCACCGCACACTACTGGATGTACCGACCCCCGCAGGGATAAGGAGCACTGAGCAAGGAAATACAGGATAAGGAAGGTAAAAACCTGGAGAGACCACACAGCTGCTGCCACCGATCGCTGTTCCAGTAAAAAAGGAAGTGATGCAATGACTGACCGCCCTATATAGCCTATGAAGGCTTCACAAACATGGCCGCTCGGCTGAGGGAATTTAGGCAATAAGAAAATGGCGCCGACATGTGCTTGTATGAGCGATAAAACACTGCGCTGTACCACACAGGGCCGGTCACCACAGTTTGCCGAAAAAAATGGCAGGCCGCATCAGCGGTCGCCGCACAGCATGTCTGAGCCCAGTCTGCCCCATACATCTCACACAGCAGAGCGGGAGAGCCCCCCCCCGCAGCCCACAGAAAGGCAGCTATCACAGGAATCTGACAGGGAGCTCAGCACTTACACAGACATGCGGGTCACACAGTCACAGACTGACACCCAAACAGACAGGTCCCCACATAGAAAAACACTTACCATTCCGGATGGCGTGGGGAGCCTTCTCTAGCGACCAAACCGCTGTACTGAGGACAGGGAGTGTCGCAGCCAGGACGCAGTGGACTGCGGTGCGAAACCGCAAATGGCGTCCGGTGAGGTAGCCACCTCACAGGCAGCATCCCTGCAGCGAACAGGGATGGGTCGTTCAATTTGCCAGGGAAACCTGAGCTGAACGCTCGATGGCAGGCTGGGGAAACCCCTGGCTCTCAGCCCTGGGATCCAGGGTGGCCAGTCCGAGACCCAGCTCCGCATGATCATCTTCATCCGAAGAAAACTAAACTAATGCTGAGAAAAAACAGCTAAGTAAAAGAAAGAGAAAAATACTTGAAATAAAATCAAAAAGAGGATAGAAGGCTGAGACTGAAAGCCCCAGCACAGGAACAGCCAGCTACTCCTAAGCTAGGCAATTGAAAAACTGAGTTGAGAATGCTGGAAGCAGGGAGGTATTGACTGAGGGGACCGCCCCCTAGGGGTGTGATATGCTAAAAGCTTTGATATTAACAAATCTTGTTGCCTAGCTACTCCTACGGAGCAAAGGTCAATTACCCATTGGTGAAGATTATGAAGGGACGGCGACTGTCGGAGGACGTAAGAGAAATATTTCCTGTTTCTTTCAGTTTCGAAAACCTCAATGTGAAACAGTCGCAGAACCAGACTGTTTCGCCTGCAGTCTCTAGTTCCCTTCAATCAACAAAAAACAATTTATAGTCCGTAACAAGGAAGTAAGAAGGCTGAAATTTCTGACCCCTCCCCGTCTAATAGTGTTAGCTGCCTGGCTGCCAGGGTAATTTAGTAGCTTTAGTACTATCTCAGACACCCTGGAACAAGATGCTGTTTTTAGATTGTGCTTTGAACAATAAAGTTCATTACCAAATTGCTATTTGGTGTACAGCTGTTATTAGTTCTGATCTCAAGTGAATGCAGCTGGAGGCAAGCCATGAGGGAGGGAGCCAGCACCTAAGGTAAAGAAGTCGTAAGCAGGTTCATCATTTTGCTTATATTTAGCATGCCAGCAACAGCTGCCCGCATTGTTCTTAGCACAGGTTTCCTTTAAATAAAGACATGGCCATAACATTTTCTGTGAATAACACCAACTTTAATAAATGCACCCAAAGATAACTTTGCCTTCTTCAGAAAGCAGTGGATCTATAGACAAATGTCCACAGTTATACAGCCGTTCTGCAGTCCTGCTTTGTTGTCCTTAGTCCTGCAATCTGCTGCCAACAACTGACTTTATTACTTACATAGACGTGATCTAATTGGGATGGGACAGGAAACTTCTTTACAATTTCTATGACTTTTCCAAGGTAACGCATATTAATTCCTCTCTGATGCATAGCTTCAGCTAAGGTGGCTCCATCCATTGGAACTACATTATGGTCAAGGCAGTCCTTAATCTGTAAAACAGGATACATAATCACACACTGCCACATGGAGCACTTAGTGTATAAACACAAAGCTGTACCCACTAAATCAACATAAAATATGCCTGCCCTTTGTGTGTAGTCTTGTTAAAAAGAACACCCGTTATATTAACAAGACTTCATTTACTGACTTCACACCCAGAAGATTTAATCCACTTTATGGCCAGAGCAATTAGCCTTATTCCAAAATTGATTAAATTCATTATTTTCCTGAAAATTCTACGAACAATATCCCAATTACAATGTGAAAAAGGTTTGTGTGAAGTCTTTGCAAAATTATTTAAAAGAAAAAAAATCACATGCACATAAGTATTTACAGTCTTGACACTCAAAATTGAGCTCAGGTGCATCCTGTTTCCACTGATTATCCTTGAGATGTTTCTACAACTTGATTGGAGTCCACCTGTGGTAAAATCAGTTGACTGGACATGATTTGGGAAGGCACACACGTGTCTATATATGATCACACAGTTAACAGTGCATGTCAGAGCACAAAAGCCATGAAGTCCATGGAATTATCTGTGGTCCTCCGAGACAGGATTGTATAGAGGCACAGATCTGGGAAAGGGTACAGAAAACTTTCTGCAGCATTTAAGGTCCCAATGAGCACAGTGGCCTCAATCATCCATAAATGGAATTAGTTTGGAACCACCGGGATTCTTCCTAGAGCAGGCCACCCGGCCTAAATGAGCGATCGTGGGAGAAGAGCCTTAGTCAGTGAGGTGACCAAGAACCCAATGGTTACTCTAACAGAGCTCCAGCGTTTCTCTGTGGAGAGAGGAGAACCTTCCAGAAGAACAACCATCTCTGCAGCACTCCACCAATCAGGCCTGTATTGGGTGGCCAGAAAGAAGTCACTACTCAGTAAAAGGCACAACACAATTGAACATCTCTGGAGAGATCTAAAAATGGCTGTGCACCAATGCTCCCCATCCAACCTGATGGAGCTCGGGAGGTCCTGCAAAGAAGAATGGGAGAAACCATCTAAAAATTGGTGTGCTAAGCTTGTAGCATCATACTCAAAAAACTTGAGGCTGTAATTGGTGCCAAAGGTGTTTCAACAAAGTATTGAGCAAAGGCTGTAAATAGTTATGTATATGTGATATTTTTCATTCTTTATTTTCAATACATTTGCAAAGATTTCAAACAAACTTCTTTCCCGTTGTCATTATGGGGTATTGTTTGTAGAATTGTGAGGAAAATAATGAATTTAATGCATTTCGTAATAAGGCTGTAACATAATAAAAATTGGAAAAAGTGAAGCGCTGTGAATACTTTCCAAATGCACTGTAGCTATCAGCTGGAAACGTTAATCATTCAATAACCACTTAAGGACAGGAAGGTTTTATCCCCTTAAAGCGGAGTTCCGGGCACAGAAGTCATTTTTTAATAAACATACCCCCGGGACAGTCAGGGCTAGTACATTCCACAATGGCTAGCCTCTGATCTGTCCCGGTTCGCACTTACCTTTTAGAAGAAATACTTACTTATAAAATTTCTTCCACAGCGTTTCCATCTCTCTTGTGGGCAGCTGAAGCCGGCGTGGTCCTCTTCTGTGTCTTCTTCCGCGTCTTCTTGTCCCAGAATGCGCTTGCACCGGCCCCTCTCGTCACTTCCGGTGCGTCGCCCGGAAATGACGAGCGGGGCCGGTGTCGTCGCATTGATTCCTGGGAGCTATGACGTTCAGCTCCCAGGAATCATAGCGAGACAGGAAGTGACGGGGTGAGCCGCGGCGCCGAGGGAGGAAGTACTCTGAGGTGAGTATTTACGATCTTCAATTAAAAGGTTAGTAAACAAAAAAAATAACTATCCAATTCCTTTTCAGGTGAGGTCTACCTAGCGGAGGAGCACAAAAAAAAAATATTGTTTTTGTGCCCGGAACTCCGCTTTAATGACTAGGCCATTTTTCCGATATTTTTACTGACAATTGCGTGGCTGTTGCAAAGCTGTACCCAAATAAAATTGATGTCCTTTTTTTACCCACAATTAGAGCTTTCTTTTGGTGGTATTTTATCACCTCTGCGATTTTTTTTTTTTTTTTTGCGCTATAACATTTCTGAAAAAAAAACGTGACACTTTTGTGGGAGGGGGGATTAGCGACATTATGTACAGCAATCAGTGCTAAAAATAAAATATGCACTGTTACTGTACTGACACTGGCAGGTAAGGAGTTAACACCAGGGGCGATTGAATGGTTACATGTGTGTCTAGGGCAGGGGTGGGGAACCTTTTTTCTGCCAAGGGCCATTTAAATTTTTGTAAAATCATTAGGGGGCCGTACAAAATGTATGCATAAATGTAATAGGCATTGCTTTGCGGCAAAAAACGCTGTAAAAAAAATTGTGTGACTGAGGTCACAAAAGTGTGAAAGGGGCCTTCAGTAATCAAGGTATAGTGTGCCCCCTTTCAATGCAGACTGACCACAGCGTGCCCCCCTTTCAATGCGGAGTGACCACAGCGTGCCCCCTTTCAATGCGGAGTGACCACAGCGTGCCCCCTTTCAATGCGGAGTGAACACAGCGTGCCCCCTTTCAATGCAGAGTGAACACAGCGTGCCCCCTTTCAATGCAGAGTGAACACAGCGTGCCCCCTTTCAATGCAGAGTGAACACAGCGTGCCCCCTTTCAATGCAGAGTGAACACAGCGTGCCCCCTTTCAATGCAGAGTGAACACAGCGTGCCCCCTTTCAATGCAGAGTGACCACAGCGTGCCCCCTTTCAATGCAGAGTGACCACAGCGTGCCCCCTTTCAATGCAGAGTGAACACAGCGTGCCCCCTTTCAATGCAGAGTGAACACAGCGTGCCCCCTTTCAATGCAGAGTGAACACAGCGTGCCCCCTTTCAATGCAGAGTGACCACAGCGTGCCCCCTTTCAATGCAGAGTGACCACAGCGTGCCCCCTTTCAATGCAGAGTGACCACAGCGTGCCCCCTTTCAATGCGGAGTGACCACAGCGTGCCCCCTTTCAATGCAGAGTGACCACAGCGTGCCCCCTTTCAATGCAGAGTGAACACAGCGTGCCCCCTTTCAATGCAGAGTGAACACAGCGTGCCCCCTTTCAATGCAGAGTGAACACAGCGTGCCCCCTTTCAATGCAGAGTGAACACAGCGTGCCCCCTTTCAATGCAGAGTGACCACAGCGTGCCCCCTTTCAATGCAGAGTGAACACAGCGTGCCCCCTTTCAATGCGGAGTGACCACAGCGCGCCCCCTTTCAATGCGGAGTGACCACAGCGCGCCCCCTTTCAATGCGGAGTGACCACAGCGTGCCCCCTTTCAATGCGGAGTGACCACAGCGTGCCCCCTTTCAATGCGGAGTGACCACAGCGTGCCCCCTTTCAATGCGGAGTGACCAGAGCGTGCCCCCTTTCAATGCGGAGTGCCCAGAGCGTGCCCCCTTTCAATGCGGAGTGCCCAGAGCGTGCCCCCTTTCAATGCGGAGTGACCACAGCGTGCCCCCTTTCAATGCGGAGTGACCACAGCGTGCCCCCTTTCAATGCGGAGTGACCACAGCGTGCCCCCTTTCAATGCGGAGTGACCACAGCGTGCCCCCTTTCAATGCGGAGTGACCACAGCGTGCCCCCTTTCAATGCTGAGTGACCACAGCGTGCCCCCTTTCAATGCGGAGTGCCCAGAGCGTGCCCCCTTTCAATGCGGAGTGCCCAGAGCGTGCCCCCTTTCAATGCGGAGTGCCCAGAGCGTGCCCCCTTTCAATGCGGAGTGCCCACAGCGTGCCCCCTTTCAATGCGGAGTGCCCACAGCGTGCCCCCTTTCAATGCGGAGTGCCCCCTTTCAATGCGGAGTGCCCAGAGCGTGCCCCCTTTCAATGCAGAGTGCCCACAGCGTGCCCCCTTTCAATGCGGAGTGCCCAGAGCGTGCCCCCTTTCAATGCGGAGTGCCCAGAGCGTGCCCCCTTTCAATGCGGAGTGCCCACAGCGTGCCCCCTTTCAATGCAGAGTGCCCAGAGCGTGCCCCCTTTCAATGCGGAGTGCCCACAGCGTGCCCCCTTTCAATGCGGAGTGCCCAGAGCGTGCCCCCTTTCAATGCGGAGTGCCCAGAGCGTGCCCCCTTTCAATGCGGAGTGCCCAGAGCGTGCCCCCTTTCAATGCGGAGTGCCCAGAGCGTGCCCCCTTTCAATGCGGAGTGCCCAGAGCGTGCCCCCTTTCATTGCGGAGTGCCCACAGCGTGCCCCCTTTCAATGCGGAGTGCCCCCTTTCAATGCAGAGTGCCCAGAGCGTGCCCCTTTTAAAGCGGAGTGCCCAGAGCGTGCCCCCTTTCAATGCGGAGTGCCCACAGTGTGCCCCCTTTCAATGCAGAGGGATTGATCATAATGCAGTGAACAGCGTGCCAAGCCCCAGTGCACTTGACTTACCTGTTGTAGCGGCGGGCGGCTTCCTCCTTGGCCAATGACATGGCCGAGGAGGAGGCGGATCCGTGAGACAGTAGCGAATTTTCATTCGCTATTATCACACAAATGGGCGGGCTCGAGGCGCACTGCTCTGCACCTCGGGTCCACCCTTTTCGGAGATTCACAGTGTCAGAACTGAGCCATCGGCTCCTTCTGACACAGCGGCACAGGGGGGGGGTGGATCGCAACGATTGTGCGGGCCGGCCAGAAGGATGATGCGGGCCGCATGCGGCCCGCGGGCGGAGGTTCCCCACCCCTGGTCTAGGGAATGCTTTCTAACTGTGTGGGGGATGGGCTCACTGGATGATCACAGAGACCTGTGTACCTAAATAGGTCTGATGTGTTTACATCGGCAGACCGCCATTCTGCCTCCATGGGGAGCGATCATGGGTGCCCGGCTGACATCGTGGCCACCAGACCGCTGATTGGCTCCCCCTCTAGCCAATTGGCACGCCCCCACACTGACTGCTACACGAAGCGATGTACATGTACGTCGTTTCACATAACATAGCCAACCTGCCACAGTATATCTACGGCGGCTTGTCGGCAAGTGGTAATTTGTATATTTGGGTTTTATTCACCTCGCTACAATAAGGCCCCTTTCACACAGGGAGGACTGCGGCTGCTATCTGCTTGCTCATCAGGGGATCTGTCCGCCAGCTGATCCCCCACTGAGCAGGCAGATGACAGGTCCGTGTCTGCTCTGCTTATGCAGAGCAGACACAGGCCACTCTCCTCTATGGGCGGCCGGATATAAATGGACTGCCTGTCTGTTTACACCCGACTGACATCTGATCCGCTGGGTGGAGGGGGAAAAAGTCCCTATCCATTTCTTTTTTTGTGGATCAGATCGAATTGGATGTCCGTTTACACCCGCTGCTTCACAGAGGAGAATGGAGGTTCTGATTGGGTCGGCCTAAAAACCGGACAGGCGGACCCAATCGGAACATAGGTGTGAAAGGTAAAGGAAAATTTACCAAAATCGAAAAATTGAGAAAAAAATTTAGCCCTATGGCAAACAACCAGCTTCCTTTTGTTTTTCCATACGATAAAAGAAAACTGTGATTTGACCCATTGTCATTTTAATTTTCCAGCTTTTGAATAACTTATCCAAAATAAGAAAACAAAACACAATTTTTTAAAACTGTATTACGAGTGTCAATACGACCTTCACTGTTTTGTGATGACATTACAGAAGCACTTGCTTGCCATTTTAAAATGTAATCATAATGATGCAATGGACACCATGTACTAAAAGACAATCTTACCAAACATGGAATCTGACAGGTCAGCACAAAAGAGGCTGCATCCTTCAGCAACTGTTTCTGGTTCTGCACTTCTGCCTCTACACTCTCAGGAAAACGCACACCTGTAGTGAAAACACATGTGAGTGGCGTGTATTAGTTTGGAGTCTCCCATTCACTGCCCATTAAAATGCCTGTAAACATTAAATACATTTACCCCCTTACAGTAAAGTAAAATATTACAGGTCAACTGCAGTTCTGTAACCTAAACAGATGTATCTGGTCTTTGTTTAACAAGGAATTTCTTAGCTATTTCAAAGTACACCTGCATGGTCCTGAAACATACTAAACCAGTTTTAGATTAAGATAGGAGGCAGTGCCCTACATTTAAATTCATGTGTAAGGTATGGCAGAAAATGAAGGCTATCATACATTATGATGGTCTACCTGCGTTTACACCCTTGTGGGAGAACTCTAGACTGGAGGAAGTTCACTGTTGGTACATTTATGGTATCAGATATGTTGCTCAAATGTATACCCAACAAACTATAAGGTCCTATCAGAATCTGCGAGAGACATATCAGTTACCTACCGCTAGATTCTCAGTAGCTCCAGCTCAGGCATGCTTTGACATCCCAAATTCTGAAAATTAACCTTTCCTATCATAATATGCCATTACTTGCCACGGCTGGGAAAAACGGGGACTTATTTCATCCTTATATAAACAGATGCTGGAGAAATACCGGTCTACTAGTCTAACCCTTCCTAGATGTAAAGGGGGGGGGGGGGGGGGAACAGGATCTGGGCAAAATCTCAGATGAATCCTGGCTTACTATGTTCAAACAAGTGACAAAAATATCCCAATCTCCAACGCAGCGACTCCAATTATTTATCATACATAGGGTATATCGCACTCCCCCTTACTTAAACGGGGCTGTAGACCTACCCCTGACTGCCCCAAATGTCAGGGACATACAGAAGATTTTGTACACATGCTTTGGAGATGCTCCAAGCTGGTTTGATACTGGCGAGTGATTGTGAACACAATAAAGTATACCACATACAACTGAAACTTTCTCCAGTGATCTGCCTGCTGGGAGATATAGATGAGGAACAATTTTCTCCTTCGCTTAGAATGCCAGTGCAACAACTAATGTTTACGGCTCGTAAAACTATAGACATGAGTTAGATGTCCATAAACTTCCCACATTTGAAGACTGAATATAACAAGTTAATATTACCCTACTGAGAGAAAAGCAAATATATAAAAAGTGGTAATCCCAATCGGTTTTCTAAGCTCTGGGATCCCTGGATGGAGGTGCCGGGCTTGGCTCCTTTCTCCCTAGTTTCCTTAAGGTTATTGCAGTGATCGCTAGTCCTATATTAGGACTAGGTATTATAATACCCAGGTATTTAATTTACTTTATAAATATAATGACGTGAAGATTTTAATGAGCAATATTTACATTGGTTACTTGGCAATGAGAATGAGATGCAACACTGTTCTCTTGTTTTTCTAATGTTTTAATTTCTTATGCTTTGTAATAACGACATTATGCGGATATCTTTACTGGAGGTGGGTGAGATGTGTTTGACTGTTTTCCTTCCCTGTATGAACAGCCAGCTATTACTTTTTTGAGATGTCACTGATCTGTCTAACATACAGCTGGAAGATTTATATGCTTACTGCTGTCCATCACCTACTTTGTTGTATTAGCCCGGTTTTTCTTTTCTTTTATTTATGCTTTTTTGTGCGTGTTTTATACAAATTTGGAAATAATTCAATAAAATGTACTTGTCAAAAAAGATAGAAGGCAGCATCCAATATCGGAGGATCACACCACACGTCATAAGTGACTCGGTCGTGCTCTTGAAGCCCACAAATACGAGCAGCTACCAGGTTCATAATACACACCATCATCCCAAAAATGCAGGGCTTTTGGAACACAAATGGCAGTAGGAAACTGGAGGGTTCTTCTATGGTGCTATGTATTTACATAGGCCTGCTTGGGGCTCCTAAAGCAAAGCAGAGGCATTTTGAAGTTACTGAGCACAATCTGCAGGGAATGGATAGTCCCACTGCCAACCTAACAATGTTAACACTTTTTGGACAATACTGGTACCCTTAAAAATAAGGCTTACTTTAGCCATTTACACTTTTGCCATTACACTAGAGTAGCTTTGAGTGATGCCACGCAATTTGCTACAGAAAAGTTGCACCAAAAGCAGTACTAGATCATTGCATTATAAAGGACTTAACAGTTGGCCCTTTGGGCAATTTTTACTTATAAATGTTCAGGATTATTCAATACCTGGCGAAAAGATGTCTGGGTTGAAGCGAATGTCAAATGATGTTTCACTGATGGAGCCAACAGCCTGACACGCTTTGCAAATTACTTCTCGACTCTTCAAATCAACTAGAAACAAGATAAACATTCATATTTATATATAAAACACTGCTTGCTGCAATTTTGGTGCATATTTGGTCAGTTAAAAAAATGCACCTCCCCATTAAAATGCGGCAGAAATGCACCCATTGTTCTTTAGGCAGTTTTTTGAGTCACATGACCTATGAAAAATGCAATGCAGCCGATATATCAGTGCATTCCTTTTAACCACTTACCGCAAACCATCGTCACTGTACGTCGGCTGACTTTAAGTGGTTGAACGGGGTGATGCCTGCAGCTAGAGGCATCACCTGGTACCGTTTTTTAGAGCCAGCGGTCGGCTTTCCGGCAGTAACGACCGTCCCGCTGGGAGACCCGAGTAACCAGCCGGTGTGCCTGCCGGTTGGATGGAGTCCCGATCAAAGCCGGATGCGGCTTCGATCGGGTATCAGATGACGTAACTCAGAGGCGGCGTCGGGTTACTCGGCTGCTAAAGGCGCCAAATTTAAAAAGGGAGTATATTCAAAAATGCAGTTTTTGGCGTTTTGAATACATGGAAGTGTAGTGGAGGGGTCTAGGGTCTTTTAGACCACCGATCCCGCCATAAAGAGTACTGGTCACTGCCTATTGCTGTCACAAGGGATGTTTACATTGCTTGTGACAGCAATAAAAGTGATCAGATTTTTTTTTTTTTTTTTAAAACCCAAGCTAAAATTAAAAAAATAAATAGGAAGGGAAAAAAATTTTTTTAGCCGCCCCCGTGAACTCGCGCACGAAAAAACTTATACGGAAGCCGCGCTTGCATATGAAATCACTGTTCAAACCACGTGAGGTATCGCCGCGATAGCCAGAGCGAGAGCAATAATTAAAAAAAAAAAACTACTAACTCTAAACTGGTAACGGTTAAAAATTTTAAAAAGCGTCGCCTATGGAGATTTTTATTGACCGTAGTTTGTCGGCATTCCGTGGGTGTGCACAATTTTAAACCGTAACATGTTAGGTATCTATTTACTCGACGTGACATCTTTCGCAATATACAAAAAAAAAAAAAAAAGGGGCAAACTTTACCGTTTCTTTTTTTTAAATGCAGTGAAATGTAAGATTTCATAATTTTTCCAAACAAATGGCGTTTGAAAGACCGCTGCGCAAGTACCATGTGACAAAAAATATTGCAATGATTGCCATTTTATTCTCCAGAGTCTTTGCTAAAAAAAATATATATATATATATATATATATATATATATATATATATATATATATATATATATATAATGTTTGGGGGTTCCAAGTAGTTTTCTAGCAAAAAAACGGAATTTTTGTAAAATCTTACCTGTAAAATTCCTTTCTCCGAGTCCTCCGACAGTCGCCGCCTCTTCATATTCGTCACATATGGGGTATTAGACTTTGCTCCGAAGGAGTAGCTAGGCAACAGAATATGTTAACAATAAAGCTTTAACATATCCCACCCTCAAGAGGTGGTCCCCTCAGTCAATACCCTCCTACTTCCTGCAACCATATCTCAGTTTCAGTGGAATAGCAGTAGAGTATACAACCAAACCCCAAAAGAGAGGCGGGGGCGGCGACTGTCGGAGGACTCAGAGAAAGGAATTTTACAGGTAAGATTTTACAAAAATTCCGTTTTCTCTTACGTCCTCCGACAGTCGCCGCCTCTTCATATTCGTCACATATGGGGACGTCCCAAAGCAGTGCAAACATGAGGGGTGGGAAACGCATCCGCGCCGAAAGGCAACGCAGTCTCCACATCAAAGAAAGGAACCTTACCAAAGGAAGGAAACCAGCTGGGCAACAGCAAAAATAAGTGCTCAACAGGAGCAACAACCCAGGAAAAGACAAAAAAACCAGGGGATACAAAACTTATCCCAACAGCCAGGAGTCCCCAACAAGGGACCCTAGGGAACAGCCGCACTAAGAACCTTGCGGCCAAAGGAAGCATCCGCCGATGCCTGAACATCTACTTTGTAGAATTTTGTGAAAGTGTGCACGGTCGACCAAGTCGCCGCCTTACACACCTGGGCTACAGAAGCCCCATGACGACAGGCCCAGGACGTACTCAGAGATCTAGTAGAGTGCGCCTTCACAGGCACAGGGGGAACCTTCCCCTGCAAAGCATAGGCCTGTTCAATGGTCTGCCTGATCCATTTGGCGATGGTAGAGGCCGAAGCCGCCATGCCCTTCCGAGGACCCTCTGGAAGAACAAACAAGGAGTCCGTCTTTCGAAAAGACTCAGTCGATTTAAGGTAAACCCTTATCGCCCGAACAACATCCAGAGAGTGCAATCTCACCTCCTTTGGATGTTTAGGCTTCGTGCACAACGAAGGCAAGACAATATCCTCATTAAGATGGAATTCCGAAACTCGTTTCGGCAGAAAAGAAGGATTAGGTCGCAAGACCACCTTATCCAAATGAATAACCAGGTACGGAGACTTGCAGGACAAAGCCGCCAGTTCCGACACTCTGCGAGCCGAAGTGATCGCCACCAAAAAGGCGACCTTTTTGGACAACATAGACAACGAGATCTCCCTGATCTGTTCAAAAGGAGCACGTTGTAACACAGAGAGAACGAGATTCAAGTCCCAAGGGGGCAGAGGATCCCGCCTCGGGGGAACCAGATGCCGCACACCCTGAACAAAGGTGCCAACCAAAGGGTTGGAAGCCACGGGACGTTGAAACAGAACGGCCAGAGCAGACACCTGACCCTTTATCGTAGCCAGCGCCAAACGCTGATCAACACCCGTTTGAAGGAAAGACAGCACACGGGACACCGAGTACGTGCGGGGTGAAAACCCCCTGGACTCACACCAGGCAAAATAGGCCTTCCAAGTACGGTAATAAACCTTCCCCGAGGAAGACTTCCTTGCGTTGATTAAAGTATGAACGACCTCCGGAGAGAGACCCCTCTCCTTCAGGACCTCGGTCTCAACAGCCAGGCCGTCAAAGCCAGCGACTGTAAAGCAGGATGGTATATCGGTCCTTGAGACAGTAGATCGTCTCGAAGAGGCAGACGCCACGGGGCGTCGACCGCCAGATTCACGAGGTCTGCGTACCAGGACCGGCGAGGCCAGTCCGGTGCCACAAGAATCACCGTGTTGCGTTCCGAGTGTAACTTGCGAAGGAACCTGGACAGCAACTGAATCGGTGGAAACGCGTACATCAGCCTGTACTGATGCCACGGGGCCACTAACGCGTCCGACGCGTCTGCCCGAGGGTCGCGCGTCCTTGCCACGAACCTCTTCACCTTGTTGTTGAGGCGAGACGCGAACAGGTCCACATCTGGAAGACCCCACTTCGCGCACAACGTCTGGAAGACAGCCGGATGGAGAGACCATTCCCCCTGATCCAGGGTCTGGCGACTCAGATAGTCCGCCTGCCAGTTCTCCACTCCCGGAATGTGAACCGCCGTTATCGCCGGGACATGAGTCTCGGCCCAAGACAGAATGTCGGCCACTTCTCGAGCCGCTCGGGCACTCCTGGTGCCCCCTTGGTGGTTGATGTAGGCCACCGCCGTGGCATTGTCCGTCTGCACCCGAACCGGGCAACCCTGCAGCCGGTCCGTCCAGCGATGAAGACAGAGCCTTATCGCACGCAATTCCAGAATGTTGATCGGAAGGGAAGACTCCCCCTCCGACCAAGTCCCCTGAGCGGACAGAACGCCCAGAACTCCACCCCAGCCCGACAGGCTGGCATCCGTGGTGATTACCGTCCACGAGATCGGACGAAACGACTTGCCCCCCGACACCAACGGGGACTGGAGCCACCACAGAAGGTTTTCCCTGGTGCGAAGACTCAACGAGATTTGAAGATCCAGAGATTGAGGTCGCCCGTCCCACCTGGACAGGATCTCCGCTTGGAGACCCCGCGTGTGAAACTGTGCGAAAGGAATCGCCTCGAAGGCCGAGACCATCAATCCCAGACATCTCATACACGTCCGCAGAGACGAGTTCGGAACGTCCCTGAGGGACCTGACTTCCTCCCGGAGAGTCCTGAGTTTGTCTTCCGGCAGGAAGACCTTCGCCTGCACCGAGTCCAGTATCATTCCCAGATAGGGGAGACGAACCGACGGACTCAGTGTCGACTTTGGAAAATTTATCGTCCAACCAAACTCCTGCAGAGTTTGCATTGTGACAGACAGGTCCTCCTCCAGACCCTGTCTGGTCGCAGACCGAACCAGAATGTCGTCCAGATACCCCAGGACAGAAATGCCCTGGGCCCTCAATAATGCCAGAACCGGTGCAAGCACCTTGGTGAAGACCCGCGGAGCCGAGGCGAGACCAAAGGGCAACGCCACGAACTGGTAGTGATCCTCCGCAATGGCAAATCGAAGGTACCTCTGATGACCCTCGAATATGGGGATGTGAAGGTACGCATCCTTCAAATCGATGGAGGCCATGAATTCCCCCGGAACCAGGGCAGCCACCACCGACCGCAGGGATTCCATGCGGAACTTGCGAACCCGCACAGAGCGGTTCAGAGCCTTCAAGTCCAGAATCGGACGAACCTTGCCCTCCTTTCTGGGCACGGTGAACAGATTGGAATAAAACCCCCGAAACCTGTCCCGATGAGGCACCGGAACCACCACTCCCTGAGCCCTCAGGTCCCGCACCGCCAGGTGCAGGTCCCGCAGGCGCTCTGGAGACAGTTGAAGATTTGAGGGAAAAAATCTGCTCTCTGGCCGAGAGAGAAACTCGATCTTGTAACCAGATCGAACGATTTCCAGAACCCATCTGTCCCGCACACGGGCCAACCAGGGCTGAAGAAAACCGAGCAAGCGTCCCCCCACTCCAAAACTGGGTGAGGGCGCCCCTTCAGGCCGAACTGTTATGGGCTGCAGGTCCGGATTGGCCGGACTTCTGTTTCCCAGACCAGGGCTTCTTCTGAGAGCCTTGACCTTTGAACGGTTTGCCCTTGTAGTGCGGCCGAAAGGCACGAAAGGACCCCTGAGGGGGGCCGAAAAATTTGCATGCTTCTTCCCAGAAGCCCCCTTAGCCTTGGGGAAATGGGGCAAGAGAGTGCTCTTACCCCCGGTGATCCCCTTAATCAACACATCCAGGGACTCCCCAAAAAGGCGAGACCCATCATAAGGCAGATTGGCTAAGGTCTTACGTGAAGATTGGTCCACCGACCAACATTTTAACCAAACCAGGCGGCGAGACAACACCGCCACGCTGTGCACACGTGCAGCCAACGGAATCAGGTCCAGGTCCGCATCACACAGATACATGACACCCTGGTGGATCTGATCCACCATATCCAGGGTCGCCGCCGAGGCCGAATCGGCCACTAGAACGCGCCTAAGCATCTGCGTCCAACTTGCGATCGCCTGGGCCGCCATGAGAGAAGCAAACAGAGCCTTAAGCATAGAACCCGTAACAGAATAAGTATGACGGGCAAGAGACTCCAGTCTCCTATCCGTGGCATCACGGAAAACAGGGGAACCCTCTGCAGGAATCGCAGTGGCTTTGTTCAAAACCGCAATTGCATGATCCACTGGTGGAGGCACACACCACCGTTCATCAGTGGCAGGCGAAAAAGGATAACGCAGCCTGAATTTACTTGGTACCGCAAAAGGTTTGCGCAGATCGCGCCATTGATCCTTAACAGCGCGCTGAAAATCAGCATTGCAGGGAAAAACCTGCGGCGTCCTGCGTTTTCTCTGCGTCCCATAAGCCGCCAAGGCAGCGGGGGGACACACTTCGTCCTGCAAACGCAGCGTTTGCTTAATGGAAGCAATCAACTCATCCATGATTGCAAGCTCTTCAGGCGAGCCAGGGGGAGAATTATCGACCCCCTCAACTTCAGCCTCCACCTCAGACCCCACTAGATCAAGAGAGGAGCGGGACCCCGATAAGGAGGCCCCTGCCAGAACAGCCCCATCACCTTCACCCTCAGAATCAGAGGACAGAGCAACTCTGGGCCTTTTAGTAGATTGAGCAGCCACCAGCATTTGCACCTGAGCAGCAAGGCCAGCCACAATAGTGGCTAAATCCCCCCCTGGGGGGGAAACAGCGGTCCCCTGGCTTTCCACCAATACTGTAGGAAATTTGCCCTCCTGAGAATCCATTGCCCCTGTAATGCCAGACAACCAAGGGTTAACTGCCCCTTTTTAGCAAGCGCGGCAAGCGCAGCCCACCGCACCACACTCAAGCACAATGAGACCCCCACAGGGAATATGCAAACTGAACACAGGCAATGGATAGCAAGAACAGAAGGATAAAACCTGAGGAGACCCTCGCCGCTGCTGCTGCCTCGATCGGTGTTCCTGGAGAGAGGAAGTGATGCTGCCAGGGCGCTCTATGTAAGCCTATGGAGGCTACAAGAAAATGGCCGCCATGCATGTAAACCATGCGGCCGGAGCGGGTGCAGGCAAAATGGCGTCGTTTGGCGCCGAAAACGCCGCTCCACAGTGCATTAAAACACACATTACATTCCAATATAAGAATACATGTTAGATCGCCGCAGCGATCGCTGTATATGCCCAAACATGGCAAAAAAACATGCCCCACAGCACACAGCTTCCCACACTGCCCAGCCTGACACACACAGTGTCATACAGCTCCCCCCCCCCCTTGCAGCCCACAGCATGCAGCCGAGAGATAGGGAGACAAGCAGTGTGAATAGAGGCAGGTTACACAGTCCCAGACTGACACCCCCCCAGACAGACAGGTCCCCACAAATACACTTACCTCACATGGCGTGGGGGACCCGCACAGGCGAACAAGCCGCTGCACATGAGGCAGGGAGAGTCGCAATTCAAGACGCACAAAATGGGGGTTAAGAAACCGCACAGCGTCCAGTGAGGTAGCCACCTCACCAATCATCCCTGCACCGAACAGGGATGGGTCGTTCACTATGCCAGGAGCGTTACCTGGCTGAACGCTCGATGGCAGACTGGGAAGCCACTGACCCACGACCTGCGACCAGGGGGATCAGCCCGAGACCCAGTCCGCATGATCCTCTTCGTCCGAAGAACTAACTAACGCTGACAAAATAACAGCTAATTAAAGGTAGAGAGAAAAACTCAAACAAAATATTAAAAAGAAGAAAGAGTCTGGGACAGAAAGTCCCAGCACAGAGAGAGCCAGCCACTCCTGACAAGCTAGACATTAAAACTGAGATATGGTTGCAGGAAGTAGGAGGGTATTGACTGAGGGGACCACCCCTTGAGGGTGGGATATGTTAAAGCTTTATTGTTGACATATTCTGTTGCCTAGCTACTCCTTCGGAGCAAAGTCTAATACCCCATATGTGACGAATATGAAGAGGCGGCGACTGTCGGAGGACGTAAGAGAAATACTGATTTTATCTTGTGAACAAAATGTGTCAAAAATGTGCTCAGTCCTTAATTGGTTAAATAGGTCTCCTTAAACAAAAGAAAACATAAAAAGATATAAAACCCCAATTCCAAAAACGCTGGCACGCGGTGTAAAAATGTACATAAACAGAATGCAATGATTTGAAAATCTCATAAATCCATATTTTATTCACAATAGAAAGCATACCAAATGTTTGTATGTTTGCATGTAGACAATTTTTAGACCGCGCTTTTCACAGATTGGTAATTCTCTGCTCATCTTAAGGGCAGGTTTACACTGGTGCGATGCAGGAAACCCTGCGAACCCAGTGTGGGTTTCCGGCAATGCACCTGAATTGCCGGTGGTTCACACTGCTCTCTGTAAACCGCTGCAGTCGTCAATACAAAGTTAAAGACACCTACAGATTGGTTCGCAGATCTGGTGCGGACAAAAAGAAAGGGTCCTGCACGAGTTTGGTCTGAATGCAATGCAAATTCAGCCAGCAATGTGGTGTGAATCACATGCAATGTCTGGCATCGCACCCAGTGTGAACAGGCCCTTACTTCGTAGACACCCAGGCACTCTAAGATACTCTTTTTATACCCAGTCACGTTACTGACCTGTTGCCAATGAACCTAATTAGTTGTAAAATGTTCTTCCAGCTCTTCCTTGTTAGTACCACTGTGCCAATTTTGTGTTTCCCTTTCCCATCTTTTTTTTTTTTTTGAGACATGTTGCTGCCAATAACTGCAAATTTGCCTTATTTTTTACTTTCTTACATTTTCTCTGTTTGAACATATGATGCATTTTTTATTGCAAATCATTACATTATTTTTATGTAGATTTGAAATATAATTTTTTTTTTTGGGGAATTGGGGTTAAAGTTTGATGTCTTGTACTCTACCTTTACGGTGGAATTCTTCATCTTGAATTTAGATTTGGCACCGAGGTCTAAAATTAACATTAAAGGATCATGTTTTGCCATAGGAAGCTGATAGGTTACAGCTGCCTCCACTTTCCTTTTCCAAAATGTACTCTATATCAACTCATATACTGAAAGCCTATAAAAGGTTTCTACCTGCTTCGTTGTTGGAAGCCATAGTCTCAGCTAGCTCTTTGACTTGGGATTCGCCATCTATACTGTCCCCCATCTTGTCCTCAGACAGGCAGCTTTCCTGAGGCTCAGTTTTGGCAGATGAATCGGATGAGATTGCAGGACCTCCATTTTCTAGGGAACCAATATTCTCCTGTGAGGAGCTCTTCTGCTGCATCAGCTGCATGGCAGCCAACTTCATAAACAGGAGGTATCTGAAACAGAATCACAACAAACCATCAGTACAATAGTTAGTTCTTCAACCTAGATCCATTGGGCCCAAAACAGTATACCATCGATAGATGAATTCTTGATATTTTTTTTTTATAGAAACCAGTCCTGAGATAAATACCTTCCCTCTTCTAATGCACTCATTTGATCTATGCGACAGCCAATAAAACTGGAGAGGCCTACAGTTGGAGCCTCCATAGTTCTCTCAATACATTTCCCCTTGCATCTACTCGATCCTCCAGCTCCACCCCTTCCCAAGTCCACCCAATCGTACAACTATCCCATCAACTCTTTACCACTCCCAGAGCCCAAAGCCTAAAGGCCACCACAAAAAGTAAGCAAAAGGTGTTACACAAAGTATGAACTACTGCATATTCCCCCAATGTTGTATTTGACTATAACTGTTAAAACATTGTTTACACCGTAAATTGTTCAGCTTTTATTTACAATGGACTCACTGTTGTTTGATGTAAAACTGTCAAAAAAAAAAAAAAAAAAAAGCCTGCTGGTTACATTATCAAATACCTACTAGTGCTTGCCAGCGGCAGCTTCAATAATGCTGCATGTAGACCTACAAAAGAGGTCCTGAGCAATGCAGTATATCCCTTACACCAGGGGTGTCAGACTCAATTTCTTTGCAGACTGTATCAGCATTAAGGTTGCCATCAAGGGGCCTGTAAGACAATATAAATGTATCTACTCTTGATCATTTTATTACTTGTGTCTACATTTGATTATTACTGGTTTTAGTACTAACTTTTGGCTTAAGCTATGAAGCGTAGGTGCAGACAGGCACCGACACCACTCACACTCCTGTAGCAGATGATGCAAGTCTGATAAGCAGGGTCGCACATTGCTAGTATCATCCACAAGAAATGTTATTAGAGACTGCTCAGATAGAACACTTATGGCATGGGGTTTTATCTGAGCAGTCTCCAATCAAGTTTCTCATCAACTGGCATAGCGCCATCTACCAGGCAGTTTATTCAAAATGTTAGAATTCACAGTACATATCTGGCCAAATGCAAAAAAAATCTGCATAGGTGTCCTGGCCGCTGGAGGTGCTCACAACAGGGCTGGAGGAGAAGTTCTGGAACCCCGTAGATATAGGGCAGAAGTGATGTCAGCCTGGGGGGATGCAAATCGCACCGCAAAATATCGGTTTCGGTATCGGGAGTACCGGTACTTGTACAAATACTTGGTATCGATATCGGTATACCCATAGTCTGATTAGGCAGACTTAAAACAATGCACGCCTTATGTGGCTTACTTTGAAATCTATTTAATCTGAGCAGTTGTCCAAAAAATTTTCTCTGAAGTTCATTGATAGACGTAGCTCCTTATCTTCATGACTCATAGGGTTATGCTCCTCCTAGGAATAGGCACCAAGCAGGAACAAAACAACTACGTCTATAGGGGCTGTCCTAAAAAAAACCCAAAAAAACCCCATACCTCAGAAGTAGAGGGGCGGGTGCTGAGTGTTGATGAACTTCAGAGAAAAGGATTTTACGGTTGTTTCTTACAAAAATCCAGTTCTCTCTATCATTCATCGACAGACGCAGCTCCTTATCTTCATGACTCATAGGGATGTCCCAAAGCAGTATAATCATGAGGGGTGGGAAACAAAGCAGAAACAAAACGCAAGTCCCCAATGGCTAAACTTAGCCAACCATGTAACATGGAGCTCCACCAGGAACAACTGGAGCTCACCTGGAAAAAATTGAACCCTCAAAGAGAAACTAGAGTTCTCTTTTAAACTGCAGCCCGCAAAATCCCTGCGGCCAAAAGAAGCATTTGCTGATGCAAACACATCTACCTTGTAGAATTTTGTGAATGTATGCACAGACGACCAACTTGCCGCCGTGCAAACTTGTAGCACAGAACGCCTGATGGCAAAAAGCCCCAAAAGGCACTCAGCGCTCTCGTAGAATGAGCCTTCCCTGGGAAAGGAGGAACCTGACCCCCCAGTGAATAGGCCTGTACCCCCGTCTGCCTAATCCATCTCGAAATGGTCACAGCAGACGCAGCTAAGCCCTTACAAGGTCCATAAGCAAGGACAAAAAGAGCATCTGATTTTCTAAAGGACTCCGTGGTCTCTAAATCCTGATCGCCCGAAAAAACACAAGGCATACTCCTTAGGATGCTGAGGTTTAGGGCAAAGTGAAGGCAACACAATGTCTTCATTCAGATGAAAATCAGAAACCACCTTAGGAAGGAATGACTGATTAGGTCGAAGTACCACCTTATCCCTGTGTACCACCAGATAAGGTGAGCGGCAAGACAATGCCACCAATTCAGATACCCTGCGGGCAGAAGTGATCGCTATCAAGAAGGCAACCTTCTGAGACAAAGAAAGCAACAAAATCTCACAGATTTTTTCAAAATGAAGCTTTTGAAGAACAGATGACACCAGATTTAGATCCCATGGAGGTAACAGGGATTGCTTCAGAGGAGCCATATGGCGCACTCCGTGGAAAAAAGTCCGGACTAGGACATGCGTGGCCAACTGGCTTTAAAAATATATAGCCAAAGCTGAAACTTGGCATTTGATAGTACCCAAAGCCAACCGCTGTCCAAACCCTTTCTGCAAAAAGGCCAAAACCCTAGCAATCGAAATCAAGCAAGGGTGCACCTTCAGCGATTCACACCATGAAATGTAAGATTTTCACGTACGATGGTAGATCTTCCTAGAAGTTGACTTTGTAGCCTTCAAGAGTGTAGGAATCAGTCAGAAAGACCCCTAACTCTCAACACCTGACTTTCAACAGCCATGCCGTTGAAGCCAGTGACTGTAAAGCAGGATGGAAGATCGGACCTTGAGACCTGGATGAAACTACGCACCAGGGAATGGGTGGCCAATGGCCTCTGGAAAAAAATTTTGATCAACTCCCCGTTGAAGGAAGGCCAAGATCTGAGCCACCTTCGAGGGTGGGTCCCAAGGGACTCACACCACGCAATGTACAACTTCCACGGATGATAAATCTTCCTGGGAGTCGCCTTCCTCACTTTCAGCAAAGTGGGAATCACTGAGGCAGATAAACCCCTGTCCTTCAGCACCTGGCTTTCAACAGCCAAGCCGTCAAAGCCAGCCACTGTAAAGCAGGCTGGAAGATAGGCCCTTGAGAGAGCAGATTCACCCTGAGAGGAAGTCTCCACGGGGCGTCTGCGACAAGCCTGACAAGGTCGGGGTACCAGGTGCGACGAGGCCAGTCCGGAGGCACAAGAATGACCGGAATCCCTTCCCCCTCTATCCTGCGAAGAAGTCTCGGCAGCAACTTGAAAGGAGGAAAGGCATATATCAGCCGGGACTGGCCCCAGGGAGCCACCAGTGCATCTGCCAGAGGGTCCCGGGTGTGGGCCACAAACCTCTGTATCTTTCTGTTGATTCAAGACGCCAACAGATCCACATCCGGAGTGCCCCAACGAAGGCACAACTGCTGAAACACCTTCGGATGCTGAGGTAATCCGCCTGCCAATTTTCCACCCCCGGAATGTGGACCGCGGAGAGAGTCGGAACATGTCGCTCCGCCTAACATAGAATGTCCGCCACTTCCAGGGCCGCAAGGACAATCTTGGTGCCCCTTTGGTGATTGATGTAAGCCATGGCCGTGGCATTGTCCGATTGAATGCGCTCAGGACAACCCTTCAGACGGTCGGTCCAGTGCATCAGGCAAAGCCGGAGTGCTCTCAGCTCCAGGACATTTATCAGCAATCGAGATTCCTCCAGGGACCAGACTCCCTAAGCCGAGTCCTGATTGAGGAACCCCCCCCCCCCCCGGACAGACTCGCATCCGTGGTGACAACTGTCCAGTATATAGGGAGAAAGGAGTTCACCGACTGAAGCATTGGGGACCGAAGCCACCAGACCAGGGACTCTGGTCCTGTGGCTTAACAGAATCCAGAGAATTCGGGTGTTTATTCCACTTGAGAAGAATTTCCCTTTGAAGAACCCTCGTGTGGAACTGAGCAAAGGGGACCGCCTTGAAGGAAGACATCAGTCCCAGTACTCTCACACAGGTCCACAGAGATGGCCGGTGCTTGGACATCAACAAACTAACCACTGACTGGATCTTCTGGAGTTTTTTCAGAGGAAGAAACACCCTGGCAGAGGATGAGTCCAAGGTCAGACCCAGATAGACCAGACTCATGGAAGGGGTCAGAGACGACTTTTGAAGGTTCGCGATCCAACCAAACTCCTCCAGAGTACGCATGGTGACCCCCAAGTTTTCCGTCAGCAACACGGGGGACTCCGCATGGAGAATCAGATCATCCAGGTAGCCCAGGACCGATATCCCCCTTTGTCGCAACAGTGCCAGGAACGGGGCCAACACCTTTGTGAAGACCCGAGGAGCGGAGGCGAGACCAAAGGGTAACGCCACAAACTGATAGTGATCTTTTCCCACGGCAAAACTGAGAAACCATTGGTGAGCAGCACAGATTGGAATGTGAAGGTAGGCATCCTTGAGGTCTATGGAGGCCAGGAAGTCACCCCGGATGTAGGGAGGCCACCACCATGCGAATAGTTTCCATCTGGAACTATTGAGCACACACGAACACATTCAGTGCCTTCAGGTCCAGGATCGGCCGCACCTTGCCCTCCTTCTTGGGAACCGTGAACAGTTGGAATAAAACCCGTGAAAGCGTTCTGCGTGCGGAACAGACACTATCACTCCTTGCTGTAGCAAGTCCTGCATTGCCCCGTACAGTGCTCGCAAGCGATCTGGTGATAGGCGGACATTGGAAGGGAAAAACCTGACCGGTGGAACAGATCGAAACTCGATCTTGTATCCGGACAGCACAACCTCCTGGACCCATTGGTCCGGGATCCGGGCCAGCCACATGTTCCGAGAACCGGCAAAGGCGTCCCACCACCCCAGTCACGGGTGAGGGCGCACCATCAGGCCGATGGGGCCTTGTCCGCAGGTCTGGCGGAACCGGACTTGTTTCCCAGCCCAGGGATGCTTGGAAGCCTCAAAGGGCTTAGCCTTATCGGCTGCCCCTGAAGGACGAGAATACTTTCTGTGCGCTGAAAAGGACTGACCCCGCCTACGGCAAGAGTCCCAACCCCTGGAAGCCTGCGGGAGAAAGGTACTCTTACCCCCCCTTAACACCTTTAATAATGTCGTCCAGGGTAGCCCCAAACAGACGGTCCCCCTGAAAGGGGAGTTCCATCAAGGCCTTCTTAGAAGTCTGATCCGCAGACCAACACTTCAGCCAGAGCATACGCCTCATGACCACCACCGAAAATGACAGACGACCCAAAAGGGAAGCAAAATGTCCAGCGTAGCATCGCAAGCATTCTGCAGCGCCTGCACCATCTGGTCCAACAGTTCTCCAAATTCAGGAGGGACAGGCTGGCCCTCCACGTCATGGCGAAACAGCTTCGCTCATTCAGTCACCATTTGGGTGACAAGGGCTGAAGCAAAGGCAGGCCAGAGTGCAGTCCCCGCCATAGCGTACATGTTGCGGGTCACAGCCTCCGCCTTCCTATCCTCTGGGTCCTTAAAGGACGGGGAATCTTCCACTGGAATAATGGTAGCCTTGTTAAGTCTGGAGACCGAGGGATCCACCTTAGGTGGCACCGACCACTTCTTCACCAGAGACTCCTCAAAAGGGTAGCGCCTGGCAAACCGCCTAGACACTCCGGGAGAACGTGTCCGCCACTCCCATTCTTTGGCAAGTAGGCCAGCAAAATAAGTGTGGAAGGGAAACTACTTTTCCACCCTCGGAGGCTTATGGGTGAGGAAGGCAACCCGCACCCCAGCAGTGACGACCGGGTTTTAGGGTTTTGCGCACCGAAACAACCAGTGCGTCCACCCGCGCCTTATCCTGCGCAGCAGAAGAGGCAGAAAGCTCATGCTCACTATCAGAGGAGGCACCTCGCAGAGTACCCGGCCCGCCCCGGGGGAACCCGCGCCTGTGGTGGCTGGGTCAGACTCAGAGTCCGAAACATCAGAGGAGACAGGGGTAGGGGGGGTAGTTTCTGCGCACCCCGCCCTCTAAAGGCCACCTCCACCTAGGACTCAAAAGCTTCCAGGACTGCTGAAATCGCACCAGTGGACAGTTGTGACCCGGAGGGCCCTGCGGCCTCCGTGAGGGGATCAGGTGGGGACACATGGTCGGATGGGTCCATGTTGCACTAATAGGACCTGCCAGCAAACTTTGAAAATAATTACATTAAAAACCAACAAAACGCAGGGAGAACGCAGAGCATTGTGGGAAATGTAGTGTCTATTACTTCCTGTATACACAGCAGACGGTCTGCACAACACAAGCGGCCATTTCAAATGTAGCCATGAGGAGATGTGAAGGACATCTTTGAAAGTGTTTCATAGACCTTCCTACAGAAGTCACTATCCCTGCATCGTGATTGTGTTGTTGGTTTTTAATGCATTATCCTTAATCGCTAAACGTCTACTTTTGTGAAGATACAATCTCGAAGTTCATCTTTCGCCAACAGGTACCTCCTCTAATTATCAGGATCCATGTAGTAATCCAGTTTTCATGGTCAAGTTGAACAAGCTGAAGTTTGAAGCCGATTGGCTACCATTCACAGCTGCACCAAACTGAGTGCTCCAGTTTTAGTAAATTTGCCTCTGTGCAGGAGCTTCCCATATTTAGACCAGTTTCTGGTGCTCTTTCTCCTCGTGCAAAGTGGATTATACAGCGTTTTTGTCTGGACAAATTGGGCTTTTGTTTGGTGGTAAATGATACGAAGAGGCATTGGAGTATAAGGAAAAGTGATACCCTGGAAAGGAGTTATTATAATAACATCCCCCATACTTGACTGAGCTATAAGAGGAGAGGATAGATGATCTGGCTTTTCAATATATTAAAAAGCACATTTCATACAACATTAAGGTGAGCAGGTAGCAAACCTATAAGTGATGAGCACTGAAGAGCACTGTTTCTCACAAGGTGTAAAAGTGGAAGGAAGTAAATTTTGACTCGCAGAAGAGGAAGTTTGAAAATTGTTTTTGGACACTTGAGCACAATTATTAATTATTATTATTTTTGATCGATCCCACAGAAATATTGTATGGCAGTAGAAACTTGACATTTATTAGTTGGCACATCACACTTTATTGATCACTATTGTCACTAGGGATGCACCGAGATGAAAATTCTGGGCCGAAACTGAAAATGCAGGATGCCCCTGGCCGGAAACCGAAAATTACTTTTTCTCCCAAATAATTTTAAAATAGATAGAAGAGGGGCATACACCAAAAACAGGCAGCGACGTACACCTGTTGCTGCCACCCTGTCACAGTATATGTACTGTGACGGGTTGGCAAGAGGTTAATTTAATTACCAATGGTATTTGTATTATACGGCATGAGGGGGTTTAATGTATTGCCACTGCTGGTCACTGATGCATTAGTGACCGACCAGTGGCAGTTAATTAACCCCTTTGTGCTGCATAAGTGCAACCAGTATCAGTGTTAATTAACACTGGTTACACTGATACTGGTTGCACTAATGCAGCACAAAGGGGTTAATTAACTGCCACTGGTCGGTCACTAATGCATCAGTGACCAGCAGTGACAATACATTAACCCCCTCATGCTGCATAATACTAATAAAAAAGAAGGTTATAACCGCGCTGAAGGTGAAAAAGTAGTGAGCTGCGACTTCAAGTGTGACCACACCCCTTAAAATATGCAATATAATAAGTCGCACTAAATGAAAAGAAAACAAATAAATGTCCAACTAATGAATGTCCCAAATTGAACGTAGATAGTGACTAGTAGTGTTTGAGAATCCTGAACAGCCTCCAAAGATCCCATAGGAATTGTGCTTACCGGAACGGCAATTTTAAATTGCAAGATTCATATGATGAGGTAAGTTCACATGCCCAGGTAATTCAATGGAATTCTTGCGTCAGACTCTCAATGTAGATGATCGTATATCACATAGAGGAAAAAAAATCATTCCATAGCGTGATACCGTACAAAAATTTGTCAATTAATCAAAGTGTATTCGACCACAAATATTTGTGAATATCCTTCACCAATTGTGCAGCCGCTTACCAAAGAAAAGTAAATATGTGTATTGATCCCAGTGACAAAGGAAGAAAAGACCGCCACCAAACGTAGAGCCTCTTACCAGATAGATCAGCAAAACGTATATTCTATCCAAAATTAGAGAGGTGAGCCACCACCGGACATAAAGCCTCTTACCGGATTGAAATGGAAAGTCAGCAGAACATTAGATCCACATGCACCAAATATCAGCAAGCCACCCAAGGGCGTTTAAAGCCTCTTACCAGACCATAAAGAAAAATGCTCGATATAGACACTTGATGTAATCCCCCAGCGTATGGACAGGTGTTCTCAGGGACCCAATGGCATAAAAGCAAATCGCAGATAGGTTGCGCGATGTGAACACTAGATGTACACAGGTGGCCTCTAGGACCCCCTAGTGCCGCAGGCTGAGCCGCTGTTGTTCTCAGGATAAATCGCCAGACCAGCCCAATAAGGAGAGAAAGGCGCCAATAGTGTAAAAACTTCCAACAGATTTATTATTAAAAAGGTAGTGTACTTACAAACCGAGATTATTATGTAGCGAAGGATGTGAAGCCGCCGGCCGGACGGCAAGGCGCATCCGCTCCCTCAATAAGCCTCCGGAGATGACGTCAGCACGCCGTGACCTAACGGCGTTTCGTCCGAGGAGACGTTATCAAAGGTGCGGACGGCGTGCTGATGCCATCTCTTATAGTCCGCTCGACCGGACATCCGGATAGAGGTAAACAACTCCGCCATTAAGTCGGAGACCAAAAGACCGGATGTCCGGGAGAAGTTAGGAATACTCCGCATATTCCCTGAAGGCATAACCTTAAAAACAAAATACACTTATGCTACACTCTATGCGCCAATCAGTCTCAACTGTGTCGCCGCACAAAATGGGCAAGTGCATTTTTCCTAAAATTATAAAGATTTCTATTTCAGCGAATTCAGCCTGTCCGGTCCCAGCGCCATCTAGTGTCCCAATAAGGGAAACACATCAGATCGAGCCGCCATAAGAATCCTCTGGGAACCTGAAAGGCCTATTCACCTGTGGTATTATGTGGTATTATTTTACACAATACACTTCAAGAACATATTAAAATCATATCAGGGGAACGATAAAGTACTCAGTACACACGTTCCATTAAACAAAATAATATAGGTGAATGTAAACCTCCATCAGAAACCGATCCAAACCCTCTATTTCACATACTGAATTCATTTATTTGTTTTCTTTTCATTTAGCGCGACTTATTATATTGCATAATACTAATACCATTGGTAAACTTGCCTAAGCTTCGCCCCCCCCCCCCCTGCCTCAGCGTCCCTCTCAGCAGTACACCCCCCCCCCCCCCGGTTTGGCGGACAGGATCAGATGGCGGCAGATTACTGCTCCATAGAGGAGAATGAAGGGTCCGATCAGTTCTGCCTGAAAAACTGACAGGCGGACCTGATCAGACAGCCCGTGTGAAAGGGGCCTTCGGCTGTGGCATGGCGATGAGAAAAAAAAAATATATATATTATATCTATCTCTCATTTTTTTTTATAATAATTGGAAAAAAAATAAATAATTTTTTTTAATAAAAAAAAAAAAAGAAAAAAATATTTATTTTTTTTACATTTAAAAAATAAATTAAATTAATAATAATAACCACACTCCCTGTCAACGGTAACTAACTGGACAGGGAGATGGGAATGCATTGAGAACAAACAGGCAGTGGAAACAGTCATTACAACAGTCATTACTCCCGGCCACCACAAGAGGGCGCCAGTTCCCCATTGGAAGCCTCTCTCATCTCAAGAAGGCCGAAAAGCCGGGGCCTCAATTTTCGGATGGCGCTGAAGTCCGTGCACTCCGTGCGCGGAAGTCCGTGCAAAAATGACAGGACACCTTCTGCAGGGCACCCCAGGCGCCAGGTCGCTAATTCTAGTCGCAAATGCAACCTGGCGCACGGGGTTTGTCAAGCCCTGATTATAGGAATCACCTCGACCCCAGCATCTTATCAAAAATCGGTTTCAAGGACAACAAAGGGCCCAAGCTGATCTCCGGTCAGCTTGACAGTGGATCTCAAACAGATTGGTGCCTATGACATAGGATTGCCCAGCGGAGGACCCACATTGTGTCAGGAGATTTGCCCATTGCTGACTACAGGGATCCCACCATCCATCCATTTGAGAGGATAGTCTGTGGAGTTTGGCTTGGAGCACAGAGCCTGTATTTTGGATTACACACATGCACCTTTATTGTGTGTTTGAGGTAAGCGGCCACTACACACTATATAGCACCGAGATTGGACCGATATTGAGTGATTGTTTCACGCACATAGGACTATGTTTTAGCACAGCTATTTGGACATTGATTCCACTCTTATTTGCTTAAAGAGGAAGTAAAGTCCCCAAAAAAAAAAATGAGAAAAAAAAAAGCCCTGTAAAGAGAAAGGTATAATGAGCTAGTATGCATCGCATACTAGCTCATTATGAAGTACTTACCTTAAAACGAAGCCCCCGCCGCGCCGCCCGCTCAGCGACAGGACGGCCGACATGTCTTCCGGGTTCGCGTCCTCCGGGCATCTGATTGGCCGGAGGCGCGATTACATGACTCCTGCGCCTGCGCGTGGGAGCCGCCGTTCACGGCACTGAGCTCTGAAGGAACGGCACGGGTGGCCGTTCCTTCAGAGCGCATGCGCCAATGACGTCATCGGCAGTATGCACTCTAAATATCTCCTAAACAGTGCAAGCTTGGGAGATATTTACAGCACCTATAGGTAAGCCTTAATATAGGCTTACCATAAAAAAGTTTGTGAGGTGGGTTTACAACTAATATGGATTGATTTTGGTTCTTTATTTTACTAGCATCATTATTTCACGATTCTTTTGGACATTGAGCATATTTGTCTGTTGCACATTTTGATTTCACAGCATCATTTGGTTGACACATCATTATTACATTGTGTTTGATAAAGCACAGATTTATATCTACACTTGAGTTCACTTCCTCTCTCTACCTGCATAGGATGTCAGTTTTGTACCAAAGCAGTGTCAGAGAAAAGCAATGAACCTAAGAGAAAAGGATTTTACGGTAAGTCAAAAATCCAGTTTTCTCTATCGTTCATTGACGGACGCAGTCTTCTGATGCATATCAGTAGGGACATCCCAAAGCAGTACCAAAATGAGGGGTGGGAACAGCAGAAGAAAAAAAAAAACAGTCCCCAAGGCCAACATGGCCATCCAGGCAACACAGGACTCATCAGAACAACCAGATGAGGTCCACCTGAAAACAAACATTAGAACACCCTCAAGGAACCGCGGCCTGCAAAACCTTGCGGCCAAAAGCGGCATCCGCAGATGCCATCACTTCCACCTTATAAAATTTAGTAAAGGTGTGAACAGGCGACCAAGTCGCCGCCTTGCACACCTGAAACAAAGACGCCTGATGACGAAAGGCCCAGGAAGCACTAAGCGCCCGAGTAGAATGCACCTTGACAGGGAAGGGAGGAACCTGACCCTTAATGGAATAAGCCTGCACCACAGACCATCTGATCCATCTGGAAATAGTCGCAGCAGACGCAGGCATCCCTTTCTTTGGGCCATCCATGAGCACAAAGAGCGAGTCAGACTTGCGAAAAGACTCGGTAGACGCCAAATACACCCTGATCGCACGAACATCCAGGGTATGCAGAGAAAATTCCTTAGGATGTTTAGGCTTAGAACACAAGGAAGGTAACACGATGTCCTCGTAGCGGAGGTCACACTGGAGTTACCAAATATCGCACCCTCTGGATGAAACTACGCACCAGGGAATGGTTGGCCAACGGCCTCCGGAAGAAAATAGCCAAGTCCGAGACCTGACCCTTGATATACTCAAGGCCAACTTTTGATTAACTCCCCGTTGAAGGAAAGGCAAGATCTGAGCCACCGAATAAGAGCGCGGGTGAGTCCCAAGGGACTCACACCACGCAATGTACGACTTCCACGTACGATAATTCTTCCTGGAAGACGCTTCCTTGCTTTTAGCAGAGTGGGAATCACTGAAGCAGATAAACCCCTGTCCTTCAGTACCTGGCTTTCAACAGCCAAGCCGTCAAAGCCAGCGACTGTAAAGCAGGATGGAAGATTGGCCCCCGAGACAGTAGATCCTCCCTGAGAGGAAGTCTCCCGGGGCGTCTGCGACAAGCCTGACTAGGTCGGCGTACCAAGCGCGACAAGGCTAGTCCGGAGCAACAAGAATGACCAGAATCCCTTCCGCCTGTATCCTGCGAAGAAGTCTTGGCAGCAACTTGAGAGCAGGAAAGGCATACATCAGCCGGTACCTGCCCCAGGGTGCCACCAGCGCGTCTGCGGCGTCTGCCAGAGGGTCCCGGGAGTGTGCCACACACCGCTGTACCTTCCTGCTGACTCCAGACGCCAACAGATTCACATCTGGAGTGCCCCAGCAAAGGCACAACTGTTGAAACACCTCCGGATGCAGGGACCACTCCCCTGCATCCAAGGCCTGGTGGCTGAGGTAATCCGCCTGCCAATTCTCCACTCCTGGAATGTGTACATTGATCGTCAATTAAGATTCCTCCAGGGACCAGACTACCTGTGCTGAGTCCTGATTGAGGACTCCCCTCCCCCCCCACCCGGACAGACTCGCATCCGTGGTGACAACCGTCCAGTATATAGGGAGAAATGATTTTCCCGACCGAAGCCACCAGACTAGGGACTCTCTGGTCCTGTGGCTTAACTGAATCCGAGAATCCAGAGAATTCGGGGGTTTGTTCCACTTGAGAAGAATTTCCTTTTGACGAACCCTCGTGTGGAACTGAGCGAATAGGACCGCCTCGAAGGAGGAAACCATCAGTCCCAATACTCTCATACAGGTCCGAAGGGACGGTCGGTCGTTGGACATCAACAAACAAACCGCCGACTGGATCTTGCGGAGTTTTTCCGGAAGAAGAAACACCCTGGCAAAGGTCGAGTCCAGGGTCAGGCCTAGATAGACTAGTTTCATGGAAGGGGTCAGAGACGACTTTTGGAGGTTCACAACCCAGCCAAACTCCTTCAGAGTACACAAGGTGACCCCCAAATTTTCCGTCAGCAACGCAGGGGACTCCACACAGAGAATCAGAACGTCCAGGTAGCCCAGGACCAATATCCCCCGCTGTCGCAACAGTGCCAGGACCGAGGCCAACACCTTTGTGAGGACCCGAGAGGCAGAGGCGAGACCAAAGGGTAACGCCCCAAACTGATGGTGGTCTTCTCCCACAGCAAAACTGAGAAATCTTTGGTAAGCAGCACATATTGGAATGTGAAGGTAAGCATCCTTGATGTCTATTGAGGCCAGAAAGTCCCCCTGTAGGGACTGATGTAGGGAGGCCACCACCCTGCGAATGGTCTCCACCTTGAACTTTTGAGCGCGCACGAACACATTCAGAGCCTTTAGGTCCAGGACCTTGCCCTCCTTCTTGGGAACCGTGAACAGGTTGGAATAAAACCAGTGAAAGCGTTCTGCGTGCGGAACAGACACTCTCACTCCTTGCTGTAGCAAGTCCTGCACTGCCCCATAGAGCGCCCGCAAGCAATCCGGGGATAGGCGGACATTGGAAGGGAAAAACCTGACCGGAGGAACGGATGGAAACTCGATCTTGTACCCGGACCGCACAACCTCCCGGACCCATTTGTCTGGGATCCAGGCCAGCCACACGTTCCGAGAACCGGCAAAGGCATCCCCCGAGGGCGCACCTTCAGGCCGACGGGGCCTTGTCCGCAAGCCTGGCGGAACCGGACTTCTGTTTCCCAAACCAGGGCCGTTTGGAGGCACCCGCGGGAGCCTTGAAGGGCTTAGCCTTATCGGCTGCCCCGAAGGACGAGAATACTTCCTGTGAGGCTAAAAGGACGGACCCCGCCTACGGCGAGAGTCCTTACCCCTGGAAGAATGTGGGAGAAAAACACTCTTACCCCCCGTAACATCTTTAATAATGTCGTCCAGGGTAGCCCCAGACGGTCCCCTTGAAAAGGGAGTTCCGTCAAGGTTTTCTTAGAAGCCTGATCAGCAGATCAACACTTAAGCCAGAGCATACGCCTCATGACCACCGCCGAAAACGACAGACGACCCAAAGGGGAAGCAATGTCCAGCATAGCATCGCAAGCATACTGCAACGCCTGCATTATCTGGGCCAACAGCTCCCCAAAATCAGGAGGGACAGGCTGGCCCTCTTCATGACTGTGTAGCAGCTTCGCCCATTCAGCCACCGTTTGGATGACTAGGGCCGAAGCAAAGTCAGGTCGTAGCGCAGTCCCCGCCATAGCGTACATGTTACGGGCCACCTCCGCCTTCCTATCCTCTGGGTCCTTAAAGGATGGAGAAGCTTGCACCGGAATCACAGTAGCCTTGTTAAGTCTGGAAACTGGGGGATCCACCTTAAGCGGCACTGACCACTGGATATGGGGGTCCAGTCTGTCGCCCAGCCCGGCATAATTGCTTGAAGATCTCACAGGAAGATCGTTCCAGAGAAAAAAAGACTAGCTAATAAAAAATGCTACATAAAAAGAAATACCCCCATGCCAGGACCAAAGATCCCAGCAAGGAACTAGGTCCTTACTCCTTACTAGGCAGAAAAAAACTGACATCCTATGCAGGAAGAGAGAGGGTATACCCCCAGGAACTGCCCATAGGCGTAGCCAGAAATTCTTTCTGCCTAGTGTCCTACTCCTGTAGGGGGCGGTATTACCCTACTGATATGCATCAGAGGACTGCGTCCGTCAATGAACGATAGAGAAAAGGTATTAGACAGCAAATTTTTATAAATCACAATGGGGGAGCATCATGTTATTTAAAAGAAGGAACTATAGAAAGAAAACTTATTTTAGCAGCAGGACAAAAAGGGCTGGGGAGTGGGGGTGGAGGACAGGAGAGCCACAGATGACGGAGGCACATAAACTGACCATGGTGTCAGGGCTCAGCAGCCATGATAAACCGTGGTCAGTTTACAGGGGGGAGGGCAGAACTAGGCAGGTATTTCAGGTGATAGAAGTGGCCAAATTACACAGCACAAGCACTGTCCTGTATAACATGCTTTAAAGGAACAGAATCCATGTGTTTTTTTTTTTTTTTTTTTTAAGTGTTACAAACGCTTTAAGGTACCCTTTAAAACTATGCACAATCTTGGAGGCACCCAATTTTTAGTTGTAAAAAATAGTTTTATATAATGCAGCAACATCCACACACGTAGGACACCAAACGTTAAAAGTGATTCTTCCAAAGAAAATACACTGATGTCATTATTGGTTGTTAGGACCCTGGCCACTAGAAGGTTGTTATGGTGCTTGATTAATGCATTGATCCATGCATTTGCTTGTATACAGTTTTTGGGTAATTCTATTCATTTTGCCAAGGAATCCTGGTTGGAAAATGCTGGTCTAGAATAAGGCCCAAGTACTCCAGGGGAAAGTTGGATAACGGATTTTTGGAAGTTGATTACCCAACCAAAAACCTGAAAATGTGAGTAGTCCTTTGGACAATTGCGGAGGAAGGAAAATGGAGTCCTTCAAAAGAAGGTTGTCTAGATTCCCTGTGACCTGAATGCCCCGAGTTCTTAAAGAGGACATGACTTGTTGTAGGGTATCCACACAAAAGAGCCAATCAGAAGGTAAATGCTGTAATTGTTCAGCCAAGGAATGATCCTGTGATACAGGATCAGGTTGGTTTTTCACTGCTTCAGTACAAATAGCTGCAGTTTAAAAAATAGAAATTGCAGCAAATGCTGGTAGCAGAGCTGGAACTGTGAGCCTTTAACCACTTTAAGACTGGAAGGATTTGCCCCCTTAATAACAAGGCCACATTTTTCAACTTAGCAATGCGTGACTGACAATTGCTCGTGCGTGCGACGCTGTACCCAAACAAAATTTACGTCTTTTTTTTCTCACAAATAGAGCTTTCTTTTGGTGGTATTTGATCACCTGTGCAATTTTGATTTTTTGCGCTATACACAAAAAAGGAGCGACAATTCTGAAAAAAAATTATTATTTTTCACATTCTGCTATATAAACATTCCCAAAGAAAAATTTAAAATCTAAATTTTTTAACATTTTAGGCCAATTTGTTTTCTGCTACATATTTTTGGTAAAAAAAAAAAAAAATTTGCAATAAGCATTTTTTGATTAGTTTGCGCAAAAGTTATTGCGTCTACTAACTACGGGAAAGATTTATGTCATGTTTGTTTTTTTACTAGTAATGGCAGCAATCTGCGATTTTTTTTGCAGGACTGCGGTGGACAGATCGCACCTGACATTTTTGACACTTTTGGGGGGACCAGTGACATTACTACAGTAATCAGTGCTAAAAATATGCACTTTTACTGAAATAATGACACTGGCAGGGAAGGGGTTAACATGATGGGTGATCAAGTGGTTAAATGTGAGCCTAGGGGAGTGATGCAAACTGGGGGGGCCATGGCTTGTGAAATGACCATAGAGACGTGATCCTATATAGCAGGATCACATGATCTCTAGGATTATCACAGGGAGAAAAACGGTCAGCTGTGTTTACAACAGCCGACCGTCCTCTCTCAGCGGGGAATGATCGCGGGTGTCAGGTGGCAATCGGAGCCCCCTGACACAGGCATCAGCCTCCCCGCTGACGAGCGGGGGCGGGAGCGCGCTAGACTCCCGAGAGCGAGCGCAGTACATGTATCCTATCGTAGGTGTGTTCCTATATAGTAGGTTTACAGGGGCTCTATGATCATTCCAAGGAGAAGAACGGTCAGCTGTGTTTACAACAGCTGACCGTTCTCCCTCAGCACTGAACGATCGCAGGTGTCAGGCGGCAATCGGAGCCGCCTGCCCGCTGCATTGGCTTCCCCGCTGACAGGCGGGACCGCTGTACAGTTACGGCGCTTTGCGCAGGAGCGGCTGCCAGCTGCAGTACACCTGCGGCGGGCAGTCGTAAAGAGGTTAGGCGCATCTTAAACTGTCGGGCAGAATCTTTGAATCAAGGATCATCATCTATAAGTACAGTAAGACTGAAATGATAGACTCAGCTATTGGAATAGACTACTTTTTTGTGAACTTCAAAAAAGTTTTCAATTGGATAGAGCTCGACAAGGATTCTTAGACGGGTGAACCAAATCGCCATAGGATGCCCATTATATTTGTTCATGAGCAGGAAACCTCTTTTTAGACATAGCATGTCTCTTAGTACCCAAAAGGGGCATAGCGAGACAGAGGAGAACCAAGTGCGACAACGCTGATGTTTTTGTGCACAGCAGAAGCATGTTTATACTGGTAAGCATATTTAATGAAGCCGTAACACATCAGGTGTAAACAAACCAGGGCGTGAGAAATCTTCAGAGGCCTCCTCTAACATTGCTTTCGGGTCCTTTTCATTCCCTTCAATTTCTACTTCTTGTACAGCAGGCGGACAATGCTTTATCAAACAGGAAGTGAGACACACGTTACGACTAACTCAGACAGGTCCCCATGCAGCACAAGAAAAGGAGTGGGCTCCCATGAAGAAAAAAGATCAAAGGCAGAGATAAGACTGCCGGGGGCAACAGAGAGAAGAGAGCTTCATTCCTAAAGGGGACCTTTTAAGGGAGTGACCCCCTGGAACAAAGGGGAGAGCTCAATATGGGCAGGGGCACCTTAAAAATGCAGCAGCAGGACACAAAAGATTGCAGTGGTCAAAAAAAAAATTCTTGCAAAAAGAGTGCACAAAAAGTAAAAGTGCCAAGGTGTTTGGAACAGTATATACAAGGCCGAACCAAGACCTGAAGGGTACCAAGGGCTAGGTGTTTCCAAACAGAAAAATTTGCAAGATGAGGAACAGAAAAGTTTTGGGGTGGGGTTATCGGTCATCACACTACATGAGAACTACCTCACACAATGGAATGCATAGTATGAGGAGAGCGACCTATAGGGGAAAAATCGGTAGGGAAGTCACACAACCTGAGATTTTTGGTAAGAGAGGTAGCTAATGCCAAGTTACTCACAGACTACATGTGGAGAGGGAAACACTGGGAACACAGGCAATGCAAAATTTTCCAGTACTAATCTGGTGAATGTAGTCAGTCGGTTTTCAGCCAAGAAAAATCCATTTCTCTGATGTTCATTGATGGACACAGCACTCATCCCTCTGTGGAGTTATTATTCTCCTGACAGCTTGTAACAAAAAAAAAAAAAAAAAAGCGACTAAAGCAGGGAGGAGGAGTATACCCCCTGGGACTGCCCATGGGTGTAGCCAGACGTTTTTTCTGCCTAGTGTTCTACTCTTGTAGGGGGCAGTATAACTCAATGGTCAAGAATGATAGGAGCTTTGTCTATCAATGAACATGAGAAATGGATTTTACAGTAAGCCACAAATCTAATTTTTTGCTAGAAAATTACTTGGAACCCCCAAACATAATATTTTAGTAGAGACCCTAGAGAATAAAATGGTGGTCATTGCAATCATTTGTAACATAGTTATTGCGCATCGGTTTTTCAAACGCAAATTTTTTTAAAAAAAAGATACACTTTACTGAATTCTAGAAAAAAAAAAAAAAAAAAAAAACGTTTATACCCCCATTTTTTGTATATGAAAGAGGATTTTACCCTGAGTAAATAGATACCTAATATGTAATTCTTTAAAATTGCGCGCACTCGTGGAATGGTGCCAAACTACGGTACCTAAAAATTTTCATAGGCGACATTTCAAAAAACTTCTACAGGTTACAAATTGAATTAGAGGTGGACTACAATTATTGGTCTTGCAAAGCTTCTTAATCTTCTTAACCATTGGTTATACTGCCCCCTACAAGAGTAGGACACTAGGCCGGAAAAAGCTTGACTATGCCTATGGGCAGTCCCAGGGGGTATACACCCACTCTCAGCTATAGGCACTCAGTTTTGTTAAAAGCAGTGTCAGAAAAAAGCCAACTCCACAGAGGGGTGGGCGCTGTGTCCGTCGATGAACAACAGAGAAATTGATTTTACGGTAAGTCAATAATCCCATTTTCTCTTTCGTTGATTGATGGACACAGCTGCTTCTTAACCAATGGGACGTCCTAAAGGAGTGTTAAACATGAGGGATGTGAAAATATCAGAAAAAAAAACCCAAGGCTAACTATAGCCAAACAGGTAACAGAGCTCAACCATAAACAACTGGAGCTCACCTGAAAAACAATACACCCTCAAAGAGGACCAGGTACTCTAAACAGCAGCCAGCAAAACCTTGCAGCCAAAAGAAGCATCCGCAGATGCCAACACAATCATTTTACAAAAAACTTTGTAAAAATGTGCACTGCCTCACTGACGCTTGAAGACGGAAAGCCCAAGAGACACTAAGCGCCTTAGTAGAGTGCGCCTAAACAGGGAAAGGAGGAACCTGACCCCTGACGCAATGGGTCTGAACCAATATCTGATCCAACCGGAAATGGTCGCAGAAGAAGCAGACAACTCTTTGTGAGGTCCGTGAGCACAAATAGAGTGTCTGACTTCCTAAAAGACTCCGTATCTGCCAGGTACATCCTAATTGCCTGGACCACATCCAAGACACGCAAGGAAATTTCCTTCGGATGTTTAGGCCTGGGACACAGGGAAGGCAACACAATACTGTAGCTGCATTCAAATGACAGTCAGAGACCACCATAGGAAGGAATGACAGACAGAGAAAGCACCACCTTATCCATGGGAAATACCATAAAGTGAATGACAGGATAACGTTGTCAGTTCCGACAGCCTGCATGCAGAGATGATAGCCACCAAAGAAGGCCACCTTCTGGGGAAGCATAAGAATGAAACTCCTGAATGTTTTCAAAGAGAAGCTTCATTAGAGCTGAAAGCACCACATTACGATTCCAGGGCGGCAATGGAGTCAGCACTGAAGGAATCAAATGTCAGACACAAAAAAGGTACACACCAGGGAGTGTGTAGCCAAAGATCTTTGGAAAAGGATTGTCAAAACCCGATACCTGGCCCTTGATGGTACTCAAGACCAATTTCTGTTCAACCCTTCATTGAAGGAAGATTAAGAGATGATCCACCGTGAAGGAGCGAGGATGAACGCCAAGAGACTCACATCACACAATGTACGTCTTCCACGTACGATGGTAAAACTTCCTAGAGGCAGATTTCCTAGCTTTTAACAGCCTAGGAATCACAAAATTCCAACCTTTAGCACCTGGCATTCAACAGCCCAGCCGTTAAAACCAGCGACTAAAGCAGGATGGAAGATTGGTCCTTGGGACAGCAGATCCTCCCTGAGAGGAAGTCCCCCAAGGAACATTGGCGACCAGCCATACCAGATCGACCTACCAAGACAGGCGAGGCCAGTCTGGAGCCACTGGAATGACCGGAATCCCTTATGCCTGAATCCTGCACAGGAGTTGTGAGAGAAGTTTGAGAGGGCTGGAACGAATCAGTCAGCCCACCTTAGAATGCCAGCTACTTAACAAGCCACCAGGACACTTCCTTTGCCCCCTTGGAGGTTAACATAGACCATGGCCGTGGCATTGCCCAAAAGAATTCGTACTGGTCACCCCTGAAGACAACTGTCCAATGAGCCAGACAAAGTCTGATCGCTTAAAGTTCCAGTACACTAATCAGCAGTCTGGGCTCTGCCAGAGTTCAGACCGCTTGAGCACGTCTATACTGAGGACGCCTGCCCACCCGGACAGGCTGGCATCCATGGAGACAACCGTCCAGTACAGGGGGAGAAGGAATTGCCCTGTCGGAGAGCGAAGCCACCGCTAGAGACCGTGGATCCTTGACCCATTCCACCAAAATCATTTTAACAGAGGTCTTGTGTGGAACTGTGCAAACAGACTGCCTCGAGGGTGGACACCATCAGGCCCAGCCGCGCATGCAAGCCCAGAGAGATGACCGTCTGCTGAACAACAGAAGCTGAATTGCCTCCTGAAACGTCTGGAGTTTTTCCTGAGGAAGAAACATTCTGGTTGAGGCAGAGTCCGACCCAGATAGTCCAGTTTTTGTGGACAAAACCAAAGCAGACTCCTGAATTTTCAGGATCCAACCAAACTCCCTCAGAGACTCCGCTCGCAGAATAAGATTGTCCAGGTACCCCAGTACCACGATCCCCCGCTGACTCAAACAATGCCAGCACCGGGGCCAACACTCCTGTGAAGACCCGAGGTGCGGAGGGGAGACCAAAGGTCAGCACCACAAACTGATAATGCTCCTTGTCCACGCAAACCTGTAGGATGCAACTAAGAAAATGTCAGGAGAGACCTAATGGAACAGTTTTTGGGGTTAATCAGAGGCACTTTAAATGATGGAAGGTGTGTACTGACTCGTACGAGTTTGAATGTGATTGCTTAATTCTGAACAAGCTACATCCAGTTATAAGACGGTGTGCACACTTCTGCAACCACATTATTTTAGTTTTATATTTTTACTTACTTTCCGGACAGTCACCTCAGAGAGCTTTCCTTCTCAGGAAACACTGGCTCAACCATGTAGATTTAAACCCCGTCAGCCAGTGCCCTTCAGTTCTCCAAGAGTACCTCCGGCCAGCTGGGGAGACAGATATATCATACCAACCTCCATTCTTCTGACCGTCTTATGTCCAGAACTTCTTCGGGTGGGTAACGGTGCTGTCCTGAAAGACTCCTGGAAAAGACTTTACCAGTAAGAGTAACTGTTTTTCCCCCCTCGTCTTTCAGGACAGCCACCTCTGAGAGGATAAGTGAGTACTTACCCCTAGGGTGGGATCACCGCTTGAAGGACTTTGTACCCAAAAGCCTGATCTTTAGCGGACAACCGGTCCAGCCTGTAGTGCTTGGTGAAGATTGAAAAACTGGACCAGGTTGCTGCCCGACAGATCTGCTCTGGGGTAGCACCAGCTCTCTCGCCTGGGAAGTCGTCACAGCCCTAGTGGAATGTGCCCTGATACCCACCAGGACCTCCTTCCAGCTTGAAACATAGGCCTGGCTAAAGAATGCTTAGAGGCTTTAGAACCCTTACTAGAGTCCGCAAATAGAACAAAGAAGGAATTCGACTTCCTAAATTCCTTTGTACGATCCATGTACTGAAGAACACACCTTCTAACATCTAACTTATGATAATTACCCTCCTGTTCACTTACAGGATTCGAACAGAAAGTTGCTAAAACTATTTCTTGGTCTCTGAGAAACATCAAGGCCACTTTTGGTAAGAAAGCCGGATCTGTCCTTAACACAACACAATCCAGAAAAACCTGTAGAAAAGGAGTTCCAACAGAAAGCACTTCCAGTTCACTAACTTTTCTGGCGGTAGTGAAAGAAAAAAAACAAAAAAAAACAAACACATTGTCTTGAGGGTTAAAAACATCCAAGAAGCTTTCTGCATACCAGCTGTTAAACGCTTCCAGGTCTTAAAGGTAAATGGCCTGCGTTTCCTTTTTGCTGCAAGCAGTCACCACCAAATGATCCGAAAATCCCTTGCTTTTCAGCAACTCTTCCTCAGAGCCAGGCAGTGAGATTCCAATTATGGTCTCCTGGGCCAATGTGGCCCAATGAGGATCAGGGTAGTGTCTTCCTTCTGAAACTTCCCCAAGACCACTGGTATTAGTACAGGCAGGGGAAGGCATAGCATCTGGAGAAATGCCAGCTCTGAGCGAGCGAATTCACTCCCAGCGCTCCCTCCCACCTATTCAGGGAGAAAAGCCGCGTTTTCTTATTCTGCCGAGAGACAAACAGATCCATGCACAGCACCCCCATCTCTGAGGGATCAACCTGAAGACGTCCTGATTGAGGGTCCAGTCGCCTTCCTTTAAGGTTTTTCTGCTCAGGAAGTCAGCCAATTGGTTCAATTCTCCCTTTAGGTGAACCGGCGACAAGGAGAGCACCTGGGCTTCGGTCCACTGAAGAATTCCTTCTGCCAGTGCCCACAGAGGCTTGCTCAGTGTCCCCCCTTGTCGGCTGACATAAGCAACTGCTGCGGAATTGTCTGAGCAGACCTGCACATTGTGTCCCTGTAGTTGTCTGGAAGGCTCTGAGAGCCAGCTCGATTGTTCTCAGTTCTCTCCAGTTTGAATATCGCCATGAATCTTCGCTTTTCCAGGACCCTTGAGTCGGGACTCCAAGTGTGCTCCCCAAAGTATGCCACTTGTGTCTGTAGTGACGACTCTGGACACTGACGGGACCCATGAGAGACCCTGAGACAGGTTAGAGACTCTTCTCCACCGCCAGAGGGATCTTTTTATTCGTACAGGTACATGCACCAGGGAATCCAGAGCCCCAATCTTCTTCCCACCAAGGTCAGCTCTTCATTGAGTTTTCTTGGCCCCCCCCCCCCTCGGTCTCTGCACCTTTGCCCCAAGATTTCTTCTGCCCCTCGGCCCTCAGGGCAAAAAAGTTTTTACGAGCGCAAGACCTCTTTGTTCATTGCATCCACACTTGACAGGAAGGGATTTTTTTTCCTGTCCGCCTTCCGATCCAGGACAGTTTCCAAGCCCGGGCCGAACAGGTGGTCCCCTGTAAGGGGAATCCTGCAAAGTTTAACCTTGGACCCGGTATCATCCTGCCAAGTCTTAAGCCAAAGAGCCCTCCTTGCTGAATTGGCCAGGGCTGAAGATCTGGCAGACATGCGTACAGATTCTGCTGGTGCACCTGCAATATAAGCTACACCCCATAGAAGCGTAGGAAAGGAAGACAGAATTGCCTCCTTCGAGGTGCCAGCCTCAATGTGAGCCAGTACTCCAGATTACAGGCAACCACCGTCAAAACCATGGCAGGTTTAAGATTCCCAGGTCTTTTTAACCACTTAACGTCTAGACACGTAGACCTACGTCGGCTGACTTTGCGGGGTTATACCGGGATGATGCCTCTAGCTAGAGGCATCATCCCGGTACCGTGGTTTGAAGCCGACGGTCGGCTCTCCGTCGGTAACGACCGATGCGGCTCGGGAGCCGATCGATCGTTACCCGGGGGGGCGGGAGGGGACGTCCCCCCCCCTCCCGCCGCCTTCCGTGGCTTTGCTTGGGGCTCCCGTCCCACCGGGAGCCCCGAGCACCCAGCCGGCACGTCCGCCGGCTGGATGGAGTCCCGATGAATGCCGGAAACGGCATCGATCGGGTCTCCAATGACGTAACTTCCGGGTTACTGTGCTGCAAAAGGCGGCAGATTTGAAAAACGGCTGTATGCAAAAATGCCGTTTTCGGCGTTTTGCATACAGGGAAGTGTAGTGGAGGGGTCTAGGGTCTTTTAGACCCTCGATCCCTCCATAAAGTGTACCTGTCACTACATATTGGTGTCACAAGGGATGTTTACATTGTTTGTGACAGCAATAAAAGTGATCAGATTTTTTTTTTAAAAAAAACCTGTAATAAAAAGTTAAAAAAAGAAAAAATAAATGGGAAAAAAAAAAAATTTAGCCGCCCCCGTCACCGTTAGCTCGCGCACAAAAAAAAACATATACGCAAGTCGAGCCGTGAATGAAATCGCTGTTCAAACCACACATGTGAGGTATCGCCGCGATCGCCAGAGCGTGGGCAATAATTTAAAAAAAAAGAGCTACACTCTAACTCTAAACTGGTAACCGCTAAATAAATTTAAAGCGTTGCAGATTGAGATCTCTATTGACCGTAGTTTGTCGCCATCCCACGGGGGGGCGCAATTTTAAACCGTAACATGTTGGGTATCTATTTACTCAGCGTGACATCTTTCACAATATACAAAAAAAATGGGCTAACTTTACTGTTTAGTATTTTTTAAATGCAGTGAAATGTGATTTTTCTAATTTTTTCCAAAAAAATGGCGTTTTAAAGACCGCTGCGCAAATACCGTGTGACAAAAAATTTTGCAATGACCGACATTTTATTCTCCAGAGTCTTTGCTAAAAAAATATATATAATGTTTGGGGGTTTTAAGTAGTTTTCTAGCAAAAAATACTGATTTAAACTTGTAAACAAAAAGTGTCAAAAATAGGCTTAGTGGTAAAGTGGTTAAGGAGAGAATCAGTCCTTTTATCCATGGGATCAAAAAGAGAGCCTATATCTTTAAAGGCTAGGTTTGTCTGCCTTGCGATCTGAGAGAAGGATGTGTCCACATTCAGTGACTTGTTCCACACTGACACGTCTTCCTCAGAAAAAGGAAATCGCCATTTCAGGGCCCTAGAAAAGAAAGGCTCTCTCGGGATCCTGCCATTTCTTTTTGACTGCTGCCACCAGGACTTTGTGTACGTTAAAGACCCTCCGACGGACAGGGGTGAAGAACCACCTTATCTCTGTGAACCACCAGATAAGGTGAGCGACAAGACAACGCCTCCAGCTCTGACACCCTGCACGCAGAAGTAATAGCCACCAAAAAAGGCCACCTTTTGGAAAGTAAGCAGGGGAACCTCCCGAAAACTCTCAATGCGAGGCTTCTGCAGAACAGAAATTGAGGTCCCACCGCGGCTCCCTGGATAAAAGGTGCACACCAGGTAATGTGTGTCCAATGGACGTTGAAATAAAACCAAAGGCCAAAACCAGGCCCTTGATAGTACTTAGGGCCAAGCGGTGCTCACACCCCCCCCCCCCCCCCCGAGGAAAGCAAATATGTGAACCACCGAAAAGGAGCGAGGATGAACCCCAAGAGACTCTGTTGAGGCGAGAAGCCAATAGGTCCACATCAGGAGTACCCCACCAGTTGGAACACCTCCGGATGAAGCCACCATTCACCCTGGTCCAACACTTGTCGACTGAGATAATCTGCTTGCCAATTTTACACCCCTAGAATGTGTACAGTAGAGAGGGCTGGAACGAATCGTTCTGCACACCTTAGAATAACGGCTATCTCCC
The DNA here is from genome assembly GCF_965119305.1 of Pelophylax lessonae. Classification (NCBI taxonomy): domain Eukaryota; kingdom Metazoa; phylum Chordata; class Amphibia; order Anura; family Ranidae; genus Pelophylax; species Pelophylax lessonae. The sequence goes on along the minus strand of NC_138769.1, from coordinate 144,610,352 downwards.
GAACCGCTAGGGCACTTTTTGTTTACCCTTGGTGATTGACATATGCCACAGCTGTGGCATTGATTAAATGCATACCAGACATCCCTGAAGATGTCCAATGATTCAGACAAATTCTGATCGCTCAGATCGAGTTCCATTACATTGATTGGCATTCTGGACTCTGAAAGAGTGCAGACCCCCTGAGCACAATCTGTGCAGAGGACACCTCCCCACCTGGAAGAGCTGGCATCCGCGGTGACAACCGTTCAGAACAGAGACAGTATTTTCCCTGTCGAAGTGCCAAGGAATGAAGCCACCAGATCAGGGACCCTCTCGTACCCCGTCTCAGCAGGATCAGATTGTCTAGAGACTGAGGATTCTTGTCATATTTCCCAAGGATCTCTCTTTGCAGAGATCTCGTGTGGAATTGTGCAAATGGAACCGCCTTGAAGGTAGACACCATCAGGCACAGCACCCGCATGCAAGCCCGGAGGGATGACCGTCTGCTGGACAAAAGAAGCTTGATTGGCTCCTGCAATTTCTGGTGTTTTTCCAGAGGAAGAAACTCTGGCTGAGGCCGAGTCCAGAGTCAGACCCAGATAGTCCAGTCTCGTGGACGGAACCAGAGCAGACTTCTGAAGGTTCAGAATCCAACCGAACTCCCGCAGAGTTTGCAGAGCAATCTACAATTTGTCCATCAGAGCAGTCGGAGACTCAGCTAGCAGAAGATTGTCCAGGTACCCCAGTACCGCAATCACCCACTGATGCAACAATGCTAGTACCAGGGCCAACACTTTCGTGAAGAGTGGAGGCGAGACCAAAGGGTTACGCCACAACTGATAATGCTCCTTGCCCATGGCAAAGCAGAGGAAGCGCTGGTGACCGTCACATATTGAAATGTGAAGGTAGGCATCCTTGATGTCGGCGAGAAAATCCCCCTGATGTAGGGACGCCACCACTGTATGAATGGACTCCATTCTTACCTTCTCTACCAGCACAAAGCAGTTTAGCACCTTGAGGCCCAGAATTGGACGTACCTTGCCTTCTTTCCTGGGAACTGTAAATAGGTTTGAGTAAAACCCCTGAAAAGTAGGAACCAGCACAATCACCTCTTGAAGTAACAAGTCTTGCACTGCCCCAAAGAGACCCCGTAAGAGATCTGGGGACAAGCACAGGTTGGAAGGGAAGAACCTTTCCGGAGGATAAGACCTAAACTCAATATTTTAGCCGGACCGAATGACTTTGCGGACCCACTTGTCTTTTACCAGAGAGGTCCACGGATCCAGAAACCAGCGAAGACGACCCCCCACCCCAGATACGGGTGAGGGCGCCCCTCATGCAGAGGGAGCCTTGTCCACAGGTCTGGAAGAGCTTGCTTGCGACTTACCAGACCAGGTCCTCCTGGAACCTCCGGTGGAGGCTCTGAAGGGCTTAGATTCCTTGTCTTGAGACCCTGAGGGACAAAAAAAGCCTTTTATGAGCCAAGAAGAAATATCTACGACGGGGCTCCTCGTGCTAGGAAGCCTGCGGGAAAAGAGTATTCTACCCCCCTGTGAGGCCCTTAATGATGTCATCCAAGAAAGCTCCAAACAGGCGATCGCCCACAAATGGGAGATCAGCTAAGGCCTTCTTAGAAGTGTGATCCGCAGACCAGCATTTCAGCCAGATAATACGCCGAAGTACCACTGCTGAGACAGACAGTCTGGAAATCAGGGGAGCCGCATCCAAAGAGGCATCACAGACAAACTGTAGCCCCACCAGCTCCGCAAAGGCAGGGGGAATCTGTTCCCCGTCCAGGTCCCAGCGTAAAAGTTTAGCCCTCTCAGTCAGAGTTTGCGACACCAGGGCGATAGTAAATGCCCGCCTAAGTGCTGAACCAGCCACAGCAAACATATGGCGGGTTAGAGCCTTCAACCTCCTATCAGTCAGGTCTTTAAAGGCCAGGGACTGGAAACGAGTAAGTCCACTACATGTGGGACCGTTCCCTTTTTTAAGCAAGGAATCCTCAAAAGGATCCCGCATAGCAAAACTCTTAGGAACCGCAAAGGTGCACTTTGGACAACCCCACTGTTTAGTAGGGATGCACCGAAATGAAATTCTTGGCCGAAGCCGAATAATAATAAAATGTTTGGCCAAAGGCCGAATACTGAACGCGGGGTGTTTCGCATTTTTTCCATTTATTTTGCCAATTTTTTGACCTCTCTCTTGTCCTCTCGTGTCTCTCTCTCTCTCTCGCTTGTCCTCTCACTCTCTCTCTCTTGTCCTCTCATGTCTCTCTCTCTCTCTCTCTCTTGTCCTCTCTCTCTCTTGTCCTCTCATGTCTCTCTCTCTCCCTAAATGTTACTGTAGGGAATGGGATTCAGTGCACACTGCAGCCTTGTACCACAGGGTTAATGTTAGTGACACTGTAGGGATTGGGAAGGATGCTGGGAATGGAAATCAGGAAGCATGCAGGCAGCCTTGTAAATTTTAATTGCAGATACAGGGCACTGGGCAGGTCAGGGTTAATGTGGTAACATCAATTACTCAGTGACAGTCAGTCAGTGTCAGTGTGGACTCGATCAGATTATACAGTGACACAGTCTCTCATAGTGGTGGTAGTAGGAGGCTGGAGGTGGACTAGTAGGAGCCTGGAAAGGAGCACAGCTGCATACATACATTACTCACTCGTGCACTGCAGCCCGCCCCACACATTCAGTGAGTCTTACTCTCCTCCCTAGTTTTTTCAATGGCACATTCAGGAAGCCAATCACGCCGTGAGTAGAGGCACAGCGGAACCAATCAGGTGTGCAGGCACGCGTGATTGGTTCGCTGTGCAGCTAATCACGGCGTGATTGGCTTCCTGAATGTGCCATTGAAAAAACTAGGGAGGAGAGTAAGACTCACTGAATGTGTGGGGCGGGCTGCAGTGCACGAGTGAGTAATGTATGCTCACCGCTGAAGTGTCCCGGCTTCACGGAAGTCTGAGAGTCCTCCTGTCCTCCTCCGAGTCCCTTCCCCCTGTAAATATCGTGACCTCGGCGATATGAATATCGCCTACGGCCACAGAACGATAGTCAATATCATATCGACTATCGTTCAGCCCTATTATTCGGCACAAAATTATTCGGCCTTTTGACTTATTCGGCCGAACACCGAAAGTGCTATTTTTTCTATTTTTGGCCGAATAATGTTCGGCCGCCGAACATTCGGTGCATCCCTACTGTTTAGTGACAATATTATCAAGGTAGGCGGGAAAGGGGAACGCCCTCGCCGCCTTGGAGGGCCTGTGGGTGCCAAAAAGGGACTGGCGCCTCCGACGCAGCATCAGCCATCTTTAAAGTTTCACACATTGACACAATCAACGCATCCACCAGCGCCTTTTCATGTGTGGCTAGAGGAGCAGAGGAATCATCCTCACTATCTGAGCAAGCAGGGTGCGTAGACGCAAACCCAGAAGGGGGGGATGCTGCATGGGAAGGAGGGGAACCATCCCATCCGACCATCCCAGGGAGGTGCCCAGGTCCACCCCAAAAACCTCCAGGGTTAGAAGGGGGGGGGGGGAACGACAGCTTCTTTCCATACCAGGAACAGGGTCGGCACCGCTCCTGACAGACCACCACTCCATCGGAATAGGGGGGAATGTCAGCCAGGAGGAACGCTGTGACTCAGGCCGAGGCCAGGTTATATGCATCTTCATGAGGAGTTTAACCCGCAGGCCAGCCCCGTCCAGTGGGGCTATGTTGCGGCCGACCTAGCGCGGAGCTGAGGACTGCACGCGCTCGCTGGCCAGACTAGGGGGACCCTCTAGATCTAGATTATTCAGTCCATCGCACAGTCCAGCAGTTGATAATAGATACTCACAGGAATAAAATATTAAAAGATAGGAAAAAAATTCCATTTAAAAAGAAAAAAAATTGCCAGGACCAGAGATCCCAGAAAGGAATCCTTACTCCTCACTAGGCAGAAAAAAAACTAAATGTCTATAGCTGAGATTGGGAGTATACCCCCTGGAACTTCCCCATAGGCATAGTCAAGCTTTTTTCTGCCTAGTGTCCTACTCCTGTAGGGGCATCATAACCCAAATGTCAAGATAAGGAGCTGTGTCCATCAATGAATGAAATAGAAATGAACATTTTCCAATCTGACAGATCCCTTAAAATAAGCAAGTTTCCCAAGTTGAACAGGATAATTCATTCATACAGATAAGATGGTAACAAGGCACACAAATCAGGCAACAATACGGTCTTCTAAATGACGAAAGTCACACTAGTTTTGCAAAGTATCATTTAGTAACTGCTAAAGGAAACGCAGTTTACAAATGAGGTAAGACTTTCCACTGCTAACCCCAGATTGGACAGAAATAATATGATCCTGCAGCCATAATGCATTTATGGCTTAACATTTTAATCTCATTTCCAACAAATAAAACATATCCACATGCAGAGAAGCAGGAGAAATTTACCTGTGTTCCACAAAAGCGTCCACCAACTCCTGCCGTAGACAGCAAAGTTTGTGCCTGTGTTCTTTGGGGAAGCCCATTTTCTTACATTCTTCTGGCATATCCTCACCTTCTACAGGCAAGAAATTAAGGTCTGGGGGGAAAGTCCGTAAAAGATCCAAAATGTAATGCCGTCCATCATTACCAATGATACCTTTACACTCTACTGAGGAGCACAGCTCCACTTCCTCATCTTTGTCGTTTAGGACTTTGTGTTTTAAAATCTTGAGTGGCCTGCTTGTTTTCTCCAGCAGTTCTAGGTACTTTGGGTGTGATACAACAGTTTTGCCAAAGTCAATCGACCCGTAAATGACGCTCTGCTCTTGCTCCCGCTCCAATATCCCTGGAATAATGGATTGTGCAGTAACCCTGTAACCTCTATAGTCTACCACTACCGTTCCCAAAGTGTACAGTCCTTCCACATCTACTGCATTGTATGTCCGCACTCCATTAAGATCATTTGTAGGAGATACATAAGCAGCACTGTCTCCACCAAAATCTTTGTAGTGATCCCGGACATCGAAACCCAAACTGAAGAAAATGTTATTCCAGATGAACATCTGCATCTTTGTCTCTTCACTGGGGTTGATGGCCATGACATTACCATCAATAACTGCCATGGCACCTCTGGTAGCTGCTGCTGTAAAATCACTGTGGACCTGATATCAAGTACAAAATAAGTTAGATGCAAAATCAAATATGTCTCATAACAATGCAGTTTTAGCTGGATTTTATGACAGACCACACAATACCTCTTTACCCACCTCTGGAACCTGTGTCAAAAGAAAAATACATGGTACAGAGAAAGGTGATGAAAAAAAAAAAAGTTGGTAAAAAGCAAAATATTTTTTAGGAAAAGAGCCACTAAGATTAAAAAATCTACTTTTACACACTTTTTGTTAATAGGGGAGCATTGCAGTATCATAAATCCATAAGTCCATTACCATCCCTTCAATAAATGTATGATTGTTTTGTATGTACGTTCTTTATTATGGTGAAGAGCAGCAAAAAAATGTTTTTTGATCAGGTATATATGTAGTCATGTATATCATGTAGTCCTTTACCCACTCAGAAGGTGGAACTGCTTTTTTAAAGCAGGACTAAAGTAATATGTGCTTGCTTGCAGTCTCTGGCATGTAAACAGGGCTGTGCATTCACAGCTCAGCTTACATCATACTGTGTGCCAGAATATTGCTGGCCAATGGAGATGCTTGAAGACCAGCATCCAGGAAGATGCTGGCTTTGGCGAGGAACCTGGACCGCTAGAGAGGAGGTAAGTATGATGGCTTTAATTTCACTTTAAAGTTTTCCTCTTTCTTCTTATTGGCTGTTGGAAAAAGCCAGAAAAGACATTCAAAAATGATTTTGTTAAATAGTCATTTCACATACAAAAAGTGTCAACCATAGTACTTCAGGAGGCTATGTGAATGAAGAGAGGCACACCTCAAACATACAGTAGATATTACCTTGAATATAGCTCTCTCTCGCAAAAGCCTTTCTGGTAAATTCTTCCGAGGCAATTCTCTTGTTGTCTGCAGTTCTTCATTCCAATCTCTGGTCTGAATAAATATGACATAAATATGACAAGAGTATGATACTGTGGCTAAAACATAAAAATGTTCAAGGAAACTCACCTGTCCAGGTATGTGTTCCTCATACCCCAGGCGGGATGTATAGGCATCTTCTGCTCTAACGCAGTCCATGGCATGTTCCACTTGGGGAGCAGTCCAGCTGTATACCTGGAATGGGGTAGCAATGCGCTCAAAGGGGTGTCTCTGAACTCTGTATGGAAGGAGACAAAATTACATTATAAAAGAGTAATTAAACAAACTATCTGCTAAAAACTTTACGCAAAGTACAAAAAACAAGCAAAAAAAAAAAAAAAAGCTTCCATAATCTTTTTACCAGTATGAGAAGGATGACAGCTCCAGAGTCTGACTTTAAGGACAAGTGACTATATTGTAGATCAGCCTTTTTCAACCAGGGTGCCTTAAGTTTTCTTTAAGAGTGCCTTGGCAAAATGCCTAAAAATTGATCAAAAATTGTATACAAGCCAGCCGGTGGATCAAGCCGGCCTTTCAGTTCCACAAAGACCCTGGGTTTTCATTATGCACCATTACAACTTTATAAACACTGCCATCCTAACCACCAATGACTTCATCAGTTAACCACTTACCCACTGGGCACTTAACCCCCTTCCTAACCAGACCAATTTTCAGATTTCAGTGCTCTCATATTTTGAATGACAATTAGTCATGCAACATTGTACCCATACGACATTTTCGTCCCTTTTTTCACACAAACATAGCTTTCTTTTGGTGGTATTTAATCATCATTGGGTTTTTTATTTTTTGTGCTATAAATGTAAAAAGAGCAAAAAAAATTTGTAAAAAAATGCATTTTTCTTAGTTTCGGTTTTAAAATTTTGCAAATTTAGTAATTTTTCTTTATAAATGTTGGCCAAAATTTATACTGCTACATATCTTTGGTAAAAATAACCCAAATAAATATTATTTGATCTTTGTGAAGGTTATAGAGTCTTCAAGCCATGGTGCCAATCACTGAAAATTGATCACACCTGATGTACTAACGGCCTATCTCATTTCTTAAGACCCTAATAAGCCAGTAAAGTACAAATACCCGCCAAATGACCCCTTTTTGGAAAGTAGACATTCCAGGGTATTTAGTAAGAGGCATGGTGAATTTTTTGAAGCCGTAATATTTTTCCACAATTCTTTGCAAAATGAAGATTTTTGCTTAATTTGTTTTTTCACAAAATGGTCATATTAACAAGTTATTTCTCACACACTGTATAGGGATACTTGCAACTACACCCCAAAATACATTCTGCTACTCCTCCTGAGTATGGCGATACCACATGGGTGGTACTTTTCCACAGCCTGACCACATACAGAGACCCAACATCCAAGTAGCATCTCCAGGTGTTCTAGGAGCAAAAATTATACATATAATTTCCTGACAAGCTATCACACTTTTGAAGGCCCTGGAGCACCAAGACAATGGAAACGTCCACAGAATGACCCCATTTTGGAAAGCACACAGCCCAACACATAATCTAGGAGGCATAATGCATCTTTTGAACATGTCATTTTTTTCCACAAGTTTTTGGAAAATGTGGAAAGAAAATGAAAACGCATTTTTTTTTTTTTTTTTACACAAAGTTGTCCATTTAGAATATATTTCTAACACATAGCATATACATAGGAAAAATGACCCCCCTTCAAATACATTCTGCTACTCCTCCTGAGTATGGCGATAACACATGTGTGACACCTTTACACAGCCTGACCACATACAGAGGCCCAAATGCAGGGAGCACCGTCATGTCCTGACTTCCCATTACAATTTTGTGAGGCACTGTAGGGCACTGATAAGCAGTGATGTGGCACGGACGACCACTGACGTGGCATGGATGTGGCACGGACGACCACTGACGTGGCATGGATGTGGCACGGACGACCACTGACGTGGCATGGATGTGGCACGGACGACCACTGACTACAACTGACGTGGCACAGATGAGCACTGATGTGGCACAGATGAGCACTGATGTGGCACAGATGAGCACTGACGTGGCACAGATGTGGCACGGATGACCTCCGACATGGCATGGATGTGGCACGGATGACCTCCGACATGGCATGGATGTGGCACGGACGACCACTGACGTGGCACAGATGAGCACTGACGTGGCACAGATGTGGTATGGATGACCACTGACGTGGCACGGATGGCCACTGATGTGGCACGGATGACCATTGACGTGGCATTGATGTGGCACGGATGACCTCGGGACGTGGCACGGATGAGGCACGGATGACCACTGACGTGGCGTGGATGAGGCACGGATGACCATTGACATGGCATGGATGTGGCACGAATGAGCACTGACGTGGCATGGATGTGGCACGAATGAGCACTGACGTGGCATGGATGTGGCACGAATGAGCACTGACGTGGCATGGATGTGGCACGAATGAGCACGGATGTGGCACAAATGAGCACTGACGTGGCATGGGTGGGCACAGTTGTGGCACAGATGAGACACGCAGATGAGACGCAGAGGAGGCGGCAGAGGAGGAGTGCAGCTACGGTTTCTCCCTGCGCACACTGTACCGATCGTTGTGTACAGTGTGTGAGGAGAGAAGAGAAATGAACAGGACGTGCGCCGGTTTGTTGACAAGTGATCGCTGGAAGGAGCGATCATGTGGTAAAGGGCCGCTGTCATTGGCCCTTTACCACGATCTGTGATGGGCCGGGTCCGGCATGGAAACTTGTGTGCGTGCCGCAAAAGGCGCGTGGGAAGCGTGATTCTGGTAGGACGTCATTGTTCGCCCTCCTAGAATGTAGTGGTTAATAAGGAGGATATCTGTTGCCTCCAAAGCATCCTTGTTTGACCCTCCTTTGCCCCTCTCCCTCAGCACTGGGGTGACTTTAGCTGACCAATTGAAAAAAACTGAGGAAGAGAAACATTGGAATACTAGTCAGTACCAGTGTACAAAAGTGTATTTGCTTTCAAACAATAAATCACCTCTAACACTGGGTGTTCTACGAGTGGGTGTTGCTGCATTGTGTAAAGCTATTAGAATAATTTTTTACATTTTAGAATAGGGTGCCTCAAGACTGTCCATAATTTTTAAGGGTGCCTTGAAATGGTCTATAAAATTTTAAAGGGTGCCTTGACTGAAAAAAAGGTTGAGAAACACTGTTGTACATGCCATATTTTTATCTTCACATAGGTTTGACCTAGGACCGATAATCCTACGTTGCCGCAACAGCGCCAGAACCGGAGCCAAACCCTTTGTGAAGACCCGGGGAGCAGAGGCGAGACCAAAGGGTAATGCCACAAACTAATAGTCCTCTCCCACTGCAAAGCGCAGAAAACTTTGGTGTCCTGCGTAAATGGGAATGTGAAGGTAGGCATCGTTGTTGTCTATGGAGGCCAGAAAGTCCCCCTGATGCAGGGAGGCCACCACCGTGCGAATGGATTTCATCTTGAATTTTTGCACCTGTACGAAAAAATTTAGCGCCTTTAAGTCCAGGATTGGACGTACCTTGCCCTCCTTCCTGGGCACTGTGAACAGATTTGGAGTAAAATCCCGGAAAAAGTTCCCCACACGAAACTGGAACTATTACTCCCTGTTGTGCCAAGTCCTGTACTGCCTCCAACAGAGCCGCTAAGCGATCCGGGTACAGCCTCACATTGGAAGGGAAGAACCTTACCCGTGGAACTGATCGAAACTCTATCTTGTACCCCAACCATATGACCTTGTGAACCCATTTGTCTTGAATCCCGGAGAGCCACGGACCTGGGAACCGGCAAAGACGTCCCCCCACCCCTAACATGGGTGGGGGCGCACCTTCAGGCCGAAGTGGCCTTGTCCTCAGGTCTGGAAGAACTTGATATCCGTTTTCCAGGCCAGGGTCGCTTGGAACCCCCCGAGGGGGCCTTGAAGGGCTTCGCCTTGTCGACTGATCCAGAGGAACAAAAAAAACTTGTGTGCTGAAAAGGAGGGTCTCCGTCTGCGACAAGGGTCTTTACCCTTGGTAGCCTGGTGGAGAAAGGTGCTCTTGCCCACAGTGAGACCTTTGATAATATCATCCAAGGTAGCACCAAACAGGCGATCCCCCTGAAAAGGGAGATCAGTCAAGGCTTTCTTTGAAGCCTGATCCGCCGAAATAGACAAACGCCCCAGCATTGGAGCAGTATCCAGTGCGGCGTTACAAACAAATTGCAGCCCCTGCACCATCTGGTCCAACAGTTCTGACACAGCAGGGGGAAGGGGTCTACCCTTCAGGTCACGGCGTAGTAACTTAGCCCATTCCGTTAAAGTTTGCAAAACCAGGGCAATGGTAAACAATGGTCTTAAGGCAGACCCTGCTAGGGAGAACATAGTGCGGGGAACACGGGCTCCACCCTACGATCAACCAGATCCCTAAAGGACGGGGAATTCTCCACCGGGATCACAGTAGCTTTATTCAGTCTGGAGACCGGTGGATCCACCGTAGGCGGCACCGTCCACCTTTTAATGAGGGACTCTTCAAAAGGGTAGCGCCTAGCAATCCTCTTAGGCATCCCAGGGGAGCGTTTCGGACGGTCCCATTCTTTCTTAATGATATCGCCAAAGCATGCGGGAAAAGGAAAAACCTTTGTCACCCTGGAGGGTTTGCGAGTGCCAAAAGCAACCTGCGTATCAGTCGCAGCTGCGTCCTCCATCTTTAGGGTATCACGGACAGACACAATCAGTGCGTCCACCAGCGCCTTGTCTTGCGTGACAGCGGAGGCAGAAAGGTCATCCTCACTATCCGAGGAGACGGGGCGCAAGGCAGTAGACCCGGAAGGGAGACCTGAGTCAGCAGTGACTGATTTAGATTCTGAGGCTTCAGACGAGGCAGGGGTAGGTGGAGGGCGTTTTTTAGCACCTCGCCCCTGACAGGCCACCTCCACCCGGGACACAAACGACTCCAGGACCACCGAAAGTGCATCTATAGTCAGTTGGGAACCGGAGGGCCCTGCGGCCACCTCGAGGGGATCAGGTGGGGACACATGTTCAGCAGGGTCCATGGTACACCAGAGGAACCCTTTAGCAAAATTTTAAAAAACAGAAATATTTTTTTTTAAATGTCCCCCAGCGCTACAGCGCCCCCAAGTGGTCAGGCAGCGTGCCTAGAGACCCCCAGCAGAGAGAGAGAGAGAGAGAGAGAGAGAGAGAGAGAGAACCCCCAAGGCTCACCAGCCCACAGCAAGATGCACCAGAAGGCCCAGAGTGTCTTCAGCAGCACGTGTCAGCAGCGATCGTCCTCTCTCAAAGGAATGCCTGCAGAGCGGTGTGACCAGGTCTAAGGAGGGGCTCCACCCCCACCCCCTTATACGCCTCCAGGAACTCCCACACAGTGGCTCTAGCACTGAAGAAAAACGAGCTGGGTGTACCAAGATGGCCGCCGCCATGCAAAGCACATGGAGGCTACAAGAAAATGGTGGCCCGTGGCGGGGAGGTAGCAAACAGGTGGGGGTGCGGAATGGGACACGGGAATAATAAAACTAGCTAAAAAAAAGGAATTTTCTAAAAAAGCTTGCCAGGACCAGAGATCCCAGCAAGGAACTTCGGTCCTTACTCCTGACTAGGCAGAGAAAAACTGACATCCTATAGCAGGAAGAGAGAGGGTATACCCCTGGGACTGCCCATAGGTGTAGCCAGAATTTTTTTTTTCTGCCTAGTGTCCTACTTCTGTAGGGGGCAGCAATACCCTACTGATATCAAGATATGAGTCCTGCATCTGTCAATGAGCGACAGAGAAATATATATTTTATAATAATTGTACTATATTCAACTTTTAATTAGTATCATGAATTTAAATGAAAATTAATTTATTGTCGTCCATTATTTGCACCTTTTGAAGCGGTGTTAAAAATCCTGCTTGCTGCATTTTTGGTGCATATTTGGTCAGTTAGAAAACCACACCAAAAATGCACCTTCCCATTAAAATGCATTGAAAACGCAGCAAGAACGCACCCGTGTTGCATTCTTGATGAATTTTTTTTTTTTTTTTTTTTTAGAAAAACACACCATAAGCACGGTAAAAATCACAGCAAAAATCGAGGGTGTTTTCGGCAGCCAATGAAGTTCATTGACAGACGCAGCTCCATAAATTCTTGACCATTGGGTTATGCTGACCCCTACAGGAGTAGGACCCTAGGCAGAAAAAAACTTTACGCCTATGGAGCAGTCCCTACAGGCATAAACACACACACTCTGCTATAGCCCTCAGCTGTGTTGCAGTGTTTAGAAGAAAAAAAAACCCATCCCACTCATAAAAAGGGTGGTCAGTGCTGCGTCTGTCAATGAACTTCAGAGAAAAGGATTTTACGTTAAGTCAAAAATCCATCAATCGTTCGACAGACGCAGCTCCATATCTTCTTGACCATTGGGGACGTCCCAAAGCAGTATTTGCATGAGGGGTGGGAAAAACAAAGCAAAGAAAGAACATAATTCCCGAAAGGCTAAACCCTTAGCCAACCAGGTAATATGAAGCTCAACCAGGAACAACCGGAGCTCACCTAAAAACAACATACACCCTCAAAGAGAATCTTTTCTCATTTAACCGCTTGCCGACCGCCGCACGACGATTTACGTCGGCAGTCAGCCCCTCACAGGCAAAGCGACGTAGGGCTACGTCACTAGCCTGTGAGGCTCTAGGGAGCGGGCGCGCTCCCGCTCGGTCACAGACCCCCCCCCCCCGCGTGCGTGTGTGCCCGGCGGACCCGATGTCCGCCGGGCACTCGCGATCTTCCGTTACACCAGAAGGCAGGCGGCTAATGTAAACAAAGCCGCCTGTCATTCTTCCCTGTGTAAGAATGGAGATCACACGGTTCTACTATATAGGACCGTTGATCTCTGTTCTTACACTAGTAGCCACAGCCAATCAAAGTTAGAAACACGCCCCTAGGGACACACTTAACCCCTCCCTCTCCAATAAAGTTAACTCCTTCACTGCCAGTGTCATTTTTACAGTAATAGTGCATATGTATAGCACTGATTACTGTAGTAATGTCACTGGTAACCCCAAAAAAGTGTCAAAAATGTCAGTCAAGGGTCCGATCTGTCCGCCACAATGTCGCAGTCCCGCAAAAAAAAAAAAATAAATAAAAATTGCAGATCGCCGCCATTAAGCGTTAAAAAAAAAAACAACAAAAATAAAAATCTTTCCCTTTGTTAGTAAACGCAATGACTTTTGCGCAAACCAATCAAAATACGCTTTTTGCAATTTTTTTTACCAAACATATGGTAAAAAAAAATTGGCCTAAAATGTTAAAAAATTGATTTTTACATTTTTTTTTTTTTTGGAATTTCATATAAAAATGTGAAAAATAATCGGATTTTTGTAAGATCTTACCGTAAAATCCTTTTCTCTTAAGCTCATTGACAGACGTAGTCTTCTTGATTCACAAGAACTGGGTTATGTTGTCTCCGCAGGAGCAGGACTAGGCAGAAAGAAAAAACGTTCTGGCTCCACCTTAGGGGCAGTCCCTGAGGGTATATCCTCCCTCTCTCTGCTACAAGGCATCAGTTCTGTCACAAAGCAGCAACAGAGAATTTAACCCAACCCAACTCAATGATAGAGGGGCGGGTACTAAGTCTGTCAATGAGCTTAAGAGAAAAGGATTTTACGGTAAGATCTTACAAAAATCCGATTTTCTCTGTCGCTCATTGACAGACGTAGTCTTCTTGATTCACAAGAACTGGGACATCCAGAAGCAGTGCCACAAATGAGGGGTGGGATTGACCGAAATCAAAATCCAATCTAGAAGGCCCAACCGGTGCCAAACTAGAAGTTTTAAAGGCTCATTATAAACAAAGAATGAGACTCAAATGAAAATTTCCAACGGAAAAAAACCCTCGGAGTAGACCACTGGTCTCCTCAAATGGCGGCCTGCAAAACCTTGCGGCCAAACGAGGCATCAGACGATGCCATTACATCAACTTTATAATGTTTTGTAAAGGTATGCACCGACGACCAGGTAGCCGCCTTGCACACCTGGACCACTGACGCCTGATGGCGAAAGGCCCATGATGCACTAAGTGCCCGAGTGGAGTGCGCCTTAACAGGGAACGGGGGCTCCCGACCCTTAATAGAATAAGCCTGTACCACCGTCTGTCTGATCCATTTGGAAATAGTCGCGGCAGATGCAGGCAACCCCTTTTTGGGTCCATCCGGGATCACAAAAAGTGAATCCGTCTTGCGAAACGAGTCTGTCGTTTTCAAGTATACCCTGATCGCCCGGACCACATCCAAGGAGTGCAAAGCAAACTCCCGAGGATGACTGGGCTTAGGACACAGGGAAGGTAATACAATTTCTTCATTCAGATGAAATTCTGAAACCACTTTTGGTAGGAAGGATGGATTCGGACGAAGAACCACCTTATCTCTATGAACCACCAGATATGGGGAACGACAAGATAAAGCGGCCAGTTCTGACACCCTGCGTGCAGAAGTGATAGCCACCAAGAAGGCCACCTTCTGGGACAACGTAGGTAGAGGAATCTCCCTAATATCTTCAAAGGGAGGTTTCTGAAGAACCGACAATACTAAATTAAGATCCCAGGGTGGTAACGGCGCGTGCACTGGCGGAGCCAGATGTCGCACCCCCTGGATGAAATTCCGCACCAAGGAATGAGTAGCCAAAGGCTTCTGAAAGAAGATAGCTAATGCGGAGACCTGACCCTTGATAGTGCTCAAGGCCAGTTTCTGCTCAACCCCTTGTTGCAGAAAAGCTAATATTCGGCTAACCGAATAAGACCGTGGACGGAACCCCAGAGGTTCACACCATGCAATGTAGGACTTCCATGTACGATGATAAATCTTTCTGGAAGTCGCTTTCCTTGCTTTAACTAGAGTAGGAATAACTGAAGCTGACAATCCCTTGTCCTTCAGCACCTGGGTCTCAATAGCCAGGCCGTTAAAGCCAGCGATCGTAAAGCAGGATGGAAGATCCGTCCCTGAGACAGTAGGTCCTCCCTGAGAGGAAGTCTCCATGGGATGTCCGCCACCAGTCTGACCACGTCGGCGTACCAAGCTCGGCGAGGCCAGTCCGGAGCTACCAGGATTACTGGAATTCCTTCCTCCTCTATCCTGCGAAGAAGTCTTGGCAGTAACCCGAGAGGAGGGAAGGCATACATTAGCTGGTATTGCCCCCACGGGGCGATCAGTGCGTCTGCTAGAGGATCGCGGGAGCGAGCCACGAATCTCTGTACTTTCCTGTTGAATCGTGATGCCAACAGATCCACATCCGGGGTGCCCCACCGTAGGCACAACTGGTGGAAAATTTCTGGATGGAGGGACCATTCCCCCTGATCCAGAGTCTGACGGCTGAGATAATCTGCCTGCCAATTCTCCACCCCCGGAATGAACACCGCAGAGATAGCTGGAACAAATCGTTCCGCCCAGCGAAGAATGCAAGCCACTTCTTTGGCCGCTCGGGCACTCTTGGTGCCCCCCTGGTGATTGACATAAGCCACGGCCGTGGCGTTGTCCGACTGGATCCGAACCGGGCTGCCCTGGAGCTGCTCGGTCCAGTGAATCAGACAAAGTCTGATCGCTCTCAATTCCAATACATTTATCGGCAACCTGGATTCTTCCAGGGACCAAAGTCCCTGGACAGATAACTGACCGAGAATTCCTCCCCATCCGAATAGACTGGCATCCGTGGTCACTATCGTCCAATATATTGGCAGAAATGACTTTCCCTGGCTGAGCATCGGAGACCGAAGCCACCAGACCAGAGACTCTCTGGTCTGTTTGCTCAATCGGATCCGATTGTCCAGGGATTCCGGATTCCGATTCCATCTGAGAAGAATCTCTTGCTGAAGAATTCGGGTATGGGACTGGGCAAATGGGACTGCTTCGAAGGAAGCCACCATCAATCCCAGAACCCTCATGCAAGTTCGAAGAGAAGACCAGCTGTTGGATAGTAACAACTGGACTGCTGATTGAATCTTCCGGAGTTTCCCTACCGGAAGGAAAACTCTTGACCTGACTGTGTCTAGAATTAGACCCAGATATTCGAGCCTCTGGGTGGGAACCAGAAATGACTTTTGCTGGTTCACCAGCCACCCGAATTCCTGTAAAGAAATTATAGTAATTTCTATGTTTTGTAGCAGGGTCTGAGGAGACTCTGCATGTGAAGATAGGCGTCCTTGATGTCTATGGACGCTAGGACATCCCCTGGATGCAGGAAGGCTGCTACTGTGCGAATGGATTCCATCTTGAATTTCCTTATGTTGAGAAAGGAATTGAGTGCCCTTAAGTCCAGAATTGGACGCACTTTGCCCTCTTTCCTGGGTCTTGTAAATAGGTTTGAATAAAACCCTTGAAAACGTTCTGTCCAAGGAACGTGGACTACCACTCCTTGTTGTAGTAAATCCGTGACTGCTCTTCGCAGATCTTCTAAACGATCCGGGGATAGTCGGATATCGGAAGGGAAGAATCGCGCCGGTGGGAGAGATCGAAACTCGATCTTGTACCCTGATCTTATGACTTCGCAAACCCACTTGTCCGGGATTCTGGAAAGCCATGGATCCGGGAACCGGCGAAGACGTCCCCCCACCCCAATTATGGGTGGGGGCGCACCTTCAGGCTTTGGACGATTTATCTTCAGGTCTGGAGGGGGCGGGCTTTTGCTTGCCCGACCAACGTCCCCTGAAGCCTCCTGAAGGAGCTTTGGAGGACTTAATTTTTTCACCCGCGGGACGAAAAAACTTTGTGAGCAGAGAAAGAAGGCCCTCGTCTTTGACGAGTTCCTTTACCCTTAACATTTTGCGGTAAAAAAGGTGCTCTTTCCACCCGTGAGATCCTTAATGATCTCATCTAAGTTGGCTCCAAATAGACGCTCTCCTAAAAAGGGGATATTAGCTAATGCTTTTTTGGAACCTTGGTCGGCTAACCAACCTTTTAGCCACAGTGTACGCCTGAGAACCACTGCTGAAACTGATGCTCGCGCCAATAATGGAGTGGCGTCTAACGCCACATCACACACAAACTGTAACCCCTGTATCATTTGTTCCAACAAATCTGATACCGCCTGAGGGACCTCATCTAAGTCCCGGCGTAACCACTTGGTCCATTCAGTTACGGTCTGCGAAACCAGACCAATAGCAATTATAGGTCTGAAAGCTGATCCAATCAAGGAAAACATGGTGCGAGACATAGCTTCTATCTTGCGATCCACTGGATCTTTAAAAGACGGGGCGTCTTCTAAAGGAATAACCGTGGCTTTATTCAATCTAGCAATTGGTGAATCCACCACAGGTGGTTCTGTCCATTTCTTAATGAGGGTTTCCTCAAACGGATAACGCCTGTTAATGCGTTTAGAAATAGCAGAGGTGCGTTTTGGCAGACTCCATTCTTCTTTGATTGGATTGCCAAAACATTTGGGCAATGGAAAAACCTTCGCCACTTTCATGCGTTTTTTAGTCCCAAAAGGGATTTCAGTTTCAGCTATTTCCGACGGAATACCCTGTAATCTTAAGGTTTCTTGAACAGATACAATGAGTGCGTTTACCAACGCTTCCTCTCGGGCTATGGCTGATGCCGAAACATCCTCCTCACTGTCTGAAGAGACAGTACCCGAGCCACCAATCCCAGATGAAGTACCTGCAACTGCAGAAATAGGCTCAGAGTCTGAATCCGAGGTTTCAGATAATAAGGGGTTAGGCGGAGGTTGCTTTCTTGCGCCCCGTCCCTGACAAGCCACTTCCACCCGGGACACAAAAGTTTCCATAATAGCTGACAATGATTCAATCATCAGTGGGGTGCTGGAGGATCCTGCAGACACCTCGAGGGGATCCAGTGGAGATACATGAGTGGCAGGGTCCATGTTAATTCAGGACACCTCTGCCAGAAAAACAAAAAACTTTTTTTTTTTTTTTTTTTAAATCAAAAAAATACCTTTTTTTTATGTGTCTCCCCCTAGCGCTATAGCACCCCTCAGAGTACCTGCTTCTCGATCCCCACAGAGAGAGAGAGGGACCCCCAAGGCTCACCACCCGATGCAGAGAAGTTTCCAACCAACTGCAGTCAGCGTCTGTCTTTTACAGACTGGAAAGAGCCGTGTTCGTTTTCCCGGGTAGAAGGACGTGGCTCCGCCCCCTGTGTACGCCTTCCGGCGTTCCCAGCTCTCCACGAGGTAGCTGGGCTCATCAAACATGGCCGCCCCCATACAGGAGACAATAGACTCCAAAAACATGGCGGCCGGTGTGACCTGAGGACATACATGCACCCGGTCTACGGCAAAATGGCGGCGGACCGCCAAAATCGTTCTTCCCAGCACATCCACCTGCATCTCTGCTAAGTGGCGATTTATCGATCTGCAGGAGGTACACTACAATTAAGGTAGGATTATACCTCCTATGTCTGCTGTAATACTACAGTCTGCTGGGTAGAGTGTTAGCTCTCAAACCAAGTCCACTTCCCACCAAACACATACTGTATTTACAAGGGGGACTTTTAGTGTCAGATATATACTGACCATGTATGGAGGGGCCCATAATTCATACTGCCTCATAACGAGGAAAAAAAGGGAACATTTACTCACCATACCAAACCGACAGGCACCCTCTCTTCACAATACCCTCTCCACCGGGGTGGGGGGTTGTGGACCACTCCGGACGCCTCGACTCTCTGGTTCCTGGCGTCCAAGCGAGACTTTTAACTCGCAAGGTCAGTCCCTCCAATGGGACTCCGTCGCGGCCGACCCAGCGCGGAGCTCTGGTCTGCACGCGCTCGTAGGCAGAAACCGGGGTGACCACTGGATCTCAACATCCAGCCCGTCGCCCGGCCCCGCATACTTACTTGAATGTGTCGCGGCCGACCAAGCGCAATGCAATGGTCTGCGCGCGCTCGTAGGCCGGCTGGGGTGACCACTAGTGTCGCCCAGTCCGGCGTATTTGCTTGAAGATCTCACAGCAAAAAAACACTGGAGAAAACTGCCTAAAAAATATTTTTTCTAAAAGAAAAAATCTTGCCAGGACCCAAAAGATCCCAGCAAGGAACTTAGGTCCTTACTCCTGACTAGACAGAAAAAAACTGATGCCTTGTAGCAGAGAGAGGGAGGATATACCCTCAGGGACTGCCCCTAAGGTGGAGCCAGAACATTTTTTCTTTCTGCCTAGTCCTGCTCCTGCGGAGACAACATAACCCAGTTCTTGTGAATCAAGAAGACTACGTCTGTCAATAAGCGACAGAGAAATTGTTATTTTTGCAAAATTTACGCTCTATGGTTGCAGGTGACGCAGCCAATACTTTGAGTTCCTTTGACGAGGACAAAATCTGATTTCCTGAAAGATTCAGTAGCCGTCAGGTAAACGCTAATCGCCTGAACCACATCCAAAGAATGCAAAGCAATTTCCTTGGGATGCTTGGGCTTAGGACAGAGTGAAGGCAGCACAATGTCTTCATTCAGATGAAATTGAGAAACCACCTTAGGAAGGAACCACTGATTAGGTTGAAGTACCACTTTATCTCTGTGGACCACCAGATAAGGTGAGCGGCAGTACAGGGCCACCAATTCAGATACTCTGCAGGCAGAAGAAATAGCCAGCAAAAAGGCAATCGTCTGTGACAGTGTAAGCAGAGGAATCTCCCTAATGTTCTCAAAAGGAGGCTTTTGAAGAACAGATTATACCTAATTAAGATTCCACGGAGGTAGCGGGGATCGCCTCGGAGGAGCCCAAAAGCCAACCTCTGTTTGACACTCTTTTGAAGGACAAAATCCTAGCCACCGAAAACAGGCAAGGATGCACCTTCAGCGATTCACACCATGAGATGTACGATTTCCACGTACGATGATAGATCTTCCTGGACGTAGACTTCCAGGCCTTCAACAGTGTAGGGATCACAGAATCAGAAAGACCTCTATCCTTCAAAACCTGGCTTTCAACAGCCACTGCGTTAAAGCCAGTGACTGTAAAGCAGGATGGAAGATCGGCCCTTGAGACAGCATATCTTCCCTGAGAGGAAGTCTCCAAGGAGCATCGGCCACCAACCTTACCAGATCTGCATACCAAGACCGACGAGGCCAGTCTGGGGCCACCAGAATGACCGGAATAACTTCTGCGCCGAAGCCTTGGCAGGAGTTTCAGCGGAGGGAACGCTGATACCTACCCCAAGGAGCCACCAGTGCTTTTGTGGCGTCGACCAGAGGATCCCTTGACCTGGCTACAAACCTCTGAACATTCTTGTTGAGTCAAGAAGCAAACAGGTCGACATTGGGTATCCCCCACCGGACACACAGGAGGTGAACACCTCCGGGTGCAGGGACCACTCCCCCTGATCCAACACCTGACGACTCAGGAAATACGCCTGCCAGTTCTCCACACCTGGTATGTGCACTGCAGAAAGGGCTGGAACAAATTTGTCTGCCCATCTGAGGATCTCGGCCACCTCCTGGGCCACCAAGACTTTCTTGGTGCCCCTTCATGATTGATGTAAGCCACGGCTGTGGCATTGTCCGATTGAGTCCGGACTGGGCAACTCTAAACAAGTTGTCCAGTGACTCAGGCAAAGCTTTATCGCTCAGTTCCAGAATATTGATCGGGAGAGTCTGGACTCTTCCACTGTCCAGGACCCCTGGACGCAGAGCATCTGTGGTTATCACAGTCCAATACAGTGGAAGGAAGGACTTGCCCTGGCGTAGTGCTAACGAGTAAAGCCACCATATTAGGGCAGTCCTTGTGTTGTGTAACTCAACCGAATCATAGTGTCCAAGGACTTCGGATCTTTGCTTCATTTGACAAGAATCTCCCTTTGTAAGGGTCTTGTGTGGAACTGAGAAAATGGAACAGCCTCGAAGGTTGACACAATCAGACCCAGGGCCCGCATGCAAGTTCGCAGAGAGGACAGATTGTTGGCTAACAGCAAAGGAATAGCCCCCTGCAACTTTTGCAGCTTGTCCAGGGAAAGAAAAACCCTTGCTTAAGCGGAGTCCAGAGTCAGGCCCAGATAATCCAGTCTTAGGGATGTAATCAGGGCATATTTTTTTTAAACTTATGTTCCAACCCTTGTAGAGTCTGTACAGTAATTGTCAAGTCACCCAACAGGGCAGAACGTGAGTCTGCTCTTAATAGGAAATTGTCCAGATACCCCGGTACCGTAATCCCCTGTCGTCGCAGTAATGTCAACACCGGAGCCAACACTTTGGTGAAGACCCTGGGGGCAGCGGCGAGACCAAAGGGTAATGCCACAAATTGATAATGCTCTTCTACAGCAAAGCGAAGAAAACGCTGGTGTCCAGCATAACTAAAGATGTGTAGATATGTGTCCTTGATATCTATGGAGGCCAAAAAGTCTCCTTGGTGTAGAGACTCCACTACCGTGCGAATGAACGCCATTCGAAACTTCGGTACCCGTACAAAGCGGTTGAGAGCCTTGAGGTCAAGGATTGACTGCTGAGGAACAGCACTTATTTCCCCACCCCCTTCCTGGTACCAAGATGTACAGACGTGGGAGCATTGCATAGGACCCGCTATCTCCACGCTGTGGTACACAGCCTAATACCCCTGTGTGGGGTTAGGCACTCTGGTGAGTGCAATCTATTTTACAACCACCCTGGGCACCCTCCTTTATTACTTGAAGAAAACTGGGATTGCCACATGAAGATAGAGCACCACCATTCATGGACTTTAATTTTATAATTTAAGCACGGAATATTGATATATTTTCACTGTGCATATTATCACTTACACTTTGTAAAGAGATTATTTATTAACCTTTTTTGCACTCATATATGTGATACGGTCCAGTTTGCACTTTATTCCCAGTGCAGTTTATTTATATCTATCACAGGTGTTACACCATTGCACTAATCACTTTATCAACTATCACTGTGTATATATATTTAATTTGTCTACATGTTTTGGCTTATAATATTATTCTTAATATATTTTAATACATCTAGAATTGGTTTATTTATATTATTTATGGATTCTACTACACCTCCCTCAAGCCACTAGAGTCACCACTTTATATGTTTTTGCACCTTATGTCACAAAGTCACTTTACTGGAATCAATTCACCAGGCAATGTCACTAAGCACTTTATAATTGTGGATATTGAACATTTTTAGGTGCAGTTTTGTTTATTTTTTAATTTCATATTTACTGTTGTGGTGCATAATTTCATCACTATTGTTCATGGTAAAATACATATTATCTATACATTTATATTACCCTCTTGGCTTACACCTACTATATTTTATCTGCTCTGCAGTTATTTTCAACCCAATCCAATTTGGCAGCGCCATTTTCCCTACCCTACCCATTTACATTTTTGATATAGCCTTTGGCTATATTTTAGGGAGGCTGCAGCCTTTCTTCCATTTCACTGATTTCCATAGCGCGGGACTTTTCTTTACACGTGCTTTGCCTTCTTTCCAGGGCACAGTAAACAGGTTTGAAAAGGACCCCTGAAAACTTTCCCAAGAAGGAACCCTCACAATCACCTCTTGCGACAGCAGATCTTGTTATCGCCTCTCTCAGATCCCTTAACCGGTCTGGAGATAGGTGTAGATTGGACGGGAAGAACCTGTCAGATGCTCGAGACCAGAATTCGTTCTTGTAATCCAATCGGATCAGTCCATGGACCCATTTGTCCTGAATCAAGGCAGTCAATAGTTCCAGAAAGCAGCAAAGACATTCTCTCTCCCCCCCCCCCCCCCCCCAGAAACGGGTGAGGGCGTCCCTTCATGCGGACAAGGATTTGTCCACAGAACCAAATTGGCCTGTTCTCGGCTTACCCGAACATGTCTTCTTGGAACCCCAGGAAGACCTGAATGGCTTAGCTCCTTTCTCTTGCGACCCGGAGGCATGAAAGGGCCGCCTATGAGCAGTAAATGAAGGTCCCTGTCTATTACGCGGTGCCTTGCCCTTGGTGGATTGGGGTTGAAGAGTACTCTACCCACCCGTAAGACCTTTGATCAGCTCATCCAGGGAGGATTCAAACCTGTCCACCATAAATGGAAGGTCAGAAAGAGCCTTTTTGGAAGCCTGGTCTGCAGACCAGCTTTTCAGCCACACCATGTGTCTAATAGCAATCCCCACCGCAGACACTCTGGCTACCAGTGGAGAAGCATCCAGCGACGCATCACATATACAGAAGAGCTTGAACCATTTGGTTCGTTAGCTCCATCAGGCCCGGTGAGAGCTGCTCCACTTCCAAGTCACCGTTTAGCAACTTTGCCCATTCTGTGATGGTCTGTGACACCAGAGTGATCACAAAGACCGGTTTTAGTATTGAGCCTGCTAACACATGCAATTGGCAGGACAGAGCATCGGCAGGACAGAGACTCAATCGGTTTATCCACGGGGTTCGTAATTACCGTGACCACAGTAGACTTGTTTAGTCTAGAAACCGGATGATCCACCTTTGGTGGCACGGTCCACCTAGTGGAAACCATGACCGCGAGGGGGTAGTGCCTTTTAAACAGCTTAGGCTCGACTAACATTTGTTTGAAGCGTCCCCAGTGCTTATCGACAGTGTTGTCAAAAAGTTCCAGACAGGGAAAAACCTTGCCCGACTTCTGGGATTTGCGGGTGCCAAAAGACACCTGCATCCCTGACTCTGTAGAATCATCCGCCATTTTTACGTTTTCCCGCACTGACACTAAAAGTACCTCCCCCAGCGCATTTTCCTGCGAGGCAGCAGATGAGGAAATGTCCTCCTCGTCCTCAGAATGTGAAGACACAGATCCACCAGGATGGTATGTGTCCGCGGCAACCACATACTAGAGTGGCAGGTGAAGGCATAGGGCGCTTTTGGGTAGTGGCATTTTTTTTTTTAAAACTAAATCCACTTTTGACACCAGGCTTTCAAAAACAGCTGTAAAAGCAG
Organism: Pelophylax lessonae; assembly: GCF_965119305.1. NCBI lineage: Eukaryota > Metazoa > Chordata > Amphibia > Anura > Ranidae > Pelophylax > Pelophylax lessonae. The sequence goes on along the minus strand of NC_138769.1, from coordinate 144,586,489 downwards.
ACAGGGGCTGCGACCCGGAGGGTCCCACAACCGCACTGAGGGGGTTTGGTCCTGAGACTCCATTAGCACTGAGTATAAAAAAAGCAGTGTCACTAAGAAAAGTCGCAAAAAACCCAATCTGCACTGCTGCACCAGCGGTACCACAAGTCACACAACCTGCAGCAGGGTGAGTGAGGAAAACCTACAGAGACCCCAGGAACATACCACCAAAATGGTCTGGAGGCTTAAGGAACGTTCTGTGCAGAGAAGAGAAACGATCTGACACAGGAAACAGAAAAACACCTGGGTCATGCCTAGAGCCCCTAGCTTCTCCCTTGCTGTCCTTGCACTCCTATGGGGAACTACCAAAACATGGCCGCCCATGAATTTCAATGGACAGACTTAACATTGATGTAGAGCAGAAAACTACAGCGAAAATGGCGCGCCATGCGTTCTCCAGGACCCCCAAGAGGGGTCATCAGACAGAGGCATCAGAGGGGCCCCAGGAGGGGACCCCTCCAGGACAAAACTGCCCCCCCACCGCAGCGGCCGCAATAAATCTGCCCCCCAGAGGTAGGAAACCGCTTGTGGGGGGAGGGGACAGCCGAGAGGGGGGGCCTGGTATCACCGAGAGGCCAGGGGTACTGAGGGATACCCGAGGGTCTGACTTTTCCAGGGAGGGGGCCCACGTCCACCCCGAGACAGCCAGAGAATGGGGGGACCTTTCTCACCATACCATGGCATCAGGTGGGCGCCACTCCGAACAGACTACCTCTCTACCCGGGGTGGAGGTGCTGACGGCCAGGGGGTATGCTGCGACTCAGGGCTTTCCAGGTCATGTGCGTCCCGACGAGGTGTTTCACTCGCGGGCCCGCCTCTGTCCATCTGGGCTCTGTCGTGGCACGGCCTAGTGCTTGACTATAACCTACTACTAACCTGCTCACGCTCGCTGGCCAGACTAGGAGACCTTAAGGTATCTTTGGAGTGTGGAAGGAAACCGGACTACCAGGAGAAAACCCACGCAGGCACAGGGAGAACACGCAAACTCCAGACAGGTAGTGCTGTGGTTGAGATTTGAACGGACGACCCCAGTGCGGCTAGGCAGAAGTGAGGAAATCGAGAAAGACAGCAACAAAAACCTTATAAAGCATCTATCCATTCCCCCACGCTACTAAATAATGGTCAATATTTCCATCCCCATTGGAAAGAAATCCCACTATAGTCTGTCTCTCTGAATCTCTATAAAAGAAGGTGAGAGAAATGTTTCTATTTAGTTATGTACAGGAGGTTCTCTTCAGTTTCCCTGCATCCAGCTTCTTTGGAATGGTGACAATATACCAGTGTCCTCTATGTCTCAACTAGTACTGTAAGAAATATTATCCAATGGTCAGATTCTTTTCCAAGGTACACTGATCATCTTTCTCTGCAGAGGAACTTTTCCTTTTCTTAAACAGGCTGCATGGAAAATAATTGGATTTTTGTAAGAACCTACTGTAAAATCCTTTTTTCCGAGTCCTCTGACAAGACGCAGCTCTCAATGCTTCTTCACTTATGGGTAATGCGCCATCTACAGGAGTAGAGTAGGCAGTGAAAATTTTTCAGTTTTCACTTGACACGCCTATAGGAGCTGTCCCTCACGACATTACCCCAGACACACTGTGCTCTAAAATCAGTTTTGTAGCAAGCAGTGAAAAAAGACACAACCAATCTCAAAATAGAGGAGGCGGAAGCTGCGTCTGTTAGAGGACTCAGATAAAAAGATTTTACAGTAAGTTCTTACAAAAATCCAATTTTCTCTTACGTCCTCTGACAGACGCAGCTCTCAATGCTTCTTCACTTATGGGACGTCCCAAAGCAGTGTAGGCATGAGGGGTGGGAACAACGCAATCAACTGTTAACGCCATTCCAAGGCTAAAAATGTAGCCAACAGGGCAACAAAAAGCTCAACTAACACCAACAGGATCTTTCCCCGAAAAACAAAAACTTCACCCCCGAAGAGAAACCATGGTCTCTTTGTCAAAACAGCAGCCTGCAAAACCTTGCGGCCAAAGGAAGCATTCGAGGATACCATCAAATCAATCTTGTAGAATTTTGTGAAAGTGTGTACAGACGACCAGGTCGCTGCTTTACACACCTGAGCCACAGATGCCTGGTGGCAAAAAGCCCAAGAGACACTCAGCGCTCTAGTAGAATGCGCCCTCAGAAGGGAAAGGAGGCACCTGACCCTTGAAAGAATAGGCCTGAATAGTCTGTCTGATCCACTTTGATATGGTTGCAGCAGACGCAGCCGAACCCTTACGAGGTCCCTCAGGAAGGACAAACAGAGAATTAGATGTCTGGAAGGACTCCGTGGCAGACAGGTAGACACCCTGACCTCCCTAATTACATCCAGTGAATGCAAGGCAACCTTCTGAGACAACAAAGACAGAGAAATGTCCCTGATATTCTCAAAGGGAGGTCGTTGAAGAAGGGAAAAATCCAAAGTCAGATCCCATGGAGGTAAAGGGGACCTCCTCGCCGAGCAAAATGAAGCACCCCTTGAATAAATGTGCGAATCAAGGAATTAGTCACCAAGGGACGTTGGAAGTAAATGGCTAGGGCCGACACCTGACCTTTAATCATACCCAAAGCCAAATGTTGCTCCACTCCCTTCTGCAAGAAGGCTAAGACCCTCGCCACCGAGAAGGAGCGAGGATGCAACTTTTGCGACTCACACCAGGCAAAATTCATCATCCAAGTACGATGATAAATCTTCCTGGAAGTCGTCTTCCTAGCTCTCAGCAAGGCAGGAATCACAGAATCAGAGAGACCTCTGTCCCTCAACACCTGGCCTTCAACAGCCACAACGTTAAAGCCAGCGACCGTAACGCAGCATGGAAGATCGGCCCTTGAGACAGCAGATCCTCTCGCAGAGGCAGCTGCCATGGAGGCTCAACGACCATCCTCACCAGGTTTGCATACCATGACTGGCGAGGCCAGTCCGGGGCCACCAGAATCACCTGTACCTCCTCCACCGCCAACCTGCAGAGGAACCTCGACAACTGTATCGGAGCGAAGGCATAAAATCAGTCGATATCGGCTCCACGGCACCATCAATGCATCTGTGGCATCGGCCAGAGGATCTCAAGCCCTGGCCACAAACTGCTCTACCTTTTAGTTTAGACAAGACGCAGACAGATCCACGTCCAGGAGTCCCCCACCGGGCGCACAGGAGTCGAAACATCTCTGGATGCAGGGACCATTCCCCCTGATCCAAGATAGTCCGCCTGCCAGTTCTCCACTCCCGGAATGTGAATAGCAGAGATAGCTGGAATGTGCGCCTCGGCCCAAGATAGAATCTCGGCCACTTCCTTGGTCGCCCAGGCACTCCTGGTGCCCTTTTGGCGATTGATGTAAGCCACAGCCGTGGCATTGTCGGTTTGAACAGGAAACCAGGCGACCGCGCACCCGAGTCGCCCAATGGAGCAGGCAAAGTTTTATCGCCCTGAGCTCCAGAACATTTAATCGGTAATGAGGATTCCTCCGACGACCACGTTCCCTGGGCACAAAGAGTGTCCAGTACTCCAACCCAGCTCATCAGGCTGGCATCCGTGGTGATCACCGTCCACAACAGGGGCAGAAAGGACTTTCCCTGGTTCAGAGTGGGTGACAGAAGCCACCATGAAAGCTCCGTCCTCGTGAGACAGCTCAAACACACCATCCTGTCCAAGGACAGGGAATTCCTGTTCCATTTGGCAAGAATCTCTGTTCTTGTGTGAAACTGGGCAAACGATAAGCCTCGAAAGCAGAAACCATCAGCCCCAGGGACCTCATGCAAGTCCGCAGGAAGGAGAGATCGTTGTCCCTGAGGGACCTGATCTCGCCCTGCAAAGTCTGGAGTTTTCCTTCCGGGAGAAAAACCTTTGCTTAAGCGGAGTCCAGGACCATGCCCAGATACTGCAGGCATACTGACGGGGTCAGTTGATGGTCCACCCGAACTCCTGGAGTGTGTGAACCGTGACCGTCAGATCGCCCGACAGAGTGGCACACAAGCTCGCCCTCAACAAGAGATCGTCCAGATAACCGAGGACCGCAATCCACTTCTTGCGCAGCAGAGCCAGCACCGGGGCCAAAACCTTGGTGAAGACCCTGGGAGCTGAAGTTAGACCAAAGGGTAATGCCACAAATTGAAAGTGCTCCTCTGCCACTGCGAAGCGGAGATACCACTGATGAACTTCGCAAATAGGGATGTGCAGATACGCATCCGTTAAAAATCGATGGAGGCCAGAAAATCCCCTTGACTTAAAGACGCCACCACCGACCAGATGGATTCCAATCTGGAACTTCTGCACCCGCATAAAGCGGTTCAGTGACTTGGTCCAGAATAGGACGAACCTTGCCCTCCTTTCTGGGCGCTGTGAACAGGTTTGAATAAAACCCACGAAACCTCTCCCGCTGAGGAACCGGGACAATAACGCCATGAGCAAAAAGATCTTGCACTGCCCCCTTGTGAGCCATCAGGCGGTCGAGAGACAGAGAGATTTGAAGGAAAGAACCTGTCTGCGGGGCAAGATCGAAATTCGATCTTGTACCCTGAACGAAGCAGTTTGTGAACCCATTTGTCCCGAATTAGGGACAACCAGGGCACCTGAAAGTAACGCAGACATCCCCCCACCCCTGAGACGGGTGAGGGCATCCCTCCATGTGGAAGAAGACTGGGCCGCAGCACCAGACTGAGAGGCCTTGGGCTTCCCAGACCAGGGCTTCTTGCTACCACCGGAGGCCTTGAAGGATTTTCTCTTTTCCTGTGCCCGAAGCACGAAAGGGCCCCCGATGAGCCTTGAAGGAAGGACCCGCCGCATGTGGGGTGATCTACCCTTCGCAGATTGGGGCAGGAGGGTACTCTGACAATCTCATCCAAGGAGTCCCCAAAAAGGCTTTCCCCTAAATAGGGGATATCAGACACTGTCTTTTTTAGGCATGGTCTGCCGATCAACTCTTCAGCCACACCATGCGGCGGAGTGCAATCCCCACCGCAGACAATCTTGTGACCGGGGGAGCATCGTCAAGGGCCGCGTCACAGAGATACACAATGGTCTGGGCCATTTGGTCCGTGAGCTCAATGAGATTCGGTGGAACCGACTCAGCCACCAAGTTGCGCCTAAAGCACCTTAATCTATTTCGTAACCATCTGAGAGACCAGCACAGAAGCGAACACCGGCTTGAGGAGTGAGCCCGCCACCAAGTACATGTGGCGGGAAAGTGACTCCACGCGCTATCCATCGAGTCTTTAAACACCGGGGAGTCCTCCATGGGAACCACCTTGGATTTATTTAACCTGGAAACAGTGTGGTCCACATTAGGGGACACCATCCAGCGACTGGAAACCGGGTCCGCAAAGGGGTAACGGCTTTGAAAACGCTTAGGCACCGCCAGCACGTGCTTAATCCGACGCCACTGTTCGTTCACGATAACGTGAAACTCCTCGGGGCAGGGGAAAACCTGACCCAAAGGAAACCTGCTTGCCTGACACGGTGGGCTCATCATCAATGTGCAAAGTCTACCTAATGGAGCGAACAAGTGCTTCAACCAAGGCACGTTCCCGCGATGCAGTGGAGGACTCCTCTTCCTTCTCCCCGTCTGAGTGTGTGGACAGGGATCCCTCAGGGAGGGCAATGTCCGTGGCAACCATGTCAAGCTCTGAATCAGAAGACAGAGGGCATCGGTCGTTTTTGAACATTACCTTGTGACATCATAAGATCAACTTTGGAAGCCAAGGTTTCAATGGCTGCAGATAAAGAAGCTAGGAAAGGTGATCCGGATGTCCCGGATGCATAAACAAGCTCTGGGGTGAAATGGTCACCCTGGGACTCCATATTAGCAGAAGAATAAAAATGGAACACTGTCCCTTTAAATCGGTGATTGCCATCCACACCGCGATCCCGCGCTGCTGCTGGAGTCCCCCCCTTTATAATGCTAAATAACTGAGCAAGCAATGTAATGTGTCTAAGGAATAGTGCCCAAAAAGCTGTAAAAAAAACCCTTATAGTGCCAGAGATACAGAAAACAAAACGCTCTCCACGTTTCTCTGCCACAAGTGAAAAGATGGCAGGAGATAGTGCCCTAATTCACTAGAGTCTGAACAGTGCCCTGAGCCACACAAACACGGATGCCAATAGAAAAATATGGCAAAAACACAGCGAAAATGGCCGCTGCCCACATCCAAGATGGCGCCGAAAACGGTGCCAAGAGCACGTTAGCAAAAAATGGCTGCTGCCCTTACACTGATGCAGCCATGCATGCCCTCACCCAAAATGGCGGCCGAAAACGGCACCAACAGTCAGGAGCCCAGGAACCCTGGCCCCCGCGGGAATCCACTATAGGAACCCCCCCAGGACAAGGTAAGAGCCTTACACTACCCCCTCCCACGCAGTGGGTGCCGTTAGAGCGCTCCCATAAGGAGCTGAGAGGCAGGTTCCGTCCAGACCAGCCAGGGGGGACACCACAGAGATCGCAGCTCTGACATCCCGAGGAGTGGGTCCACATCATCCCCCCCACCCCCCCAGAGGACTTTCACAGGGGGTAGCATTACTCACCATACCAAGGACCATGGGCTCTGCTCCGATACAGCTCGCCTCCCACCCTGAGTGGGGGTGCTCTCAGCCAAGAGGGGACGCTGCAACACAGGGCGTTCCAGGGTTGATGCGTCCCGGCAAAGAAATTCCTCTGCAGGCTCGTCCCCATCCATCGGGGCACCGTTGTGGCGAGGCCTCGGTGGACCACAACCTGCGCACGCTCGTAGGCCAGGCTGGGGTACCATAAGGATCTAAATTATCCAGTGCGAAGCCCAGCCCGGCTGTCGCTTGTTGTTGTCCAGGAGGATCCCCTTCACTAGCTATCGTTAGTGAGTGAGAAAATGAGATAAAACATTTTTCAAAGAAAAAAATCAAAACTGAGACCGGAGTCCCAGCAGGGTATGCTAGGTCCTACGCCTGAGCTAGGCAGCAAGAAACTGATTAGTAAGCTCTAAGTGTCTAAGGGTAATGTCAAGAGGGACAGCCCCTAAGGTGTGTTTAGTTAAAGCTTTTTAATAAAGTTTCACTACCTAGCCTGCTCCTGCAGAGGGCGCCATTACCCAATAGTGATGAAACTTGGAAGAGGCTGCGTCTGTCAGAGGACGCAAGAGAAATGGCCTCTGCCCTTACACTGATGCGGCCTATGCCCACACCCAAAATGGCGGCCGAAAACGGCGCCAAATGCACAAGCAACCCAGGAGAAAGGCCACCATGGGAATCCACCTAAGAGGACACTCCCCCCCCCCAGGACCAGGTAACATCTTCAACCCCCCTCCCGGCGTTAAGACGCCTCCATAGCGCCCCCAGTGGGAGCGGGGAGGGTAGTACCTGACCTGACAGGCCTGTGGGATCTTACAGAGGGACGCAGCCCTGTAATCCCCAGGAGTGGGCCCACATCAACCACACAAACATCTGTCCCAGGTACACGGGGGCATAGCATCACTCACCATACCATGGACCGTGGAGCTCCGCTCCGAAACAGCTCGCCTCCCACCTCGAGTAGGGGTTCCGTTAGACAAAAGGGGTAAGCTGCAACTCAGGGCGTTCCAGGTTGATGCGACCCGGCGAAGCATCCGTACGCAGGCTCGTCCCCATCCACCTGGGCTCTGTCGTGGCGAGGCCTGGGCAGACCAACTGCTTATGCTCGTAGGCCAGGCTGGGAGACAATAAGGATCTAGATTGTCCAGTGCGTAACCCCAGCCCGGCTGTCGCTTGTAGTTCACCAGGAGGCTCCCCCTGACACTAGTTAGCAATAGTGAGTAAAGAGAAATAAACAAACATTTTCAAAAGAAAATAAAAACTGAGACCGAAGTCCCAGCAGGGAAACCTAGGTCCTTCTCCTTCACTAGGCAGCAAGAAATTCATTTTAGGGCACAGAGTGTCTGGGGTAATGTCGTGAGGGACAGCCCCTATAGGCGTGTCAAGAGAAAACTGTGAAAACTTTTCACTGCCTAGTCTACTCCTGTAGATGGCGCGTTACCCATAAGTGAAAAAGCATTGAGAGCTGCGTTTGTCAGAGGACGTAAGAGATATTATATATATATATATATATATATATATATATATATATATATATATATATATATATATATCACACACATACATATATATATATATACACATACACACACACACACACAGTATCTCACAAAAGTGAGTACGCCCCTCACATTTTTCTAAATATATATTACCGTATATCTTTTCATGTGACAACACTGAAGAAATGACACTTTGCTACAATGTATAGCACTGAGTATACAGCCTGTATAACAGTGGAAATTTGCTGCCCCTCAAAATACCTCAACACACAGCCAATGTCTAAACCGCTGGCAACAAAAGTGAGTACACCCCTAAGTGACAATGTCCAGATTGGTCCCAAAGTGTCAATATTTTGTGTTGCCACCATTATTTCACAGCATTGCCTTAACCCTCCTGTGCATGGATTTCATCAGAGCTTCACATATTGCCACTGGAGTCCTCTTTCACTCCTCCACGACGACATCATGGAGCTGGTGAATGTTGGAGACCTTGCGCTCCTCTACCTTCCATTTTAGGATGCCCCACAGGTGATCAATAGGGTTTAGGTCTGGAGACATGCTTGGCCAGTCCATCACCTTTACCCTCAGCTTCTTTAGCAAGGCAATGGTCATCTTTGAGGTGTGTTTGGGGTCGTTATGTGTGAATAATGCCCTGGGGCCCAGTCTCCAAAGGGAAGGGATCATGCTCTGCTTCAGTATGTCACAGTACATGTTGGAATTCATGGTTCCCTCAATGAACTGTAGCTCCCCAGTAAAAGCAGCACTCATGCAGCCCCAGACCACGACACTCCCACCACCATGCTTGACCGTAGGCAAGGCACACTTGTCTTTGTACTCCTCACCTGGTTGCCGCCACACCCGCCTGACACCATCTGAACCAAATAAGGTTATCTTGGTCTCATCAGACCACAGGACATGGTTCCAGTAATCCATGTCCTTAGTTAGCTTGTCTTCAGCAAACTGTTTGAGGGCTTTCTTGTGCATCGTCTTTAGAAGAGTCTTCCTTCTGGTAAGACAGCCATGCAGACCAATTTGATGCAGTGTGCGGCGTATGGTCTGAGCACTGACAGGCTGACCCCTCACCCCTTCAACATTTGCAGCAATGCTGGCAGCACTCATACGTCTATTTCCCAAAGACAACCTCTGGATAGGATGCTGAGCACATGCACTCAACTTCTTTGGTCGACCGTGGCGATGCCGGTTCTGAGTGGAACCTGTCCTGTTAAATTGCTGTATGGTGTTAGCCACCGTGCTCCAGCTAATTTTCAAGGTTTTGCCAATATTATTATAGCCTAGGCCATCTTTATGTAGAGCAAGAATTCTTTTTTTCAGATCCTCAGAGAGTTCTTTGCCATGAGGTGACCAGTATGAGAGAGAGAGAGAGCAATCACACCAAATTTTAACACATGTATGAAAAAGTAAATGATCTGAAGCATCACAGCAACCACCTCCATACCTAATATTGTATACAACAGGGGGGGCGTAAGGATAGTGGGACTTTATATGAGGTAGGTTGCTATTGCAGATATCCAAATGAAAATAAAAATTAAAAAAAAAATAAAAATAAAATAGTTTCAGAATATTGGTTTATTTCTTGCTGCACGATAAAAGAATGGATCATGCAGCAATAATCAATAAATAGAATAAATAGAATCTCACATATTCACAGTACAGATACAGACAATCCAGGTATGGACATACAAGAGGTAGTAAAGGAAATGTCTTGCTAGGCATATACACATATAAATAGATATATAATAGCAGATACAAATATCATACAAAAGGCATATATATATCAAATACATAGCAGGAATTCATCCAGTGGCTCATGGGCTCTTTCATACATATTACGTAATCCATGTCCTGATAAATCTTCATATTTCATATTTTTTGGCTCTACGCGTTTCGTAGAGTTATCATCCACTCTTCCTTTAATACCTCTTGTATGTCCATACCTGTATTGTCTGTATCTGTACTGTGAATATGTGAGATTCTATTTATTCATTATTGCTGCATGATCCATTCTTTTATCGTGCAGCAAGAAATAAACCAATACAGTATTCTGAAACGATTTTATTTTTATTTTTTTTATCTTTATTTTCATTTGGATATCTGCAATAGCAACCTACCTCATATAAAGTCCCACTAACCTTTACGCCCCCCCTGTTGTATACCAAATTTTAAACACACCCGCTCCCCATTCACACCTGAGACATTGTAACACTAACAAGTCACATGACACCGGGGAGGGAAAATGGGCAATTGGGCCCAATTTGGACATTGTCACATGGGGGTGTACTCACTTTTGTTTCCAGTGGTTTAGACATGAATGGCTGTGTTGAGTTATTTTGAGAGAACAGCAAATTTACACTGTTATACAAGCTGTACACTCACTACATTTACATTTCTTCAGTGCTGTCACATGAAGAAATATCATAAAATATTTACAAAAATGTGAGGGGTGTACTCACTTTTGTGAGATACTGTGTGTATATATATATATATATATACACACACACACACACACACACATACATATACACATACAGGTCCCTCTCAAAAAATTAGCATATTGTGATAAAGTTCATTATTTTCTGTAATGTACTGATAAACATTAGACTTTCATATATTTTAGATTCATTACACACAACTGAAGTAGTGCAAGCCTTTTATTGTTTTAATATTGATGATTTTGGCACACAGCTCATGAAAACCCCAAATTCCTATCTCAAAAAATTAGCATATCATGAAAAGGTTCTCTAAACGAGCTATTAACCTAATCATCTGAATCAACTAATTAACTCTAAACACCTGCAAAAGATTCCTGAGGCTTTTAAAAACTCCCAGCCTGGTTCATTACTCAAAACCGCAATCATGGGTAAGACTGCCGACCTGACTGCTGTCCAGAAGGCCATCATTGACACCCTCAAGCAAGAGGGTAAGACACAGAAAGAAATTTCTGAACGAATAGGCTGTTCCAAGAGTGCTGTATCAAGGCACCTCAGTGGGAAGTCTGTGGGAAGGAAAAAGTGTGGCAGAAAACGCTGCACAATGAGAAAAGGTGAGATTTTGGAGCACTTCATGCATCCATCTGCTGAAAAGCTTTATGGAGATGAAGATTTCATTTTTCAGCACGACCTGGCACCTGCTCACAGTGTCAAAACCACTGGTAAATGGTTTACTGACCATGGTATTACTGTGCTCAATTGGCCTGCCAACTCTCCTGACCTGAACCTCATAGAGAATCTGTGGGATGTTGTGAAGAGAAAGTTGAGAGACGCAAGACCCAACACTCTGGATGAGCTCAAGGCTGTTATCGAAGCATCCTGGGCCTCCATAACACCTCAGCAGTGCCACAGGCTGATTGCCTCCATGCCACGCCGCATTGAAGCAGTCATTTCTGCAAAAGGATTCCTGACCAAGTATTGAGTGCATAACTGAACATAATTTTTTGAAGGTTGACTTTTTTCATATTAAAAACACTTTTCTTTTATTGGTCGGATGAAATATGCTAATTTTTTTAGATCGGAATTTTGGGTTTTCATGAGCTGTATGCCAAAATCATCAATATTAAAACAATAAAAGGCTTGCACAACTTCAGTTGTGTGTAATGAATCTAAAATATATGAAAGTCTAATGTTTATCAGTACATTACAGAAAATAATGAACTTTATCACAATATGCTAATTTTTTGAGAGGGACCTGTATAGATATATACACACACACATACATATATATTAGGGCTATACATATTATCGTTCTGCGGGCGTGGGCATCGCCGAAGATACGATATTAAAGCACATAGGCATTAGGCAGGGAGAAGTCGGGACTCGGGGGGAGGACTCACAGTGATTGTTGTAGCAGCCCGACATCTGTCCCACACGTTCAGCGGTGAGCAGCGCGCCGTGACCAGCTGCACAGCTAACCATTCACGCGTGCCTGCACACCTGATTGGTTCGCCGTGCCGCTACTCACGGCGTGATCGGTTCGCTGTGCCAGTCAAGAAACTAGCTGCAGGGCGGCAGACTGAACGTGTGGGCTGGACGGATGTCAAGTCATTCTGTGTTCTTCTACCGGCTCCTACCACGACTGAGTTCCGAGACAGTGCCTAATCCACTCTGACTAATATATATATATTATATTAGGGTAACAACTTACAACCAACTGATTTTTGCATTTTTTTTTTTTTAACAGACTAAAAAGCTTATAGGAAAAGATTAATAGGGTTCACATACAATTTAAGCCATGTTTTTATTATTGTTCATATCAATATTTTTGTTCTATAGAGCAGACATGAGGCATAAGACATGCAGCACTACTGCTACAGGATGTTTTACCTTTTCTTTTGAAGGGCAGCAAAGTTCTTTTTGAAAATGGGGCTGACTTGATTTAGAAGTTCCACCAGTGAGTGGCTGAGAAAGCTGGGATTGGCTGGCTTAGGGTTAAAGTTGTAGGCTGTAGATCTACAGGAGTGGCAGAAAGAGTCTGGTTATATATGATCATTATCCAGTCACATACTGTAGAATGGTTAATAGAATACAAATGCTCAAATGGATCAATAAACATGAGTAGGCAATAGTCATAAAGTTATGCTTTGGTAAATGGAAACTTAAAGAAATGACCTGTCAATATAATTTACAATTCTTCCAAAATGGCACCAATACATATAACCAAACTATTGACTGCTACATTTGCTGGTCTGCATTTCTGTCCCTGCAGTTATGAAATATGCACAGCATTTCCAGACAGCACAGTCAGGCACCACTTTACTAGATTGAAAAAGGAATACAGTAGTGGGCTCTCAACCCGCAGATCACTGACTGGACAGATGATGAGCAGCAGCCACAGATTGATGAGGTCATATCTCTGATCACTCCTCCCATCAGCGAGTTTCTTATAAGCACATTTGCATCCACTACACCTGAATTGCTCCTCTTCCTGCTAGTTTTCTCTCCCAGTGTGCTGTTTTTTAGGGGTATTGCAAGAAGTGATACCAAGTAAAATTCAGATACTTACATTTGTTGTATTAAGAGAAAAGTATACTAAAACCTAGCATTTTATCTGTGTCTTTTAGATCTTCCAAATCAAACTGCAAAATACTGATTACCATTTTGAGTAGAACATATAGCTTAACACAAGACAAAAAAAAAATACCCATTAACCACTTAAGCCCCGGAAGATTCTACCCCTTTTCTGACCAGGGCCTATTTTGCGATTCGGCACTGCGTGACTTTAACGGACAATTGCGCGGTCGTGCGACGCTGTACCTAAACGAATTTGACGTTCTTTTTTTCCCACAAACAGAGCTTTCTTTTGGTGGTATTTGATCACCTGTGCGATTTTTTGATCATGCGCTATAAACAAAAAAAGAGCGTCAATTTTGCAAAAATAGCAATATTTTTCAAATTTAATATGAAATTCCCCCCCAAAAAATGTAAAAATCAAAAATGTTTTACATTTTCGGTCAATTTGTTTTATGCTACATATGTTTGGAAAAAAAAAAAAAAAAAAAAAGCGTATTTTGATTGGTTTGCGCAAAAGTTATCGCGTTTACTAACAAAGGGAACGATTTTTGTCATTTGTTGTTTTTTTTTTTTAACGCGTAATGGCTGCGATCTGCGTTTTTTTTGCATAACTGCGACATTGCGGCGGACAGATCGGACCCTTGACTGACATTTTTGACACTTTTGGGGTTACCAGTGACATTACTGCAGTAATCAGGGCTATACATAAGCACTGTTATTGCAAAATGACACTGGTAGTCAAGGGGTCAACTTTATTTGAGAGGGAGGGGCTGTGTGTGTGTCCCTAGGGGCGTGATTCTAACTGTGATTGGCTGTGGCTTGAGCTGTAGAAACAGTGATCAACGGTCCTACATAGTAGAACTGTGTGATCACTGTTTCTACACAGGGGGCTTACACTAGCCGCCTGACTTTCTCCCTCTGCAGCGACGATCGCAGAGTGACCGGCGGACATCGGGTCCGCCGGTCACATGCGCGGGGGGGGGGGGGGGTCCGGGGGCGCGCTCGCTCGCTCCCTAGACCCTCACAGGCTAGCGACGTAGATCTACGTCACTCTGCCTGTGAGGGGCTGACTGCCGCAGTAAATATACTGTGCGCAGTCGGCAAGTGGTTAAGTTAGGTTAAAACCCACACTTGGAATAAGTCTGAAAAAAAAAAAAAAATTGCATAACATGCATTTAGATTATAAAAGATCAATTCATCATATCCACCCTAACCAGGCTAGAACTTGACAATTAGACAATAGAAAGCATAACAAGTGTAAATCTACAAAAAAAACTGAATTTTTGTAAAATCTTACCGTACAATTCCTTTCTCTGAGTCCTCCGACAGTCGCCGCCCATTCACACAGTCTTCACTAATGGGGGTATTGCTTCCTCTCCACAGGAGTTTCTAGGCATAAGACTTGTAAAAGAACAATTCGTCTACATAGTCACACCCATGGGGGCTGTCCTAGTCCAATACCCCCCTGCAATAGCCATCCCAATTCAGTTTGGTTGCAAGCAGTGATAGTCGGGGCGGCGACTGTCTGAGGACTCAGAGAAAGGAATTTTACGGTAAGATTTTACAAAAATTCCGTTTTCTCTTACGTCCTCCGACAGTCGCTGCCCATTCACACAGTCTTCACTAATGGGGATGTCCCAAAGCAGTGTAGACATGAGGGGTGGGCAACTCAACCGCCAGAAAAGCAACGCAGTACCCACATCAGAGAAAGGAACCTTACATGCACAGAAAGGTAACCTTCTGGGTAACAAAAAAGTGCTCAACATGAGCAACAACCCAGGAAAACAAATAACCAAGGGGATAAACAACCCCAACAACCAGGGACCCGTACAAACCAGGGTGCCCTATGGCACTGCCGCACAGAGAACTTTGCGGCCAAAGGAAGCATCAGCTGACACCAGAACATCAATTTTATAGAATTTGGAGAAGGTGTGCACCGACGACCAAGTCGCAGCCTTGCACACCTGGGCCACCGAAGCCTGATGCTGGAAGGCCCAGGACGGACTCACCGAACAGGTGGAATGCGCCTTGACAGGGAAGGGAGGAACCCGTTCCCGCAACGAATAGGCCTGAACAATGGTCTGTCTGATCCATTTGGCAATGGTTGCCGCAGATGCAGCCATACCCTTCCGAGGACCCTCAGGAAGTACAAAGAGAGAATCTGATTTCCGAAAGGATTCAGTCGACGACAGGTAAACCCTGATCGCCCTGACAACATCCAGAGAATGCAAGGCCACCTCTTTTGGATGCTTAGGTTTCACGCAAAGCGAAGGTAAAACAATGTCCTCATTGAGGTGAAAATCCGAAACCACCTTTAGCAGAAAGGACGGATTAGGTCGCAAAACCACCTTATCCCTATGAACCACCAGGTAAGGGGAACGGCAAGACAACGCCGCCAACTCCGACACTCTGCGAGCCGAAGTGATCGCCACCAGAAAGGCAACCTTTTTAGACAGCAGAGGTAACGATATTTCCCTGATGTTTTCAAACGGGGAACGTTGTAACATGGACAGAACCAAGTTCAAGTCCCATGGAGGTAAGGGCTCCCTTCTGGGAGGGGCCAAGTGACACACACCTTGAATAAAGGTGCGAATCAAGGAATTAGATGCCACAGGGCGCTGAAAAAACAGCCAGTGCAGATACCTGGCCCAAAATCGTGGCAAATGCAAGGCGCTGGTCCACACCAGTCTGGAGGAAAGCTAACACCCTCGCCACTGAGTAGGAACGAGGAGAGAAACCCCTGGACTCACACCAGGCAAAATAAGCTTTCCATGTATGGTAATAAATTTTACCAGAAGAGGCTTTTCTAGCCTTGATCAAAGTAGGAATGACATCTGAGGAGAGACCCCTGTCTCTCAGGACCTGGCTTTCAACAGCCATGCCTTTAAAGCCAGCGACTGTAAAGCAGGATGGAAGATCGGTCCCCGAGACAGTAGATCTTCTCGCATTGGCAGCCACCACTGAGGCTCTATGGCCAGGTGAACGATGTCCGCGTACCAGGACCGGTGAGGCCAGTCCGGCGCTACCAGAATCACCAGTGATTGTTCCGAGGCCAACCTGCGAAGGAACCTGAACAACTGAATCGGAGGAAAGGCATAAAATCAGACGATACTGATGCCAAGGCACCACCAACGCGTCCGAGGCATCTGCCAGAGGATCGCGCGTTCTTGCCACGAACCTTTCCACCTTGTGGTTTAGCCGAGACATGAACAGATCCACATCCGGGGATCCCCATTTTGCGCACAGCATTTGAAAAACCTCCGGGTGCAGGGACCATTCCCCCTGGTCCAGGGTCTGGCGGCTCAGATAATCTGCCTGCCAATTCTCCAAACCCGGAATGTGCACTGCCGATATCGCCGGAACATGAGTCTCGGCCCAAGACAGAATACTGGTCACTTCCTGGGCCGCCCGGGCACTACTGGTGCCCCCTTGGTGGTTGATGTACGCCACCGCAGTGGCATTGTCTGTCTGCACCCATACAGGGCGGCCCCGAAGACGATCCGACCACTGGATCAAGCACAGCCTGATCGCTCTTAATTCCAAAATGTTTATTGGGAGGGAGGATTCCTCCTCCGACCAAGTGCCCTGGGCAGACAGGTTGCCCAGAACCCCACCCCAGCCCGACAAGCTGGCATCCATGATTATTACCGTCCACAGAATTGGCCGGAAGGATTTTCCGTCCCGACACCGCCGGGGACTGAGGCCACCACAAGAGATCCATTCTGGTTTGGCGACTCAGACACTCAGGTCCAAGGACTGAGGAAGTCAGCCCCACCTGGCCAGGATCTACGCTTGGAGAGATCGCGTGTGAAACTGTGCAAATGGTATCGCCTCGAAGGCGGACACCATCAACCCCAGGGACCGCATACAGGTCCGGAGTGACGAGGATTTGTTGTCGCTGAGGGACCTGACCTCGTTCTGCAGGGTCCGGAGCTTGTCCTCCGGTAAGAACACCTTTGCTTGAGCAGAGTCCAGAACCATTCCCAGATACGGGGGAGACGAACCGAAGGCGACAAGGTCGACTTCTGAATGTTGATAGTCCAAGCGAACTCCTGGAGCGTCTGGACCTTAATGGACAGATCGCGCAATAGGCTCTGACTGGCACTCGATCTTAACAGGAGATCGTCCAGATATCCCAAGACCGTGATGCCCTGTGCCCGCAACAGGCCAAGAACAGGCGCCAACACTTTGGTAAAGACCCTTGGAGCCGAAGCGAGACCGAAAGGTAACGGCACAAACTGGTAATGATCCTCCGCGATAGCGAATCGGAGATACCTCTGATGACCCTCGAAAATGGGGATGTGCAGATACGCATCCTTCAGGTCTATAGAGGCCATGAACTCCCCCGGGTTCAGGGAGGCCACCACCGAGCGGAGTGATTCCATGTGGAATTTCCAGACGCGCACAAAGCGGTTCAGAGCTTTCAAGTCCAGAATCAGACGCACTTTGCCATCCTTTCTGGGCACAGTGAACAGATTTGAATAAAAACCCCGAAACCTGTCCCGATGAGGCACCGGGACGACAACCCCCTGGGCGAGGAGATCCTGTACCGCTTGATGTAGGTCCTGTAACCGCCCTGGGGCCAAATGAAGATTTGAGGCCAAAAGAATCTGTTCGCCGGCCATGAAAGAAAATCGATCTTGTAACCTGACCGAATGATTTCCTGAACCCACCTGTCCGACATTCGGAGCAGCCAAGGTTGGAGGAAACCGCGCAAACGTCCCCCCACCCCTGAAACGGGTGAGGACGTCCCTTCAGGCAGAGGCGGACTGAGCCGCCTTCCCAGCCTGGCAGGATTTTTGTTTGCCAAACCAGGGCTTTTTCTGGCCACCTTGGCCCTTGAAGGGTTTTCCCTTGTTCTGCGCCTTGAAGGCACGAAAGGACCCCTGATTAGGTTTAAAGGAGGGGGCCCGCTTACCGCGGAAAAATTTTCCCTCAGGGTTCTGGGGCAGCAAAGTGCTCTTACCCCCAGTGACTCCTTTAACCAATTCATCCAAAGATTCCCCAAAAAGGCGAGACCCCGCATAGGGGAAATCAGCTACCGTCTTCCTGGATTTTTGGTCAGCCGACCAGCTTTTTAACCAGATTAAGCGACGGTTAATCACTGCGACACTGGACAGGCGTATCGCCAAAGGGGCCTCATTTAGAGCCGCATCGCACAAATACATGACCCCTCGATAATTCTGATCCACCATCTCCACTGTTGTGGGAGGGGCAGAGTCGGCCACGAGGGTGCGTTTGAGCACCTTGGTCCAATCCGCCACAGCCTGAGCCACCATTACAAAGGCAAAAATAGGCTTGAGCAAGGAACCCGCCACCATGTAGGAATGTCGGGCAAGAGATTCCAGCCTCCTATCAGTAGGGTCCCTAAACACCGGAGAGTCCTCGCTAGGGACCAGGGTAGCTTTGTTCAATCTGGCCACCGTGTGATCCACTTGAGGAGGCACACACCAGCGCGCAGCCGTAGTAGCCGCAAAAGGTTAGAGAAGTTGAAACTTCTTAGGCACCACGAAGGTGGGTTTTAAATTACGCCATAGCTCATTCATCTTATGGTGAAACTCTGCGGGGCAAGGAAAAACCTGTGCCGTCTTGCGGGTCCTGTGTGTACCAAAAGAGGACACAACGCCCGGAGGAGTGGGCTCATCCTCCAAATGTATCCTCCGGCTCATCCTCCAAATGCATCCTCCGCCTCCTAGGCCTTTTCCTAGCAGCACGTTCAGTCATCAGCACATCCATTTTTGACACCAAAGTTGCCACAACAGCAGCCAAATTAGTCAGGTTAGAGGATTCAGAGGACCCTGAATCCCCCACCAAAGCTGGAGGGAATTTGCTGTCCTGGGATTCCATAACAGAAATAAAAAAAGTTTTTTATTTTTTTTAACTGGCCCTTTAAGAGCGCCGCGGACCCCCGCAGCACACCGCTATAGAGACTGTGAGACACAGACCCCCCCCCCCGCAGGGACAAAACTGACCAGGAAGATTGAACAAAGCAGGACAGAAACCCCACAGTGTGTTACCAGCTCCTTCGGTCGGCTCTGTGAGAAAGAAGGAAGTGATGTCACCGCTGGAGGCTGAACTTAAGCTGCAGGCCAAGGGAAAATGGATGCCTATTGAAACTAATGGGAGGCTTCGGCAAGATGGCCGCCGACATGTGCTCTGAACGATCGAAAGCCACATGCAAGATGGAGCCGTAAGGGGCCAAAATCACTACATAGCATGCTGTATAAACGCCCATAATGAAGCCAGACATGCTGCCCACACTTAAAATGGCGGACCGGCGGTTTTTAACCCCGCAGCGGTCGCCGCAGCGGTCGCCGCATGTGTCTGTACCTCCAAGCACCCTAAAGTGACCTTAGGAGAGGGACCTCCCAATCCCCCACACAGCGCTGCTGTGAGAATAAAACCCCCGCAGGGACCGGGAACAGGGAGCCCAAAACGCACAGACATAGGGGACACCACAGAGACACAGGACTGCCGACCCCAGACAGAGGCCCCACACAATGTACTTACCTGTACCCGATGGCGTGGAATGCCTTATATCAAGCAGGAAACCGTCCACCCTCAGATGGCAGGGGAGTGCCGCCAGCCAAAACGCAGGACACTAGTAGTGCACGGACGAACCTATGCTGTGTCCAGTGAGGTAGCCACCTCACATGGCTGCATCCCTGATGGACAGGGATGGGTCGTTTGCGAGGCCAGGGCGAACACATAGCCTGCGAAACGCTCGATGGTGGGCTGGGATTCCATCTGACCCTCTGTCCTGGAGAACCAGGACCCTCAGTCCGATTCCCAGCTCCGCAAACGCCGTCTTCATCCGAAGATCCAACTAACTAGCGCTGATAAAATAAACAGCTAGCAATGTAAAGAAAAATGACATTTTCAGAAAATAAATCATAAAGAAAAAGAGGAAGGCTGAGACTGTAGCCTCAGCACAGGGAAGCCTATCCACTCCTAAGCTAGGCAGAAGACAAAACTGAATTGGGATGGCTATTGCAGGGGGGTATTGGACTAGGACAGCCCCCATGGGTGTCACTATGTAGATGAATTGTTCTTTTACAAGTCTTATGCCTAGAAACTCCTGTGGAGAGGAAGCAATACCCCCATTAGTAAAGACTGTATGAATGGGCGGCGACTGTCGGAGGACGTAAGAGAAAAAAGCACCTCTAGAAGACTGATCACTATATAGATTTTATGCAGCAATAGCTTTTAAGTGTCTGATAATCAGGAAGCATGGGCGTTTTATCTATGGCAATCAGGAACATGGTATTACTATCACCGACCTTTTAATTTGAATTTGTACACATCAAAAGCAGTGTTTACTGCTCTACCTGGTCTTATGTAATGCAGCCAAAACGTGATAAGCCTTCAAAAACACACAACTCACTGGTTGAGGTAGAATCCTCGAGTGGATGCAGTAATGCTAACATGTCGGTCCTCCATAGTGATCACATATAAATACATAAGGTCTCCGTGCATCTTCCTGTTACCGGGAGGTGGGTTCCAGCCACTCATTGTGAAAACTTTCAAACACTGCAAAGGCTGTAATAAAGTAAGATCTTCAGTCACCACAGTATGTAGCACATACACAACAAAAGAACCCTGCATGGTACAACATCACACTAGCTGCCAGGGGCACACAGGAAACTATACCATTATATACAGTAAAGTTTAAAAGACTCTCAACCAATTTATCCAATACTCTCAGATAACCTTTAGATAAATAAAAGATGTGCAATTCCTGAGAAATCCAGGTTTCAAGTAAACACTGAGGTTGTGTTGAGACAAATGATGAATGGGCAACTTGTACAATACATTATGTAGTAGGGATTATCAGACTCCTGCCTCACCCAGTTTCCACACAACACCAGCTACATAGTTAAAATATTTTTTAACTTTGTATACAGTTTGATAGGTAGTATCACAAACCAGGACTCAAAGCAGTATTAAACCCAAAACCAAAAATGTAATATTATTGCAGCTTACCAATCGTTCGATGAAGTGGCTGCATTGGATTTATTTATTTTTTTAGGCTTTTTTCATTGGTTTTCACCCATTGATCTGGCCAGTAACACACCCCCTGCATTATACAAACTCCACACTGGATGAATGAGCACCTGGGGCAGATTTAGACAGCAGCATTGTCAGGATGGGAGAGGGGAGCAGTAGATGTACT
Organism: Pelophylax lessonae; assembly: GCF_965119305.1. Taxonomy (NCBI): domain Eukaryota; kingdom Metazoa; phylum Chordata; class Amphibia; order Anura; family Ranidae; genus Pelophylax; species Pelophylax lessonae. The sequence continues at coordinate 144,565,221 of NC_138769.1, read as the reverse complement.
AGCAGATTTAAATACAGTAACAAATTGAAGCTGAACTCCAGCTAACACTTTATAAACAGTTGCGGGAAACATTTTTTCCTTTTGGGATAAAGGTTTTACATAAATAAAAGCTGATCATTTTAACCTCCCTGGCGGTCTGATTATGTCAGAATTTTTGATCTTAAAGCAGTACATTGTTTTGCATGGAAATCCGTTTTATATTTTAGGCCCATAATTCTTAGGAATAACTCACAAAGCTGTCCAAGCAAGAGTTTAGTAGACATCCTGGCCTGGGTATGAGAAAGTTTGAAACATGAAATCATAAAATATAATACATTTTATTCAATATAATCAAACCAAAAACACTGAAATGTGTACAAACAAGGGGTGCGATATTACTAGTCATTGTAATAATGGTTTAGTAAACATCTCGGGTATGAAAGATTTTGAAACATGGGACTGCACAAAGTCCAACGTCACAATCGGGACAATAGAATCTGGTTTGCTTTCTTATTTTCCTTCCGCTGTCATCTCTCTGAGCAAAAAACCTACATCCTTGTAGGTGCTGACTTTTACTTAGTTGGTGGGATGTAGTCCATGAAGTGACGAGCAGTCTGGTGTTCCGGGTTGACAACGCCAACAGCACGGCATCCAGATCTATTCACAGCCATTGGTGTTTGGGGATTCAGAAAGATATGTTCAGCAACTTTCCAAATGAAGTCCGAATGAATCACAGGCTTGTCACTTTTTTTTTTTAGCAGAATGCTCAAGAAGATATCTGAAGATCTTCTTACAGTAGTAGTTTTGCAATTTCCTCATTGCTGGGTAGAATGTCATTGCTTGGTCGGCTGTCGACACCTCCCATGGTGGTGTTGTAGTCGATCACTACTTGTGGCTTCATGATTTCTTTCCCACCTTTTTCATGCGTACCATAATAGTGGAGGTATTATGCACTGTACTCGTTAGTCACACATCTTACTTGTCCCGCCATCACAGTGCCATTACTTTGCCTTTCTGCCAGGCAACCATTTCTCCTACCTTGAGCTTCTTTTTGCCAAACATTGGCGGCATGTTGCGCCAGTTAGCACTTACGGGTCCATAGTCATCTGTTTTGTTTTGCAGTAGAACCTCAAAGTTCAGGAGATGTATAAAAGTTGTCAGTTGTTACACAATAGCCCTGATTTAGCTATGGCTTAATTAGTGAAAGAACAGATGATGTTGCCATTCCCTAATTGCTGTATTTTTGATTGAATTTTGTTCCTTTTCCAGTGTATATCACTGAATTCCAAATGTAGCCAGTTGACGATTCGCATAGCATGTAGGATTTTATGCCAAATCATGCCCTCTTTGATGCAATGTATTGCACCCAGCTGAGCCTTCCCTTGTAGGCCATTAGACTTTCATCTATGCGGATGTCACATAGCACCATTGGAAATTCTGTAGAATCATTTGATATACTTCCCAAATTTTCTTTAATTTTGGTGCAGAATGAGTAGTTTCAAATTCTTCATTGTTTTCGAAGTGGAGATATTTCATTATGAGGGAAAATCTGTACTCGGACACGACCGTGCCAAAGAATAGAGTGGCAAGTAATGTATTGGTTGTCCAATACCACTTCTGCAGGGGTTTCCCCACCCACTTCCTGAAGAATTAGATTAGGCCCAGAAATTTCCAAATGTCATCTTTGGTCACTGGTTCCCACTTTCAGCATCTGGCAAACTTCCGATGCGTAGCCAATTGTTGCTCTTTGTACCGGTTTGTCTCAATAACTATTTTTTCAATAACCTCATCGGTCAGAAATAAATTGTAGGTATGCCAAGGGGTTGTCATGGTCAACATCAACTTTCATACCAGGTGCTCCAGTAATCAATAGAGCACCAAGTTCTCACATCGCTGAGCTTAGTCACAGAATCATCGCTGTCGTCACATTCAGTACCTGATGACGAATTTCCCCACGAATCACTATCGCCCCGTTCTTCAAATAATTCTGATTCACTGTCGCTGTTTTCCAGTTGAGCTAAAAGAACACTTTTTGGATGCCATGGAAGTTCTCCATTTTCCAGGCACAAAGAACCGCAAAAGTACAGGCAGGGCACTGGAAAAGCCACTAGGTGAAAAGCTGTGGTAAAATGGCTTGATACAAAGTTGTAATCCTAAAAGAATACACTGTATCATGTCACTTGTTTTATTAACTTTTTTAAATTCCCGCTGGTTCCACCCCCCTGCGTCACGGCGCTTGCAGGGAAGGGAACCAGCATTGGCCGGATCACACAGCAGGAGGATGGCGTGGGATCGTAGCAGAAGGCAAGTGTGATTGTGGGGTAATCCCGAGTGTGGCTCAGGGTTACCGCTTTTGGCACTGTATATTAACCCCGAGCCACACTCTGGAATACCGCCAGGGAGGTTAACAACCCCCAACAGTGCTAAATGGTTTGTCTCATCCCTGTAACTGCAAGAGAGCTTTTCTGTTGAAAAACGAAAGACTTACTGGATAATCACCAGATGAAAAAAAGAAAAAGGCAAGCCAGAAAAAGAAAACTAATGTATCCACGATATCTAAGAATTGGTAAGCTGCAATGTAATAAAAGTGTGCTTTTTGTATTATTACTGCTTTACCACTTCCGGAACATAGGATGTCCATGGACGTCCTTAGGTTTAAGTGGTTATACAGGGATGCTGCCTGCAGCTACAGTAATCGTCCCAGAATCTTTTTTTTCAGCCAGCGATTCCTTTAAGTCCTGTAGTTTGGTGCCATTCCACAAGCGTGTGCAGTTCTAAAACATGACATGTTAGCTATCCATTTACTCGGCATAACATCATCTTTTATATTTTATCCAAAAAATTGTTTTTGCAATAAAATTAATTAAATTCATATTTTTAAAAAAAAAAAAAAAAATGTGTGCTTGAAATAAATCGCTGCGTAAATACCGTGTGAGATAAAAAATTTCAAAACTCACCATTTTATTCTCTAGGGCTTCAGCTTAAATTATATATAATGTTTAGGGGTTTCGAGTAATTTCCTAGCAAAAAAAAAAAAACCTGTTTCTAGGCATAAGACTTGTAAAAGAACAATAAATCTACATAGTCACACCCATGGGGGCTGTCCTACCAGTCCAATACCCCCCTGCAATAGCCATCCCAATTCAGTTTGGTCGCAAGCAGTGAAAGTGTACAAAAGACCCCAAAAAGAGGGGCGGGGGCGGCAACTGTCGGAGGACTCAGAGAAAGGAATTTTTTACGGTAAGATTTTACAAAAATTCAGTTTTCTCTTACGTCCTCCGACAGTCGCCGCCCATTCACACAGTCTTCACTTATGGGGATGTCTCAAAGCAGTGTAGACATGAGGGGTGGGCAACGCAACCGCCAGAAAAGCAACGTAGTACCCACATCAGAGAAAGGAACCTTACATGTACAAGAAGGTAACCTTCTGGGTAACAAAAAACAAAGGCTCAACATGAGCAACAACCCAGGAAAACAAATAACCAAGGGGAAAATAGCCCCAACAGCTAGGAACCCGTACAAAAAAAACAGGGTTTCCTATGGAACAGCCGCACAGAGAACTTTGCGGCCAAAGGATGCATCAGCTGATGCCAGAACATCAATTTTGTAGAATTTTGAGAAAGTGTGCGCCGACGACCAAGTCGCAGCCTTGCACACCTGGGCCACCGAGGCCTGATGCCGATAGGCCCAGGACGTACTCATCGACCTGTTAGAGTGCGCCTTGACAGGGAAGGGAGGAACCCGTTCCCGCAACGAATAGGCTTGTACAATGGTCTGTCTGATCCATTTGGCAATGGTTGCTGCAGACGCAGCCATACCCTTCCGAGGTCCCCCAGGAAGGACAAAGAGAGAATCCGATTTCCAAAAGGATTCAGTCGACGACAGGTAGACCCTGATCGCCCGGACAACATCCAAGGCAACCTCCTTTGGATGCTTGGGATTCGCAAAAAGCGAAGGCAACACAATGTCCTCATTCAGGTGGAATTCCGAAACCACCTTTGGCAAAAAGGACGGATTAGGTCGCAAGACCACCTTATCCCTATGAACCGCCAGGTAAGGGGAGCGGCAAGACAACGCCGCCAACTCTGACATTTTGCCAGCAGAAGTGATCTCCACCAGAAACGCAACCTTCTTAGATAGCATGGGCAACGAAAGTTCCCTGATGTTTTCAAAGGGGGAACGCTGCAACACGGACAGAACCAAGTTCAAGTCCCATGGAGGCAAGGGCTCCCTTCTAGGATGGGCCAAGTGACGCACACCTTGAATAAAGGTGCGAATTAAGGAATGAGACGCCACAGGGCGCTGGAAAAGAACAGCGCAAGGCGCTGGTCCACACCAGTCTGGAGGAAAGCTAACACCCTCGACACCGAGTAGGAACGAGGAGAGAAACCCCTGGACTCACACCAGGCAAAATATGCTTTCCATGTTCGGTAATAAATCTTACCAGAAGAGGCTTTTCTAACCTTGATCAAAGTAGGAATGAGCTCTGAAGAGAGACCCCTGTCTCTCAGGACCTGGCTTTCAACAGCCAGGCCGTTAAAGCCAGCGACTGTAAAAGCAGGATGGAAGATCGGTCCCTGAGACAGTAGATCTTCTCGCATTGGCAGCCGCCACGGAGGCTCTACGGCCAGGTGAACAATGTCCACGTACCAGGACCAGCGAGGTCAGTCCGGCGCTACCAGAATCACCAGCGATTGTTCCGAGGCCAACCTGCGAAGGAACCTGGACAATTACTGGATCGGAGGAAAGGCATATATCAGTTGATACTGATGCCAAGGCACCACCAGCGCATCCGAGGCGTCCAACAGAGGATCGCGTGTTCTTGCCACGAACCTTTCCACCTTGTGGTTTAGCCGAGACGCGAACAGATCCACATCTGGGGATCCCCACTTCGCAGACAGCATTTGAAACACCTCGGGGTGTAGGGACCATTCCCCCTGGTCCAGGGTCTGGCGGCTCAGATAGTCGGCCTGCCAATTCTCCACACCTGGAATGTGAACTGCCGATATCGCCGGGACATGAGATCCGATCCGACCAATGGAGCAGGCACAGCCTGATCGCTCTCAATTCCAAAATGTTGATCGGAATGAGAGGATTCCTCCACCGACCAAGTGCCCTGGGCAGACAGGTTGCCCAGAACGCCACCCCAGCCCGACAGGCTGGCATCCGTGGTGATCACTGTCCACATAATTGGCCGGAAGGACTTCCCGTCCGAAACAGCTGAGGACTGAAGCCACCACAATAGATCCATTCTGGTCTGGTGACTCAGAGACACCCTCAGGTCCAAGGACTGAGGTAGTCTGTCCCACCTGGCGAGGATCTCCGCCTGAAGAGATCGTGTGTGAAACTGTGCAAATGGTATCGCCTCGAAGACTGACACCATCAACCCGCATACAGGTCCGGAGTGACGAGGAGTCGTTGTCCCTGAGGGACCTGACCTCGTTCTGTAGGGTCCGGAGCTTGCCCTCCAGCAAGAACACCTTTGCTTGAGCAGAGTCCAGAACCATCCCCAGATACTGGAGACGAACCGAAGGCGACAAGGTCGACTTCTGAACGTTGATCGTCCAACCGAACTCCTGAAGCGTCTGGACCGTAGTGGACAGATTGCGCAGCAGGCTCTGACTGGCACTCGATCTTAACAGGAGATCGTCCAGATATCCCAAGACCGCGATGCCCTGTGCCCGCAACAGGCCAAGAACAGGCGCCAACACTTTGGTAAAGACCCTTGGAGCTGAAGCAAGACCGAAAGGTAACGCCACAAACTGGTAATGATCCTCCATGATGGCGAATCGGAGGTACCTCTGATGACCCTCGAAAATGGGGATGTGCAGATACACATCCTTCAGGTCTATGGAGGCCAGGAACTCTCCCGGATTCAGGGAGGTCACCACCGAGCAGAGTGATTCCATGCGGAACTTTCGAACGCGCACGAAGCGGTTCAGCGCTTTTAAGTCCAGAATCGGACACACTTTGCCCTCCTTTCTGGGCACACTGAACAGATTTAAATAGAAACCCCAAAACCTGTCCCGATGAGGCACCGGGACAATCACCCCCTGAGCGAGAAGATCCTGCACCGCCTGACGTAGGTCCTGTAACCGCCCTGGGGTCAAATAAAGATTTGAGGGAAAGAATCTTTTCGCCGGCCGTGAAAGAAATTCGATCTTGTGCCCTGACCGAATGATTTCCTGAACCCACCTGTCCGTGATTCGGAGCAGCCAAGGTTGTAGGAAACCGCGCAAACGTCCCCCCCACCCCTGTAACGGGTGAGGGCGCCCCTTCAGGCAGAGGCAGACTGAGCCGCCGCACCGGCCTGGCCGGATTTTTGTTTGCCAAACCAGGGCTTTTTCTGGCCACCTTGGCCCTTGAAGGGTTTTCCCTTGTTCTGCGCCTTGAAGGCACGAAAGGACCCTTGAGCAGGTTTAAAGGATGTGCCCCGCTTACCGCGGAAAAACTTGTCCTTAGGATTCTGGGGCAGCAGAGTGCTCTTACCCCCAGTGACTCCTTTAACCAATTCGTCCAAGGATTCTCCAAAAAGGCGAGACTCCGCATAGGGGATGTCAGCCACCATCTTCCTGGATTTTTGGTCAGCCGACCAGTATTTTAACCAGATTAAGCGACGGTTAACCACAGCAACACTGGACAGACGTATCGCCATGGGGGCCTCATTCAGAGCCGCATCTACCCGATGGTGTGGGGTGCCTCACATCAAGCGGGAAACCGCCCACCCTCAGATGGCAGGGGACTGCCGCCAGCCAAAACGCAGGACACTAGTAGTGCACGGACAAACCTATGCTGTGTCCAGTGAGGTAGCCACCTCACCTGGCGGCATCCCTGATGGACAGGGATGGGTCGTTTATGAGGCCAGGCCAGGGCGAACACATAGCCTGCGAAACGCTCTATGGCGGGCCGGGATTCCATCTGACCCTCTGTCCTGGAGAACCAGGACGGTCAGTCCGATTCCCGGCTCCGCAGACGCCGTCTTCATCCGAAGATCCACTAACTAGTGCTGATAAAATAAACAGCTAGCAAAGTAAAGAAAAATGACATCTTTTTAAAATAAACACAAAAGAAAAAAGAGAAAAGGCTGAGACTGTAGCCTCAGCACAGGGAAGCCCATCCACTCCTGAAGCTAGGCTGAAGACAAACTGAATTGGGATGGCTATTGCTGGGGGGTATTGGACTGGTAGGACAGCCCCCATGGGTGTGACTATGTAGATTTATTCTTCTTTTACAAGTCTTATGCCTAGAAACTCCTGTGGAGATGAAGTCAATACCCATAAGTGAAGACTGTGTGAATGGGCGGCGACTGTCGGAGGACGTAAGAGAAACTGGATTTTTGACTTACCATAAAATATATTTCTCTGATGTTCATTGACAAACACAGTTCCTGATTCTTCTTAACCATTGGGTTATACTGCCCCCTAGGCATAGACTACGCCTATGGGGCAGCCCCAAGGGGTATTCTTTCACTCTAAGCTATTGGCACTCAGTTTTGTTAAAAGCAGTGTCAGAAGAAAGCCAATTTCACAGAGGGGTGGGTGCTGTGTCCATTAATGAACATCAGAGAAAATGATTTTACGGCAAGTCAAAAATCCCATTTTCTCTTTCGTTCCTTGACGGACACAGCTCCTTAAGTTCTTGACCATTGGAACGTCCCAAAGCAGTGTCAAACATGAGGGGTGGGAACAACCAGAAAAAAATTCCCAAGGCTAAACTGTAGCCAACCCGGTAACATTGAGCTCAACCATAAACCACTAAAGCTCACCTGAAAAAAAAAAAAAAAAAAAAAAAAAACAATACACCCTCAAAAAGGACCAAGTGCTCTTAACAGCAGCCTACAAAACCTTATGACCAAAAGAAGCATCCGAATATGCAAACACCACATTGCAAAACTGCATCACTGACACCTGACAGAAGGACCAGGAAGCACTGAGCACCCAAGTAGAGTGGCCCTTAACAGTGTCAAACTATTCTCTCTGGTCCAATGTCTGTCGACTGAGGTAATCTGCTTGTCAATTTTCCACACCTGGAATGTGTACAGCAGAGAGGGCTGGATGAAACAAATCCTTCTGCCCACCTTAGAATACCGGCTACTTCCCGAGCCGCCAGGGCACTTCTTGTGCCCCCTTGGTGATTGACATAGGCCACAGCCATGGCATTGTCCGATTGAATGCGTACCAGACACCCCTGAAGACGAATAGTCCAATGATCCAAACAGTCTGATCGCTTGGAGTTCCAGTACATTGATCGGCAGTCTGGACTCTGAAAGAGTCCAGACCCCCTGAGCACAATCTGTGCCGAGGACACCTCTCCACCCGGACAGGCTGGCATCCGTGGTGACAACCGTCCAGTACAGAGGGAGAAAGGATTTTTCCCTGTCGAAGTGCCGGAGAACAAAGCCACCAGATCAGGGACCTTCTCACATCCCCGCTCAACAGAATTAGATTGTCTGCAGACTGAGGATTCTTGTCCCATTACACCAGGATCTCTTTTTGCAGAGATCTTGTGTGGAACTGTGCAAACAGAATGGCCTCAAAAGGGTAGACACCATCAGGCCCAGCACCCGCATGCAAGCCTGGAGGGATGATCGTCTGCTGGACAACAGAAGGTGAATTGCCTCCTGCAATTTCTGGAGTTTTTCCAGAGGAATAAACACTCTGGCTGAGGCCAAGTCCAGAGTCAGACTCAGATAGTCCATTAGAGTGGATGGAACCAGAGCAGACTTCTGAAGGCTCAGAATCCAACCTAATCTCCAAGTTGTCCAGCAGTTGGAGGCTCCGCTCGCAGAAGATGATCGTCCAGGTACCCCAGTACCGCGACACCCGCTGACGCAACAATGCTAGTACTGGGGCCAACACTTTCGTGAAGGCTCGAGGAGCCGAGGCAAGACCAAAAAGGTAACGCCACAAACTGATAATGCTCCTCGCCCACAGCAAAGTGGAGGAAGCGCTGGTGACCGCCACAAAGCAGTTTAGGGCCTTGAGGCCCAGAATTGGATGTACCTTGCCTTCCTTCCTGGGAACTGTAAACAGGTTTGCGTAAAACCCCTGAAAATGTTCTGAAGTCGGAATCGGGACAATCACTCCTTGAAGTAGCAGGTCTTGCACTGCCCCAAAGAGACCCAGTAAGCGATCTGGGGAGAAGCGCAGGTTGGAAGAGAAGAACCTTTCCGGAGAAGAAGACCTAAACTCGATCTTTTAGCCGGACCAAATTACTTTGTGGGCCCACTTGTCCTGTACCAGGGTGGTCCACGGATCCAGTAAACCAGCGAAGACGTCCCCCCACCCCAGATATGGGTGAGCGTGCCCCTTCATGCAGAGAAAGCCTTGTCCGCAGGTCTGGAAGAGCCCGCTCGTGGCTTTGCAGACCTGTTCCTCTTAAAACCTCCGGTGGAAGCCCTGAAGGGCTTAGATGCCTTGTCTTGAGACCCTAAGAAACGAAAAGGCCTCTTATGAGCCAAGAAATGGCCCCTGTCTATGCTGGGGCTCCTTGCCCTTGGAAGGAGAGTACTCTTCCCCCCGTGAGGCCCCTAATGATGTCATCAAAGGAGTCTCTAAACAGGCGATCCCTCACAAATGGGAGATCAGAATATGGCCTACTTAGAAGTCTGGTCCGCAGACCAGGATTTCGGCCAAGTAATACCCCGAAGGACCACTGCTGAGTCTAGAAATTAAAAGGGGCCCCATCCAAAGAGGCATCACAGACAAACTGTGGTCCCTGCACCAAATGATCCGCAAAGGCAGGGGGAAGCTGTTCCCCCCCTCCAGGTCCCGGTGTAAAAGTTTAGCCCACTCGGTCAGAGTTTGCAACACCAGGGCAATAGTAACTACCGACCTAAGTGCCGAACCAGCCACAGTGAACATATGGCGGGCCAGAGCCTCCGACCTCCTATCAGCCGGATCTTTAAAGGCCGGGGACTCCCTAATCGGAATAAGGGTGGCTTTAGGCAACCTGGAAACTGGCGAGTCCACTACATGAGAAAACCACAAGAAAATGCCCCCGATGCTACACAAACATGGCCACCGATCTACAGCACAAAAGGCTACAAGAAAATGGCGGCGCAGCGCGGCTGTCAGGGGGGGTTCCCCCCATTGCCAGCTTTACACCCCAGACTGACCTAAAAGGTATGGCCATCCCATGGGAGGGGATGGGGGAGGTGTTGACAGACACGGGGTAACAAGTCCACAGAGGACCACCGAGGAATGCTGTGACTCGGCCAGGAGGAATGCTGTGACTCAGGCAGACAGGTCTTGCGCCCTCGGGAGGCTTTTAACTCGTAGGCCAGCCCCCGTCCAGTGGGGCTATGTCGCGACTGACCTAGCACGGAGCTGAGGCCTGCTCCCGATTGCAAGACTGGGGGGGGCCCTCTTAATCTAGATTATCCAGTTCGTCACGCAGTCCGGCAGTTGATTGTAGATTTTCACTGGAGCAAAACAAAGAAAGATAGGGAAAAGTTCAATTTAAAAAGGAAAAAAAAGAAAAATGCCAGGACAAGAGATTCCAGCAAGGAATTAGATCCTTACTCCTGACTACGCAGTCTCCGCCCACTCATACAATCTGCACGTCTGGGTATTGGTCTTGTCCACAGGAGTAAGCTAGGCAGAAGATTGTTAGAAATCATTCACAAAACCTTTGTATAGACACACCTACAGGGGGCCGTCCCTCTGGTCCAATACCCCCATCTAGCTGCATTCCCAATTCAGTTTGGTAGCAAGCAGTATAGAGATCCATGGACCCCAAAAGAGGGGTGGGGGGCGGCGACTGTCAGAGGACTCCGAGAAAAGAATTTTACAGACTGGTCTCACAAAAATTCTATTTTCTCTTACGTCCTCTGACAGTCGCCGCCCACTCATACAATCTGCACGTCTGGGACGTCCTAAAGCAGTGTAGATGTGAGGGGTGGGAAACGTAACTGTCAAAAAAGGCAACGCAGCACCCAGGTCAGAGAAAAGAACCTCTTCTGAACCAGAGAGGTAAAACACTGGGTAACAGGAAAGCTCAACAGGAGCGAACCCAGGAAAGCAAAATAAGGGGAAAAAACCCCAACAGGAGGAGACAGGCTTAAAACACCATGTCTCCCCTAAGGCACTGCAGCACTCAGAACTTTGCGGCCAAAAGAGGCATCCGCTGATGCCAAGACATCAAGTTTGTAAAATTTTGTCACCAACGCCTGATGGCGGAAGGTCCAAGACGCACTAATCGCTCTGGTAGAGTGGCTGTGACACCTAATTGAATAGGCCTGCACAATCGTCTGCCTGATCCATTTTGAAATGGTTGCCGCAGACGCAGCCGTACCCTTCCGAGGTCCCAGGACAAAAAGAGAATCCGACTTTCTGAAGGATTCAGTAGACAGGTAAACCACATCCAAGGAATGCAAGGCAAACTCCTTAGGATGCTTAGGCTTCGAGCACAGCAAAGGTAAGACAATGTCCTCATTGAGATGGAAATCCGAAACCACTTTCGGAAGAAAGGACTGATGAGGTCGCAAGACCACTTTGTCCCTATGAACAACCAGATAGGGGGAGAGGCAAGACAGGGCCGCCAACTCCGACACTCTGCGAGCAGATGTGACCGCCGCCAGAAAGGCAACTTTCCGTGACAGCACCGGCAGAGGACATTGCAAAACGGACAAAACCAAATTCAGGTCCCAAGGAGGCAAGGGTGCCCTCCTAGGGGGGAGTCAGATGACGCACCCCTTGAATGAAAGTGCGGGTCAAGGAATTCAACGCCAGAGGGCGCTGAAAAAGAATGGCCAGCGCAGGTAACTGGAACTTAGTGGTCTGCGCCAGACGCTGCTCCACACCAGTTTGCCCCCTCGCCACCGAAAAGGAGCGGGGATGGAACCGCTGCGATTCACACCTGGCGAAATAAGCCTTCCAGGTACGAGAATAAAACCTACCAGATGAGGCCTTCCTGGCCTTGAGCAAGGTAGGAATGACCGCAGATGAGACCTCTCTCTCTCTCTCTCTCTCTCTCTCAAGACCTGGCTTTTTAACAGCCACGCCGTCAAAGCCAGCGACTGTAAAGCAGGATGGAAAATCGGCCCCTGAGACAGAAGATCGTCTCGTAGTGGGAGCCACTAAGGAGGCTCGACGACCAGTTGCATGATGTCCTCGTACCAAGACCAGAGCGGCCAGTCTGATGCCACTAGAATCACCAACCTCGGTTCCGAGACCAACCTGCGAAGGAATCTGGATAACAACTGAATCTGTGGAAATGCGTAAATCAGGCGATACCGGTGCCAAGGCACCACCAACGCGTCTGCCAGAGGGTCGCGCGTGCGAGACACGAATCTTTTCACCTTGTTGTTGAGCCAAGACGCTAACAGATCCACATCTGGGGATCCCCACCGGGCACACAGCATCTGAAACATTTCCGGGTGTAAGGACCATTCCCCCTGGTTCAGGGTCTGGCGACTCAGATAGTCCATCTGCCAGTTCTCCACATCCGGAATGTGAACTGCCGAAATTGCTGGGACCTGCGTCTCGGCCCAGGACAGAATCTCGGCCACTTCTTTGGCCGCCCGGGCACTCCTGGTGCCCCCTTGGTGATTGATGTAAGCCACTGCAGTGGCGTTGTCTGCATGCACCCGCACTGGGCAGCCCCGCAGACGATCCGACCAATAGAGCAAACAGAGCCTGATTGCTCGCAGTTCCAAGACATTTATCGGCAGGGAGGATTCTCCCTCCAACCAGGTGCCCTGGGCAGACAAATTGCCCAGAACCCCACCACAGCCCGACAGGCTGGCGTCCGTGGAGACCACAGTCCGTAGCAACGGTCGAAAGGACTTGCCTACTGTCAGAGCCGGAGACTGGAGCCAGCACAGGAGATCCGAACTCACGTGGGGGCTCAAAGAAATCCTTATAGGGGGTGAGTTTTATGCCAGGGCTAAGGAGTTTTCAATACAAATATTAAATTGGTGGTGTAAGCTGCCGCCAACCTGCCTGAGGCAGTGTATAGATGGGAAATTGCAAAGGTGTTGGTGCCAGGCGCTACCACAGAGATTTAAATGTGTGTTTTAAACCATAAAGTTAAATTGTGCTGTGCGTTTTAAACCTTAAGGTTAAAAAGTGCTGTGCGTTTAAACAATGCGTTTTAAAACCATAGAAAGTGCATATAAAACGTAAAAATGTGCTGTGCGTTTTAAAACAATACGTTTAAAATCATAACATCATAGAAAGTGCATATAGTGCATTCAATAAAACCATATAGTGTCGCCACTTGGGTTTATACAAGGTGCTTTAGTGCTTACTGTGAGCCAGTGCAATGAGTGCTCAGTTAAGTACTGCTGTAATAAGGAAGTAAGCACCCGTGGATTACCACTGGGTGTATTAGCTTACCGCACACCTTGTAATGGGTAGCTCTATTCCCCTCAGATGCTGTAATAGAAAATAGCCTCCATTGCGTAGTATACAATATGGAAGTATTGCCTGCCTAACTAACTTCTAGAGATAGAAGTAAGGCAGGGAGAGTGTGTTCAGCCTAAGCAGGCTTGACGGTGTCGTAGTGCATTATGAGACGGCTCGTGACGTCAGATCCCTATAAAAGAGCTGTCAAACTCAAACAGCTCATTAGCGCGGGAAGCGTCGGAAGAGGCAGGAGCTTGCAATTGAGAGGTTGTGGGTTAGATTCCCTTGGCCCGCGGGTGATTTATAAGTGGAATTCCTTCAGGGATAGTGTAGTGAATTTCACAGGTGTTATAGTTGATAATACATTGCTGGCAGGAAGAGAGATTTTTGCTTTTACAGTTTGTTAAGGTCAGTGCAGTGTAAACCACAAAATGGGATTTTTTTACTTACCGTAAAATCAATTTCTCTGAGTCCACCGACGGACGTAGCTGCTGCTTTACATCATGGACAGATGAATAATAAGCCCCTCCCACTAGGAGTGACCAGGTAGAGCCAAAGGTTTTGACACGTCCAGGGGGGCGGGGTCCCTTGGTTATTACCCCTGGCCTCACCATTGCAGTTTTAGCTGTCTGGTCTTAGGAGTGGCCAAACAGCTCCCTGCTAGGACCTTTTTGTCCTAGCTCTGTTTTAAACATCTTAAAGGGAACCTTTTTTTATTTTATTTTTTGGTACTGCTGACTCTAGTTCCTGTGGAATGACGGCTGGGTTTCAGACTGGCTATATGAGAGCCTTACGGTCTCCCAGTTTGTGCCAGCGAGCGTTTGCAGACCGTAGCTCCAAGCTGGGTCTCCATAGCGACTATGGGACGCACACACCTGGCATGTCAGCATCACAGCGTGCCCCTTGGCCAACAGCGCCCTCACTGCGGTGCAGAGGCAGTCTGTTAGGATGGACGCCCACCCTCAGCAGCGTGGTCCGGTAAGTACAGTCCCCCCCCCTTCTGGTTAGCGGGCCTGGGGCAGACGTGTGCTCCTCCATAGGTGAGTAAGACCCTCGGTACCCATACCTCCTACCACCCTCCTCCACTATGAGGGGTCACCTGGGACCTTCCCCTCCTATCCTGACCTCTCCCTACCCTGGGCTCCGGACCCCAGGGACACTTTTAGTGGGGGGTCCCCTATGTAAGTCGCCTCAGGTGCTATACTGGGTAGTGGACGGTGGGGGGCCATGGAGGGGGGGGTACATGGTTGCGCCTCATACCGCTACCTGGGGGGTTTCATCCGCCGGGATGACCCCCGCCAGGGCCCCCAGGCCTGTTACTAGGGTAGGCCTCACTAGGCGTCACGTGCTCATTTGCCATGGCCTGCAGCCTTAACAGGCCTCAGCAGCATGCCTGGGTATCCCTATCACTGTAATGCCGGTGGCCATTTTGCTGGAGCCAGAGACAAAACAGCACAGGAGCTTCTGGCTCTTGTGGGTGGGGGGCGTTTCCTTCTACCTTCTCTTCTCCATGCTGCTTGTGGTGTTCTCCATGTGGTAACTACTCTAGACAGGAGTTTAATTACCCTGGCCTTCACCTTTTCAAATTCAGAGGGGTTTCAGGCCTTTTAAAAATTAAAAACACCCTAAAGCACCTTGCCCCCATGTTGATGACAACCGTGGGCTGTGGATGTGGGGGTCTGGGTCTGCGAGGGATTCCTGACAACCGTGGGCTGTGGGGGTCTGCGAGGGGAGGCTTATCAGAATCTGGAAGCCCCCTTGTTCCCGCCGCCCCCGATGTGAATGGATATCGGGTACATCGTACCCCTACCCATTTACCAAAATAAGTGTGCAAAAAAAATAAAGACATAAGCCAGTTTTGGACAAGTCCTTTAATAAAAAAACAAAAAAATAGTGTCCCCCGATGATCAGTTGCCCGCCCGCAACAAAAAAGGGACAGTAGCGGGAGCCAATGGCGCCGCTTCTGTGTATCAGGAGAGAGAGTCCAAGGCCAGGGGACGCGTAAACATCGCTGGATAGAGATGGGGCTCAGGTAAGTTTTAGGGGTGCTGGGATAGCTGCTACACACAGAAGGCTTTTTATCTTAATGCATAAAACGCATTAAAGTAGATGTACAGCCAAAGCTTGTTTGGCTGTATATCTCCAATGGATCACCGAAGTGCAATTCGTTTTGCACTCCTGTGACCCATTTTTCAGCAGAGAGCTGACTGAATCGGCTCTGTGCTGACGTCACAGAAGTCAATCCAGGCACCACGTCATCACGACAGTGAAAGTAGGGATCAACCAGGAGCACCTTAGAGCCTGAGCCAGCAGCTCCCTGCCCCTCCACAGCCCAGCCCTCCAGTGAGCAAGGAGAGGGAGAGCAGGGAGCTGCCGACAGTCAGCAGTGCTCTGCTTGTGGATCGGCAGTGTTCGATTGCTCGGTTCTCAGTGCAGGGGAGCCAGGGGATCGATGCTGCATCCACCTAGGTATGATTTGGAGGGGGGGGGGGGGGAGCCATACATTTCTTTTAAGATAAAAAAAAAACTTTTTGCCGTTACAACTCCTTCAAAGCATTAGAACCTATGCTATAAGAAAATGCATGCTATGAGGGGCAGAACAAAACGAGTAAAAGGCTACACAAAACTATACAAATCAGCATTTGGTGTGTGTTTAACTTATTTCCTAAAGCGGCACATATTTCACAAGGTATATTTTCAGGTGGCAGCTCTGCGACTGATGTATTTTTATTTTCAACAGATATGCCAGTGATGTATTTAGGTAAACATCATGGCATAGTCTAGAATTTCCCATTAGCTGCGCTTTGAAAAAGAGACAATACACATTAACCACACACGCTTTTTTTTTTTTTTTCCCCCTCATTCACTTTACCTTCCAGTCCTTGTTCTGTGGCTGAAGGGGACAGAGAGGCCTCTCCTTGCTTCCTGGTAGTATGTATTCAGGTGGTGTACAATCTATCTGCTCCAGCTCAGCCCCCTTCTTTTTTTTTTTTCCATTCTCTGAAACAGAGGTAAGAGGACAATCACATATTTTCTGATATTGATTCTCTGTGTTTAAAAAGGGAAAGCTGAAAATAAAGAAATACTGAGGCTTCTGCTGCTGACTTCTTCTTGCAATACTAGTTACCTGGCTGTCACACTGATCAAATGGCTTCAGTTCTTTCCAAGTCAATGATCCAACATTCCACCAGTTTTTGATTCAGAAAGCACTGAAGCCAGAAAGAGCCAAATATTTTGCATTTGTAAAAGGGGGTCAAAAATGGTAGCTTCCATTTTTCAGAAGCAACTTTGCTTTAATACATGTTAAGAAAATGCAGCTCTTGCATTCTGGCATCATTTTACAGTGGGTGGAATTTACTCTAGTTTTTAAAAGCCAGTATATTAAAAATTGTGTTTGGCAACTATAGCCGGTATGAGCAAATTATATATATATTATATATATATACATATATACACACACACACACACACACACATACAGTTGTGTTCAAAATTATTCAACCCCCACTGAAATTTGATTGTTTTGGCCAGTTTGACATTGATTTTGATCATTCAGTCATCCTGCTTACAATTAAATCAAAGAGGCACGTGTAGGTCAGACAAATATAACATAACATTTATAATGAAATAACCACAAATGTCTTTTCTGTGCTCACATCATTATCAGTTTTATTCTCAACCCCCAAGTGACATTCAATCTTAGTACAACATCCTTTTACAGTTATAACAGCTTTTAAACGTAAACGTGAAGCATAGCTTGACACAAGTGTCTTGCAGCGATCTACGGGTATCTTCGCCCATTCGTCATGGGCAAAAGCCTCCAGTTCAGTCACATTCTTAGGCTTGTGCACTGCAACTGCTTTCTTTAAGTCCCACCAGAGATTCTCAATCGGATTTAAGTCTGGTGACTGTGATGGCCACTCCAAAATGTTCCAGCCTTTAATCTGCAACCATGCTCTAGTGGACTTGGAGGTATGCTTGGGATCATTGTCCTATTGAAAGGTCCAACGTCTCCCAAGCCTCAGGTTTGTGACAGACTGCATCACATTGTCATCCAATATCTCCTGGGACTGAAGAGAATTCATGGTACCTTGCACACGCTGAAGCTTCCCTGTACCTGCAGAAGCAAAACAGCCCCAAAGCACGATTGACCCCCCACCATGCTTCACAGTAGGCAAAGTGTTCGTTTCTTCATAGGCCTTGTTCTTCCTCCTCCAAACATAGCTTTGATCCATGGGCCCAAACAGTTCTAATTTTGTTTCATCAGTCCACAGAACACTATCCCAAAACTTCTGTGGTTTGTCCACATGACTTTTGGCATACTGCAGTCGACTCTTCTTATTCTTTGGAGACAGCAAGGGGGTGCGCCTGGGAGTTCTGGCATGGAGGCCTTCATTACACAGTGTGCGCCGTATTGTCTGAGCAGAAACTTCAGTACCCACATCTGACAAATCAGCAGTCACACGGGAACTTTTCTCCACTCTACGCTTCAGGTAGCGCACAGCAGTCAAAGTCAGCATCTTCTTTCTGCCACGACCAGGTAGTGTTTCAACAGTGCCCTTTGCCTTGAATTTGCGAATGATGCTTCCTATGGTGTCTCTTGGTATGTTTAACATCTTTGCAATCTTCTTATAGCCATTGCCCTTCCTGTGAAGAGTAATCACCTCTTCTCTTGTCTTCCTGGACCATTCTCTTGACTTCACCATGTTTGTAACCACACCAGCAAATGTCTAGAAGGAGCTGAGTATCACAGTAATTTTAAAGCTGCCTATTTGGTGCTTATTAGTCTTTATTGCTGCTGACATCCACAGGTGTTTTCAATAGCTGATTGAAAACACTTCAATGAACCTCTGTTCTTCAGAGTGGTAGTCTTTAAGGGGTTGAATAATTGTGTCAATGAAGAATTCACAAAAGAAACATTTACTACTGTATTACAAAAGCAATTGATGTCATTTTAGTTGCATATGGTTCTTTAAGAAGTCCTTGTAGGATTTCATTCTGAATACAATTACAAAATGTACACTAAATTCCCTAAATTCACTAAATTCCCTAAAACCCTTTACAGCATTGGGGTTTGAATAATTTTGAACACAACTGTATATACATACACACAAAATTTGAGGTGGTCTCAATTTTCCTCCATTTCGGATTAACCCTTTTATTGCTAGGATCTCCCTTTCATTTTCACTTTGGGGGGGGGTACTTTTTACCATTTTTCACTTAAAGCTTCGGTAGTTCGTAAGACATGTCAAACCATTTATTTTCTGAAAGCATAGAACCTATAGAGTCAAAACAGAGTTCTATGGATTTTGCACATCCCTAATACACTAAAATTATTCTTAGCGCACATGAGCTTCTTGTGCAAAAGAACAGTAACTTCCCTTGCACGACTGGATGATTAAAAAGAATACAACTTCACTAAAACAACCTAATATTACAGCTAACCCCAGTGCTTTGAGACCGTGTTCTTAACCAGGCCTATTTTTGACACTTGGTGTTTACAAGCTAAAATCATTTTTTTTGCTAGAAAACTACTTAGAACCCCCAAACATTATATATTTTTTTATTTAGCAAGGACCCTAGAGAATAAAATGGAGATCGTTGCAATATTTTTTTTATCACACCGTATTTGCGCATCGGTTTTCCAAATTAAAAAATAAGAAAAACAGTAAAGTTAGCCCAATTTTTTGATAATGTGAAAGAATGTTATGCTGAGTAAATAGATACCCAACATGTCATGCTTCAAAATTGCGCAGGCTCGCGGAATGGCGACAAACTTTGGTACTTAAAAATCCCATAGGCGACACATTAAAAATTACTATAGGTTATCAGCCTAAAGTTACAGAGGAGGTCTAGGGCTCAAATTATTGCTCTCGCTCTAATGATCGCGGCGATATCCCACGTGTGGTTTGAACACTGTTTACATATGTGGGCGGTACTTCCGTATGCGTTCGATTCTGCGCGCGAGCTAACAGGGACAGGGCGCTTTAATTTTTTTTGTCCCATTTTATATTTTTACACCGGTTTAAAAAAGAAAAACTGAATTTTTGTAAAATCTTACCTGTAAAATTCCTTTCTCTGAGTCCTCCGACAGTCGCCGCCTCTTCATATTCGTCACATATGGGGTATTAGACTTTGCTCCGAAGGAGTAGCTAGGCAACAGAATATGTTAACATTAAAGCTTTTAACATATCCCACCCTCAAGGGGTGGTCCCCTCAGTCAATACCCTCCTACTTCCTGCAACCATATCTCAGTTTCAGTGGAATAGCAGTAGAGTATACAACCAAACCCCAAAAGAGAGGCGGGGGCGGCGACTGTCGGAGGACTCAGAGAAAGGAATTTTACAGGTAAGATTTTACAAAAATTCCGTTTTCTCTTACGTCCTCCGACAGTCGCCGCCTCTTCATATTCGTCACATATGGGGACGTCCCAAAGCAGTGCAAACATGAGGGGTGGGAAACGCATCCGCACCGAAAGGCAACGCAGTCTCCGCATCAAAGAAAGGAACCTTACCAAAGGAAGGAAACCAGCTGGGCCACAGGAAAAATAATTGCTCAACAGGAGCAACAACCCAGGAAAAGACAAATAACCAGGGGATAAAAAACTTATCCCAACAGCCAGAGGTCCCCAACAAGGGACCCTAGGGAATTGCCGCACCAAGAACCTTGCGGCCAAAGGAAGCATCCGCCGATGCCTGAACATCTACTCTGTAGAATTTTGTGAAAGTGTGCGCGGTCGACCAGGTCGCCGCCTTACACACCTGGGCTACAGAAGCCCCATGACGACAGGCCCAAGATGTACTCAGAGATCTAGTAGAGTGCACCTTCACAGGCACAGGGGGAACCTTCCCCTGCAAAGCATAGGCCTGTTCAATGGTCTGCCTGATCCATTTGGCGATGGTAGAGGCCGACGCCGCCATGCCCTTCCGAGGACCCTCTGGAAGAACAAACAAGGAGTCCGTCTTTCGAAAAGACTCAGTCGATTTAAGGTAAACCCTTATCGCCCGAACAACATCCAAAGAATGTAGTCTCACCTCCTTTGGATGTTTAGGCTTCGCGCACAGCGAAGGCAAGACAATATCTTCATTAAGATGGAATTCCGAAACTCGCTTCGGAAGAAAAGAAGGAGTTGGAAGCCACGGGACGTTGAAACAGAACGGCCAGCGCAGACACCTGACCCTTTATCGTAGCCAGCGCTAAACGCTGATCGACACCTGTTTGAAGGAAGGACAGCACTCGGGAAACCGAGTACGTGCGGGGTGAAAACCCCCTGGACTCACACCAGGCAAAATAGGCCTTCCAAGTACGGTAATAAACCTTCCGAGGGAGACTTCCTCGCGTTGATCAAGGTATGAAAGACCTCTGGGGAGAGACCCTTCTCCTTCAGGACCTCGGTCTCAACAGCCAGGCCGTCAAAGCCAGCGACTGTAAAGCAGGATGGTATATCGGCCCTTGAGACAGGAGATCGTCTCGAAGAGGCAGACGCCACGGGGCGTCGACCGCCAGATTCACGAGGTCTGCGTACCAGGACCGGCGAGGCCAGTCCGGTGCCACAAGAATCACCGTGCTGCGTTCCGAGTGTAACCTGCAAAGGAACCTGGACAGCAACTGAATCGGCGGAAACGCGTACATCAGCTTGTACTGATGCCACGGGGCCACTAATGCGTCCGACGCGTCTGCCCGAGGGTCGCGCGTCCTTGCCACGAACCTTCTCACCTTGTTGTTGAGACGAGACGCGAACAGGTCCACATCTGGAAGACCCCACTTCGCGCACAACATCTGGAAGACAGCCGGGTGGAGAGACCATTCCCCCTGATCCAGGGTCTGGCGACTCAGATAGTCCGCCTGCCAGTTCTCCACCCCCGGAATGTGCACCGCCTTTATCGCCGGGACATGAGTCTCGGCCCAAGACAGAATGTCGGCCACTTCTCGAGCCGCTCGGGCACTCCTGGTGCCCCCTTGGTGGTTGATGTAGGCCACCGCCGTGGCATTGTCCGTCTGCACCCGAACCGGGCAGCCCTGCAGCCGGTCCGTCCAGCGATGAAGACAGATTTATCGCACGCAATTCCAGAATGTTGATCGGAAGGGAGGACTCCCCCTCCGACCAAGTTCCCTGGGCGGACAGAACGCCCAGAACACCACCCCAGCTCGACAGGCTGGCATCCGTGGTGATTACCGTCCACGAGATAGGACGAAACGACTTGCCCCCGGACACCATCGGGGACTGGAGCCACCACAGAAGGCTCTTCTGGTGCGATGACTCAACGAGATTTGAAGATCCAGAGATTGAGGTCGCCCGTCCCACATGGACAGGATCTCCGCTTGGAGACCCCGCGTGTGAAACTGGGCGAAGGGAATCGCCTCGAAGGCCGAGACCATCAATCCCAGACATCTCATGCACGTCCGCAGAGACGAGTGCGGAACGTCCCTGAGGGACCTGACTTCCTCCTGAAGAGTTCTGAGTTTGTCTTCCGGCAGGAAGACCTTCGCCTGCACCGAGTCCAGGATCATTCCCAGGTAGGGAAGACGAACCGACGGACTCAGTGTCGACTTTGGAAAATTTATCGTCCAACCAAACTCCTGCAGAGTTTGCATCGTGACAGACAGGTCCTTCTCCAGACCCTGGCTGGTCGCAGACCGAACCAGGATGTCGTCCAGATACCCCAGGACAGAAATGCCCTGGGCTCTCAATAATGCCAGAACCGGTGCAAGCACCTTGGTGAAAACCCGCGGAGCCGAGGCGAGACCAAAAGGCAACGCCACGAACTGGTAGTGATCCTCCGCAATGGCGAATCGAAGGTACCTCTGGTGACCCTCGAAAATGGGGATGTGAAGATACGCATCCTTCAAAATCGATGGAGGCCATGAATTCCCCCGGAACCAGGGCAGCCACCACCGACCGCAGGGATGCCATGCGGAACTTGCGAACCCGCACAGAGCGGTTCAGAGCCTTCAAGTCCAGAATTGGACGAACCTTGCCCTCCTTCCTGGGCACGGTGAACAGATTGGAATAAAACCCCCGAAATCTGTCCCGATGAGGCACCGGAACCACCACTCCCTGAGCCCTCAGGTCCCGCACCGCCAGGTGCAGGTCCCGTAAACGCTCTGGAGACAGTTGAAGATTTGAGGGAAAAAATCTGCTCTCCGGCCGAGAGAGAAACTCGATCTTGTAACCAGATCGAACGATCTCCTGAACCCATCTGTCCCGCACGCGGGCCAACCAGGGTTGAAGAAAACCGAGCAAGCATCCCCCCACCCCAAAACTGGGTGAGGGCGCCCCTTCAGGCCGCACTGTTATGGGCTGCGGATCCGGATTGACCGGACTTCTGTTTCCCAGACCAGGGCTTCTTCTGAGAGCCTTGACCTTTGAACGGTTTGCCCTTGTAGTGCGACCGAAAGGCACAAAAGGACCCCTGAGGGGGCCGAAAATTAGCATGCTTCTTCCCAGAAGCCCCCTTAGCCTTGGGGAAATGGGGCAAGAGAGTGCTCTTACCTCCGGTGATCCCCTTAATCAACACATCCAAGGACTCCCCAAAAAGGCGAGACCCATCATAAGGCAGATTGGCTAAGGTCTTACGTGAAGATTGGTCCACCGACCAACATTTCAACCAAACCAGGCGGCGAGACAACACCGCCACGCTGTGCACACGTGCAGCCAACGGGACTAAGTCCAAGTCCGCATCACACAGATACATGACACCCTGGTGGATTTGATCCATCATATCCAGGGTCGCCGGCGAGGCCGAATCGGCCACTAGGACGCGCCTAAGCATCTGCGTCCAACTTGCGACAGCCTGGGCCGCCATGAAAGAGGCAAACAGAGCCTTAAGCATAGAACCCGTAACAGAATAAGTATGACGGGCAAGAGACTCCAATCTCCTATCCGTGGCATCACGGAACACAGGGGAATCCTCTGCAGGAATCGCAGTGGATTTGTTTAAAACCGCAATTGCGTGATCCACTGGGGGTGGCACACACCACCTTTCATCAGCGGAAGGCGAGAAAGGATAACGCAGCTTGAACCTACTTGGTACAGCAAAAGGTTTGCGTAGATTGCGCCATTGTTCCTTAACAGCGCGCTGAAAATCATCATTGCAGGGAAAAACCTGCGGCGTCCTGCGTTTTCTCTGCGTCCCATAAGCCGCCAAGGCAGCGGGGGGACACACTTCATCCTGCAAACGCAGCGTTTGTTTTATGGAAGCAATCAATTCATCCATGATTGCAAGCTCTTCAGGCGAGCCAGGGGGAGAATTATCAACCCCTTCAACTTCAGCCTCCACCTCGGACCCCACTAGATCCAGGGAGGAGCGGGACCCCGATAAGGAGGCCCCCGCCATAACAGCCCCATCACCTTCACCCTCAGAATCAGAGGAAAGAGAAACTCTGGGTCTCTTAGTAGATTGAGCAGCCACCAGCATCTGCACCTGAGCAGCAAGGCCAGCCACAATAGTGGCTAAATCCCCCCCTGGGGGGGGAAACAGCGGTCCCTTGGCTTTCCACCAAGGCGGTAGGAAATTTGCCCTCCTGAGAATCCATTGCCCCAATATCAAATGCCGGATAATAAAGGGTTAACTGCCCCTTTAACAAGCGCGGCGAGCGCAGCCCACCGCACCACACACAAGCACAATGAGACCCCCACAGGGACAATAAAACTGACACAGGCAATGGATAAGAAGGATATAACCTGAGGAGACCCTCGCCGCTGCTGCTGCCTCGATCGGTGTAGCGAGAAGAGGAAGTGATGCGGCCAGGGCGCTCTATTAAAGCCTATGGAAGGCTACAAGAAAATGGCCGCCATGCATGTAGAACATGCGGCCGGAGCGAGTGTTGGCAAAATGGCGCCGTTTGGCGCCGAAACCGCCGCTCCACAGTACAGTAATGCACATGTTATCCATGTATAAAAAAACATGCTAGATCGCCGCAGCGATCGCTGTATAGTGCCCAAACATGCCACAAAACATGCCCCACAGCACACAGCTTCTCACACTGACAAGGCTGACACACACAGTGTCACACAGCTCCCCCCCCCCTTGCAGCCCACAGCATGCAGCCGAGTGATAGGGAGACAAACAGTGAGAACAGAGGCAGGTTACACAGTCCCAGACTGACACCCCCCCAGACAGACAGGTCCCCACATAGATACACTTACCTCACAATGGCGCGGGGGACCCGCACAGGCGAACAAGCCGCTGCACATGAGGCAGGGAGAGTCGCAAACAAGACGCAAAGAATGGGGGTTAAGAAACCGCACAGCGTCCAGTGAGGTAGCCACCTCACCAATCATCCCTGCACCGAACAGGGATGGGTCGTTCACTGTGCCAGGAGCGTTACCTGGCTGAACGCTCGATGGCAGGCTGGGAAGCCACTGACCCACGACCTGCGACCAGGGGGATCAGCCCGAGACCCAGCCCGCATGATCCTCTTCATCCGAAGAACTAACTAATGCTGACAAAAAGAACAGCTAAGTAAAGGTAGAGAGAGAAAACTCAAACAAAAAATCAAAAAAGAAGAAAGAGTCTGGGGCACAAAGCCCCAGCACAGAGAGAGCCAGCCACTCCTGACAAGCTAGACATTGAAACTGAGATATGGTTGCAGGAAGTAGGAGGGTATTGACTGAGGGGACCACCCCTTGAGGGTGGGATATGTTAAAAGCTTTAATGTTAACATATTCTGTTGCCTAGCTACTCCTTCGGAGCAAAGTCTAATACCCCATATGTGACGAATATGAAGAGGCGGCGACTGTCGGAGGACGTAAGAGAAAAATGTATTTGATTTGAAAACAATCCTTGTAATAGACATAGGCATGACAGGTCCTCTCTTTAGTGAGATCTGGGGTCAAAAAGACCTCAGACCTCACAACTACACTAAAAAAAGGGGGAAAAAAAAAAAAAAAAAAAAAAAAAAAAAAAAAATCGGCTCTATAAACCGATTGCTAGGCAACGACGTTTGACGTCGCTCCGGTCCTCCAAGACCATAGAGTCGAGTGAGGGCCATCCTGCCCTCACTCAACTTCCTGTCTCAGAGGATCCGGGACCGGATTGTTTTCCCCGCTGCCGGCAGGTCTGGTAAGCAGGGAAAACGGTCGGGACGTGGCAGGAGTGGGGGACATCTTCTGCCGCACCGTAAGGGCGAATCCACCGCTGGGACCACCCTTATCTGAAAGCCGACCGCCCGCCGTTTAAAAAAATACCGGGGTCATGGCAGCTATCTGCTGCCATAACCCCGGTATTTAGCTTCAAACAAGCGATGTAAAATGACGGCGGGCGGGCGGTAAGTGGTTAAAGAGGAAGTAAATTCTTCCTTTTTTTTTCGTTTTTTCCTTCCCTGCAAAGTAAATGCATAATGTCCTAGTATGCATCGCATACTAGCACATTATGTGACACTTTCCTCCAAACTAAGCCCTCGTCGTCACCGCTGGCGGCCGCATCCATCTTCTGCCGTCTTCCTTCCTGGTCTGTGAACTCCGGCTATGCTACTGGCCGGGAACCGCGTGATGTCACTCACGTGTATGTGCGCAGGAGCCGCCGGCCACGGCACAGGGCTCTGAAGAAACGGCATGGGCGGCATGCATGCCAATGACGTCATCAGCTGCATGAAATGTGAATATCTACTAAACGGTGCAAGTTTAGGAGATATTTACAGTACCTATAGGTAAGCCTTATTAAAGGTTTACCTATAGGTAAAAGTTCTAAGAGTGGGTTTACATTCACTTTAACACAGACATCAAGGAACAATAAAAACAATCTTATCTACATATGTGTATCAAAAATGTAATTTAATGCAGTTTACTAGATCTTGGTATGATTAATTACATTTGTTTTCCATTTTTAGGCTTCTTTTGCTTTATCTTTATCCTGTCCCTGGGTGGCTACGTCACACCTACGCTAATCAATGGAAAGAGCCATAGTGGTCATCCTAGGTTGCTCTCCTGATATGGAATTACAAACAATATCTTCTCATCTCCAATACAAAGGGACATGGCAATTGGTAGTTTACATAAGATAGCTAGGAAGGAAGATGCTGTTCTGTGGAGGTCAGAGGAGGTGACAAGTACACTGCATGTCTTGCAAGATCAACAGGTATTTGCTGAAAATTTTCCTAATTTGAAAAAGTGAAATACATTACATTTTGTTCTTGGCTTATCCTTTAAGAATACCCTGAACATTCACAAATCCATACCTCCAAGATACCCTGAACATTCACAAATCCATACCTCCAAGATCACCATCTGTGAAAATACTTAAAAATGAGAGGGAGTTACAATCAACCCCATTGAATGCATCAGATGGATCCAGGCTCTTCAGTAAGTCTCTTATGTGGCGTACATGAATTCTGGCTTCACGAACTGTGTATGGTTCTAAAAATAAAAACAAAAATTAAAGTAGCAGGAGATTCCAGTTCAGTGTGTTCAATATACTACTATAATCATTATGTATTGGTTTTTGCTTTTATCTGCATTTGTAATGGGGGTGGTTTAAAGTAGTATATATACCCCATTATTTATTGGGGCAAAAACCAGTTAGAACTAAAGACTGCTTTAACCTCCCTGGCGGTATGATTCTTTCCGATTTTAGGTGCTGAAAGCGGTACCATTACTTTGCATGTAATTTTTAAGAACGAGCATCCCAAACCCACCATTTACAAAGGATTTTTTTTTTTTTTTTTTTTACTGTGCGTTCTTCTTTATAACATCTCGGGTATGATAAAGTTTGAAACACAATCATAAATTATATAATAAATAACTATAAATAAGTTAAAGTGTATATATATATATATATATATATATATATATATATATATATATATATACACACATACATACACACACACACACACACACACACACACACACACACACACACACACACACACACACACATATACATACATAAAAAGTACAGTAAAACTGCAGGAAAGGACACTGGGGGGCAAACTAATGTGAATTTATTTTATCAGTGTGTATGGTGTGTTTTACTATTTGAATTTGCCGCTGTTTCCACCCCCTGCGACCGTCACGTCACAGGAGACGGAATCCAGGGCACAGAGCATCGGGAGGAAGATCCGGCCGCCGCACACTGCCGGGATACATGGCTGGATCCTGGGGACAAGGCGAGTACCCACTCTTACAGGATCCAGCGATCTTCCTATGGGTACCCAGAGTGTGGCTCGGGGTTACCGCTTTTGGCACTGAAATTTAACACTCGGTAATACGGCTAGGGAGGTTAACATACGGCTGCAAACTATAGCAAAGAAACGTATTCAGGGCTTGTGTAATTTCTTTCTTGCGAGTGTGCTTTAAAGTGGTTGTAAACCTCAGCCACGGAAACTAAACAAAGCACATATCTGCAGTATTTACTTATCTCGCTCCAAAGCTCTATGTGTTTCTCTCTGGTGCTTTGTTCCTCTGTTAAAGTGGAGTTCCACCCATTTTCGTAACTTTAGATCTATGTAATCCCCTTTAAAACGGCTTTTACCAATGGAAACTTTTTTTTTTTTTTGCTAGTAAATACCTTAATTTCTGCTTTATTCCTCCTCTCCTCACTTCCGGGTTCGATCGGCGATGACGTCATTTGGCGATTCACAGTGTGTGCTGGGATGTATTCCATTCCAGAAGTCTCGCAGTATTAGCCAGGAGCTGAGCAGTACTGTGTGTATTCAGGCCGTTCTCTGCCCCGCCTCCTCTCAGTGAGTTGTACTGTATGCATTGTATTCAGGCCGTTCTCTGCCCCGCTTCCTCTCAGTGAGTTGTACTGTATGCATTGTATTCAGGACGTGCTCTGCCCCGCCTCCGCCCCCTCTCAGTGAGCTCAGTAAGGATATAATGCTTTCAGTCCTCACTCACTGAGAGGAGGCGTGGCGGAGGGGGGCAGAGAACGGCCTGAATACAATGCATACAGTACAACTCACTGAGAGGAGGCGGGGCGGAGGCGGGGCAGGTCACGGCTCAGTACAGCTCAGCTCCTGGCTAATACTGCAAGATTTCTGGAATGGAATACATCCCAGCACACACTGCGAATCGCCGAATGACGTCATCGCTGATCGGACCCGGAAGTGAGGAGAGGAGGAATAAAGCAGAAATTAAGGTATTTACTAGCAAAAAAAAAAAAGTTTCCATTGGTAAAAGCCGTTTTAAAGGGGATTACATACATCTATGTAATCCAAACTATTAAAAATGGGTGGAACTCCGCTTTAACAGCATAAGTCACTTCTGAGACATCTTTCGACGTGGGGGGGGGGGGATCATCGTCCTTTGCTCCAATCAGCTCTCACACACTGTAGCTGCAGTCTCTCCCCCCCCTCCACTGAGCTCCTGACAGATGAAGATTTTTTACGCAATCTGCCCTTTTGAAAGGGTGTAGAGGAGAAGAAGACTGTAGATCAACAAGTAAAACCTATGTAGGAGAATTTATTTCAGCTTTGTGTATCATCTGAGGTTGCTCACTTCACTGGGTATTTGTGAGGGTGTACTACCACTTTAAGGGCCGGTTCACACAGAGATGTCACAAGAATGCAGCAGCCATTCCTGTGCGATTCTAGAGTGTTTCCATGAGGAGCAATTTTGCAATCTATTCATTTGAATGGGCTGAAATTTTAATGCAAAGAAAGTAGTGAATGCACTTCTTTTAATAAAACGCTCTGCGCCAAATCATATGGCACTGCGATACCATGCAATTCGGTACCCGCAAACACACTGCATTTGCGATCTGTGTTTGGGGTGCCATTAAAATTACACTGGAACCTGCAGCAGATCGCAAAGGCAGTGTGTTTTCAGCACAGTGAGGGAAACGTGGATGGAACATGAGTTTCCCGAACCACATTCTGGTGTGAATGGGTACTCAGGAGCATTTGACATCAGCTTAAGATGCTTCTGAGATCAGAGTTTCTGAGATCAGAGTTTATTAATAAGTTCATTAGACTTGCTGTTGACTTTCTTCAGACCTGTAATTGCCATCCTAAGCTGCTTCATGCTGCTTTTGCATTCCTTTTGACTAACATGGGGACAGAAGAAATTTTGATGCAAAAGTGAATATACTCCGTTCTACTAGCTATGGGAAAATCAACTAAATTTCCATTCTTCCCCCATGACCTAGCCAATGCTTCGTGAATAGGTTTTTAGGCTCCAAGTGCTTTCACGTAGAGGCAGAGCTCCGCACGGTGCTTCCTGTAGAGTTACAGGAGAGCAAAAGGAAGGCAAGTATATGTATGCAGCTGGGGTGGGTGACAGGTGAACCTGCTGCCCTGTCCTGGATAGCCAAAGAACAGGTTCACTTTAAGAACAACACACTGCATTACCTGAGGACACAAAGGCACATGCCTTCCCAAAACGTTCTAAAACAAACAGGCTTTCTCTATTATTAAGATTTGTTGGTATAAACAAAACTCCTATGTGACCATTCAAGTTGGTATAGGCACAACAACAAACAGACTATTTTGTAACAAACACAATTTGTAAACAAATCTAAAACTTATACATCAAACCAAGTCAACTATGTAAACAGTTATTAGAAAAACAGATATATTTAACTGCAGTGGGTGTCCTACCTTCAACAACTTTTAGAACAACGCCCTCTTCAAAGCCTTCTATAGTCTTGAGCTCTGCAAAGTTGTCCAGCATATTGCCATCTAGCTGCAGGGAGAAGCAAGTTCTATGACAAGTGTCCTCTCGATCCATTAGAACCTGATGGATCTCCTGAACCATCTCCTGAGGGGACACCTGAAAATTCAGAATAAGAATTCTATTTCTGATGTACTATACCGCTTTTTCGAATATACATTTCATTTGTCCACACAAAAAGGCAACACATTTTCAAACTGACAGTGTCCGTGTACCATCAATTGTCAAAGTGTTAATAGCCAGCCGATTACCTGAATGGAAAAGGTCTCTAACCCAGGAACTTGAATCTTGACAGTAAAACCTGTATCCTGAATAACAATAACCTCCTGTTCACTTCCATCTTCTGCTTGTTCAACATCATGGCCATTCTGCTTTGGCTCAGCGTTTGTCTGGTGTTCACTAGCCCCATCGCCATTCATCAAGGTCATGCTACTCTGATGCTCTGCAGGAAAACGGAGCAAGGTTATGTTAGTCTCCAGTGAGGACAAAATGACTGCTTGTCACCGATATTGAAAAATGCCACAAAGCTCTGCCTTAAGCCATCATAGGATTGGATGGGTCACTATAAAATACATTTACAAAAAGGTCTGATTAGAAATGTTACAATATGGTCAGCTTTCCACATGATATGGTCAGCTTTCCACATGACAACTATATACATTTAAGAAGCTATAAGAGCTGGTACCAAAGCTACAATATATAAATACGTTTACAGCAGATTCTAGCGACAAGAGTCAGCAAATTCTTGCTGCTTGGATCACAATCATACACCAACAGCAGCAGCCATCACTGTTCACATGCATCCCCCAATTCAGCAATTGCCTGTAGCTAGGGACAGATGAGTAGACCGATGAGTCTAGGGTCAGATATCCGTCCCTTAAAAGCAGGTAACCGCTGGATGTGCAGATACAGGAGAACAGCAATGCCTTCTTTCAGCCTGAGGACGCTTTATGCAGGTTGAGCTACCACAGCCAATTCTTGCTGCTGGAAATCACCTGTATGCACATAGTTGCTCATGTGAGATGCCCAACCGTTCCATATAATTTTACTGCAAATTGCATGCGCTCCTTACATTTATGCAATGATTATTATGGGATGTGGCTTGAGTTCTAAACAGGAGGTGGTGGTTAAGTAAATCACTATATAATAGTCACTATGGGTGAACAGAACACATAGCAAATAGGGATGCAACGATATCGAATCGTCGTGGTCGTCTCAATATCGTCGTGGTCCTGTCTCGATATCGTCGCGGTTGGGTTGCAATATTAAAAGGACAGGTGTCCATCAAAAAGCATGAGGAATAAACACAGTCCCACGGAACAAATCATTGTTAACTACATTAGACCAGAGTTTAAGGATTTTTTTTACTGTTTTTTTTTTTCCTTGCAATGTAGATATTTTGATCTTTCTGATGAAAAACGTGAACATAAGCTAAATGATAGGTCAGTGTTTTTTTTAAAGGCTTTTTGACTGACTTTTATTTAAGTTTAAGTTATGTTCCTAAATACCAGTTTTAAAAGGCTGCCTTTATTTGCCTTGCACATTTAAACCTGACTTAACTTGATCTTTGTTTGCACTTAAAGGGAATTGCCTATTGTTTACAATTGTTCTAGCTGCTTCTTAACTTTACATTGCACAGAAGAATCAGTTATGCAACCAAATATTACTATACAGAATATTGATGTTCCTGACTACAACTTGCACTTTAAAAGCACTATGTGATCAGTGTTTTATGTCATGGATCCATAAATACAACAATAAATTGCCTGTTGACTGGCAAAAGCAGAATAAATGTCGGTATTTTTTCGCTATTATCATCACAAACACTATCATGAGCTATTTAACAATACCATGAGCTTTTCCACAATATCGCAATAAATATCGTACCGTGAGGTCAATATCGAAATTGTATCGTACCGTGAGATTTTGATATCGTTACATCCCTAATAGCAAATGTGTAGATCTTGTAATAACCCAAAAGCACTGACTTCTCGCGAAGTTAAGTCAGGGAGCTCATTAATCCCATTAACATATTTTAGAGTAGAGATGTGCCAGTTTTCAATAATGCATACTCACGGTATTGTTACGTGGGCATTTTTAAAATACCTTTTTTTTTCACACCATTCACTGCCGGGCTGCCCCCGAGTCTCCCGGCTCAGTTGTCCTTTTCTAGAAAAGAGCCGCTACTTCCTATATAGGTCCGGCTCACAGGCGGAGTAATTGTAGATGCACTCCGCCTGTGACAGGAGCAGCCAAACACAGGAAGCATCGGCTTTGCCACAGACAGACAGAGCCTACAAGCAAATCTCTGGCTCTGCAAGTACCTACCCACTATTAACACCGTGTAGTGTGTATGTATATTATATAT
Organism: Pelophylax lessonae; assembly: GCF_965119305.1. NCBI lineage: Eukaryota > Metazoa > Chordata > Amphibia > Anura > Ranidae > Pelophylax > Pelophylax lessonae. The sequence continues at coordinate 144,532,911 of NC_138769.1, read as the reverse complement.
ACACACACACACACACATACACACACACATACACACACGGATAGATAGGATATAGATAGGATATAGATAGGATATAGATAGGATATAGATAGGATAGATATCACGATTACTATAAAAGACAAGAGAGAAGGGCGCACCGACCTAGTGCAATATCATAAAACATTTATTGGATAATTGTTAAAACCACATCATACTCACAAGAGCATGCTATATATATTATATATATATATATGCATAAAACCAAAGGATTCCTTCGACTATCCTGAGACCGCAGCACCATACGGCTCTAAGGAAGAGGGTTCTCCCTCGACAGGCGTTAGCCCTATCTATATGGACACCTTCAAGTTCGCTTGTCCTAATTAAGGAATATGGTCCTGCGGTCTCTGGATAGTCGAAGGAATCCTTTGGTTTTATGCTTTTATATAGCATACTCTTGTGAGTATAATGTATGACGTGGTTTTATGCTTTCAGTTTGTGTGGATACCCATCATCCTGAGAGGGCAGCAAGAATTCAGATGCCAACAATTTAGCCACCGTCTCTTTGGTTTTTACGCAACATTTGAGCGCAGGAGGAGACATTTACTTGTCTTTTTTTTGCATCACGATTACTGCCTGTGGTTTTCATTAAAAAAGATTCAAGCTATCAGATTACCAATTTTTTTTATTTTATCTGCTCTTAAAAAAAAAAAAAAAAATGAGCAAAGTCTGAACACAACAGACAACAGTATTTTTTTTATTACAGTAAATGAGAAATGGCACAGCCCCCCTGCACAATAAACAGTCCCATTTACATAACAAAGCCCCTCCATTTACATTAGCCAATTTACATTATTTAGCCCCCCCCCCTGCATTCCCAGGACAGCCCTGCCAGTGCACTCTAAAGTTAAAACAAATCGGTGTCAGTGAACTCGTTTCAGGGACCCCTTCCTACAGTGTGTAAGGGTCAATGTAAACTGATGCCTCTCTCTTGCCTAAATATTATCTCTGATCTTTCATCGCCGTCAGTCACGTGCACTCCGGCCGGCCGGGAAGAGGAGAACGGCCGACCAGAGGGCACGTGACTGACGGCGATGAAAGATCAAGGATAATAAGGTAAGAGAGAGGCATCAGTTTACATTAATCCTCACACACTGTAGGAAGGGGTCCCTGAAACAGATTCACGGTCAGATTTGTTTTAACTTTAGAGTGCACTGGCAGGGCTGTCCTGGGAGAAGCGGGGGAGCCAGGACGACGTCATCCATGCATCGATGCGGCCATTCCTCAGCATCGAATACGAATTGTTCAAGGCTGCATCGCGATGCATCAATGCTACGATTAATTTCAACACCCCTAAATAAATATATATATATATATATATATATATATATATATATATATATATATATATTACACATACATACATACATACATATACACACACACACACACACATACACACACATATATATATATATATACATATACACACACATACATACATTGTGACAGGAAGTCAGGTAAATCTGTGGATGTAGTCACAGACAGGAGATACATTTCCACCTGGTTTAGAAAATTCACCAATTACTATAGGGTGTCGGCTGCAAAGGCAGCAGGAAGGTGTAAAGAAGTTGAAAGGCCTTCAGCTGTTCAGAATGAGGAAGTTAAGGCCTCTATAATTTGTCCAAAGGAAGTCGAAGGATTGCTGCCTCCTGACGCCGTGTGGGTAGAGGAGGACAGTCAGATGTGTGCCTCCCGACGCTGAGTGAGCATGGGAGAAGGATTGCTGCCTCCTGACGCTGTGTGGGCATGGGGAGAGGAGGACAGTCAGATGTGTGCCCCCTGAAAGCTGTGTGAGCATGGGGAAGACCTCCTGAAGCGATGTGCGCTGAGGAGGGTAACAAGTGTGAAGACTACTCGAGGTGAGGTCTTGGATCGTTTCTATGTGAAAAGAAACCAATGGACATTTCCTGTGTGAAGGGGAAATTAATTAAGACTGAAGACTACTCAAGGTGAGGTCTTGGACTATTTCTATGTGGAAAGAAATAAATGTTTGCTATGTGAAGAGACAAGCAAAAGGAATGGTTGCTATGTGAAGAGTGTGAAGAGACAAACAAAGGGATGTTTTCTATGTGAAAGGAAAGTCCAATGAACATGTGCTGTGAGAAGAGAAAATAAATGGACTATTGAGTGTCTGCTGTAGGATCAGCAAAGTTTGCCCAACAGTAGGTTGGAGACAGACTCCGTAGGTAGGTTCCTGTATGTGAGAAGGTAGCCGCCCACAGTGGCAAGGATTTATTTTGTGTTTTATTTTATTTTGATGTTTTGACGCTTGCAGTCTGGTGAAGAAAATTGCATGAATAAACCAAACTATTTGCAACCACTTCTCGGCTATCTCCCTGTGTAACAAACCCCCCTCAAGAGGTCATCCATACCCGCCACCGAGCTAATCTCCCACAACATACATATACACACACACACACACATCTATATACATACATACATACATACATACATACATACATACATACACACACATATATATGCACAGGCATAGCAGCCCACATTATAATATAGTCAGTACAGACTCTGTGAACCAGGACTAAAATGAGCCATCAAGCAGTGTCTGGCTTACCTGGTGATGACTGGTCCTGGCGCTAAGCTCCGATCCCATGGCTTGGTCATTAAGTGGGTAAATCCTTGCGATCCAGAAGTGGTTAAACCTGCAGGAGGACCCGCATACATGTGTACCAGGCCTAAAGCAATAATAAAGTTATTCATAAAAAACACTGGTCCACCTGCAGGTAACCACTTTGAGCCCACAAGGATTTGCCCCCTTAATGACCAGGCCATCGGATCGGAGCTGAGTGCCAGGACCAGTCATCACCAAGTAGGCCAGACACTGCTTGATGGCTTATTTTAGGCCTGGTTCACATGTATGGAGGTTGGCGACCTACATTTGCACAGGCATAGCAGCCTATTGATTTGAAAGGGCTGCTATGCCTGCATTTTCGGCTGAAAAAAGGTGCATTCAGAATTTAAAAAAATGCAGTGGCACGTGAAATCCATCCTGCTTTTGCACCATGCGACTTACCTGCAGTTCCTGCACACGCAGACTGTAAATTTTAAATGCTGGGCCCACGTATATAAAAACGTAGAAAGCTTGGCAGTGCAGGAGCTGCAGGTAAGTCGCACGGTGCAAAAGCAGGATGAATTTCAAGACCACTGCAATTTTTTTTAATACCGTGATAATACCATATACCGTGGCAAAACCTTAGTCAATTAATTGCAGCATGGAAATCTGATACCGTCACATGCCTATTTTAGAGACATAGCAAAAGTTACATTATGCCCATCGTACAAGCACATTACAAATACACATACTCCCTGAATCCAGTTACCTAGCATCTTCTCATCAGTCAATGTAAAAATTATGAAAAGCTAAAAAGTAGTGATTCAGTAAACTCAAAAGAAATAGAAATCATAAGGCAGAGCACAAAAGAAAAGTAAACCTTATCCAGGAATTTTGTATTCCTTACATAAAACATGCCTAAACAGAGAACTAAACTATTTTATAATGCAAACCTAAAGCACATAACAACACATGAAAAAGCACGTTACCAGTTTCAATAAAAGTCTACTTTTTTTTTTTTCTTTACAAAAAAAAAAAAAAAAAGGCATACAAAACCTACTTCAGTGTACTGAGAGACACTGCCTAAATTAGGTCCCTATTATAACATTTTTTCATTGACAACTGGACAACTAGATTTCAATTGTAAGGTCCCCCAAACAAACTAGGGAAGAGAAGAAAACCTTGGCTGCAATGAGCGCTTGTAAACCCTTTTCACCCACTACTGAAAGACGAGACCTTTTGTGTTGCGTCATCTGATATGAAGTACCTGGGTTCTCACAAAGCACTGATGCATACAGTACACACAGCTTAACATTGCAGAAATCAACTACTTGGGAGACAAGCCCAGGTCTAGAAAGCCAAATCAGAGCTAATAAAACACCCTCATCAAAGCAGTTTGGACTTTAATTCTAGGCAGGGCCAATATATTAGGTACGTGTATAGTGCATGTTTTTTACCTCCTCAGATTGAGAGGTATTTTTCCTCAGAAAGTTGTCACCAGAACGGGTTTCCCCATTTAAACATGTCCTTCAGTGCTTGTTCTTGTGACAACTATAAAGTTTTGGATTTCCCATGACTTTCTATCCCTGTGTCAGCCACCAAGAGGAAACACAGACAGCAATAAAAACCTGACATGGGTTCTAATCTGTAAAACAAAGAAGAGGATGCACCAGCCTTGCACATTACCCAAGTGGTATCTTTAATAGTAAGTTAAAGGAAGTGTACTCACAAACAAATCAATCATAAAAGCATATCAGGGTCCATAGTATACGCAAAGCAACAAGGTGACAGAGACTGTTTCCAGCAAGCCGGAGGACCTTTCAGATGACTGACATGTTTTGAGGGGAGATCCCCTCTTCCTCAGAGCCAAGAGGAGGAGGGGGGGGGATCTCCCCTCAAAACCCATGAGCCATCTGGAAGGTCCTCTGGCGTGCTAGGAACAGTCTCAGTGACCTGGTTGCTTTGGGTTAACTATGAACCCTAAAATGCTCATTGGTTTGTGAGTATACTTCCATTAACTTACTACTAAGATACCACTTGAGTAATGCACAAGGCTTGTGCACCCTCTCTTTGTTTTACACTGTTTCCTTTGGGTTCTCCCTGGGCCCTTAGAGGGCAGCAAAGCCTGTATTTCCATTGTAACTATCAAGGACCTGCGATACATCCACCACCATTACATCACCCTTGAGCGCAGAAGATTGTTGTTGTATGGGTTCTAATCTGTCCCTACAAGAAGAATAAAACCCATCCAGTTATAGGGAGTTCACAGAGAACATAAAAACCTGTGCGCCAAAGAGGCGCTCAGGGCACAGCCCTCGACTCTCACCCATGCTTTAAGACGGTAAAAGAAACGGGAAATTGCTCAATGTATGCGTTTCACTAGGAAAAAAAAAAAAGAAACAAACAAAAATAAAGAACATTAAAACAAAATGGTACACAAGGTAAATGATGCACTGAAATTTAGGCCGCCAAAAACTACTAGTCAAAAAAAGGGTTTTCAGCGTTGTCAAAAAAGAAAAAAAAAAAAGTGCCAATAACGGATACTGAAAATGCCAGAAATTCCACGATTCTATCATGATTTTATCTTGTTTATAGTGTGTTTTTTTATGTCACATGACTTTAAAAATGCATTAAAAAAAATACGGTGCATTTTTTATGTGTTCTTGCTGTGTTTTAACGCATTTCAATGGGGGGGGGGGGGGTGTTGGCGGTTTGCCAAATAGCCACCAAAAATGCAGCAAGCGGGATTTTTAACACCACTTGAAAAGGTGCCGACAATGGCTGACAAATTAATTTTCATTTAAATTCATGATATTAATTAAAAAGTTAAATACATTTATAAAAAATATATATATTTTTTAAAAACCATAAATTTCAGTTTCAGCCAAGTGCATCCTGAGTTTTCGGTACACCAATAATTAGCAGGTAGCCCTGGATATTTTGCAACGGTGTAGCATTGCACACATGTATATAGAGCAACAGAACAAATAACCCTGTACTGCAGGGGTATCTAAGACTGCTATGAATGCTGCCCAACACAAAATCCTAAATTTACCTAAAAATATCGATTTTTTTTCTTACATTTTTTGTAAAAATATATGTTTACACTTAGCGAACACATCTGGCCGAATAAAAATTTTACAGTGCGATTACTGGACTTTTACAAGTTTTATCTACCCAAAGAATCATATCCCATCTTATTTCAAGCAGCACCTTTATCTGTGAGCAACTATGTTCAAGAATGAAGCACACAAAGGGCAAAATTGGAAACCAAAATATGATGAGCACCTTGAGAATTCATTGAGATTTGCTACTACATCCATCCAACCAGATATTGATGTGTTAGTTTATCAAGCACAGTGTCAAATATTGCACACATTTTACATCGCCCTTTTTTACTTTTATAATAAATTTTTAAATGAAGTTTTATTATTCAAATCGGTACATTATCTAAATCAGTAATCGTTAACTTGTGATCTGCCCAACTTTTTCTGCTTTTCAGCTATCCTTATTAGTGTATTTTATGTGTGAACCCTGCCATATTGGTTTAGCTCACATAAAACCGCTACAAAAACAATAACATAAGGGCGTGGCCTGGACAGCAATGGAGTAGGTCGCACGCGCTCCTAGCTCCGTTATCAGTCTATCCTGTTCCCTACATCCTGGGTGCCCCACGTCTCCTGCTGCCTACCGGACCTGTGTGCTTTGCTCCCGCGATCCCCCCCAGACATGTCTCAGCCGAAGAAGGCCGCTACGGCTACCGCCTCCCTGGACAAATTCCGCCGGCAGGATCCAGGCCCTTCCCTGCAAGATGGCGCCATGCCTCCCGCGCCAGCCCCGGACCTAGCACAGGTACTGGAAGCAATATCCACATACCAGGCCACGCTAACGGCCAAAATAGAGGAGGTGAAAGTTGATGTTTCCCTTTATAAGACAAGATATGTCCAAGCTCAGGGACCGGGTCACTGAGACCAGGATCAGCCAGGCTGAGGATGTCATCCTACCATTGCAACAATTGGCAAAAACAATAACATGCCACCTTTCAATTAAAAAAAAGTATAAGAATTTAAATGGCAAACCAATCAAAGTTAATGTATTGATCCACTTTGTGAAATTCACACTTCAGTTAAAATGCCATGAGAAGAAAAAAAGAAAAACGCTGCTTTGAAAACTCCTACAGAGCTCATTCACACCGCTGTGATCAGTCATGTGATTTGATGGTTCCAAATCGCATGACAAGTTGCACCCCATTGCCGGCAATGGAACCGCTCAGTCGCTGCAACTTTGAAAAAGGTTTCTGCACTACTTTTTATTGATTTCATTGCAATTTGCATCGACTTCTGTTAAATGAAGCCGCACTGGTGTGAACCAGAGCTTATGAGGGTCTGGGCAACAAACATATGGTCTCATTCATTGTGGGTATGTCAGATCATCAGTCAGTTTTAACTTTTTTTTACGTTTTATGGTTTCTGACCTAAGCTAAAATAATGTCATACATCAATAGGAATCCTCCTGGACATTTTTTTTTTCTTTCACCTGGAGGAGGGGGTTTCCTGGGATAAATGCAGATGGATTTCAGGAAGAACATTCTAGATGAACCAGCTTCCCTTATTCACAAAAACCTTGCTAAAAATGCTATGGGGGGGGGGGCATTTCTCAGCAAAGTAAAACATGGAGACATGGATAGATGAATGGGTTGGCTTTGAATATTCAAAAATGAATTAAATAGTGTTTTCAGTTTGTAGTGCTCAGATAAAGCACAGTTCTACATTCAGCTGCAGACAGACTGTCTAGTAGACTGGCAGCTGGAGGTTCAGCAATGCAAAACCAACACACAGTACTAGTGATCGACCGATCGTTTTTTTTTTTTCTAAAAAGGTACTTTTGTTGAGGGATCTGGGGGTCTAAAAGACCCCAAACCCCTCCTCGGCACCGAAAAGCATTTAAAACGCAAAGTTAGGCTTTGAATGCTGTCAGCTTTTTTAAATTGGTGCAGAGTACCCGGAAGTGATGTCATAACATCGCTTCTGGGTTTTTTACACGGAGACGCAGTACACCGGGTCTTCTCTTCAGCAGCGGTGGAGGTAGCCGGTGGGACAGGAGACCCGGGCGAGCCACGGAAGGCGGCGAGAAGGGGGGGGGGGGGGACATCCCCTCCAGCTCCTTGTAATGACAGCCGCATCGGTTGTCATTACAAGTCAGCCGACCGTCGGCTATGGACACCGGGGTGATGCCTGCAGCTAGAGAGGCATCACCCCGGTACAAGCACTTTCTCGAAATATCAGCAATATTGGTAAATCCAAAGGCCGATTCCGATATATTGGGGATAGTGCATATCGGTGTTGCCGATAATCAGTCGATCCCTACACAGTACTACCAAGCAGACAACACACTCTGCATATGCAATTAGCAAATATGGCTGCCACCATTTACATGTATGACAACAAACTAGACACAAATAGGATTTGGACTAATCGTAAACCTATCCAAAAAGATTGCTTACCTGTTTTGCATACTAATGAAACAAAGAAAAAAAAACAAAACAAAAACAAAAACACACACTAGCAGAATGAGTATAGGATGCCCTATGATCCACTGGAACCTAATCTGTACACATGCAGCGCTATGCAAAAAACAATTTACAGTCCTTAAATTTACCTGTCCATTTGTTTTGATAGTCAGCACTCAGACAAAACTCTCTAGATGGTCTATGCAAATAATTACCTGCAAAGTGTGTGCTCCCCATAATTACCGAATGCTTAAGGGGCCTATAGCACAGATAAATGGAAAACTATAAAGAAAAATAAAATGGTAATAATTCTGTGTCAGAGGAAGGGGGGGGGGGGGGGGAGGTTGAATTATCTTGAATACATGCACAGAAGTTTAAAAAATGCTCTATCATGGGTGTGGCAGTAACTGGAGGCAGGGAGGAAAACAGGCTTGGTGAGTTGTGTGAAGCCGTAATAGGCTCTCACTTTTAGTTATAGGACCAGTTCAGCATTTTTCTTCTGTCTAACTTCAGACCCCCACATTCCTTCTTATTTTTCAAACACCTGTCACTTTGGCAGCTATCGTTCTGTGAAATACAGTAAATAGCTTGTACACACCAGATTGTGTAAAGGGAGAGCCATAAGAGATAAAATACATGAATAAACCATACAGTTCCTTCCAAAACATTATCATCAATGGTTGCTAATAGTGGTAACTTTATCAATATTTTCACACAAGATTAAAACATATGAAATTGGTGAATCCTAAGATAAGGTTTTGTGAATCTTGAATGAAAAAAAAAAAAAGGCTTTGTCTAATGTAACATTGTGGAAACATAACTACATTCAAATATTTCCTCTGGTTTTCAGGGACAGAGCCATTTAGGTTTCCAAAACCATTACCAAACTTTAGCTCATCTTTTAAAGCTTGCATATACATCAGCAAACTAGCTGCCCTTCTAAGGGCTCATGTACAGTTCTAAACTATTTCTGAACCCTGGAAACTAACAGCTGGTAACCGACAGTGAAAGAAACTTAGCGTAAGGCCCCTTTCACACTAGTGCGACTTGTCCCGCGATTTTGGACCGCAAAATCGCATGACAAGTCATTTTCCATTATTTTCAATGAGCCCCAATCATATCAGTGCGTTTTGAAGTCGCACCGACTTCAAAGTAGTTCCTGCACTACTTTGCCACGATTTGATTGCGTTTTGAGCCATAGCCATTGATTTCAAAATCGCGGCAAAGTCGCGTCAAAATCGCGCCACATAAGTGAAAGGGGCCTTAGTGTACTGGTAACGGTCTTTCTCTTAACCCTTCCAGGACGGCCTACATATGAGAGATTGTGGCTCCACCCCACAGGAAACACATCTAATTTGCAGCTGTTAAAAAGGTCCCACCCATCCTTGAGCTTCAGTAATAGAAAAGAAACTTTCCAACCGAACCTTCAAGAGACACAGTTATTCAATAACATACAGTTCCATACATACATATATATATATTATATATACACACACACACACACACACACACACACACACACACACACACACACATATATATACACACATACACATACACACATATATATATCTACACATATATATCTACACATTTGCTCACCACCACTCTGGGCGGGAAGTAGGCCGGCCTTCCTGGAAGGGTTAAGAGAAAGACCGTTACCAGTACATTAACGGTAAGTTTTCTCCTTTCACCCTTCCAGGATGGCCTACATATGAGAGGATAATAAAGGAATCCATACTGGCCTACCTTAGGGCGGGACCACTGCCTGTAAAACCTTTCTGCCAAAGGCAAGGTCTTGTTGAGACAGTACTTCCACACGATAGTGCTTTAGGAAGGTATCTTGACTGGACCAGGTGGCTGCATGGCGGATCTGTTCCCAGGATGCTCCGGCTCTTTCGGCCCAGGATGTTACCATGCCCCTTGTGGAATGTGCCTTTAGATTTGCTGGTGTGGGGGTACCTGACACCTTATATGACATGCTAATGGCTTGCTTAGGCTGGCCATACACTATACAATTTTCTTATTCAATTTCCTTTAGATTTACCTTAAACTATTTAGTGCAAGGGCCTGCCTGACTTCATACAAATTGAAAGTGTTTAGGTTTGACCCTATATTACATGGTTTTGGTAAATCTAAAGGAAAGTTGAACAAGAAAATTGTATAGTGTATGGCCAGCCTTAATCCACCTAGAGATCGAGGGTTTTGATGCTTGTAATCCCTTTCTTGGTCCAGAATGTAGAACCAACAGGTGACTAGACCTTCTAAACCCTTTGATTCTTTCCAAATATGCAAGAAGACACCTTCTTACATCCAGGCAATGGAATTTTCGTTCCTTTGCACAGCTAGGTTTTTCACAAAAAAGATGGCAGGACCATCTCTTGGTTTCTGTGAAAAGAAGAAACTACCTTGGGTAGGTACAGTGGGTCTGGTCTAAGAATCACTCTGTCTTGGAGAATTAGCATAAAGGGCTCCTTTATGGACAAACTTTGTAAATCTCCCACTCTTCTGGCTGTGGTGATTGCCAACAGAAATGTTAACTTAATTGACAAAATATTCAGGCTAACCTCGTCCAAATGGTTCAAAGGTTTCACTAGATAATGTCTCTAGTACTAGCGTTAAATTCCAAACTGGAACATTAGCTCTGTTAATCGGGGACGCTCTTCCCCGAGCTAACAAAAATTAAAAGGCTCTTTAGCCAGACTTTTGTCTACAAAAACAGAAAGTGCCGCTACCTGTACTCTAAGTGTGTTAACCGCCACCCCCTTATCTACCCCATCCTGTAAAAATTCCAGGATAATCGGGATTGAGGCAGAGGAATTTTTCTTCTGACTCTGCCAAGTACAGAATTTTTTCCAGGTTTTGGAATAAAATTTTCCTAGTCACTGGCTTTCTACTTAAAAGGAGGGTATCAATGAGCCTATCTGAACAACCTTTCTCCTTCAGGATTTGGCGCTCACTACCCAGGCTGTTAACTGATAAAACTGTGGTCTGGGGTGAATAAGAGTCCCTTGTATTAACAGATCCGGAACCTCTGGTAGTTTCCTAGGGGCTGTCACTGATAGGAATACCAAGGTCGCGAACCACGTTCTCTTTGGCCACCAAGGTGTGATCAGGATGAGGCGTAGTTGCGGCCATCCACTGAGTCTCTGTAGAACTCTCGAAATTAGATTTTGGGTAGGAAATGCATAGGCTAGCCTGAAGTGCCAAGGCTGCGCTAGAGCATCCAGGCCCAACATACCCCTTTGATGTGTAAGGGAGAAGAACCGTTTTATTTTTTGTTCTGCCGAGTGGCAAACATGTCCACTTCCGGTTGACCAAACTTTTGGACTAGTAGTTGAAATATTCTGGGAGTCAGTTCCCATTCGGTCTGCTTGATGGAATGACGACTGAGGAAGTCCACTTCCCAGTTGTCCTTCCCTTTTATGTATACTGCCGAAAGAGAAATCACTCTTTTCTGCCCAGCCCAGTGTCTCCCGAGCTAAATTTTAACAGGGTGTTTGGTCTGGTCCCCCCCTGATGATTCAAGTAAGCTACTGCTGTAGCGTTGTCTGAATGGACTTGGACTTCTTTCCCTAGAATGTCCTTTTCGAAGGCTCTTAAGGCCTTTCCCACCGCTTTCAGCTCTCTGTAGTTGGATGAGGCCTGACTAAACTGTATATCCCAGGTGCCCTGGGCATGAGCTTCCTCTAGGTGAGCTCCCCACCCTTCGGAACTTGCGTCCGTGGTGATCCTTACGGGTTGCTCTTGACCCCAGAATCGACCTTCCCTCAGGTTTTGGGGAACTGTCCACCATTTTAGTGATATTACTTGAGGGGAGAGAGTAATTTTTTCGTCTAGGGACTCCTGTCTCTTGTTCCAAGAGAGTAGGTGAAAAAATTGGAGGTCTCGAGAGTGCAGTTGGGCCCACTCTACAGCTGGGATACAAGCTGTCATCAGCCCCAAAATTCTCACGATCTGTCTCCTGGAACACAGAGGATGAGAACAGATATTTTTCACCGCTGAGACCACTTTTTCCACCTTTTCCTGTGGGAGAAAAAGTTTCTTTACTCTGGAATCTATCTTGTACCCCAGATAGACTTGAACCTGTGCTGGCTGTATTGAGGATTTCTCCACATTTAGCAGCCATCCTACCGTTTGTAGGACTGACATCACTTTTTGGGTGTCTGCCATGGCCTGTTTTGCTGATCTTGCAAAGATCAACATATCGTCCAGATAAGGGATCAAACTTAGGCCCTGCAGATGAAGATGGCCTACTACCTCTGCCAAGATTTTCATAAAGATCCTTGGACTTGCTGCTAAGCCAAAGGGAAGAGCTCTGAACTGCCAATGTGCAGTTCCTTCTTCCGTCACAATTGTGAATCTGAGAAATGCTTGATGTTCCGGATAGATTGGGACATGTAGGTAAGCATCCCTTAGATCCAATGTGGTCATAAAGATGTTCTGAAAAGATTTTTTCTGACCGCATAAATGTTCAGAACTTCTTGTATATCAAAAATTTGTTTAATTTTTTGAGGTTTATGACTAGCCGGAATTTCCCTGAGGGTTTTGGCACCACAACTATGTGGGAGTAAAAGCCTTGGAATACCTGACTTAGTGGTACAGGTGAAATCACCCTCGGCTCTGCTAGTTCCAGAATACCTTCTAGCAGTGCCTTCCTCTTTTGTTCTACTTTTGAGGGATAAGTCATTGTTATTTCTGTCACCAGCTGAGAGGAAAACTCCAGTCGGTAACCTTCCCGGATGATCTAGAGAATATAGGAGCTGGCTGAGATGTTTTCCCATTGGGAAGTAAAATGAGCCAACCTGCCCCCTACCCTGACGCTGGCATCAATTGGTCTCTTTAGGCTTGGGTCCAGGTTTAAGGAACAGTAAATTGGTTCCTTGTTTTCCCTTTGCAGAACCACCTCTCCTGGCCTGTCCCCTGAAAGGCCTTTTTTGATTTCTGTCCTGGAAGTTCCAAAAGGAATACCTCCCCAATTTGTCCTTCCTCTTAGTGGGGAATTTTTTTTCCCCTTCACTGCAGATCTGGATAAAACATCATCCAGTCCTGAACCGAACAAAAATGACCCTTCAAAGGGTAATGCGCAAAGCCTTACTTTGGAAGCTATATCTCCTTCCCATTCTTTGACCCAAACTGCCCTTCTAGCAGAGATCACTAGAGCTGCTGTTCTTGCCGAGGCTACTATTGACTCTACAGCTGAGTCTGCTAAGTAAGACACTGCTTTCCCAATCACAGATGGAATCTAGTAGGTCTTGTGATCCCTCCATTGTATAGACATGTTTTGACAGTTGCTTGATCCAGAAATCTGCATTTCTGGCCATACAGGTATCTGCTAGAGCCGTAGTCATATTATACGAGTTAGAAGCCCAAGCATTTTTTAGTAGGGATTCGATCTTGCGATCCATGACATCCCTAATGTGACCAGCATTTTCAAAGGACAAATCTGACCTCCTTGATAGCTGGGCCAGAGGAGCGTCTAGTTTAGGATTTTTTATAAACTCTTCCAATTCCTGTTCCAGAAAGGGATACCTTCTTTTCCAGTTATTTGGTCTAGATAAGGCATTCATAGGGAATTTCCATTCTTGGTGAATCATGTCTTTTAAAGATTGGTGAATGGGAATTGCTCTGTACTGGGCTCTTTCCAAGCCCTTGTACACTTTATCTTTAATGGAAGACTCCCTTACTGGAGTTGGGATTCCTTCAGTGGCATGCACCACTTTAAGGAGACTCTCCATATATTCCAAAGGAAAGAGGCTTTTGTTTCTTTTGAAATTATCCCTTTCCTTCTCACTGTCACTGTCTGAACTGGATGGAGATCTAATGTGACTAGTGCCTTCCCCTGGATCCTCCTCTTTCCTGAACTGTGATGAGGGAATGGTTTGTGATCCTGACCAGAGAGAAGAGGGTCCTCTTGACCACCCACTATCCTGGGAGGATAAGTTATCCTAGATACTTCCTCTGACTGTGTTGGGGTCTGAGGGATAGCTGCTGTAGTCCTGAATGACTGAATAGTAGCTAACATCTCCTCTTGCATTGATTTGAGGAAATCCTTCATTAGAATTGATGCTTCTTGCCCTGCCAATTTATTAATACATGTATGGCAGGGGTATTGAATTAAAATTTAATCGAGGTCCGGTCAGTAAAATTTTCTTGTAGCAGAGGTCCAAATATCATGTCGGAAACCGTGGCGTCTTTTCGCATGTGCCAAACAGCATGTTGCCGCAGCACCATGCGGCTTGGTTCTGCACGATTTTGGAAAAAAAATGTCAAGGACTTCTTTCTCTATGTTTCTCACGGGTAGTTCAGCCCGCGATGTGTGCGCCACATACACAGATCTGAATCACTCAGTCCCCACTGCTCATCACAGTCCCCCTCCGCCTTCACATCAAGATCCCCTCTTGATGAGTGTCCTCAGGTTCCCCTTTACATCACCCCCCTCCACTCCTTTCACAGTAATGTTCTCACACTTCCTTGTTAATCGACCCCCCCCCCCCCCCTTGACAGTACTATCCTCTGCCCCTATTTACATCACCGCCCCCTTATTACTGTTCTCTGTCCCCACAATACAAACCTGAGCTACCCCGCATTACTGTCCTCAGCCCCTTTCACATTACTGTGCTTATTGTCCCCCACATTACATTTCTTAGCCCACCTACATTACAGTCCTCAGCCTCCCCCAATTTAATGACACACACACACACACTACAGTCCTCAGTCCCCCACTTTATTGTCCTCAGCTCTCTCCACATTACAATCATCAGTCCCCCCCACATTACAGTCCTCAGCCTCCCCCAATTTAATGTCCCCCCCTACACACACACACACAGTCCTCAGCCTATATCCCCACCCGCCCCCACACACATTACAGTCCTCAGCCTCCCCCAATTTCCCAATTGAATGCCCCCCCCCACACACACACACACACACACACACACACACACACACACATTACAGTCCTCAGCCTCCCCCAATTTCCCAATTTAATGCCCCCCCCCCCCCCACACACACACACATTACAGTCCTCAGCCTCCCCCAATTTAATGACACACACACACACATTACAGTCCTCAGTCCCCTATTTTCCTCCGCTCTCTCCACATTACAGTCCTCAGCCTCCCCCAATTTAATGTCCTCAGGGCCCACCGAACATCACAGTCTTCAGGGCTCCACTTTAATGTCCTTAGCCCCAACTATGATGTCCTCAGCCCACCACATCACAGTCCTCAGCCTCCCCACTTGAATGTCCTAACCTCCCCCCCACACCCCACATTACAATCCTCTGTCCTCCACTGTAATGTCCTCAACATACACACACACACCACAGCTCTTCCACTTCGCTGTCCTCAAATACACACACATCACTGTCCTCAGCACACACATTCCTCATTTTCAGCTTTTCAAACTAGTGTCCTCACTCCCTGGGACTTCACCCCCTCCCTTACTGTCTTACCTTGCTTACACAGATCGAAGGTTGGAGGGAGGCACAGGCACAGCATATTTGGATGGAGGGGGGTGTTGCAAGATCGTGATTGGTTGCTAGGACTGCCCTACATCCTAGCAGCCAATCCCTGCTTGTTAAACTCGGGCAGCTCCGCCCTCCATCCAGAACTGTCCTGCCTTCTGCTGTCTGCTCTGTGAGGAATGGATTACAGAGCGACGGCAGGGGAAGAAAAGGCTGCTAAATAGCGGTACCACGGCGGTCCGAATGGAAACGTGGCCCGCGGTCCGCCATTTAGTGATCACCGATGTATGGCATAAAGGTTTTAAGTAAGACTTCGACAACTTATCCCCACAGTTCCCACACTTTCTAGTCATGCTAGTGTTGGTGTTAGAAGGGGGTTTGGCAGGGGCCTCCTGTGCCGCTGGAAGACCTGTGCATAAACACAAGAAGAAAGAAACACATTTGTGTGAAACAGACATATTTAGTCTACCACTGAGGCTGCTCAATTCAGGAAAGGACAAGGCATGCCTGTCTCCCATAGACAGCAGTCGGCCCGCCACCGGTGTAGTCACTTACCCGGTCCTGTCGCCCACCTGCACCGCCGCTTTCTCCTCTATGGGAAGTGTGGTCATACGAGTCTCTTTGGGGTGTTTCAGCCCCTTCGTAGCTGGAGATTCTGCCATGAATACTCATGGACCCGGCGTCTCCTCCAAGTTGCGCTTTCTTCCGGGTATCGCTCGCTCCTCCTCTTCCGACCGGAGATTTTTTTTATAAGATCTTACCGTAAAATCTTTTTCTCTGCTGTCCATCGACAGATGCAGCCTTATCTCCATGAGTTGAGTGGGTCATGCTGCCACCTGTAGGAGTAGTCTAGGCAGTACATTTGTACAAAACTTAACATATACATGCCCACGGGGCTGTCCCTCCAGGCATAACCCCCACTGCCACAGCCCAGCACATCAGTTTAGTTGCAAGCAGTGAAGACAAAAGAACCATCCCCATACAGAGGGGCGGGTGCTGAGTCTGTCGATCGGCATCAGAGAAAAGGATTTTACAGTAAGATCTTACAAAAATCGTATTTTCTCTAACGTCCATTGACAGACGCATCCTCATCTCCATCAGCTGAGTGGGACATCCCAAAACATGAGAGAAAAAAAAAAGCAGTCAGCCAGATTACCTTCTACAGCACGGAGCACATGAGGGAGGAGGTGGGTGGAGCCGTTCTGCAATAGGTGCGGACGACGACAAGGAGGATCCTCCTCCGCTCTGCATTCTGCGTTCTCTCCCTGGGACGTCACTGGTTGCTGGACGCCAGTCGGCTGGCCATCCTAGCAACCAGTGTAGCTCAGAATAAATCGGTCTGCGCCCGGCTGAGAAATAAAGCGGAGATACCCACCTGACAACTTCGTTAAAGCTATTAGCGGCCGCTCGCACTTCACCTGCGCTGCGCCCCCCTTCCTCGCGGCGCCCACTAATTTTCGGCATCTTTTATCGGTTTTCGGCTGAAATGGGATAGGCCCATTTTCGGCTGAAAATTTCGGTGCACCACTAGGTATTTTAATACATTGAATAAGATGATATGTGGGTTCATATGGCACCATAAAAACCAAGAATAAATTATGCAGTGATAAGTAAAGAGAAAACACAAGGAGGTTTAGAGCTCCAAGATTTTAAAAGATATTACAAAGCGGTCATAGTAGCTAGAATCACTGACTGGACATTTGTCAACTATTTTCATAATCGATTAGTTGGTCAGCCAATTAGTTGGCATGCATACAGAATGCATTATTTTTTTACATATCAGGAAATACAGTGCATCTCACATACAGCTCGGTACACCGTCCATACCTGTCTCTAGGTGCATGAGAATCTGTGAATGTCTGAGGAGCAATGCCTCATGGGACATGTTGTCCTGGGCAAGAATTAAAGTGGAGTTCCACCCATTTTTGGAACTTTAGATCTTTGTAATCCCCTTTAAAATGGCTTTTACCAATGGAAACTTTTTTTTTTTTTTGCTAGTAAATACCTTAATTTCGGATTTATTCCTCCTCTCCTCACTTCCTGGTCCGATCGGCGATGACGTCATTCGGCGATCCGCAGTGTCTGCTGGGATGTATTCTATTCCAGAAATCTCAGTAGCTGTATCTGTACTGAGCCGTGCCTGCCCCGCCTCCGCCCCGCCTCCTCTCAATGAAATGCATTGTATGAATGTATTAAGGCTGTTCTCTGCCCAGCCTCCGCCCGCCTCCTCTCAATACAACTCAATGAGAGGAGGCGGGGTGGAGGCGGGGCAGAGAACGGCCTTAATACATTCATACAATGCAACTGAATGAGAGGAGGCGGGGCGGAGGCGAGGCAGGCACGGCTCAGTACAGATACAGCTACTGAGATTTCTGGAATAGAATACATCCCAGCAGACACTGCGGATCGCCGAATGACGTCATCGCCGATCGGACCAGGAAGTGAGGAGAGGAGGAATAAAGCCGAAATTAAGGTATTTACTAGCAAAAAAAAAAAAAAGTTTCCATTGGTAAAAGCCGTTTTAAAGGGGATTACAAAGATCTATGTATTCCAACCTATTAAAAATGGGTGGAACTCCGCTTTAAGTAGTTCTAAAGGCAGAAGTTTTTTTTAACCTCGCTATAGGGGCACTCTGAAGGCAGGAGGAGCCAGAAGCATCGGTGGGAGAGCCCAGAAGAGGAAAATCGGGGCTGCTCTCTGCAAAACCATTACACAGAGCAGGTAAGTATAACATGTTTGTTGTTTTAAAAAAATCACTTTAAAAACTCTGTGCAGGGAAGGTCAGCATCTGAACACAGAGAGGGAGGGAATTTAAGGTATTACAATTACATTTAAAGTAAACTTTTACCAGTATTGTGCATTAGATTTAAAATGATCATATCCATATGAAAAAGTGTCTCAGTTTTTAGTAGTACCACTTTAATATAAAAGATTTATATCTCCCTTCCACCCTTCAGATAGCTTCATGTCTGAGTCCTAGTTAAAATTAGGGATCAACCGATTATCGGTGGGTCTGATTTTTGAAAGCCGATAGTCACTTTTTTTTTTTTTCCCCATCGGTATCAGCCACAAACTTGCCAATATGCCTGATATTTCTTCAAGTGGTTGTACCGAAATGATGCCTGCAGCTAGAGGCATCACCTCGGTGCCGTTGTTCACAGCCGACGGTTGGATTTCTTGTTACGACAACCGATGCCGCTCGGCCATCATTACAAGGAGCAGGAGGGGACATGCCCTCCCCCCCTCCCACTGCCTTCCGTGGCTCCGGGAGACCCGAGCGACCAGCCGGCATGTCCCCCTGCTGGTTCTGATCGGGGTCTCCGATGTAAAAACCTGGAAGCGACGTGATGACATCACTTTCGAGTACTGGAGCCCTAAAGGTGCTGGATTTAAAAAAAAAAAAAAAAAAAAAAAAAAAGACAGCATTCAAAACAGCCAAACTTGGCGGGGGGGGGGGGGGGGGAACGGAAGGAAAGAAATAACAGGTGTTACAAACAAAATGGCCCCTGCCCCCACCTAGAATTGGCCTTCATAGCAAAGAGCACATGGAAGGACAACGCATGTGAAACAAAAACAACAAATTCCCATCTCAATTCACCAGCCAGTTTGCTAACCAATCGAATTAACATGTCCAACAGTATGCATTAAAAACAGGGGTTTAGTTAGTACACATTTGCAAATGCATGTGTAAGCTGCAGGGCAAAGGACTCCATGGGTATTACCTGAAGTACTAACTCCTGAAATCTATGAGAGTCTCATAGATGGTGTTACAATTGTAAAAGTTCTTTATGGTTAGGTTTCTTGTGTAACGTGAAAATTAAAAAAATGTATATTTAAAAAAAAAAAAAATTAAAAGCACTTAGAGCAAATGTTTTTTTTGCCTCTTGGGATAAAGTTTTACATAAATAAAAGCTGATCATTCTATGCACCACTAAAATTGGTAAATGGTTTGTCTCACGTCTAACTGAAATATCTGCAAAAGAGCTTGTGCTTTTGAAAAACAGAATTATTGGCTGGATCACAAGAAAAAATAAAATGAATGCAGTAGTCACATCCAAGAATTGGTAAGCTGCAATATAATAAAACGTTTGCTTTTGCCCCCCTCCTCAGATATGTACTTACCACCGTAGCGACTATTGCTTGGTTTACATCCAGAAGTGAAAGCCTCCCTTTTCTGGCTGCCCCTGTAAAGCATAGTTGCATGAGGCTAGTATGCCTCTGGCTCTCAAGCAGGAGACAGTCCCATAGAGTTCTATGAGACAGTAAAGTGTAGGCACAGTTAGGAGAGGGTCAGCCTTCCACTGCTGGATGTAAACAAACAGAGGTCATGGACATCGAATCTCGGTTAAGTGTACATCTCTCTTTCAGGTTTTAAATGCCATCTGTGTTACAATTTGGGAGATTTTTCCTCACCCCCAGTCAGAACAGGAAGTGATGGGTAATAGCTACAACATTTTTGTAGCATAAGGACAGGTTACAAGTTTTGGTGTTTTTATTGCAGTCTATGTCCCTATAAACAACTACTCCCTGTGAAAAGGGACATTAAATCAAAATTAAAAGTTTGCCCTAATTAAATCAAAATTAGGCAAACTCTTTTTAATAAGATCACAGACCGAAAACCCTGTCGTAAATTTTTTTTTTTTTTTTTACTCTGAATTAAAGTAAAATAAATTCAAAATAAGAGTTTCTCACCTGGTGTTATATTCTTCTTACAAACTGCACACAGCTTTTCATGTGGGCTCTCCTTCTTTGGGTCTAACACTATAGTAGAACTAGGATTTATTCCTTTTACTACTATAAAAGTTAGCCCCTGACCATCGAGAATACTTTTATGACACTGGGTGGCAAGTTGCAGTCCTTTACAATTAAATGAAGACCCCAAACCTGCAAAGAAACCATCAGATGTGCTCTGTTCTTCTACTCTCCCTGTATGTGTCTGTGTAAGAATCAGCGGTGGGTCAGCTGCTGTCCCAATTCTTTCAAGCTGTTGTGCAGCAAAGTTCAGAGCAGGAGTAGCACATGACAGCAGTGCAGGAGGAGGGCCTTGCTCGTCTGCTATGCCAACTGAAAGGTCACTGTGAAAGGCACTGAAAGCATTGGAAGAGTCTTCAGAGATTTCTGAACAGGGGTGAGGAACCTTCTCACATCCACAAATCCCCTCATCTACCTCAGAGTCATGACAGGCTTTGCCGTCCAATTCTTCAGGCTTGACTTCAGCTAAAATCTCCTGCTGGTGATAACTAAGTGTGCCATAGCAGCTCTTGAAGGAATCTTGGGTAAAGCTGGATGACTGCCTAGATGCATCCTGTAAAAGTGAGGCAGCTTCGGAGTCTGACCCCATACTTCGCTTTCGGAAGATAGCTTCAAGTCGTCCACAGCACTCACAGCAAACAATACTACCCATGCTGACCGATGCTTGTATGCAATACTGAAGTTCACATCTCTGCTGCAAGAAAGATCTGTTTACCCAGAAATCATTCCGAACTTGCCACTTGTGCTCTGCTGTTGCTATTTATAAACAAATCACAGCCAGCAGACCTCTGTAATTTGGAAGGGAGGCGCATGGGCTACAATGTTCCCCTGGTCTCATGCCAAGCCCTGGGTTTCTTGCAAGGACCATAACACTCAAAACAAAGTGTATTTTGTGGAATCCTGAGAAAAAGCTTGTGTGCAGAGGGGAGGCCTAAAATGGGTGACTTCACGAGTCAAAGATATGCCTAGATCTACTTTTTTTTTTTTTTACAGCTCTCAAACTTCATTTATAAAGCAGCCAGATTTAAAGTAATGTAGGGAGCCCAGCCCCATGGATCCAACAACAGATGCCCAAATTCCACATAAACTGACATGTATCCTGAACATGTTCATTCCAATGGCCCTATCCTAAGGAAAGTTGCATAATTTACACATCCCGCCACCTAAAAATCTTGCATCTCACCATAACCAAGCTCCATAACACAGGATGAAAGCAAGCCATGTATTTGATGTACGCATACTGTTCTGTAGGTGAAGAGATGGACACGAAGGGAAGGTTACAGTTCTAAACAGCAGCACCATAATACACAGAATTTTTATACTTGCATCAATTACAAGCTCTTTATAGCGATATCTAATCCTAAGCAAGACAATTCCAACATGGAAAATGAATATGGGTGGCTATTAACCACTTACAGACTGCCCACCGTGTATTTACTTTAAAGTTAAGTACCGGGGTTATGGCAGCAGATAGCTGCCATAATCCCGGTATTTCTTTTTTAAATGGCGGGCGGTCCGCTTTAACATAAGGGTGGTCCCAGCAGGATCACCCCAATGGGAGAGAGGTCCCCCCCTCTTTCCGCTCATCGTTTTTTCAAATTACCAGACCCGCCGGTAGCGAGGAAAATGATCCAGTCCGCTCTCCTCTCAGGCAGGAAGACAAGCGAGGGCAAGATGGCCCTCACTTGACTCTTTGGCCTTGGAGGACCGGAGCGACGTCATTATCATTTACATGCCTTGTAATCAAAAAAAAAAAAAAAAAAATTATCAAAAAATATATATTTTTTTACAAAGTGTAAAATAAATAAATAAAAGCGCCCCGTCCCCGATAGCTCGTGCGCAGAAGGGAACACATACGCAAGTCGTGCCCACATATGTAAACGGTGTTCAAACCACGCATGTGAGGTATCGCTGCGATCATTAGAATGAGAGCAATAATTTGAGTCCTAGACCTCCTCTCACTCTAAACTGGTAAACGTGTAGAAATGTTTACAATGTCACCTATGGGAATTTTTAAGTACCAATGTGTGTCGCCATTCCACAAGCGTGCGCAATATTGAAGCATGACATGTTGAGTATCTATTTACTTGGCGTAACATTTTCTTTCACATTATAGAAAACAATTGGGCTAACTTTACTGTTTTCTTATTTTTTAATTAAAAAAAGTGCATTTTTACCAAAAAACAATTGCGTTTGCAAGACCGCTGCGCAAAAACAATGTGATAAAAAAAAATATTGCAACGATCTCCATTTTATTCTCTAGGGTCTCTGCTATATATATATATATATATATATATATATATATATATATATATATATATATATATATATATATATATATATATATATATATATATATATATATATATACAGTAAAACCTTGGTTTGAGAGTAACTTGGTTTAAGAGCGCTTTGCAAGACAAGCAAAATTTTCAAATAAATTTTGACTTGGTTTACAAGCGATGTCTTGATATACAAGTAGCTTCAAGTCACAGCTGAGTATAAAAGAGAAGAGAGGCGCCTCGAAGTGTAGCAATATGGTTACATTTAATGAAGGTACAACATTTAGCAACTCACATGGTTGATGATTGGAACAAGCACATCTAAGTATGCAGGCATCCAGGCTAAAGCTGTCCACATAGACCATCCTCCGCACCGTCATCTACGTCATCCCTTCCATGCTGCCCCTCGCTTTTAGATCCCTTTACTGCAGTGGTCTTCCCGGTCAGGATTACAGACTGGCAGCCGGCGGTGCAGAAGATAGTCCATGTGGACAGCTTTACCCCGGATGCCTGCATACTTAGATGTGCCTGTTTTATTCATCAACCATGTGAGTTGCTAAATGTTGTACCTTCATTAAATGGAACCATATTGCTACACTTAGAGGCGCCTTTCTTCTCTTTGATACTCTGTAGCTCCTACTGGATTTTGCTTCTTATCCCCTTGTGGAAGTGGCTATTTGTGGATGGACATTTTATGGTTATATAACCTATCGCAATGCTATAATCTTTTTATATGGACTATAAACTGAAGGACTTATGAATAAATGGTTGTGGAACGAATTATCTGAGTTTCCATTATTTCTTATGGGGAAATTTGCTTTGATATAAGAGTGCTTTGGATTACAAGCATGCTTCCGGAACGAATTATGCTCGCAATCCAAGGTTTTACTGTATATATATATATATATATATATATTTTTTTTTTTTTTGGGGGGGGTTTTTGGGGGGGTTCTAGGCAATTTTATAGCAAAAAAAAAAAAAAACGGTATTTCTCTTACGTCCTCCGACAGTCGCCGCCCCTCATAAGTCATCACTATTGGGTATTGACTTATGCTCCGCAGGAGTAGCTAGGCATAAGACTTAGTTAAAAGAACAAAAGAATTTAGCATAGGCACACCCATGGTGGCTGTCCCACTGGTCAATACCATTCTGCAGTAATCCCTCCCAACTCAGTTTGTCTCTGCCTAGCGTCAGGAGTAGTCAGGCTTCCCTGTGCTGGGGCTTCAGTCTCAGCCTTTCTAATCTTTTCTTTGATTTTTATTTGCAAAATGTCATTTTTTTCTTTGCTTTACTAGCTGTTTATTTCTGTCACCTTTAGTTTAGTCGGATCTTCGGACGAAGATGGATTTGCGGAGCTGGGAATCGGACTGGCCGCCCTGGCTCTCCAGGGCTGAGGTTCAGAGGGATCCCCAGCCCGCCATCGAGCGTTCAGCCATGTGTTCGTCCTGGCATTAAGAACGACCCATCCCTGCTCGCAGCAGGGATGCAGCCTGTGAGGTGGCTACCTCACTGGACACATCTGTGGTGCTGCAGTGTCCCGTGTTTGGCTAATGGCATTCACTGTCATCTGAGGACAGCAGCTTTCCGTTCATAGAGGCACCCCACGCCATCCGGTACAGGTAAGTACTTTCTGTGTGGGGCCTCTGTCTGGGGTGGCAGTCCTGTGTTGCTGTGTGTTCCCGCATGTCTGTGCGTTTGCGGGGCTCCCTGATGCGATCCCTGCGGGGGTCTCTTATTACACTGCGGGCGCTGTGTGGGTTTGGGGGCCCCCTCCCCTGTGTCACTTCGGTGTTTTGGGGGTGCAGACTGTGTACGGCAGCCACAGCGGGTGAAAACTGCGCGGTCCGCCATTTTAGGTATGGGCAAGCATGTCTGACTTCACTATGGGCTTGTAACAGCTTGCTGTGTAGTGTTGTTTGGCGCCATCTTGTGTGTGGCAGAACGATCGTTCCAGGCACATGTCGGCGGCCATCTTGCCGAAGCCTGCCATTCATTTCTATGGGCAGCCATTTTCCCTTGGCCTTGCAGCATATAGTTCAGCCTCTGATGACCTCACTTCCTTTTCCTCTGGAGCAGCGATCGGTGTGGTAACACTCTGTGGGGCTCTGCAGACTGTCTCTTCCATAACTCTCTGTTTTGTCCTTCCTGGCTCAGTTTTGTCCCTTTTGGAGGGTCTGTGTTCACTGTGTATATAGCGGTGGGCTACATAGTGAGGTTGAAAAAATACATCAGTCCATCAAGTTCAACCTATGATGTGTGTGTTTGCTTTTAACCGTACATTGTATACCCCTGTATGTTGTGGTCTCTAAGGTGCCCATCTAATAGTTTTTTGAAACTATCAATGCTCCCTGTTGATACGACTGCTTGTGGAAGAGAATTCCACATCCTTACCGCTCTTACAGTGAAGAACCCCTTATGCACTTTAAGGTTAAACCGCCTTTCCTCTAGTTTTAGTGAGTGGCCACATGTCTTATTGTATCTCCTTTCTCTGAATAGTTTGTTCCTTATGCTAGGGTCACCAGTACAGTATTTGTACATTGATATCATATCCCCCCTCAATCGTCTCTTCTCCAGAGAGAATAGGTTCAGTGCTTGTAGCCTTTCCTCATAGCTGATGTCCTCCATTCCCCTAATTATTTTTGTTGCCCGTCTCTGGACTTTCTCCAGTTCCAGCACATCCTTCCTGAGGACCGGTGCCCAGAACTGGACAGCATACTCCAGATGTGGCAGGACCAGAGTCTTGTAGAGCGGGAGAATATATCTATTTCTGGAGTGAATCCCCTTTTTTATACATCCCAGTATTCTGTTGGCTTTGCTTGCAGCGGCTTGGCATTGCATGCCACTGCCAAGCCTGTTGTCTACCAGTACCCCCAAGTCCTTTTCCATCCTAGACTCACCCAGAGGTTTCCCCCCTAGTGAGTAGCTTTGCTTTCTGGTTTCTGGCCCCCAGGTGCATTACTTTACATTTTTCAACATTAAACCTCATCTGCCATGTAGTTGCCCACCCCGTTATTTTGTTCAGGTCCGCTTGCAAGGTTTCCACATCCTGCATACAAGATATTGGCAAGCCTAGTTTAGTATCATCTGCAAATACTGAGATTGTACTCGATATCCCCTCTAGATCATTTATGAATATCCCCTCCTCTAGATCATTTATGAATAAATTAAACAGGATTGGTCCCAGGACAGAACCCTGGGGGACCCCACTTTCCACACCCGCCCAATCCGAGTACTCCCCATTAATCATCACCCTCTGGACTCTCCCCTGGAGCCAGTTCTCTATCCAGGTACTCACCTTATGGTCCATACCTACCTTCCTTAGTTTGTACAGTAAGCGTTTGTGGGGAACGGTGTCAAAGGCCTTTGCAAAGTCCAGATACACCACATCCACAGGCTTTCCCTTATCTAGGTGGCAGCTCACTTCATCGCAGAAGGTTAATAGATTGGTTTGGCAAGAACGATTTTTCATGAATCCATGCTGATTACTACTTATAATACCATTTTCATTACTAAAGTCTTGTATGTGATCCCTTAACATCCCCTCCAAAATTTTGCAGACTACTGATGTTACGCTGACCGGCCTATAGTTACCCGGGATACATCTCGGCCCCTTTTTAAATATTGGTACCACGTTGGTTTTTTTCCAATCAGCTGGCACCATACCAGTCTGTAAACTATCCTTAAAGATCAAGAATAATGGTCTGGCAATCACCTGGCTGAGCTCATTAAGAACCCTCGGGTGCAAGCCATCCGGTCCCGGGGATTTATTTATCCGCAGCGATTTTAAAGGGCCAGTACTTTTTTTGTAACATTGTGCAATGGAATCTCAGGACAGCAAATTCCCTCCAGCCTTAGTGGGGACTCCAGTTCTGCTGCAGCCCCTGTTATACCTGATTTGGCCGCTGTAGTGGCATCTTTAGTGTCCAAAATGGAGGTGCTGATGGCTGAACGGGCTGCTAGGAAAAGGCCTAGACTTGTCTTTCTCCTCCGATTCAGATGGTGATGTGGCTGGCGTGCCCTTTTCAGGGTCTCGCTCGTCTCTGGACCCACTGGGGTCTGAGGGGGAGGCGGAGGGGGTGGATGATTCTCCCCCCGGGGTCGTCTGAAGAACGCGCGACTATGGATGCGTTGATTTCTTCTGTGAAAGAAACACTACATTTGGAGGATGAGCCCCATCCTCCGGGCATTGTGTCCTCTTTTGGTACACATAGGACCTGCCAGTCGGCGCAGGTTTTTCCCTGCCCCGCTGAGTTTCATCACACTGTGAATGAACTATGGCGCAATTTAAAACGTCCTTTCACGGTAACTAGTCGGTTTAAACTGCTTTACCCCTTTGCGCCTTCTACGGATTCGCGCTGGTGTGTGCCTCCCCAGGTGGATCACACGGTGGCCGTGTTAAACAAGGCTACTTTGGTTCCCACTGAGGATACCCCTGTGTTCCGGGATCCCACGGACAGGAGGTTGGAGTCTCTTGCCCGCCATTCCTACATGGTGGCGGGGTCCTTACTCAAACCTATTTTCGCTACTGTCATGGTGGCTCAGGAGGTGGCGGATTGGACTAAGGTGCTTAGGCGCACCCTCACGTCTGATTCTGCCCCACTGGCCATGGTGGACCAAATTCATCAAGGGGTCATGTATTTGTGTGTTGTGGCCTTGAATGAGGCCCCTTTGGCTGCACGCCTGTCTAGTGCCGCAGTGCTTAACCATCGACTGATCTGGCTGAAGAACTGGTCGGCTGACCAGACGACACGGAAAAAACGGTGGCTGATTTT
The DNA here is from genome assembly GCF_965119305.1 of Pelophylax lessonae. Classification (NCBI taxonomy): domain Eukaryota; kingdom Metazoa; phylum Chordata; class Amphibia; order Anura; family Ranidae; genus Pelophylax; species Pelophylax lessonae. Next base: position 144,505,523 of record NC_138769.1, on the reverse strand, counting down.
CCCTTTGCAGGGTCTCGCCTTTTTGGCGAGGCTTTAGATACCTTGGTGAAAGGAGTCACTGGGGGCAAGAGCACTCTGCTGCCCCAGAATCCGAAGAACAAGTCTTTCCTTGGCAAGCGGGGCCCGCCTTTCGGCCCAATCAGGGGTCCTTTCCTGCCTTTAAGCCACAAAACAGGGGCAAACCCTTCAAGGGCCAAGGTGGCCAGAAGAAGCCCTGGGCGGGCAAGCAGAAGTCCAGCCATGCAAGTGCGGCGGGTCAATCCGCCTCTGCCTGAAGGGGCCCCCTCACCCATTTCAGGGTTGGGGGGGGGGGCGTTTGCACGGTTTCCTCCAGACTTGGCTGCTCCGAATTCCGGACAGGTGGGTTCAGGAAATCATTTCGGTCAGGGTACAAGATCGAATTCCTTTCCCGGCTGGCGGACAGATTCTTTCCCTCAAATCTTCATCTGACCCCGGGGCGTCTACAGGACCTGCATCAGGCAGTGCAGGACCTCCTTGACCAGGGGGTGATTGTCTCGGTGCCTCATCGGGACAGGTTTCAGGGGTTTTATTCGAATCTGTTCACTGTGCCCAGAAAGGAGGGCAAGGTGTGTCCTATCCTGGACCTGAAAGCTCTGAACCGCTTCGTGCGCGTTCGAAAGTTCCGTATGGAATCCCTCCGCTCGGTGGTGGCCTCCCTGAGTCCAGGGGAATTCCTGTCCTCTATAGACCTGAAGGATGCGTACCTGCACATCCCCATTTTCGAGGGGCATCAGAGGTACCTTCGGTTCGCCATAGCGGAGGACCACTATCAGTACGTGGCGTTTCCTTTCGGTCTCGCTTCGGCTCCAAGGGTCTTTACCAAGGTGCTGGCACCTGTTCTGGGCCTGCTGAGGGCACAGGGCGTTGCGGTCTTAGGATATCTGGACGATCAATTAAGATCGAGTGCCTGTCAGAGCCTGCTGTGCGATCTGTCCACTACGGTACAGACGCTCCGGGAGTTCGGATGGACCATCAACGTACAGAAGTCGACTTTGTCCCCTTCGGTTTGTCTTCCCTATCTGGGAATGGTTCTGGACTCTGCTCAAGCAAAAGTGTTTCTGCCGGAGGACAAGCTCCGGACCCTACAGGACGAGATCAGGTCCCTCAGGGACAATCCATCCTCGTCACTAAGGACCTGTATGCGGTCCCTGGGGTTGATGGTATCAGCCTTCGAGGAGATACCCTTCGCTCAGTTTCACACGCGGTCTCTTCAAGCGGAGATCCTGGCCAGGTGGGACAGACTGCCTCAGTCCTTGGATCTGAGTGTCTCGTTGAGTCGCCGGACCAGAATGGATCTTTTGTGGTGGCTTCAGTCCCCGGCTGTGTCTAAATCCTTCCGCCAGTTACTGTGGACGGTGATTACCACGGATGCCAGCCTGTCGGGTTTGGGTGGAGTCCTGGGCAACCTGTCTGCCCAGGGCACTTGGTCGGAGGTGGAATCCTCCCTTCCAATCAACATCTTGGAATTGAGAGCGATCAAACTAGGTCTCTTCCAGTGGTTGGATCGACTTCGGGGCCGTCCTGTATGGGTACAGACGGACAATGCTACCGCAGTGGCTTACATCAACCACCAAGGGGGCACCAGGAGTGCCTAGGCGGCCCGGGAGGTGACCGACATTCTGTCTTGGGCCGAGGCTCATGTCCCGGCGATATCGGCAGTCCACATTCCGGGTGTGGAGAATTGGCAAGCGGATTATCTGAGCCACCAGACCACCCGGAGGTCTTCCAAATGCTGTGTGCGAAGTGGGGATCCCCGGACGTGGATCTGTTCGCATCTCGGCTAAACCACAAGGTGGAAAGGTTCGTGGCAAGAATACACGACCCTCTGGCGGATGCATCGGATGCGCTGGTGGCCCCTTGGTATCAGTATCGTCTAATGTATGCCTTTCCGCCGATTCAGTTGTTGTCCAGGTTCCCGCGCAGGTTGGCCTCGGAACCGAACTTGGTGATACTGGTGGCACCGGACTGGCCATGCCGGTCCTGGTACGCGGACATCGTTCACCTGGCAGTCGCGCCTCCTTGGCGGCTGCCCCTGCGAGAAGATCTGCTGTCTCAAGGACCGATCTTCCATCCTGCTTTACAGTCGCTGGCTTTAATGGCATGGCTGTTGAAAGCCTAGTCCCGAGAGACAGAGGTCTCTCCCCAGAGGTCATTCCTACCTTAATAAAGGCTAGAAAGACCTCGTCTGGTAAAATTTATTACCGTACCTGGAAAGCATATTTCGCCTGGTGTGAGTCCAGGGGGTTTTCTCCTCGCTCCTACTCGGTGTCGAGAGTGTTGGCTTTCCTCCAGACTGGTGTGGACCAGCGCCTGGCGCTGGCCACGATAAAGGGCCAGGTGTCTGCACTGGCTGTTCTTTTTCAACGCCCTGTGGCGTCTCATTCCTTGCTTTGCACCTTCATTCAAGGTGTGCATCATTTGGCCCCTCCCCGGAGGGAGCCTTTACCTCCATGGGACTTGAACTTGGTTCTGTCCGCGTTACAGCGTTCTCCCTTTGAAAACATCCGGGAGATATCGTTGCCTCTGCTGTCGAAGAAGGTTGCTCGCAGGGTGTCGGAGTTGGCAATGCCATAGACTTACATTATGTCCGCAAATCATCCGCAAAAAAATAGGATGATTTGCGGACACACGGAGCGCCCGTGTGAAAGAGCCCCGCTGAGCCGGCAGATGACAGCTCCGTCTCCGCTTGCAGAGCGGAGAGGGAGGTGTCTCAGCCCCTGCTGCCCTCTTTGGGGGATCGAATGAGAGCGGACCGCTTGTCCGCTCTCATCAGATCCGATCCGATTACTGAACGGATGGAAAAATAGGGTTTCCATCCGTCCAGATTTCACGCACAGGATCGGATGCGGATGGCAGCGGGTGTCAGCGGAGGTGTCTCCGCTGACAGCCGCTGCCCCATAGAGCTGCATGGAGGATCCGATCAGATCCGCCTAAAAAAACTGACAGGCGGATCTGATCGGATCGCCCGTGTGAAGGAGCCCTTAAGAAGAATCTACTTTTTTACAGATAGAAACATTGTAATGGATTCAGAAAAAGAAATAAAAGTAACAACTGTGGCTGAAAGATACACAATTTAGGCCCTGTTAACACTTGAACACATTTTTCAGCTTGTAAAACAAGCAAAATCCCATTCATTTCAATGACCCCTGTTCACACCTGAGAGTTTTGGCACCTAAAGCAAAACATCAGAAGCTCAAAAAAGTACAAGAGCTTTTTTGGCAGATTACAAGCATTTTTGTTCGATGTCAATGCATTCCTCCAAACACCTGAAAAAAACCAGTGCAGCCTAAAAAAAAAAAAAAAAAAAAAATTATACGCTCAGGTATGAATGGAGCCTTAGAAAGCTTTGGCCATACTTTTAGGCTCCATTCACACCTGAGCATTTTTTTTTTTTTTTTTAGGCTGCACTGCTTTTTTGCAGGCGTTTGGTGGAAGGCATTGACATCTAACAAAATTGCTTGTAATCTGCCAAAAAAGAAGCTCATGTACTTTGAGCCTCAGAGTTTTGCTTCAGGCAACAAAATGCTCATATGTGAACAGGGGCCATTGAAATTAATGATATTTTGCTTGTTGGGCATTTTGAGAATTCAGAGATGAGCGTTTTACAAGCTGAAAAATGCTCAGGTGTGAACAGGGACTGTATTCTCTTGCAGTTTTGTTCTCCTGTTACCCAGAATCATCTGATAGATTTCCAGGCTCTGGAAGGGTCCTGACAATATTGTTGGAATTTACCCAGCTGCCTGATTGACAGCTCTAAATACATAAGAGGGAGGGAGGGAGGGGGAGGGGGAGAAGAGAAATAGGATCACCATGTCGTAAGTGGTCCATATTAGGGATGCACCAATCCGATATTAGGATCGGATATGGGCGCCGATACTGCCACAATAGCTGGATCGGTAAAATGAACCGATCCACGGGCTAATCCGGTTTTGCTGAGTCCCGGCTCAGCCATCCCTTACTTTGTGTAGTAGTAGTATGGGATGGGAGCCGCTACTTCCTGTATAGGTCCGGTTCACAGGCGGAGTGATATCAGATGCACTCCACCTGTGAATGGAGGAGCCATATACAGGAAGCAGCGGCTTTGCTCTGTACTGCAGCCGCATGCTTTGTGTGTGCAGTTCCGGATCGGTACCGGTATCAACAGATACACAATGCCAGATATTGGTATCGGGACAAAAAAAAAAGTTGGATCGGTGCACCCCTAGTCCATATAGTGAACTTGGTGTGTAGAAATGATCCCTTTCAGGCCATTATGGGGACGCTCTTCACACCAGGAGGAAAGAAGGATTTAACCTCCACATACAGAAAGGCTGATGTCACTAGAGAAGCATCATATAGGGAACTTTTTAGCAGTGCACTAAATAAAAGTTGCATTAATTGTGGGAGGGGCTTAAAGCTTGAGCCTATTTGTGTACACAGCAACATATACCAAAGTCCTTGTTCCCACAAAATATCCACCTCCCTGCCCACCCATAACTCACCTCTATACCCCCATCCACAGCAGCGGTGGGGTTTTCATCTTCTGCATGTGCTGCCCCCTGCCTGCAGTGTACAGCAGACATGGAAGTAAGTCACACATGTGCAAGTCACAAGCAAGTCCCAAGTTACTGTGGCGAAAAGCAAGCAAGTCAAGTCCCTGCTAGAAGTCAAGCAAGTCAAGTCATTTATTTTGGTCACAAATCAAGTCAAAATACTGATCTACCCCAATTTTCACCTCTAAATCAGTTAAAAGTCAGTGGTCAGGAAAGGTTTTGTTTTATTTTCAACATTAACAAAACTGCTTAGTGCTTTTTTCTTGGCCTATTAACCACTTGTAAGAACAGAAAATTAGTGCTGCGCTATGGTGAATGAAAATATAACTAAAAAATGCTGCTGTGCAAAAATCAAAAAGATTTTGAACGTATTAGTGAGGGAACAGCGCAAAATTGGTTGTGAACAACAATATGGTGGCGAACCACTAAAGTGCCTTGGATGAATAAATAAGTGTATAGAGGTGTATAATAAATAGATATATAAAACAATATGGTGGCGAACCACTAAAGTGCCTTGGATAATTAAATATGTGTATAAAAGTGTGTAAATATTAGATATATAAAACCACAATACTAGACCACTTGCATTAATGACAATCACTTTCACCCTGTGCAGTGAATAAATAAAGTTCAAAAAAATATATACAAGTCCAATAAATACTATGATGCAATCAAAAAAAGTCCAATAAATTTCAAGACAAAGTGCTTCAGCAGGTAGCCAGTGAAAGGTAATCAACCAAGACCAAAAGGTGCTCAAGTGCTGGAAATTTGTGCCATATCATGCTGCCATGGTGTAGTGAAATAGGTGACTTTTCCTTTCCCCCAGGATATTACACTTACCAGACGGAATGGACCCCTAGACAATACTGTGTAAGGGTCACAAAAGCTAAAGCCCCGTACACACGTACCGATCGTCGGCCGAATGATCGGCCGTCTTTCGTCCAGGGCTGTCGTGTCTGTTGAAAACTGCAAAAGACTGCACACAAATTTTGTCGGCCAACAACAGCCGACTGCAGAAGTGATGTCATGTGATGGTTAACTTTCCTGTGTGTTTTTTCTTTTCCGAGCATGCCCAGTCTTGCAAATCTGCTGATAGTCGGCCAAATTCTGTACTGACTGGCGAACAATCGGCCGTTCTGGTGTTGGCCAACAAAAGTTTTAATGCCTACATGACTGATTCTTTTCGGCCAAAAGTGCGCTGTCGGCTGTCGGAAGCATCATACTAACAAGCCTACAATCGGCCGATCGGTCGGCGGCCAAATATTTACGGCCGACAATCGGTACGTGTGTACGGGGCTTTAGTCTGGCAGAGAATCCGGGCAATATTTCTTTGGCTAATCTGGGACCGCTGTGGGGAACTCCTAGGAACTCAGCCAAATGGGACCATATGTGGAAGAAGAAAAGCTCGCAATAGCGTGATATTGCTACCATAAACGTTTTATTGTGAACAAAAGGTTAGAACACTCAAATTTCCATGGATAAAAACAAGCTGTGTATAGTCATACAGGTAAAGTTGTTCAGGACAATCGCGGTGTGCTGCGGGATCTCGTGGTCCCGGCGTGCATTCCACCATTACCGGAACTGACGTCACAGCGAGAGTGGGACCGGAAATTGCATTGACGTGTTTCGCCCTCCTTCTGGGCGTTACCACTTGCCTACAGTATATTTTTTTATTTTTACACAGTTTAAAAAAAAAATGTTTTGATCATTTTTATTCCTATTACAAGGAATGTAAACATCCCTTGTAATAGAAATAGGCATGACAGATCCTCTTTATTGTGAGATCTGGGGTCAAAAAGACCTCACACCTCACAACTACACTAAAAAAGAAAAAAAAAAAAATTGTTGAAGGAAAAAAAAAAGCGGCCCTTTAAACCGATTGCTAGGCAATGACTTTTGAAGTAGCTCCGGTGTTCCGTGAAAAAACCATACCCGTGAGAAATCCATACCCTCGTCACTTCCGGAGGGTATGGATTTCTCACGGTACTTTAACTTGCGGCGGTTACATTATAACAGCTCCTCTGCATCATGCCTCATGTCCGCTCCTTCCCCTGTCACTTCCCTGATCTCGGTTAATAAATATAAAAGCGGATCACGGAGCACAGATCGCCGTCACTTACATTTCATACACCCGCCGCCGCTTTTATATTTATTAGGGGAGATCAGGGAAGTGACAGGGAGAGGAGAGGAGATGATTGATGTTGCAGCAGAACTGTTTTAATGTTACCGCCGCAAGTATTAGTGCCGTTAACATATCATACCCTCCGAGCATGCGCATTTGTGAACTTCTTTCTTCTTCAATTACGTCTCCGGGGCTCTGAGCATGCGCTCTGCTGCGCTGCTCTTCTGTTTCAGACCGGAAGTGACGAGGGGTATGGTTTCTTCACGGGGTATGGTTTTTTAACGTTACACCGGTCCTCCAAGACCATAGAGTCGAGTGAGGGCCACCTTGCCCTCACTCGACTTTCTGTCTCTGAGGATCCGGGACCGGATAGTTTTCCCCGCTGCCGGCGGGTCCGGTAAGCTGGGAAAACGTCTGGGACGCGGCAGGAGGGGGGGCACCTCTTTCCCTGCACCATAAGGGTAATTCCGCGGCGAATCCGCCACTTGGACCACCCTTATCTGAAAGCCGACCGCCCGCCGTTTTAAAAAAATACCAGGGTTATGGGGTGGTTGCATGTATATAGCAAAAATTGCACCCCAAAATACATTGTATAAAGGAAAGTGTACAGGAATAGTCCGAGTCCATTTCCGATCCGCTACTATCAGCGATTTCAAATTCCGAATCGGGGATCAGAATTGGGATTCGGATACTGATGAGAGCTCCTGGTGCTCTCAACAGTCATGGAGAGGACCTGAAGGGCCTCCTCGCTGCTGTACATCCTTTTTGACATGCTGGCTGTGATGGGCTGTGCGACGGGTGACGGTTGACCACCGATGGGGTGACAGGTGACGATCACTGATGGGGTGACAGGTGACGGGCGATGGTCACCGATGGGTGACAGGTGACGAGCGATGGTGCACGGCGGTACTGATGGCAGTCTATGGTGACAGGTGCACTTTAGGCTATGTTCACATGTGAGCGTATCGATCATGGGCAGAATCACTGCGATTCTGCCCGCGATCCAGAAATCATTGCAAATCGCGGGACGCCTGTGCGTTGCCCGTGATTTGCAATAGCACCCCAAACGCTGTGCGATGTTGCCGCGATTTCTGCCTGCCGAATCGCGGTAACATCGCGCAAACAACGCATGACGCCCCAAAGAAGCTCTTGTATCTTTTTTGGGCGTCATGCGTTGTTTGCACAATGTTACCACGATTCGGCAGGCGGAAATCGCGGCAACATCGCACAGCGTTTGGGGTACTATTACAAATCACAGGCAACGCACAGGCGTCCTGCGATTTGCAATCATTTCCGGATCGTGGGCAGAATCGCGGTGATTCTGCCCTCGATCGCTACGCTCACATGTGAACGTAGCCTTATGGGTTGCAATTTCTGGGCACTGATGAGGTGACCATTGGGTGACAGGTGCAATTGGGGGGGGGGGGGGCTGAGGACTGTGTGGGGACATTTATTTTTGTGCTTTTACATTCTGACAGGTGTACAGAACAGTAACTCACTGTTTCTGGCTTTGCTCTCCTCACACTGGAAACTGTGTGAGGGGAGAAGAGCTAGTAACAGTGAGTTACTGCTCTGTGTTTACATTTTGTGATCGGCTGTAAATGGATTCACAGCCGATCACATAGTAAACAGCCACTGTCAGTGACTGTTTACTACTGCTGGTGACTAGCTGTGTTCCTAGAGAACACAGAGCCACCGACATGACCGCGCTGCGCGCTCCCGATCGCGCATGTGCGGTCTTCTTCCGGGCTCCTCTATTGTGATCGGCTGTGTCATTGGAACACAGCCGAACACGTGGGAAACAGCCATGCCCATTGGCTGTTTCCCCCGTGCCGGTGACGGGCTGTGTCCCGGGGACACGCCGACACCGGCAGTGCAGGGCGGCGGGCACACGATCGCGCGCCTGCCCTGCTTAAATGGGCGGACGTCATATGACGTCCGCCCAAACAATGGTCGCACTGCTCCGCCGTCATTTGACGGCGGGGGGCGGCAAGTGGTTAAGAAAATTCCTTAGGATGTCTACTTTCCAAAAAGGGGTAATTTAGGGGGGTTTTGTACTGCCCTGCAATTTTAGCACTTCAAGAAATGAGATAGGCAGTCAAAGTAAAAGCTGCATAAAATCCAGTATATACACCATAGTTTGTAGACGCTATAACTTTTGCTTAAACCAATATAAGCTTATTGATTTTTTTTTTTTTTTTTTTTAATCAAAGACATGTAGCTACTAAATGTATGACAAAGAAATTGAGTTTATTGGATATTATAAGAAAAAGTAGAAACATTTCATTTTTTTCTCAAAATGTTTGGTATTTTTTCGTTTATATTGCAAAAAATAAAAACCGCAGAGGTGATCAAATACCACCAAAAGAAAGCTCTATTTGTGGGGGGGGGGGGGGGGGGGAGGATGTAAATATTGTTTGGGTACAGCATTGAATGACTGCGCAATTGTCAGTAAAATTCACACAGTGTCAAATTGCAAAAAAATGGCCTGTCACTAAGGGGGTAAATCCTTCTGGTCCAGAAGTGATTAAAGTAATTCAGTGCTGAATAGCAGAAAATGTCCTGGTCATAAAGGGGTAAAACCTTCCAGGGGTCAAATGGTTAAAAAAAAACTGCAACGGTAAAGTAGTGGTTTTAACTTCTTGCACTTCCCGATCAAGCAGTCAGGGAGAAAATCCTTTTGGTAAGCACATTTACACATAACACGACGAGTTCACACATCTTAGTGAGGGTTAAACAGTAACTTCTCCGCCCTCCTTGTTATTTCCCTAACACCCGCCGACCATAACATGGCAAACTGACACTTCCGGGGTTATGGGGCGCGTTCACCCGAACCAAAATACACAGGGGTGTTCTGCGTTCACTGGCGCCCTCCCAAGAGCGGCATACAACCTCTCTGTACAATTAAATCGCCTGAACTAACACTATTTATTACATCCGGGTTTGATCCGAAAAAAAAAACCACATACAATTATGAGCCGATAGTGTCACTTATGCGCCCCTACAAGCGTGACAAAGTGGTACGGTCAAATGAAGGTGACCTTGATTACGAAGCCGTTAGGCTACACACGTCACCACGTGACCGGCTGTAGCCTGGGCTTATTCCACTTCAGCAGAAAGCACCCGTAAGACCTCCTGGAAGTTGTAGTTCCATTTACAGTTGTAATAGATCAGAACATACACAGCTGCCTTCCATGTCACACCACACATTGCTAACACTTCAACATTCCAATGCAACAGATGAGGCCATGTGACCAGTCAAACTAAGTGGAAATGGAACCCTTCCCATCTGCTAATACTGGAAAGGAGGGGGGGGGTGTAACGTTAAAAAAACCATACCCCGTGGAGAAACCATACCCTCGTCACTTCCGGTCTGAAACAGCTGAGCAGCGCAGTAGTGCGCATGCTCAGAGCCCCGGATACGTGATTGAAGAAGAAAGAATTTGAGAAGTGCGCATGCTCGGTGGGCATGAAATTATCACGGCACTGTCTCTAATGTTATACTTGCGGCGGGTACATTAAAACACTTCGGGTGCAACATAAATCATGTCCTCTCCTATCGCTGTAACTTCTCTCATCTCCGGTAATAAATATAAAAGCGGCGGCGGGTGTATGAGACGTAAATGTGACGGCGATCGCGGCTCCGTGATCCGCTTTTATATTTATTACCGGAGATGAGGGATGTTACAGCGATAGGAGAGGACATGATTTATGTTGCACCCGAAGTGTTTTAATGTACCCGCCGCAAGTTTAACTACCGTGAGAAATCCATACCCTCCGTAGCAGAACCGGAAGTGACGAGGGTATGGTTTTCTCACAGGTATGGTTTTTTCACGGAACAGGGGGTCTCTTCGAATAGGATTTTATAGGGGTATGGCGGCAGGTTGCTTCTAGTCCCAAATATGAAATCACAATGGACCCCTTAATTATTTCACCTTTACCAGGAAGATGCCTATGCAGATAAGGAGCGTCTGTAGAAAAAATAAAATAGACTGTTCAGCTCAGACCAAAGTTGAATAATGTCCCTGTTATAAGTGTAGGCCATTTACACACCTCATTATGCCTGACTGGGAAACTCCCCGGACACTGCTGAGAGGCCTAGCTGTTGCTTTGTACCATCACAGGAGTGAGGTCTATAATTCTGAGCTCAGCTAATGCATCAGAGGTGAGAAAGCACATATGAGAGGGTTTGAATCAGAAAGAGCTTGTGCAGGTGAGCAGCAATAGCTGGGCCTCGTAAAGTCCTAGGAGTTTTCCAGTAAATACAGTGAGGGTATTATTCGACTTTACTAAAACTGTGCAGCTCCGACTAAAGTTGAACTATGCCTTTAGGAGAGAAAGCACTCACCAGGATCTGTGGCGTCACTTCCTTTGCTAGCTGGACCGCCAAGAGAATGTTCTACCAATGACAAGCAAGATTCGGCAGGATCTCAGCCAGCAACGGGCCTACCCTGTAGAAGCAGGTTGGCTTTCAATTTAGAAATCATGTTGCTACCAAGTTCCTGTCAGAGACAGGATCGCTGCTCTGACAAGGGCCCAAGGCTGACAATACAATCTGAGTGTACAATCTCCTTTTTATCTTCCATTGGGCCTGCTGTATTTGATACTATTTCAATAGATTGTTTAGGTGTGTCCTCCAATTACATAGGTTCAGTAAAGGAGATTGTACAATCAGATTGTATAGTGTATGACCAGCTTAATGCACAGCCCTCACACGTGCTTTAGTACTCTGCGTCTGCCAACTGAACTAAACAGTATTTTTGGTGCAGCGTCCAGTAAGTGCATCTTCTATAAGAAGGAATATAGTACCACATGTGGGGAAAAAAAAAAATGGAGAAAACCCCAATCCAAATAAAGAACACAAAGTATAAATGGCTTAGGGTCCTTTCACACGAACAATCCGATCAGATCCGCCTGTCAGTTTTTTTAGGCGGATCTGATCGGATCCTCCATGCATCCCTATGGGGCAGCGGATGTCAGCGGAGACATATCCGCTGACACCCGCTGCCATCCGCATCCGATCATGTCCATGAAATCCGGAAGGATGGAAACCCTATTTTTCATCCATCCAGGGGATCGGATGGGATTGGATAAGAGCGGACATGCGGTGCGCTCTCATCCGATTCCCCCATAGAGAGCAGCGGGGCTCTGACACCTCCCTCTTCGTACACAGAGAGGGAGCTGTCATCCGCCTGCTCAGTGGGGATCAGTGTATCGATCCCCCGCTGAGCAGCATGGAGTCCGCCGACGGAGGCGAACCGTGTGAAAAGAGCTTTAGGAGCAGAACAGTGCTAAAGTTACTAATGGTGACAGCCAATTAGGGGTGGGTGTAATCAGCGAGGATTTTTTGCTTTTCTGACCACAATTTCTCCCATTAAACTTCAGCCAATGGTAAGCACTGGCACCCTGAGACAATGGTAAGCACGTGGCGCTGTGCATTCAGAAAATTATTCTATTAACAGACTAGCTGGGAGATTGGGTACTTAGAGCCATTTTTTGTTCCGATTCCCAACAGACAAATTAGAATACAAAACGCACAGCTGATGTTGCCAAATTCCCAGACACATACAATAAGAGCATGGTTTAACCCATGAGCATCAGCCCAAACCTGAAATGTCAGTTTTGGGTAGACAGACTTTAATTATACTTTACAGAAAACAACAGACATGCATACTAACCCACCTGACACTGCTATCCTAGACACCAAATTACAACCCAGAAAAGTCTACATTGCAAACAATACAGCTTTCATTTATTTGGATCATGCTTACCTAACACAAGTCAATCTCACTAAGCAAACTAGTTCATTCTTGTATAATTAATATATAAAATACACAATATTGGGAATGCTAAAGCAAGTTCCAAACTATGATGATCACTTCTGCCACATTATCCCAAAAAACAAAGTACACACAACTGATCAGACATTCATCAGTTACTGCACACTAGCACAACCAAGATAAACAGATTGTGAAGCTGTCTGAGTCTTGTGAAATGGTTTAGTAAATATCAACCTCTAGGCCTCTAACAAACACGAACATTTTTCACTGGCTTACAGATCAAGGACAGACAGATCACAGCAGGCAGACATGCTCTAGCACTGGAGGTCCAGCTAAGGGCCCTGTCTTGGTGAATTCATAGGCCAGAGGAAGTAGTAAAGAGATTGAAACACAAGGGCATTATACCGTAATTGTCTAGCAAGGATTCTCCCAAGGGCATTAAGACAAGATTTTCCAAGCAGTGTAGAAAAAAAAAAAAAAAAACTGGGGGATCAACCGATATCGTTTTTTCAAGGGCCGATACAGATTTTCCTGCCACCCTTCAGGACGATATTTTGCACATTTAAAGTTTGGATTTTTACACCGTCCTTTTAGTTTTTTTTTTTTTTTTTTTTTTAACACCTACTGCTATCACAAGGAATGTAAACATCCCTTGTGACAGCAATGGGCAGTGACAGGTACTCTTTATGGAGGGATCTAGGGTCTGTAAGAAGCGGAGAATGTCTTAAAACAGAATGCCTAAATTAGGCATCAACCGATTATCGGCAAGGCCGATATATCAAGGGCCAGTATTGACTTTTGTCGATATATCTGTATCGGCCCCGAAACTGGCCGATATTGACGATTTTCCAAATATTGCTCATGCAAGGGTAAAATGATAGGTCAGTGCTGGTACAGCAGCCAGGTGTAGAGTGCAGTAAGCCATCACAACTGATCAGGACAATGATTGTCTACAGTCCATGCTGCATTTTGTTCTCATTATTAGTAATGAATGACAATGTTCTGGAAATGACTGGCTGCCAGCACTTCCTATGGAGGGTACAGGCACACACTGCCAGCCACTGTCACAAAGCTGCACCCCCATGCCCGCCCCTTCCTCTACACCGCATTCATCTGTGCCCTCCGCCCCCCCCCCCCTACACAGTTCTCTGTCTGTCAGTAAAGTTTGATTGATCACCCAGCCATGCCGGGAGATGTAGTCTCGCAAAGGAGCCTGGGAAATGTAGTCTCAGTGTACAGCGGACTCCTACAGACTGGCAGCGTGTTAGTGTCAGAGAGAAGGCACAGAGTGAGTACAGGGGGGACCTGGGGACATGGGGGGAGGGGGGGGGGAGAAGAGAGCGGACCGGCACAGAAGGGTAATGACCATAGGAGGTGTCGGGGGTTCCTGGGCTGGCATTGTCTATAGGAGGTTCCTTAGATGGTAATGGGCGTGACCATGCACGTGACCTCAAAGATCATATGTGGAATTGCTTATATCTTTAATTTGTACATATGTGAGTGGCATATTCAATAACATTTGTAAACTGAATAATGCTATGTGATGTCATTTTACCCTTATATGAGCATCACCACCTAATGGTTTGGAGTCTCCACTGTCTAGCTGTTTGTTGTTGTCTAGCTTTTTTCTAGCAGTTTAATTTGCACTGACTGCAGTGTTAAAAATGTTAATAAACCTTAACATGTTCAGTAACAGATTTGTGTCGAAAATTGTATTTTGCAAAATTTTAAATGTACAAAATATCGGCCGATACCAATATGCATTGGCCAAAATATCGGTAACGAAAAAAACGATATCAGTCGATCACTAGCTTAAATGTTTATTCCTAAATTCCCAAGAATGTATTTATATCTCATCCAAATCAGAGATACTTTATTTGGCATACAGAGCACAGGGTTCTAGTGATAGAACTGGAACTATGAGCCAGTGCAGTACACGTCTTCTAAAATCACAGCAATGCATATACAGTTATAGCCACAAAGAAATCACTATCCTCATCATAGTTCCACAATGAGATTCATCCACCAAATACTCTGCAGAAGTATCTTTTCCTATATACTTTGCTGCTTCACACACACACTACCAATAGTGACACACACACACACACACACACACACCGGTAATACTGGCACATTGCCAGCCTGCTGCTATAACTCAGGGTTTCTGTATTGTTCCATGCAGTCAGTCTCATGTATATATGTAACAGTGCGAAGCTTAAAAATACCGTTTTTTCTATACTGTTACATAGGGTATGTCCTCCTGTCACACATTTTATGCAGTAACTCTCAACCTCCATCTACTGAAACATGGAGTATGTCCTACGGTCTCATGCTTTCACACTGCGTGCTTTCTTTTATATAGTGGCAGTACTATCTGTTCATAAATACTGCAGCGTTTTACAGTTTTAACATGAAGTATGTCCTGCTTACACATGCAGTACTCTACAATGTACTTCCATACACTGTTACATGGAGTACGTCCTACGTCCCAATGACTTCTTTTATGCACTACTGTACTATGTACTTCTGTACACTGTAACATGGAGTATGTCCCATGTCATACACTTCTATATTACTGGAGTACTTCTGTAACATGAAGTATGTCCCATGTCATACACTTCTATATTACTGGAGTACTTCTGTAACATGGAGTATGTCCCATGCCATACACTTCTATATTACTGGAGTACTTCTGTAACATGGAGTATGTCCCACGTCATACACTTCTTTATTACTGGAGTACTTCTGTAACATGGAGTATGTCCCACGCCATACACTTCTATATTACTGGAGTACTTCTGTAACATGGAGTATGTCCCACGTCATACACTTCTATATTACTGGAGTACTTCTGTAACATGGAGTATGTCCCACGTCATACACTTCTATATTACTGGAGTACTTCTGTAACATGGAGTATGTCCCACGTCATACACTTCTATATTACTGGAGTACTTCTGTAACATGGAGTATGTCCTATGCCATACACTTCTATATTACTGGAGTACTTCTGTAAAATGGAGTATGTCCCACGTCATACACTTCTATATTACTGGAGTACTTCTGTAACATGGAGTATGCCCCATGTCATACACTTCTATATTACTGGAGTACTTCTGTAACATGGAGTATGTCCTATGCCATACACTTCTATATTACTGGAGTACTTCTGTAACATGGAGTATGTCCTATGTCATACACTTCTATATTACTGGAGTACTTCTGTAACATGGAGTATGTCCTATGTCATACACTTCTATATTACTGGAGTACTTCTGTAACATGGAGTATGTCCCATGTCATACACTTCTAAATTACTGGAGTACTTCTGTAACATGGAGTATGTCCTATGTCATACACTTCTATATTACTGGAGTACTTCTGTAACATGGAGTATGTCCTATGTCATACACTTCTATATTACTGGAGTACTTCTGTAACATGGAGTATGTCCCATGTCATACACTTCTATATTACTGGAGTACTTCTGTAACATGGAGTATGTCCCATGTCATACACTTCTAAATTACTGGAGTACTTCTGTAACATGGAGTATGTCCTATGTCATACACTTCTATATTACTGGAGTACTTCTGTAACATGGAGTATGTCCTAGGTCATACACTTCTATATTACTGGAGTACTTCTGTAACATGGAGTATGTCCTATGTCATACACTTCTATATTACTGGAGTACTTCTGTAACATGGAGTATGTCCCATGTCATACACTTCTATATTACTGGAGTACTTCTGTAACATGGAGTATGTCCCATGTCATACACTTCTATATTACTGGAGTACTTCTGTAACATGGAGTATGTCCCATGTCATACACTTCTAAATTACTGGAGTACTTCTGTAACATGGAGTATGTCCTATGTCATACACTTCTATATTACTGGAGTACTTCTGTAACATGGAGTATGTCCTATGTCATACACTTCTATATTACTGGAGTACTTCTGTAACATGGAGTATGTCCTATGTCATACACTTCTATATTACTGGAGTACTTCTGTAACATGGAGTATGTCCCATGTCATACACTTCTATATTACTGGAGTACTTCTGTAACATGGAGTAGGTCATACACTTCTATATTACTGGAGTACTTCTGTAACATGGAGTATGTCCCATGTCATACACTTCTATATTACTGGAGTACTTCTGTAACATGGAGTATGTCCCATGCCATACACTTCTATATTACTGGAGTACTTCTGTAACATGGAGTATGTCCCATGTCATGCACTTCTATATTACTGGAGTACTTCTGTAACATGGAGTATGTCCCATGTCATACACTTCTCTATTACTGGAGTACTTCTGTAACATGGAGTATGTCCCACGTCATACACTTCTATATTACTGGAGTACTTCTGTAACATGGAGTATGTCCCATGTCATACACTTCTATATTACTGGAGTACTTCTGTAACATGGAGTATGTCCCATGTCATACACTTCTATATTACTGGAGTACTTCTGTAACATGGAGTATGTCCCATGTCATACACTTCTATATTACTGGAGTACTTCTGTAACATGGAGTATGTCCTATGTCATACACTTCTATATTACTGGAGTACTTCTGTAACATGGAGTATGTCCTATGTCATACACACACCTCTATGCAGTACTGTGCAATGTGCTACAATATTACACAGAGGATTTCCTCCAGCATAGCTGGGATACAATGGAGCATTATGTGTGTACACAATACCCAGAGCTCTCCTGCCTCCTCCAGTTAGCCATCTGAAAGTCTCCCTCCTCCTGCAGCAGTCCCGGTAAAGTGGTGTCCCCCGTGTAGAGTGTGGAGGTCATTACCACAGCAGGGTCCAGTGCTCTTGTCTGGGCTGTGAGCGGTGGCTGGGCTCTGTACGCCGGGCTCCTCTGTCTTGCTGACCATGTCCTCTGTGTTGGATGGCGCTGGAAGGACAGAACCGGTAGCTCACACACATACACACACGTGGTGTAGCTGTAACCTCTGCCACCCGACCTTCCTCAGCTCACTGCACCGACGGTGGCCGCCACCAGACAAACTTCCTCCCCCGCCGCCTGCTGACTCACTGAACGCCTTAAAGGGACAGAGCCTGCGTCCTGTGTGTTTACATTGTACAGGCAGGCAGCAGTGTGACTGGGGCTTTCTAGCTTCCTGCAATATCAGAGCTTTTATATTTTAATGTTTTTATTGAAATTAAGAAGAGTGCCACAGGAGAAATTGTCACATAAAAGGCAACATAAGCTTCTTAGGTTTCCATAACAATAAGAACAAGAATGCATTAGTGATGCTTAGAAGAACATGATAACATGAATAAAATGATCAGATATAACATGAATAAAATGATCAGATACCAAAACCTTAAAGTAGAACTAAAGGCAAAACTTGTTTTTTTTTTTATTTCAGATAAGAGAAAGGGAGGCCCCTGTTAGATTTTTTTTCAACGTCTGTGTCCCATTGTGGAGATCTCCCTTCACTTCCTGTCCCATAGCCAAACAGGAAGTGAGAGGAAATCCCTGCAAACTAAGGGGGTTCCTTGGGGACCCCCAGGTCACCAGAACCAGTGTCCCCATTGGAAGATTTCCTCACTATTTCTTTTCTGGGGACAACCCAAAAATTGGGCTTTTCTTTTCCTTTTATTTTCAATGATAATGAGAAACAGGAGAAATAGAGAGGGTGAATCTCCATAACAGGAGCACAGACACCAATAAAAAACATCTCTTTCCAAAGCTAAATAAAAAGGTTTTGCCTTTAGTTATACTTTAACTCCCCATTACGCATGTATATTTATATATATAGTATCTCACAAAAGTGTGTACACCCCGCACATTTTGTAAACATTTTATTATATCTTTTCATGTGACAACACTGAAGAAATGACACTTTGCTACAATGTATAGTAGTGATTGTACAGCTTGTATAACAGTGTCAAATTAACTCAACACAGCCATTAACTGCTTCCGGTCCGCGCTATAGCCTATATACGGCTGCAGCGCGGACTCGAATTTTCGGGAGGCCGTTTTTAAACGGCCTCCCAGAAGCAGTCTCCCCGCACGCTCCCGCGAGCGCGCATCGGGCAAAATCTGTGTCGGCCGTGTCCCTTGGACACAGCCGATCACAGATCGTGGTGAATGGCCAATCACAGCGGCCATTCACCACGTGATCGGACCGTCCAATGAGAGATGATCTCATATGTAAACATATGAGATCATCTCTCATCGCCGGCGCTCCTTCCTCACCCGGAGCCTGCAGTGTGAGGAAGGAGGGGGAGCCTCACAGCGCCGGGGACACAGAAGAAATGTAATCAGGGCACCGATCACCAGTGCCCTGATTACAGAAGGTAAAACACATACACAAATTGCCCACAGTGCCCCCCCATCAGTGCCCACAATCAGTGCCCATAGTGCTGCCAGTCAGTGCCCATCAGTGCTTGCTCATCTAGGCACTGATGAGCACTGACTGGCAGCACTATGGGCACTGAGTGTGGGCACTGATGGTGCTGCCCATCAGTGCTCATCAGTGCCATCCGCCAGTGCCCATCAGTGCCGCCTATCAGTGCCCATCAGTGCCGCCTGTCAGTGCCTCCTCTCAGTGCCCAGCAGTGCCACCTCTCAGTGCCACCTCTCAGTGCCCAGCAGTGCCACCTCTCAGTGCCCAGCAGTGTCACCTCTCAGTGCCCAGCAGTGCCGTCTATCAGTGGTCATCAGTGCCGCCTATCAGTGCCGCCTATCAGTGCTCATCAGTGCGGCATATTAGTACCTCCTCATCAGTGCCCATAAGTGCCACCTCATCAGTGCCCATAAGTGCCACCTCATCATTGCCTATCAGTGCAGCCTATCAGTGCCCATCAGTGCCGCCTCATCAGCGCACATCAGTGAAGGAGAAAAATTTATTTATTTTCAAAATTTACTCTTCAAAAAACCCAGAGGTGATTAAATGCCACCAAAAGAAAGCTCTATTTGTGTGAAAAAAATGATAAAAAATTCATATGGGTACAGTGTAGCATGACCGCGCAATTGTCAGTCAAAGTGTGAGAGCGCTGAAAGCTAAAAATTGGTCTGGATGGGAAGGGGGTTTAAGTGCACAGAAGGCAAGTGGTTAATGTCTAAACCACTGGCAACAAAAGTGAGTACACCCCTAAGTAAAAATGTCAAAATTGGGCCCAAAGTGTCAATATTTTATTATTTTTAATTTATTTTATTTTTAATATTTAAATTGGGCACCATTATTTTCCAGTATTGTCTTAACCCACTTGGGCATGGAGTTCACCAGAGCCACTGAACAACCACTCACAGGTTGCCACTGAAGTCCTCTTCCACTCCTCCATGTCAACATTACTGAGCTGGTGGATGTCAGAGCTCCTCCACCTTCCGTTTGAGGATGCCCCACAGATGCTCAATAGGGTTTAGGTCTGGAGACATGTTTGGCCAGTGTATCGCCTTTAACCTCAGCTTCTTTAGCAAGGCAACGGTCGTTTTGGAGGTGTGTTTGGGGTCGTTATCATGTTATCATGTCACAGTGTATAGAAGTACATTATAGAGTACTGCATAACAGAAGTGTGTGTGTGTAGGCAGGACATACTCCATGTTACAACTGTAAAACGCTGCAGGTTTAATGAACAGATCTCACTTTTGTGAGATACTGTGTGTAGTATACAGTGGGTACGGAAAGTATTCAGACCCCCTTAAATTTTTCACTCTTTGTTATATTGCAGCCATTTGCTAAAATCATTTAAGTTCATTCTTCTTCCTCGTGAATGTACACATAGCACCCCATACTGACAGAAAAACACAGAATTGTTGACATTGTTGCAGATTTATTAAAAAAGAAAAACTGAAATATCACATGGTCCTAAGTATTCAGACCCTTTGCTGTGACACTCATATATTTAACTCAGGTGCTTTCCATTTCTTCTGATCATCCTTGAGATGGTTCTACACCTTCATTTGAGTCCAGCTGTGTTTGATTATACTGATTGGACTTGATTAGGAAAGCCACACACCTGTCTATATAAAGGCCCGTATACACGTACCGATCGTCGGCATACAAACGTCGGTGGACGAAGGATCTGCCGATTGTACGCGTGTTAGTATGGTGCCTCCGACAGATGTCTGCGCACAATCCGCGGACAAAAGTCTTTCTTGCAAACATGAAAATATTTGTATGCCGACACCAGAACGGACGATTGTTCGCCTGTCAGTACACAATTCGGCCGACAGACCGCAGATTTGCAAGACTGGGCATGCTCAGAAAATAGAAAACACAGGGAAAGTTAACCATTACATGACATCACTTCTGCAGTCGGCGGACAAAATTCTTGTGCTGTCCTTGTGCTGTCTTTGCACTTTTCAGCAGACACCGACATCCCGGGGAGAAAAGAGGAACATTTGTAAGCCGACCATCGGTACGTGTGTACGGGGCTTAAGACCTTTCAGATCACAATGCATGTCAGAGCAAATGAGAATCATGAGGTCAAAGGAACTGCCTGAAAGATCAGAGACAGAATTGTGGCAAGGCACAGATCTGGCCAAGGTTACAAAAAGATTTCTGCTGCACTTAAGGTTCCTAAGAGCACAGTGGCCTCCATAATCCTCAAATGGAAGCCCTGAGCGCACCCATTGTGTGACAATAGCGAATGAATATTCGCTATTGTCACACGGATCCTCCTCCTGGCCAATCAGGAAGCGGGTCCGAGACCCGTTTCCTGATTGGCCGAAAGGCGAACAATTGCCATTGGCCAAGGAGGAGGAGGAGGACTCGGGAGACGCGGAGGATTGAGGAGAAGCCACCGCTGCAACAGGTAAGTGCAAGCTGGTCTCTCTGCACGCTGTGGGTACTCTGCATTTAAGGGGGCACGCTGTGGTCACTCTACATTGAAAGGGGGCACGCTGTGGGCACTCTACATTGAAAGGGGGCACGCTGTGGGAACTCTGCATTGAAAGGGGGCACGCTGTGGTCACTCTACATTGAAAGGGGGCACGCTGTGGTCACTCTGCATTGAAAGGGGGCACGCTGTGGTCACTCTGCATTGAAGGGGGCACGCTGTGGGCACTCTGCATTGAAAGGGGGCACGCTGTGGTCACTCTGCATTGAAAGGGGGCACGCTGTGGGCACTCTGCATTGAAAGGGGGCACGCTGTGGCCACTCTGCATTGAAAGGGGGCACGCTGTGGCCACTCTGCATTGAAAGGGGGCACGCTGTGGGCACTCTGTATTGAAGGGGGCACGCTGTGGGCACTCTGCATTGAAAGGGGGCACGCTGTGGTCACTCTGCATTGAAGGGGGCACGCTGTGGGCACTCTGCATTGAAAGGGGGCACGCTGTGGGCACTCTGTATTGAAGGGGGCACGCTGTGGGCACTCTGCATTGAAAGGGGGCACACTGTGGGCACTCTGCATTGAAAGGGGGCACACTGTGGGCACTCTGCATTGAAAGGGGGCACGCTGTGAGCACTCTGCATTGAAAGGGGGCACGCTGTGGTCACTCTGCATTGAAGGGGGCACGCTGTGGGCACTCTGCATTGAAAGGGGGCACGCTGTGGTCACTCTGCATTGAAGGGGGCACGCTGTGGGCACTCTGCATTGAAAGGGGGCACGCTGTGGGCACTCTGCATTGAAAGGGGGCACGCTGTGGGCACTCTGCATTGAAAGGGGGCACACTGTGGGCACTCTGCATTGAAGGGGGCACGCTGTGGGCACTCTGCATTGAAAGGGGGCATGCTGTGGGCACTCTGCATTGAAAGGGGGCACGCTGTGGGCACTCTGCATTGAAAGGGGGCACGCTGTGGGCACTCTGCATTGAAGGGGGCATGCTGTGGGCACTGTGCATTGAAAGGGGGCACGCTGTGGGCACTCTAAAGTTGTTGTTGTTGTTGTTAATATTTTTTTGTAACTTAATTCTGAATAAAACATTTAACAGTGTAATTTTATGAGATATTTTACGAGGGCATGTTTAGGGGCGGAGCAGGGTAGGGTTTGGGTGGGGCAACAAGTGGCGAGTAACTCTTAAGACCTGGCTAGTAGCTCATGACTTGAAATTTTGAGCCCTGATATATATATATGTTATGTAATGGTATCAGCCAATGATCAGACCAGTGGTGATGTGCAATTTCTACTTTACTTAACAATGTGGAACGTAGATTACACAGGAGATCATGTGAACAGGGGTTTGCAGTACAAAACAGCAATATGAGGAAAGGAGAAATATTCATAAAATGTGTGAAAACAATTCTATTGCAGTTCTAGTAATGGCCACTAGATGGCAGCAGAGTGTTCTGAGTTCAGTTTACAGATAGGAAAAGATCTGAATATTCTCACGTGTTCCCAGAGATTGATCGTTCATTCAGCAGACTGGGAGTTGAGGGTATTTCCTGCTGGCACAGACTTCACACAGGCACTGCTGATGCTGACTTTGGTCAGGAGGCTCTGGGGGCCGTAGATAGGACCAACCGACTGCTTGGACAACTTCTCCACATGGACTGTAACAGAGTCCTCTCCAGTGACTGGGGCTTGGATAAATACTGTGTGCTCTTGTGCTCACTGCTGGAGGCCCACACACCAGACTTATCGAATGAGGACCCAGCACCTGGGGACAGCTCACTTGCCCAGTCACTGCTGTCCCATCAGGCAGGATCTCTCTGAGCACAGGAAGCTGGGCGGAGCTGGCATTTATACTCTCTGGGCGGGTCCTGGAACTCAGGGGATGCTGGGAGCCCAGAGGATTGTGGGGAATTGAGTTAAAGGGACTTGCACCTGCATCTGGATAAAGGGGCACACCACTACACTCCACCCCACTTGAACTTGCGATCCCAGGCAAGTTCACAGACCATACAAAGTCCTCTTGTGCAAAGCGTTCAGGTGGTTTCCCAAAGTTGGGCCTCTGAGAACATCTCAAGGGTTGAGGTTCAGGCTCTTCTCCAGGAGCAGGCAAAGGTACATCCTCACTTTCAGGCCTCTCCGTAGACAGTGGGTCAGAGGGCTCCACAGCAGGAGTAGGAATCTGAGCTGGGCAATCATTGGGCTGTACGGCATCGTCTGTACCTGTAATCTCTCCTGAGAGACTTGGATTTAGCAGTGGGGGAACAGGGAATAGCCAACACTGATTCTCTGTTGGGGCTGCTACTGGTGGCTCTGAAACCTGTTCTTCCGGCTCTCTAGATGAGCTCCCAGGAATCTCCCTGTAGCTTTCAATAGGTTTAAGGAGCCTGCGGTGTAGCCGTCTCGAGTACTTTCCTTCTGGATGTCATAGACTGGCACTCCTCGGATGGGTTGCCGTAACACAACTCCAGGCACTTCCTCCCATGAAGTTTGTAGCTTACCCTGCTGATGTGCACCTTTGCGCCGGATCAGGACCCTGTCTCCAGGTTTCAGGTCATAGACCTCCGCTCCTGACTCTTCTTGTTCCACCCAGGTTCGATCCTTTACGAACCGTTGGACTTCTGACAGGCGTCACCTCCACTCTTGAATCCAGGATGCTGGAGTATACTCCAGTTCTTCAGTGGGGACAACACCCCATAGATCTGTGGGTCCCCCAAGAGTACGGCCGAACATCACATGGTAAGGAGAGCGACCTGTCGCTGAGTGCACAGTATGGTTATACTTCCAAACCACTTCAGCCAAGTAATGGGTCCATCTGGTTCGTTTCTCACGGGCCAGTCCTCTCAACAGTTGTATCAGGGTACGATTAAACCTCTCACATGCTCCGTTACCCTGTGGGTGGTATGGGGTCGTATGCGTCTTTTTGACACCTAAGGAGCGACACCATTCCTGAAAGAACTCACTTTCAAAGCAGGGCCCTTGATCTGAATGTATCTTCTGAGGGCAGCCATAAGGGAGACAGAAATGCTTCCACACTGCTTGGGCTGCAGTCTTTGCAGTCTGGTCACGAGTTGGCACAGTTACTGCAAACTTGGTAAAGTGGTCCACCATAACAAAGACATGGCGATATCCATCTTCTGACATGTCAAGGGTGAGAAAATCAACTGTCAATACTTCCAATGGGGCAGACGTGTTCCAAGTCATGGGAGGCACCTGGGCCTCAGCCCCCTTTGTCACGGAACATACTGCACAGTGCCGACATATCTGTTCGATCAACTGGAACAGCCCTACACACATGGCTTGCCTTTTGAACCAGGTGAATGTCTTGTGGACACCCCAATGTCCTCCTTCCACATGGATTCTTTCTGCCACTGGCCGGGCTCTGGCTCGTGACAGTACGACCTGCCAGGTTACCGAAGAGTCATGGGGTAACATTATTCTGCGATACAATATGCCACCTCTCAAGAGGAGACGTGACCATTCACTCGACAGTTTTTGTGTTTCTGGTAGTAGTTGCGATCTTTCTTTTCTACTGGGCCATCGCCGTAACTGCAATGCCTCTATTACTGGGGCAATCACAGGGTCATCCTTCTGTGTTTCTGCCCAGTTATACTCTTCCAATACATGGATGAGGTCCACCCGTGGTCGACTCTTAGGTCTAGCCCCCATTACGGATGGAATTTCTTCTTCTTCAGCCTCTTCATCCACATCTCGCTGAGGTTGCATTGAAGGGTACCGTGATAGGGCATTGGCCACGTGGTTGTCCTTTCCCGGGTGGTAATGCAGGGAGAAGTCAAACTTTGCCAGACGTGCTGCCCATCTTTGTTCCAGAGCACCAAGTTTGGATGTCTGGAGGTGTACTAAGGGGTTATTGTCCGTCCAGACTTCGAACTTAGACCCTGTGAGATACTCTGCGAAACGTTCTGTGACAGCCCACACCAACGCTAACAGTTCCAACTTGAAGGAGCTGTAATTTGTAGGGTTTCTCTCGGTTGGATGAAGGCTGCGGCTGGCATAAGCAATAACCCGTTCCTCACCATCTTGCACTTGTGAGAGCACGGCCCCCAGGCCCTGGTTACTGGCATCAGTTTGTAACCGGAAGGGAAGGGAGAAATCAGCAAAGGCCAATACTGGGGCTGACGTTAACTTTTGCTTCAAGAAGTCAAACGCCTCTTGTTGTTCCAGTCCCCATTCCACCATCTTGTGACCTCCTTTCTGGTCTACTCCATGTAGTAGTTTCTGGATTGGAGCAGCATGATGGGCATAGTGCTTGATGAACTGTCGGTAGTGCCCTGTTAATCCTAGGAAGGCTCTAACCTCAGTCACGGTCGATGGGACCTTCCATTCTTGTATAACCTTGATTTTCTCTGGGTTGGGGAGCACACCTTGTTTTGAAATGACATGTCCCAAATATTCAATCTCACGTTTGAACAGGTGGCATTTTTTTGGCTTAAGCTTCAGCCCATACTGATGTAACCGGGCTAGAACAGCATCTAGGTGGGCGAGGTGTTCCTCAAAGGTGGCAGAGAACACCACTATATCATCAAGATAAATTAGGATGCTATCCAAGTTCATATCTCCAAGACAATGCTCCATTGTCCTTTGGAAGGTAGCAGGTGCATTGTTCAACCCGAAAGGCATTCTCTTGAACTGCCATAGCCCCATAGGGGTGATGAAAGCAGTTTTTGGACGGTCTGCTTTGGCAACCGGGATCTGCCAATACCCACTGGCGAGATCAAGTGTGGAAAAGAACTTGGCTTTCCCTAGGGCAGCTAGGGACTCTTCAATCCGCGGTAGGGGATAGGCATCTCTTATAGTGACAGCATTCAATCTTCTATAATCTACACAGAAACGGAGGGTGCCATCCTTTTTCCGCACTAATACAATGGGAGCCGCCCATGGGCTCTTGCTGTCTTCGATTACGCCTTGTTGCATCATCTGTTCCAACATCTGCTTGACTTCCTGATAAAGGTGAGGTGGTATGCTTCGGTAGCGATCCCGTATGGGTGGATTTTCTCCTGTTGAGATCTCATGTTCAATTCCATTGCTACAACCCAGGTCAAAATCTCCCCGTGAAAACACCTCTGACCACTTATCCACTAATTGCATTACTGCTTCTGCCTGAGTGGGTGTAAGTTCCTCAGTGGACAGCTGTAGAAGTGGAAGTATCTGTTCTCCTACCCATGCTTGGTCTGCTCCTGCTGAACATTTGGCAACATTCACTTTAGCTACATAGCGTCGTCCGTGAAATTTCTGGAGCTCAATGTGGTCCACTTTAGGAGCAACCACACCTGTAATCAGGGCCAGTTCTGCCACTGGTGTCCCCGGAGGCAGGTGAAGTGGAATCGCCTTGCTATTCCGCAACCTAACTAGTACGGTGCCTTGACGAACTACTGTGAGAGTTCTAGCAACAAATGGGGCCATATCTGAGGGTAAGGGTTCCACTAGCACTGGGACACCCTGCAGTCGATGGCATGATCCGACATTCATGGGAAGTACAAGTTCTTTGCAGGGAGGTATTACAATTTCTGTCCCAAAGGGAACCCTCACAATGCCAGCCTCTTCCTTAATGTTTGCTATGCTTGCATCGGAGTCCTTTAGTGCTGCTAAGGTAAGAAGCAGTTTTCTGACTTCTTTAGGTGGTCCCAGGTGTGTAGGACATTGTTTCAACAGCTCAGGCCTCAGCCCCTAGATAATATTCATGCCCATTATCACCTGCGGCTGTCCTTTTCCGGATGCTCGTGTAACCACCACACCTTTTTGGCCAAGGTCCTGTCCCCAGAGTTTTACTTTCATCCAGGTAATCCCGACCACTTCTATAGGAAGTTCATTGGCAGCTGTCAGTGAAATCCATGGGGTATCCTGACTCATTTTCTTCTTTGGGAAGTATCTCTGGAACAAAGGTTCTGGTAGAATAGTGACTTGGGACCCAGTGTCGAAAAGACACTCGACCTCTTGGCCATCGAAGTACCCGTGTACTACAGGACAATCAACCACCACGTCCTTAGTGTGTGACTGGGGAGTCATTTTGCTGGGCCGCGCCACTGCTTGACTCTTAGCGGCTGGGTGCCCTGGGTTTAAAGGCCCCCTCGGTATTCGATCAGGGCAATCCCTCAAGCAATGTCCCTTTTGTCGACAGCCCCTACATGGGGAGGGTGACCTCTCCCTTCTTGGTCGTCTGCGGGGCGGTGATCGGTTTCTCCATGAAGGGGGGTTCTCCCTTGGCCCCCTTGGATTATCTTGCTCGCGTCTTAGCGTGGCAAGTTCTGTCTGGAGCTGGGCCATTCCTTCTGTCAGCTTGCGGATGGCCACTTCGCATGGAGCTGTTTGTTCAGTTTGTGGCGGTTTACATGGTCTATCTCCTGTGCTGGCCATGAGAACGTCCGCACTGGCATGTCTGGGCTCTGAATATAGGACAGCTGCTTCTAAAATTTCGTGGAATTTTAAGTTTGAGTTACTTCTGTCCTTTTCCTGTAACTTTTCCCTGACTTTGTCAGATAGAAGCCCATCCAAAAACTGATCCTTCAGCCACCCGTCTGTATCACTCCAGCCAGCACGTCCTGCTCGCCTCCTCTCATTGCATCGGATCTCGGCTGCTATATCCTGCAGTTCCAGAGCGTACTGCGGAATGGATTCTCCCACTCTCTGCCTTCTACTGATAAAGCGAGCCCTAAGATCCCCTAATGCAACCGGTTGGGTGTACACTGCTTCCAAGCGGCTGATTATCTTGTCTAGGGAATCCTGGTCCTCTGCTGGAAGGTGCAAAATTAACTTCCTTGCTTCCCCTTCAAGGGCATTAATGGCCAGATCTGCCTGCTGTGTGGGTGGCACCCCATATGACCGGATCAAGCCCCGCAATCTCCTAATCCAGTCATCCAAGTCCTGATCTGGTCCTGTGCAGTTGCTGTGGTAGCAATCCTGCCAGCAATAGGGAAGCTATGGCAGACTGTTTGACACCCTCAGTGCTGCTTCCCTCACCACTGACTGACATGGCTGATCCTGTTCGTGACGCCAAGTGTTATGTAATGGTATCAGCCAATGATCAGACCAGTGGTGATGTGCAATTTCTACTTTACTTAACAATGTGGAACGTAGATTACACAGGAGATCATGTGAACAGGGGTTTGCAGTACAAAACCGCAATATGAGGAAAGGAGAAATATTCATAAAACGTGTGAAAACAATTCTATTGCAGTTCTAGTAATGGCCACTAGATGGCAGCAGAGTGTTCTGAGTTCAGTTTACAGATAGGAAAAGATCTGAATATTCTCACGTGTTCCCAGAGATTGATCGTTCATTCAGCAGACTGGGAGTTGAGGGTATTTCCTGCTGGCACAGACTTCACACAGGCACTGCTGATGCTGACTTTGGTCAGGAGGCTCTGGGGGCCGTAGATAGGACCAACCGACTGCTTGGACAACTTCTCCACATGGACTGTAACAGAGTCCTCTCCAGTGACTGGGGCTTGGATAAATACTGTGTGCTCTTGTGCTCACTGCTGGAGGCCCACACACCAGACACCAGACTTATCGAATGAGGACCCAGCACCTGGGGACAGCTCACTTGCCCAGTCACTGCTGTCCCATCAGGCAGGATCTCTCTGAGCACAGGAAGCTGGGCGGAGCTGGCATTTATACTCTCTGGGCGGGTCCTGGAACTCAGGGGATGCTGGGAGCCCAGAGGATTGTGGGGAATTGAGTTAAAGGGACTTGCACCTGCATCTGGATAAAGGGGCACACCACTACATATATAAATATATTTGCGGTTTTTCGGCGGGTGGGCCTTAACACTAAAAAAACACATATATGTGTACCTAAAGAGAAACATAGCTGTGCCAAGAGTGCGCACCCTGCGTGCTCCCGCCACAGTTACCGGCAGCTGACCAACAGCTCCTGACCTCTACTTGCGATTGGGAGCTTTCCAAACATGTGACCGCTGTGACAGCCAATCACAAAGGTTATGTGATCAGAAACCCCACCCCACCTCCTGGTATCTGAAACCCCTTGAAGGGTCGAGAGGTGCTTTCCCAAAGAGGTTAATACAAGAGATCCCTCTGGTAGGAACCCTAGGTTATGTATGTGAGCTGCTCATGAAAACAAGACCTGCTGTGTGTATACAAGTGGCAGTCTAAGCCTAGACCCCCGCCAGGCCACGCCCAAACACATTTCACTCCGCCCACTGGAGCTTACTCATAGGGATGGGCCCCTAAGGTATAAGAACAATTAACAGTCATTAATGTGAAGACCAGTCAGTACAAATTAGAACCACATTAAACCAAAGTAGTATCAAAACGTATTACATTATTTGCCTTGGGAAATGCATTGTAAATAGCAATTTCATGATAGGGGGTTATAGGAAGGGAAGGTGGGGAGGGGGTATGGGATGCGAGATAATAGGGAACACTCCTGAGAGTATAATCGTAATAATGACGTAGCAATAACATTTGAGATGCCAAAAAGTGAAGGACATCAGAAATGGAGAAAAAAGAAAAAGAGAGGAAGAAAAAGAAAGGATAGATCAAAAAGGAGAGGGTCAGCCAGGGACTCACTAAGGGACAGACAAGTGATGAATCAACGGGTCACACCTTTTGTCAAATTTTTTGGTGTTGTTGCAGAGAAAGGTAAGTTTGTTATCAGTGGCAGCTCTAGGAACAATATCGAGATGGGGGGGCACATAACATACAAAAAATGGTCACGGCCCCTAACTATAACTGCAAGAAGCACTGGAAGGGCAACGCATGTCAAATAAAAACAAAGAATTTCCAAGTTTAGCTTACTGACCAGCCTGTGGGGCACTAAAAGTTTTCACCACTCACTCATACCACTGAAAAAAACTAAACAAGTATATACTGTATATAAATAAGATTACAAAATGCATGAATATTTTTATTGTACCAACCTAACACGTAGGCCTCATTTACACTGCTGCTGATAAACTGACGTTTAGGAGCAGTTGGGCATTTTTTTCAGCAGCCCCTGAACTCTTCTCAATGTTATCGTCCATGTACACTGAGTCGTTTATAGTCATTTAGAGGCAATTGAGATTAGTGAAATTATTTTTGAGAGCAAAACAATGCTGTAACGAGACCCTTGCTCGCTCGCTTCCGCTCTCCCGACACTCCTTTGCTTCTAGTGAGTCAGCTTGCAGATCGCAACTTCTGATGGTTCGGTCAACCAAGGCTTCGGGATCCGAACTACAGCTATGTGCCTTTCGGAATCCATTAGAACAAACACCAGGCAGGCTGTATGTAAGTTCAAACAGGAAGATAATTTATTGGAAGTACACAGCACACTTTTATACAGAATTTGGAACATCCTGCCCCCAACAACCGCTTTCCCATTGGTCAATTGCACAGTACATGCCGTTCTCCTTCAGGTCCTCCTTAGCCATGCAAATGAGGACTTGAAAATGAGTCAGCAGGGATTGGTCCAAATGGCTTGATTAGAAGGACTGGTATGTGTAATGAGACAGAAGCCCCCAGGGGACAATCAATGTACACAATAGCCAGACACAGAACAATGGTTCCATAACGAGCCCCCAATACACATTACTCTGAGTGTCAATACATCCCTTAGCAGACAACATGTGAGTTCATTAGCACACCCGACAATAGGTGAATGGAAAGCCACCTCAGACAAAAGCAACATTGTTAGACAGTCAGTCTCCTCATTGAACTTCCTGGAATGACCATAGTTGTACTTCCTGGTCAGAGACCTCATGGCAAATGGGAACAAATCTCAATATTTCTACATGGAGACCTTGCTGACAAATATGAAGCAATCCAAACCATCACTCATCTGTCCTTAAATTTCAGTGACGGCGAACACCGTCACAACACCGTCACAAATGCGTTAAGACGGAAGTTTGTTTGCATTTGAAACGTCAAATGCTTATAACATTTATAAGCATTTTTTTAGTGTTTTCAATGGGGATACATTTCTGACCTTTTACAATGTAAAAACGCTTCTAAATGCAAACGCCGCTAAATGCGCATAAACGTGACAAAACTGATGTTTTTAACCGTCGGTTACTAACTGTCAAGTTCCAGCATTCATGAAAGGTTCTCAAACGTCCCATGTACATGAAGCCTAAAAAGACACGCTTTTAAGAGTTTTCCTTTCTTCCTGCCTGAGAAAGCCTGAGAAAGAGAGGAAAACTATCAAAAGATTTTCTATGGCGATCCGACTTCGGGGGCAACTAGTGAAGTCGCCGTGCACCGCGACTTCGGCGCGACTTGCACGAACTTCACATAATGGAAGTCAATGCAAGTCGCTCCGACTTCGGTCAAAAGTAGTGCAGGAACTATTTCCTAAGTCGGAGCGACTTGAGTCGCTCCTATTAGAACGGTTCCCATAGCACTGAATGGACCGCGATTTGTCAGGCGCCCAAGTCGCCTGACAAGTCGCGGTAGTGTGAACCGGGATTTATAGTTTAAAGAACACCATGTGTAAATAATCCCCCCATGTGAAATATGTCACTAATGAAGACCAGTGAACAGACCCTGAGTGTTTGTGTGAGCAACTATTTAATACTAAGTACCATCAAGTACCAATTTCCCACAGCCAGCAAGAGAAGGGGGGGGGGGGTAGGGAGAGAGGGGAAGAGAGAGCGGGGATAAAGGGGAGAGAGAGAAATGAAAGAGTGGAGAGAGGGGGGAGAGGAGAGAGAGAGGGAAAGGGGGAGAGAGAGAGAGGGAAAGAGGGGAGAGAGATCAGACAAAGAGGAGCAGAGAGGAGAAGGGGGGGAGAGGGAGAGAGGGGAAGAGAGAAAGAAGAGAGAGAGGGGAGAAAGGGGAGAGATAGAAATGAAAGAGTGGAGAGAGGGGGGAGAGGAGAGAGAGAGGGAAAGGGAGAGAGAGAGAGGGAAAGAGGGGAGAGAGATCAGACAAAGAGGAGCAGAGAGGAGAAGGGGGGGAGAGGGAGG
Source organism: Pelophylax lessonae (assembly GCF_965119305.1). NCBI lineage: Eukaryota > Metazoa > Chordata > Amphibia > Anura > Ranidae > Pelophylax > Pelophylax lessonae. The sequence goes on along the minus strand of NC_138769.1, from coordinate 144,473,327 downwards.
GAGAGAGAGAGGGGGGAGAGAGTGAGGAGAAAGGGAGGGGGGTGAGAGAGAGAGGGGGGAGAGAGGGAGAGAGAATAGAGAGAGAGACCACCAGTCCGTTTATACCCTACTGCCATCCAATCTGATCTGCCCAGATGGAGGGGAACAGATCACCATCTGTCTGTTTTCAGCAGATTATATCAAATTGGATGTAGTGGGTGTAAATGGACACATCTCTGTTTACATCCACTGCTCCATAGAGGACAATGGAGGGTCTGATCAGGTCCACCTGAAAAACTAACAGAACTAATAGGATCGCTAGTGCTAAAGGGGCCTTACTGTGAAACCACACCAGCAATGTTAGGACTCATTCACACTATTGGGGGGAGGGGGGTGTAAAACCCTGCAGTTGAGCCAAGTTTTTACCACCCCAATTGCTATCACTTTCGCAGCATAGGCATTGGCTGGGGAGTACACATATTGCGGCCATGATGCTTAGTGACACGGCAGGAATTACACCCCTGTTGCTTTTGGCAGGTGCTACTACCCTCTGAGAACAACCCTTTCAAGTGAATGTCATTGCTGGGTGGCCACACCCCTTAGCTATTTAAGAAATGTCACACGGCCGAGTAGGCCGACCGCGGGAGTTGTGCTTTTACTTTTTCTGTTTTCGGGTCTGGAGGTGCAGCGGGCATCGTGATTGACGATGGATCTACATGGGGGGGGGGGGGTCAAAAACTCTTCTACTGCCTTTATTTACTTTTACGCTTTTTTAGTGAATGGGTGGGAGTAATATGTACCCCATACTTTGGGGTGGTGGGTGGAAAAGCTCCCCCCCCATGTTAAGGGCATGTGGCCTGGTATGGTTCAGAAGAGAGAGGGGGGGGGGCACTCACTTGTCCCCTCCCTTCCCTGATCTGCTGGTCTGCATGCTCGGATAAGGGTTTGATAAGGGGATTTTGGGGGGGACCCAACACCATTTTTTGTAAACATTTTGTCGTTGGGTTCCCTCCAAAAATATACCAGAACCGAAGAGCCTGGTATGGATTGGGGGGGGGGGGCATAACCCCAAGTAATTTTTACAATTTTCTTTTCCTGGCAATTTTTTTTTTTTTAGTTTCAGCAGTTGTTAAGGAAGTGGTGGCCAACTTCCTGGCCTGCTCCTTAGCAACTAGCCCTACATATTTTGTTAAAGAGAAAAAAAAATGCAAATGGCATGAAAACTGCATGCAAAACACATTAAAACGCAAAACACACCAGAAGACACATCAAGTGCAGCCGCATAGATGTGTAGTGTCAGAGTATGTCTTCCTCTGCTCCTGTTTTCCTCTCCCTATCACCGACTATCCATGCTGATGCTGCTGCTCTACCTTCCTGAAACAAAGGAACAAACTCACTGTGACTCAGAGGAGCTGGAAGGTAATTTTAGCTTCTTCCTCCTCCTCTGAAAAGGCTTGAATCAAAATCTCACGATGGGGAAGGGGCTGGAGCATGGGCACAGTATGATTGACTAAGCCCCCATTCACACTGGGGCGACGCTACTTACTTAGCATGTGACTGTGGATAGAAAACAATCCGCAACACTTACGTGCTCTTAAATAGGTCCAAATTTATTGTAACACCATATAAAATGAATATATACAGCAGATGTTAATGCATTTCAGCCATAGTGGTCTTGTTCACAACATTTATGTACAAAAACAGCACAAAATATATAGTGTAAAAACACCCCCCACCTCCTTCATTGGTTACAGTGATTTCCAATTAACCTAATGATCATAGGTGTGTGCAGCCTATGGTATTAGGGTGTGCACCCCAAAGTTTAAATACACATGCATGTGTTTGCCTACATGTATATGGCCCCGGTACATTACTCTCCCTGCTGGCAAAGTGAAATAGAAGTGTGTGGCACTTCTCTTATGGCAGAGCAGGTCCGAGGGAGATCTTTCCCATCTCCTCACTGGCAAACAGAGCGATAATGCTAATGTGCCCTAGGTGATTAGGGTGTGCCCAGGCATACCCGGCACACCCTGTGCGCACGCCTATGCTAATGATTCTCAAATTGAAACAAGTAAATCAGAAAGAAAGGAGGGTTAAAAATTGTCCTGAAAAAGCAAACCACAAAACAGGAATAAAAATAAAATACATATATAATCCAAAATCAAAAAAAATATTAGTTAATTAGTGTAACAAAATAGAAAAAAGTGAATGGCCATGGAGAAAAGGGGAAATCAAAAAGAGGCAGCAGAATATGAGAATGGGTGGAAAAAAGGAAAAAAGAAAAATGATATAATTAACATAAACATCAATGTAAATCCAGGTCCCACCTGAGGTTTAACCCCCTGGGGACTCAGCCCTACGCATTTTGTCTGCACAGATTTCTTCCCAGGGCACAGGAATCAATGCTTCCTTTGCCCCAGAAAGACAAAATGCATAGGGCGGAGCTTTAGCTGTGACTTGATTATGCCCATCAGCTGCTTGGCCTGGGGTAGCTGTTACATGTTTGATTTTCAATACATTTGTGAGTACCCTTTACTTTATTTAAAAATATAATTTTAAAAGATACACTATGAATGTTTATTCTGTCTCCTCTTGATAAATAACTGGAGCATCTGCACTGAGACAAGCTGGGTGTAACTGCCAGTCTGACCTGTTGGAGTTAGTGATGGGCCGAACATCCTCCCTGTTCAGTTCACACCAGAACATCTCGAACAGGGAAAAAGTTCTAGAGAACATGCAAACCCTTTTAAAGTCTATGGGACACGAACATGAAAAATCAATAGTCCTCATTTTAAAGGTTTATATGCAAGTTATTGCCATAAAAAGTGTATGGGGACCTGGGTACTGCCCTGGGGGAAATGTATCAATGCAAAATTTATTTTTTAAAACAATAGTTTTTTCAGGAGCAGTGATTTTAATGATGCTTAAAGTGAAATAATAAAAATGAAAAATTCCTTTAAATATCATGCCTGAGGGGACCCCTTAATGTGCTTGTAAAGTTGCACATCTGTACGATGTATGGAGCCTGCTGCAGCAATACTGACATTTCTAAAGCAAAAAATTTAATTTAAACTTGCTTGCGGCTGTAATGTATTGTTGGCTCCTGGGAACACAGATAAAAAAAAAAATGAGGTTTACCCCTCAGTCCATACCAGGCCCTTCGGGTCTGGTCTGGATTTTAAGGGAAACGCCAAATTTTAAAAAGTTCCCCCCCCCCCCAAATCTATACCAGACCCTTATTTGAGCATGCAGCCTGGCAGACCAGGAATGGGGGGGGGGGGGGCAAGAGAGCGCTCCCTCTCCTGAAGCATACCAGGCCACATGCCCTTAACATGGGGGGGACAGGTGCTGTGGAGCGGGGGGGGCCTCTTCCTGACAACTCTGGGCTGTGGTTGTCGGGGTCTGTGGGTGGGGTGTTTTTCAGAATCTGAAAGCCGTCTTTAACAAGAGACCCCCAGATCCCACCCCTCCCCCCCCCCCATGTGGATGGGTATCGGATACATTGTAACCAAAGAACACAGTTTTTTTGGCCTTTATTAAAAAGAAGGGACCCCCAGATCCCACCCCCCCCCCCCATGTGGATGGGTATCGGATACATTGTAAACAAAGAACACAGTTTTTTGACCTTTATTAAAAAGAAAAAAAAGTAGTGTCCCTCAATGTAAATCCATCATCAATCATGATGCCAGCCGGACCCAAAAAATTGAAAAAAATTCAAAAACGCTTCGCCTCTTCAGAGGCTACCCGCCGTCTGCCTGATCCTTAGCGTTGACAGTTCTTTTATAGGCAAGGCCTCCTGGTTAAGTCACCTGGTGGCACCGCACCTTCTAATGTCACATGACGGCGTGTGATGTCAGAAGGTGTTCTGTGAACACACGAACAGCTGATGTTCGAGTCAAACTCAGAGCCCATCCCTAGTTGGAGTAATCTTGAGGTCTGAATTTCTGGTAAGAGGCTTATTTTTGGATTTTGAGTCCTTTTGTGGCATCTGCTGAAAAACCTTCTAACATGGCGAATGGTTAGTAAAACAAAATGGTTGATCCTGACAAGTTTGTTTGTAGAACTACATGAGCAAGATAACCATGCAGACTTTAGCCCCCTTTCTCTCCCTCTATCTGACTTCTTGTTAAGCAAAGCTTTATGGCCGTACACGCGATCCGAAAATCGGACGTAAAATAACGCTTGTGAAGAGATCGGACGATAATCTGATCGTTATTACACAGCTTACGAGAGGCGATCACGACAGTTCGCCGATATTAACCGGTCGTGCAAGCATAAAAATTTTGATCGTATTATAACACATTGTACGATAATCGTATTATCAGTATGTTGTCCGTCCGAAAAAAATGGTGAGCAGTAGACAGCGCATGAGCAGTAGACATCATTTCCCCTCACACTCTACAGCGTGGTTACGCATACCGGAAGCTTTTGAATCATCGTCCGAGAAAATTCGTATCATAAGTAACTCGTGTGTACTGGGCATTAGCAAGAACACAGACAAGTGTAAAACTGCAAATTTCAACTCTTCTGAAATAGAAAATTAGAGGAAGTAGCTGCATAATAGAGAAGTATGTTTTGCTTAGATGAAGGAAAATTTTGTATCGGTATCTTTTTGTACTTGCACTTGTGACGAAACTGCCAACATATAAGTGATGTGAACGCCTATTTCGGGAAATTAGCAAGCGAGCCATAGCCGGGCTAAGTTCTCTTCGCTAGCGAATAAAAAGGTTTGTTTTTCTGGAAGTCTACATCTGAAAATTCCATCTTTGGTTTCTCAAAAGCTGTTTGCTGCTACACTTTATTTTGGACTCTTTTCAATAGGACATGTATTACTATATTGAACATTTGGTTATCTATTTAAAACAGATCATTTGTGCATTACTGTCATTTTTCCCTTCTTTACTCACGCCCAGATTTAGACCTTGAGCATCCCGGGGGACTTTAGCAACTGTAGGATCCTTGTACATAATTCATTAAAAACTGACACAGTATACTAGAGTATACTCTTTTACGGATGACTGCAGGCAACATATTGCTTCCCAAGAAAATTTTATTAAACAATCGTATTATTTATTATAATTTTGTATAAAAGGAGCCCCATTTGGTGGGGAAATGGGGCATTGTTCCCCTATGAATCCAGCAATGGAAGCCAGACTGGTCTTATAGAGCTCCATGTACATAGAGTTTACACAAAATTCTGAATAAAGAGTGGTCTGCACTGCATTTCTACTCATACCAACCTACACATGCCTATGTCCCTTTGGGTCGAGAAATGTGCGTCATTCTGCACATGCATCGCAGCTGCTGGCTACATATTACTGATGTTTACAAATCACACTGAATAAGGCTCCTTTCACACTAGCCGACTCCAAAGTTGTGTTATTTTCAGTGCAACATTGGAGTCCGACTTTGATACAACTTCGAAGTGACTTTGATAAGACTTTTACACTCTCTGGCATTGACTCTGTTTCAAAGTCAGATCAAAGTAATGCAGGAACCTTTTCTGAAGTCACAGCAGCTTTAGTAGTGTCAATTGGAATGACTCTCATAGAGATACATAGCATTTTGTATATGTCCTGCGACTTTGGGTCTCACAAGTCCAATCCTAAGTTGCACAAGTGTGAAAGGAGCCTTAGTCATTCAAGCTGTGGTGGCACAGAACGAACAAGGCCTTCAGTTCTTCTGAATGGCTGAAGACCATGGTTATTCATGCCTGCACTGACCTGTGAATGACTCATTTAACCAGTTCAGCTCTATAGGTGTACTATGTATGTCCAAAGAGTGAACCTTTGTTCACAAGCTGATGTCTGCCATCCACTTTCACACAGCCGGCCGCACAATAGCCCCCCCTCCTCCTGCTGGCGGCCCATCCTCCTCCTGTGGTTCCCAGGCTGTCCCATGCTTACCGATGCCCAGGAACACATACATCGGTGGGGGGAGAGAGACTGCAGTAAGACTGAGGCAAATCCATGCCTCAATCTCACATGTAAATAATGATACCAGAAGTGATGTCACTTCTGGTTTCATATGCACACTTTCCTGGCAAGTACAGTCAGGGGACACCTCTAACCAAGCCGATCTGTGCTTAGATCATGGTGTGAAGGGCAGGGGAGACATTGGGGTCTATTAGACCCTCAATGTCTCCAAAAAGAATACCTAAAACCTGTCCAATGCTATCACATAAGAGTTTATTAACCCCTTGTGATAGCAATCAGGTAAAAATAAATAAAAATATAAAAGAAAACAGTAAAAAAAAAAAATGATATAAAAAAAAAACAATTTGCCAAAACCCCTGTTGTTCCCCACACCTGCACAAACGCACACCCAGGGTGCGTATGTGTATGTAAACCACAATCGTACCACACATGTGACATATTGCCATGAATGTCAGAGTGAGAACAATATTTCTAGCACAAGAGCTCCTAGTTAACTCTAAATTGATGAGCTGTATCGGCTTTTAAAGCGTCACCTATGCTGATTTTTAAGCACCATAGTTTTTGGCGATATCGCGGGCGCAAGTAATTGTAAAACATGGAATGTTAGGTATCTATTTACTCAATGCAACCTCATAGTTTATATTTAAAAATGGACATTATATGGTGTGGTTTTGCAATAAAATTAATTTTATTATATTTTTTATGAATAAATTTGCATTTAATAAACGGTTGCACAAATATCACGTGATACAAAAAGTTGCAACTATCACTTTTTTATTCTACAGGGACTCTGCTTTCTGAAAATATATAATGTGCTGGGGGTTTATGTAATTTTATTTCCAAAAATTTGGATTTTTACATAAACAGTATCTCACAAACATTTTTGTAAATATTTTATTATATCTTTTCATGTGACAAAACTGAAGAAATGACACTTTGCTACAATGTATAGTAGTGATTGTACAGTTTGTATAACAGTGTAAATTTGCTGTCCCCTCAAAATAACTCAGCACACAGCCATTAATGTCTAAACTGCTGCCAACAAAAGTGGGCACACCCCTAAGTTAAAATGCCCAAATTGGGCCCAAAGTGTCAATATTTTGTGTGGCCACCCTTATTTTCCAGCACTGCCTTTACACTCATGGGCATGGAGCTCATCAGAACTTCACAGGTTGCCACTGGAGCCCTCTTCCACTCCTGCACAACGACATCAGGGAGCTGGTGGATGTTATGCCTCGTTTCCACTGAGTGGTACGGTACGGTTCGGTTCAGTACGGTACGGTTCGGTACGGTACACATTGCGTTTCCACTGCCAATAGTACCCTTTTCATGATAGGCGTGGTGTAGCTGGTCACAGCAGGAAAGCTGTGATAGACGATTCTCTGTCAACCAATCAAAGTTCTGCAGAGTGTAGCTCCACCCAGTTGGTACGGGTCTAATGTGCTTGGTACCCCAACAAAAGGGTACCAAAAAGTGGTACGGTACGGTTCGGAATTAGGGTACCATTCATAAAAGAAATGGCATAAATAGCGCACCGTACCGAACCGAACCGTACCAGAAAGCTCAGTGGAAACGCACCATTATTTAGAGACCTTGAGCTCCTCCACCTTCCATTTGAGGATGCCCCACAAATGCTTAATAGGGTTTAGGTCTGGAGACATGGTTGGCCAGTCCATCCCCTTTACCCCCAGCTTCTTTAGCAAGGCGGTGGTCATCTTGGAGGTGTGTTTGGGGTCGTTATCATGTTGGAATACTGCCCTGCGGCCTGAGGGGAGGGGATCATGCTCTGCTTCATTATGTCACAGTACATGTTGGCATTCATGGTTCCCTCAATGAACTGTAGCTCCCAGTTCCAGCAGCACTCATGCAGCCCCATACCATGACACTCCCACCACCATGCTTGACTGTAGGAAAGACACACTTGTCTTTGTACTCCTCACCTGGTTGCTGCCACACATGCTTGACACCATCTGAACCAAATACGTTTATCTTGGTCTCACCAGACCACAGGACATGGTTCCAGTAATCCGTGTCCTTAGTCTGCTTATCTTCAGCAAACTTTTTGCGGGCTTTCTTGTGCATCATCTTTAGAAGAGGCTTCCTTCTGGGACAACAGCCATGCAGACCAATTTGATGCAGTGTGCAGCATATGGTCTGAACACCGACAGGCTGACCCCCACCCCTTTTTCCTCTGCAGCAATGCTGGCAGCACTCATACATCTATTTCCCAAAGACAACCTTTGGATATGATGCTGAGCACATGCACTCAACTTCTTTGGTCCACCATGGTGAGGCCTGTTCGTAGTGGAACCTGTCCTGTTAAACCCCTGTATGCTCTTGGCCACCGTGCTGCAGCTCAGTTTTAGGGTCTTGACCATCTTCCTATAGCCTAGGCCATCTTTATGTAGAGCAGCAATTCTTTTTTTCAGATCCTCAGAGAGTTCTTTGCCATGAGGTGTCGTGTTGAACTTCTAGTGACCAGTATGAGAGAGTGAGAATGATAACACCAAATTTTTACCTGCTCCCCATTCACACCTGAGACCTTGTAACACTTATGAGTCACATGACACCAGGTAGGGAAAATGGCTAATTGGGCCCAATTTGACCATTTTCACTTAGGGATATACAGTACTCACTTTTGTTGCCAGCGGTTTAGACATTAATTGCTGTGTGTTGAGTTATTTTGAGGGGACAGCAAATTTACACTGTTATACAAGCTGTACACTCACTACTTTACATTGTAGCAAAGTGTTATTTCTTCGGTGTTGTCACATGAAAAGATATAATAAAATATTTACAAAAATGTGAGGGGTGTACTCACTTTTGTGAGATACTGTATGTGACAAAGAAAAAAAAATTGCTCTGGTTGCGAACTGGATATGACGAGATGTAAAAATCAACAGTGTGTGGAGGGCGGCAGTGGTACAGTACATGTGCAGAATGACAGTCTTCAATCATTTAGATTATTTTGCACCACCTACACATTTGAGGGAATTCAGTAGTGTGCTGTCAACCGTTTTCTCACTCTGTGAAAGAAATTTTAAATTCTGTACAAAACTATATTTCATTTTTTATGCTTTGCCTATGTACTGCACACAGCACTCATTGTGCACATGGCACTTATAACGTTTTGATTATGTATTCACATTCCTTTAAGTCTGATAAGAAACTAGCTTGCCCATGTTACACACCTTGTTACCTAAAAAATACAATTGTAATATTATTGTGATAGCTATGTAAGCATGTGTATGTATATATATCCTAGGTAGCTGCTATAAGAGAGTATAGTTTTTGGGCCTTTCTGCTTACCAGGAAGATTGTCAGGTAAATATAGAGTGCTCTCTACCTACCAGGGAGCAGGGTGGATTGATAGGGTCTGCTCATGGTGCTCAGGTGCGGCTCCACTTGTCTGAATGTTTCACACTGGTCCAATATTGAGGCATATTGGACAGTGGGAGGAAACCTGAAAAGTGAGGGCACAGGCGTTGTTACAGCCCTGGCTTTTGGCAGAGGAAAGTGCCTCATTGGATGCTGGGTGACTGTATAAATGCTGGGGGCACATGTGCTCGGGGTCTTCGGCTGGAGAGCAGGATCCCGGAGGGAGGAGGCGGCTGCCCTTTCTCTGTCTACGCTGTCATGCGGCCTTGGGAAAAGCTGAACCCAGAGGTACCGCAGAGCTGACTAAACTGGAGACGACAGGAAGGATCTCATTCTGCCTATTGTGAGTACAGATCAGTGACATGGGACCTGCCTGTCCTATGATGGCCATCCTTTCAAGTAGAAGAATCAGTGGATGGGTGTCAGTCAAGGGGATTCTAGAGAGTGTCCTGAAGATAAAGTAGTTGCATCAAGTCTGCTGCTAGAGAGAGCAAGAAGACTTAATTCTTCCATACTAGTGGCAGTATGGTCAAAGCAGTGTGTCTGCATTCACAAGTAATCTGGTGAGGCCAAGTGAGAGTTGTCCTTATCTTTTGTGAAAAGTTCCATTAGAGTATCCCACTATTCCCTTCTCCCATCCAAGTTCCACAATATATACAAAAAAAAACAAATACCCTGGACTGTTTATTGAGCAACGAGAAAACGAGAGTAAGGAGGGATATGTGGAGCAACTGTCTGCAGGTAATCAGAGGCAGGCCTAAGAAGTCAACACACAGCAAGCCCTACGGGGACAGTGCTACATTTGGGAGCGTCATCCTAGATTTCCCTCTGAGTTATGGCAGTGGTTGTTACTGGCAACGGCCAGGTAGATACCCAAGAAATGCCATGTCTTCCTATGTAAGAGCTGGAGTGCCAGTGAAGAAAGTATGTGTTGTACTGTGGAAGAAAGTAATATCTGCTTCACAGTGATCAGTGTGAGTGTGATTTCAAGTTATGGTCAAGAAAGCAGTAACCTGGGACGCAGGGATAGGCGCGTCAGGGGTTGTGTCAATACATGTGCTGTAGAAAAAAATTATTGCCGTGCAGTCGGTAAAAGAAGGCCAGTTTCCAGCAGAAGTGGGGGAGTTCACGTTGACACGTGAACGAAAAAGTGTAATCGGAGCTCAAGTACAGACAGCAGAGGCAGATGTACAGTACATCCGGAAAGTAGTCACATCACTTCCCTTATTCCACATTTTGTTATTTTACAGCCTTATTCCAAAATGTATTAAAATCATTGTTTTCCTCAAAATTCTACAAACAATCCCTATAATGGCAGTGTGAAAGAAACTGGTTTGAAACCTTTGCAAATGTATTAAAAATATAAAATGAAAAAATCACATGTACAGTACATAAGTATTCACAGTCTTTGCCATGACACTCAAAATTGAGCTCAGGTGCATCCTGTTTCCAATGATCATCCTTGAGATGTTTCTACAACTTGACTGGCGTACGCCTGTGGTCAATTCAGTTGATTGGACATAATTTATAAAGGCATACACCTGTCTATATAAGTTCCCACAATTAAAGGTGCATGTCAGAGCAGAAAACAAGCCATGAAGTCCAAGGAGTTGTCTGTAAACCTCCGAGATAAGATTGTTTGAGGTACAGATCTAGGGAAGGGTACAGAAAAATGTCTGCAGCATTGAAGATCCCAATGAGCACAGTGGCCTCCATCATCTGTAAATGGAAGAAGTTTGGAACCACCGGGACTCTTCCTAGAGTGGGCGGTCTGGCTAAACTGAGCAATCAGGGTAGAAGGGCCTTAGTCAGGGAGGTGACCAATAACCTAATGGTCACTCAGACAGAGAGAACCTCCCAGAAGAATAACCAACTCTGCAGCACTCAACAAATTAGACCTGTATGGTAGAGTGGCCAGACGGAAACCACTCCTCAGTAAAAGGCACATGACTGCCCACCTGGAGTTTACCAAAAGGAACCTGAAGGACTCTCAGACCATGAGAAACAAAATTCTCTGGTCTGATGAAACAAAGATTGAACTCTATGGCCTGAATGGCAAACGTCATATCTGGAGGAAACCAGGCACTGCTCATCACCTGGCCAATACCATCCCTACAGTGAAGGATGGTGGGTGCAGCATCATGCTGTGGGGATGTTTTTCAGCGGTAGGAACTGGGAGACTAGTCAGGATCGAGGGAAAGATGAATGCAGCAATGTACAGAGACATCCTTAATGAAAACCTGCTCCGTAACGCTCTGGACCTCAGACTGGGGTGAAGGTTCATCTTCCAACAGGACAATGACCCTAAGCACACAGCCAAGATAACAAAGAAGTGGATACTTAAAAACTCTGTGAATGTCCTTGAGGGGCCCAGCCAGAGCCCAGACTTGAACCTGATTGAATATCTCTGGAGAGATCTGAAAATGGCTGTGCATCGAAGCTCCCCATCCAATCTAATGGAGCTTGATAGATCCTGCAAAGAAGAATGGGAGAAATTGCCCAGAAATTGGTGTGCCAAGCTTGTAGCATCATACTAAAAAAGACTTGAGGCTGTAACTGGTGCCAAAGGTGCTTTAACAAAGTACTTAGCAAAGGCTGTGAATACTTATGTACATGTTATTTTTATTTATTTTTTTTAATAAATTTGCAAATATTTCAAACAAACTTCTTCTTTCACATTGTCATGGGGCATTTTTTGTAGTATTATGAGGAAAATAATGATTTGAATCCTTTTTGCAATAAGGCTGTAACATAAAACAGCCCTCAAATTTTCCACTCGCCTACTCGCATTTTGCGAGTGGAAAATTATGTCGGGCGAGCTACTGTCAGGAGAAGAGAGGAGAGGAAAGCCGCCGAAGGATTGGATAATGTCAGCGGCGGATCATCCCGCTGTAACCGCTTTAATTGTAATTGCCGGGCGCTCGCCGACATACACAGTCCCGTCTCCTAGCCCGGCTTCTTTGATAGACAGAACACCTGGCCAACCAGGACGTGTGACGTCTATCAAAGAAGCCGGGCTAGGAGGCGGGACTGTGTATGTCGGCGAGTGTCCGGCAATTACAATTAAAGCTGAGCGGGATGATCCGCCGCTCCGACATTATCCGGCCAGCAGTACTGATGGAGGGGGTCAAGCTGATCATCTCACCCAGAGCCGGTACAAGGGATGGATGGATGGATGGATGGCTTCCCTGGGCGTCTGTGTCATGGGAGGTGGAGGGGGCGCTGCCAGGAGTGTTTCTGTGACAGGAGAGAGCGGGATGTGCTCTCTCTATTCTCGCCGGGCTGCACACTGCTGTCAGTATAGCAGACATCAGATCGGGACTTCTCCCCTTAAAGAGTCGGAGTGGAGGTGGAGCGGAGGAGAAGACAATTAGTTCCTAATGCTTTGCACGGACAGCTGGCGGGAGAGATGCGGCTGCAGAAGGGGAAGAAGATTGCGGCTCAGGAATGACACTGGATGTCAGATATGGACTATACAGAGTTTGTCATCCCCTCTCCTCCGAGTCAAAGTAAGCAATGTGGAAAGGGGGGGGGGGGTAACAAACTCTGTATAGTCCGATCTGACATCCAGTGTCATTCCTGAGCCACAATCTTCTCCCCCTTCTGCTTCTGCACCCGCATCTCTCCCACCAGCTGTCCGTGCAAAGCTTTAGGAATAGGAATAGGCTTCTCCTCCGCTCCTCCTCCGCTCTGACATATGAAGAGGAGGATCACAGAGCGATGTGCCGCGCTGTATCTGAGGTCTGCCTGCTGGAGGAAAGGGATAACTACACTGGGGTACAAATCTTATCCTGTCACCTCCCAAATTCCCATCTCAGCACAATCCCCCCCTCCCTCCTAGCACAACCCCCCCCATCTCAGCACAACCCCCTTATCTCAGTACAGTCCCCCCCATCTCAGCACAGTCCCTCCCCCTCCTAGCACAACCCCCCCATCTCAGCACAGTCCCTCCCCCTCCTAGCACAACCCCCCCATCTCAGCACAGTCCCTCCCCCTCCTAGCACAACCCCCATCTCAGCACAGTCCCTCCCCCTCCTAGCACAGCCCCCCCATCTCAGCACAGCCCCCCCTCCTAGCACAAGCCCCCCATCTCAGCACAATCCCCCCATCTCAGCACAGTCCCTCCCCCTCCTAGCACAAGCCCCCCATCTCAGCACAATCCCCCCATCTCAGCACAGTCCCTCCCCCTCCTAGCACAAGCCCCCCATCTCAGCACAATCCCCCATCTCAGCACAGTCCCTCCCCCTCCTAGCACAACCCCCCATCTCAGCACAGCCCCCCCCCATCTCAGCACAGCCCCCCCTCCTAGCACAGCCCCCCCATCTCAGCACAGCCCCCCCTCCTAGCACAATCCCCCCCATCTCAGCACAGTCCCCCCCCTCCTAGCACAACCCCCCCATCTCAGCACAATCCCCCCCTCCTAGCACAACCCCCCCATCTCAACACAGTCCCCCCCCCTCTTAGCACAACCCCCCCTCCCATATTGATCCCACCTAGAAGTAATCATCTTCTCCCCACCCCTCATGCTACAAATTCTCTTATTCCAACCCCCCCCCCCAGGGACAATCCCCCAAAAAGTATTTGTACTAGGAGGGGTGGGGAGAAGATGATTACTTCTAAGTGGGATCGATATGGGGGGGAGGGGGGTTGTGCTGGGATGGGGAATTTGAGAGGTGACGATATAAGATTTCTTCTAGCAGGGGAATTGGGGGGGAGGGTGCTAGGAGGAGTGATTCGTGCTGGGAGGGGGTGAGGATTTGTGCCAGGAGTGGGGATTTGGGGATCGTCCATATAGAGATTATTGGAATCGGGTGGGGGGATGGATTTGTGCCAGAACAGGAAGTCTTGGGGCTGTTAAAAAGGGGTATTTGGGGGGGGGGGGTTGTGCCAGTAGGAATAATGGGGGCTTTTTGTGCTAGGGGGAAAATTTTGATGGGGGAGGATTTGACGGGTAGGATTTGTTCTAGGAGGTGAAATTTGGGAGGGGGGGGGGTACTAGGAGGGTGATTTGGGGGTTCCAGACCCTTGATGGGCACTGATTAGGCTGCACTGATGGGCACTGAAAACGTTGTTATTAATATTTATTTTTGTAACTTCTGCATTAATGCAAAAACATTTAACAGTGTAATTTTATGAGATAATTTATGAGGGCGTGTTTAGGGGCGGAATTAGGGGCGGGGCAGGGTAGGAGTTGGGTGGGGCAACTGGTGGCGAGTAACCCTTAAGGTCTGGCTAGTAGCTCAGGACTTTAAATTTTGAGCCCTGACATAAAATATGGAAAAAGCGAAGCGCTGTGAATACTTTGGGGCTTCAATGCACTGTATGTGTGTCTGTGTCAGGGAACACAATCTGCAATGCAGTACCATTTGTGCAGGCTGAGCAGTGTTATGGCAGCAGCAAAGGGGTTACTGTACCGCGCCATAGAGGTCTGCCTAGCAGGAGGAACCACTGCCAGAGAGTCCGCTAGTCTGAGGACATGGGTGGAGTCACAGTCCGCGGGCCGCAATCCGAATGGAGAAAGGGAGCTGCGATGTCACTTCCGCCATCAAGTGTAGCTGAGGAGACGTGTGTGGAGTAGCAAGATGGCGGGTGCTGGGGTGAGCCGGAGCACAGGGGCTATCACGTGTGTTGGCGGAGAGCCTGCAGAGCGGGCTGAGACACAGAATGCAACCCTGTTGGACAAAGGAGTCTGATTGATGCCCAAAGGAAGTGTGGCATTGTGCAATAGAAGGGACACAGAGAATTTTGGACTAGTATGTGTTGCAGATTCCTGAATGTATCCGTGTGGCTGCGAGTGTGGGGCCAGTGTGGGCACTGCGGTGACATGTTGCTAAAGTTGGAGCAGAGTGACTGCCAGCCCAGAAGACTATGTAAACTGGGAGGTAGGGACCACCTCTGAACTGCCAACACCAGTAGTGGATATTCCCTTTGGAAGAGGGTGGGGAGTTCCGAGAACACCGCTCGGGCCGGGACCAGTGGTGCAGACCCGCATGAACAGCTGCCAAACCAGAGAGACCCACGTTTCTGAGGTGGATTGCACTCAAGTCGTGAGGGCTGGGCAGCGGCCACAGGGTGCATTGGTTGCAGTCCCAGCAACAGGAGGTCCAGCTCTTAAATAGGCAGAGGGGCTTCAATGGATCCAGAAGCTGAGATCCTCCAGTTGGTCCAGTGAGGAGGAGTCAGGGATCACTGAAATAGGGTCGTCCACCTTTGCGCGACGATTCGGATCCCTGGAAGAGGGAATCGGTGAATGGGGATCCGATGTGGAGACTGAGTGGGATTGGAGAACTGAGGGAAGAAGAAGTCCTCCAAGTTCCAGTTTATTTAGTGAAGAAACCGAGGCAGCAGTCGTTCGCATGAGGTGTGCGAGGAATATCAGGTTCTGTGAGACCTATGCCACAAGGGTCCCATACTTTTCCCTACCCCGCACCTATGCTCTGGCTCAAGCACAGAATGACTCCTAGGCCAAACTGATCACCAAAGTGGATGCCCCACCTGGGAGAGGAGATAGGCAGATCTTCCCAGGTTCTCTCATTTTCCAAGGCTCATTTAGAGGAAGGTGGCCATGGAATACGGATACTATTATCCATATGCTTCACGGAAGATAATGGAGGAGCTTGAAAGTAAGAGGGAAGCCTAGTGTGACAAAGCAGTCTGGGACTTCCTCTAGGTCCCAAGCCGCACCGGAATCAGTCCAGCCTTCAGGTATGGGACACCTTCCTCTCCATCAAAGAGAACTGGAATTTGGAGCGGACTATACGTATTGACTGAGTGGAGGTCAACCGTCCAGATAAGACAGGCTCTGCCCCTTCCTTCGGCCTCTGTTCGCGGGGCCCTTTGGCCTCTCACCGGCCCCTTTCCTTCAGTCTTTGGCTTGCCTGTCCCTTTGGCCTCTGCCCGAAGGGTCCTTCGGCCTCTGGCCTGCCCCTTCCTTTCGGCCTCTGGCCACGGGGTCCTTTGACCTCTGTCCACGGGGGTCCTTTGGCCTCTGGCCTGCCCCTTCCTTTGGCCTCTGTCCACGGGGTCTTTCCTTCAGCCTCTTTCCACAGGGTCCTTCGGCCTCTTGCCTTCCCCTTCCTTTAGCCTCTGGCCTGCCCGTTCCTTTGACCTCTGCCCACAGGGTGCTTAAGCCTCTGGCCCACCCATTCCTTTCATCCTCTGGCCACAGGGTCCTTCAGACTCTGTCCACGGGGTCCTCCAGCCTCTGGTCTGCCCCTGCCTCCAGCCTCTGTCCACAAGGTCCACACAGCCTCTGACCTGCCAACACCTCCAGCCTCTGTCCACAGGGTCCTTCAGCCTCTTGTCTGCCCCTTCCTTCAGCCTCTGGCCTGTCTCCAGTCTCTGTCCAAGGGGTCCCAACAGCCTCTGGCCTGCCCCTGCCTCCAGCCTCTGTCCACAGGGTCCTTCAGCCTCTGTCCACGGGGTCCTTCAGCTTCTGGCCTGCCCACCCCTGCCTCCAGGCTCTGTCCACAGGGTCCTTCAGCCTCTGGCCTGCCTCATTCCTTCAGACTCTGGCCTGCCCCGGCCTCCAGCCTCTCTCCACGGGGTCCTTCACCCTCTGGCCTGCCTGCCCCTGCCTCCAGCCTCTATCCACAGAGTCCTTCAGCCTCTGGCCTGCCCCTGCCTTCAACCTCTGGCCTGCCCGCCCTCCAGCCTCTGTCCACGGGGTCCTTCAGCCTCTAACCTGCCCCAGCCTCCAGCCTCTGTCCACAGGGTCCTTCAGCCTCTGGTCTGCCCCAGCTCTCAACCTCTGTCCATGGGGTCCTTCAGCCTCTTGCCTGCCCCTTCCTTCAGCCTCTGGCCTTCCCCTGCCTCCAGCCTCTGTCCATGGGGTCCTTCAGCCTCTGATCTGCCCTATTTCCTCAGACTCTGGCCTGCCTCTGCCTCCAGCCTCTAGCCTGCCCCTCCCTTCGGCCACTGTTCCTTAAGCTTTCGTGCTTTTCTTGAGCTCCGGGCCCTGCCAAGCTGACCAACAGTGCCTAAGCCCTCGCCGGCATCCCGCGCCCCCGCCTGCTGACCCTCGCTCGACTTTGCTCCCTTCCTCCCCCCGCTGAGCTGGCTGGGAGTACTTTGGCTCTCTGCGCGCGCCCCGGCCACCCCTCCCTCGTCAAGCTCTTTCTGTGGCCAGGAGGGGGGAGGGCGCCCCCTCCACCCCGCGGCGGTGTAACGCTCTGGGTTCTTAATTCAATGGGGCTGGATCTACAGCTGCAGAATTCCACTCAGTAGTCTTGTAGAGATATGTTAAATCACCTGATCCAACACTCTTGACTCATCACAGTGGTTCAGCCTGATTTAGTATGCACAAACAGAGTTGCAGGGTAACAGATAGCAGTAGACACAAGAGCTAGCAATCTAGTTCAGGAATGCAGGGTTTAGTAAGCAGTAGGCACAGGAGCTAGCAATCTAGTTTAGTAATGCAGGTGATAGATACTAGAGAGCATGTATCCTAGAGCTAGCAACAGTTCTGTAATGCAGGTATTAGTTAGCAAGTGTTGTTGATAAGAGGGGGTCCCCTGTGGGGTACTTATCAATAGCCAGTAGTGAGGGAGTGCAGGACAAGGTAGCGAGGCTCCGGTCAATCCAGGTATAGGGTATGTAGCTGGAAGATTCGGCAGCGTCAGGTTAGGCAGGTATCAGGAGCGGTTGCACGAACAATGTGTGAGTGCAGACTGTCAGTTGAAATAGCCACTCAGTGCGGCGCCTGATGATGATGTCAGCCCTGTTAAAGGAATACACACCTATATGCGTTCCACCTACCTGAGTGGTG
The DNA here is from genome assembly GCF_965119305.1 of Pelophylax lessonae. Classification (NCBI taxonomy): domain Eukaryota; kingdom Metazoa; phylum Chordata; class Amphibia; order Anura; family Ranidae; genus Pelophylax; species Pelophylax lessonae. The sequence goes on along the minus strand of NC_138769.1, from coordinate 144,455,267 downwards.
GAACGCAACCCGGAAGTGAGGTGATAGAAAGGCACTGAGAGTACCAGGATCTTACAGTACCCCCCCCCCCATAAGGCCGGCTCCAGAAGGCCTCTAAAGCTGGTTTTTAGGGTGTCTGCTATAGGACCCCCGAGTAAATCCGGACGCATGAACATCAGTAGTAGTCATAGCTTTCAATGCTTCTTCGAACAATTTCAGATCCTCCTTACGTACCACTGTGCCATTAGAAGCGTGTGTGCAGTCAGGTGTAAGAACTTCATTATTTTGATTGGAAGCAATAAGGGTGCTTACCAAAACAGGAATTTCTTTAGAAAGAGGTACAGGAGGGTTTTTAGAACGAGGTACAGAGTTCACTGGAGCTGAAGGAGGGGCTTCCCCAAGGTCATTGGGTTCAACAATTGCCAAAGTCTGGGTGCCCTTTTTAGACACAGAACGAGGACAGGGCTGACAACAACCTTGGCAGGTTCCAGGCTGTTTTACTGGTATGCACAGGACGGATCTGCATGGTCCCCACTGGGAGAGCCTTAGGCCTAGATGGACGAGTTGGGCAAAATTTAATAAAATGTCCCCCCTCTCCACAATAGAAACAAAGGCCGCAGTTTCTCCTATGGTCTTTTTTTTTTAAGACAGCCTGGTATGCACAGCACCGATCTCCATTGGCTCTTCTTCCACCTCTGAAGGATCAGGACTTATTGGAGGTGTGTCAGGGTGACAAGGCTGACTGTTAAAGGCAGGCTTGTACCGTGACCAGGCAGAGCCATTATATTCATATGGTTTTCTTTTTTCCCTAGGTACCCGGGGTCTGCGGGAACCTGGAGCCGGCTTGGCAGTAACTTTCTGGGAGGGAAAACATTGAGAGTCCATAGCAGCTAAAAATGACTCCCAATTGTCCAAGATAGGACTTTTCTCCTGCAGGTTTTTGTATGCCCATGTTTTTATCTTTCCGGAAAGCAAATTAATAGCAGAATGAACCTTGATGAAATCATTGTAGTAGGTCCTGGGCTTAAGAACAAACAGGAGCTCACAATCCATCCGGAAAGTTGAAAATGCGGAACGGGAACCATCAAATCTATCAGGTAACAGGACATAGGGTTCTGGGGGTTGGGCAGCAGTAAACTGTGATACACAAGCTAATTGCTGTGTTAGGGTGTGGTTCTCTTTTTGTACCCTGCCTGCTTCTACCCTCAACAATAACCCCCCTTCCTGCTTTGCCACCCTCAACAATAACCTCCTCCCTGCTTCTCCACCATTAACAATAACCCCCTCCCTGCTTTTCTACCCTCAATAATCCCCGTTCCTGCTTCTCCACCCCCAACAATAAACTCCCCCTCTCGGCCTCTCCACCCCCAACAATTACCCCCCTCCCTGCCTCTTAAGCCCTAACAGAAATCCCACTCCCAGCCTCTCCCCTCCTAACAATAACCCCCTCCCTGACCCCTCCACCCCCAACAATAACCCCCCTCCCCGCTTCTCCGCCTTCAACAATAACCACCCTTCCCTGCTTCTCCACACTCAGCAATAACCCCCCTTCCTGCTTTGCCACCCTCAACAATAATCTCCCTCCCTTCTTCTCCACCCTCAACAATAACCCCCCTCCCTGCTTCCCCACCTTCAACAATAACCCCCTTCCCCGCTCCTCCACCCTCAACAATAACCCCCCTCCCTGCTTCTCCACCCTCAGCAATTACCCCCCTTCTGCTTCTCCACCCTCAGCAATAACTCTCCTCCCCGCTTCTCCACCCTCAACAACAACCCCCTACCCGCTTCTCCACCCTCAACAACAAACCCCCTCCCTGCCTCTCCACCTTCAGCAATAACCCCCCTTCCTGCTTCTCCACCCCCAATAAACCCCCCCCCCCCCTCTCGGCCTCTCCATCCCCAACAATAACCCCCCTTCCTGCCTCTAAAGCCCTAACAGAAATCCCCCTCCCTGCCTTCTACCCCCCCCCAAACAATAAAACCCTCCCTGCCTCTCCATCCCCAACAAAAACCCCCCTCCCCGCTTCTCCACCCTCAACAATAACCACCCTTCCCCGCTTCTCCACCCTCAGCAATAACCCCATCCCCACTTTTCCCACCCTCATCAATAACCCCCCTTCCTGCTTCTCTACCCTCAACAATAACCCCCCTTCCTGCTTTGCCACCCTCAACAATAATCTCCCTCCCTGCTTCTCCACCCTCATCAATAACCCCCCCCCTCCATGCGTCTCCACCCCAACAATAACCCCCCCTCTAGACCTCTCCACCCCCAACAATACCCCCCTCCCTGCCTCTCCACCCCTAACGATAATCCCCCTCCCTGCCTCTCCATCTTCAGCAATAGCCTCCCTTCCTGCTTCTCCACCCCCAACAATAACCCCCCCTCTCGGCCTCTCCCCACCAACAATAACCCCCCTTCCTGCCTCTCAAGCCCTAAGAGAAATCCCCCCCTGCCTCTCCCCCCCAAACAATAACCCCCTCCCTGCCTCACAACCCCCAACAACAACCCCCTCCCCGCTTCTCCACCCTCAACAATAACCACCCTTGCCCGCTTCTCCATTCTCAGCAATAACCCCATCCCCACTTTTCCACCCTCAACAATAACCCCGCTTCCTGCTTCTCTACCCTCAACAATGACCCCCCTTCCTGCTTCGCCACTCTCAACAATAATCTCCCTCCCTGCTTCTCCACCCTCAGCAATAACCCCCTCCATGCTTCTCCAGCCCCAACAATAACCCCCCTCTTGGCCTCTCCACCCCCAACAATAAACCCCCTCCCTGCCTCTTCACCCCTAACAATAATCCCCTCCCTGTCTCTCTCCCCCTAACAATAACCCCCTCCCTACCTCTCTACCCCCAACAATAACCCCCCTCTCTGCTTCTCCACCCTAAACAATAACCCCCCTCCCCGCTTCTCCACCCTCCACAATAACCCCCCCCCCTCCCTGCCTTTCCACCCTCAGCAAAAACCCCCCTCCCGCTTCTCCACCTTCAACAATAACCCCCTCCCTGCCTCTCCACCTTCAGCAATAGCCCCCCTTCCTGCTTCTCCACCCCCAACAATAACCCCCCTCTCTGCCTCTCCATCCCCAACAATAACCCCCCTTCCTGCCTCTCAAGCCCTAACAGAAATCCCCCTCCCTGCCTCCCCCCCAAACAATAACCCCCTCCCTGCCTCTCCATCCCCAACAATAACCCCCCTCCCCGCTTCTCCACCCTCAACAATAACCACCCTTACCCGCTTCTCCACCCTCAGCAATAACCCCATCCCCACTTTTCCACACTCAACAATAACCCCCCTTCCTGCTTCTCTACCCTCAACAATAACCCCCCTTCCTGCTTTGCCACCCTCAACAATAATCTCCCTCCCTACTTCACCCCCAGCAATAACCCCCCTCCATGCTGCTCCACCCCCAATAATAACTCCCCCTCTCTGCCTCTCCACCCCCAACAATAAGCCCCCTCCCTGCCTCTCCACCCCTAACAATAATCCCCCTCCCTGCCTCTCCACCTTCAGCAATAGTCCCCCCCTTCCTGCTTCTCCACCCCAACAATAACCCCCCCTCTCGGCCCCTCCACCCCCGACAATAACCCCCCTTCCTGCCTCTCAAGCCCTAACAGAAATCCCCCTCCCTGCCTTTCCCCCCCAAACAATAACCCCCTTCCTGCCTCTCAACCCCCAACAATAACCCCCTCCCCGCTTCTCCACCCTAAACAATATCCACCCTTGCCACTTTTCCACCCTCAGCAATAGCCTCATCCCCACTTTTCCACCCTCAACAATAACCCCCCTTCCTGCTTCTCTACCCTCAACAATAACCACCCTTCCTGCTTCGCCACCCTCACCAATAATCTCCCTCCCTGCTTCTCCACCCTCAGCAATAACCCCCCTCCATGCTTCTCCACTCCTAACCATAACCCCCCCTCTCGGGCTCTCCACCCCCAACAATAACCCCCATCCCTGCCCCCCCTAACAATAACCCCCTCCCTATCTACTAAATTTCCAAAACAGCACAATAGCAAGTGGTTAATTGTGGTCCACTGGAACACACTGCAGCTTTTCCAGATCTAAGACAAAATGGTATAACCTAGCTAGCCCTTAAAAGATAAGTATGGGGCTATTTTATTTTTTTTTCTCTAAATTATACTTACCTTGGTGGATGCAGCATCGGCTTGATGCTGCATCTATCTCCTGCCTGCTCTAACACAAGAACCAAGTAATCTAACACCGCAGATCGCTCAGGTCTCAGGGCTCCTAGAGCAGAGAGCTGGTGACTGTCAGTTGCCAGCTCTCTGCTCTGCCCCCTGTGCTTACAAGAGCTCTGGGCTGTGTAGGGGGCGGGATTGGCTGGCTCAGGCTCTCAGCGGCTTGCTGAGAGACTGAGCCAGGTGCTGGTCCAGGCATGTGGGCGGATCCAAACTTCATTATCTTGGACGTCAGGCAACCGCAGACTTCAGCCCGCTGTCTGCTGAAAATGGGTCATGGGAGTGCAGAACATACTGCACTCCTGTGATTTACAAGAGAAGTACAGCCAAATGGGCTTGTAAGGGTGCACCCCTTTAAGGGTGCAGGATGTGCATACAGTCCTTCAGTGCAATGCTACAATTTCACATGTTCTTATTGATCTCCACTTGGCTGTCTTCTGTGGCTTAATAAATAGCTTCTGACGGAAGCATTAGCATTGAACATGTCTTGCTTCAAGTTTAGTTGAGCTTCTGTGGATTTTTTTTTTATTGCACGTGAATTCAGCCAAACAGGACTGTAAAGGAAAAAATGGAGCTTTCAAACCCACAGACCAGTCAAAATTAAAGGATAAGTTCACCTTTTTTTCCCTAAATTACAGCTTCCCTATGTACCAATATACCATTAATGTACTTCTTTTGCAAAAATAAAAAATCTTTCTATTTATCTTACACACCCCATTACTTCGGTGTCCAGCTGGCTGTACGAATAAACCTCTCAATTACTTTCTGGACAGACCTTGGGATGTGACATAGGAAGCAATTTACCAGCTGACCTCATTAGCACACACCCTGCATTTGCCCTCCCCCTTCCAGCAGATCACTACAACCCACATATACAGGTGTATATTTTCCCAAGGCAATCAGTGAATACAGTTTATTTGGAAGAGTGTACAGGAGCTGAGTGCTCAAATAACAGCCTATGTGGATAGAGCTGTAATAATTTAAAACTGAAAAAGTATGTCCTGTGTTCTGTAAAGCTCACCATACACGATACAATCTGATTGTACAATCTCCTTTAGATCTATCAATAATTATGTAGTGCAAGGGCCTGCCTGATTGGAGGCAGAGTGATTGGATAGTTAGTGTGTACCCCTATTATATATTTTTGGTAAACCTTAAAAGAGATTGTCCAGAGATTGTACAATCAGATTGTATAGTGTATGGCCACCTTTATACACCTAAATCTAACTAGTTGCACTTTTAGTGCCATTAGTTGTTAACAGCACATCAAACACAGAAGCAAACACACATTTTGCCACATGAAAAAACGAGCTACAAGGAATGGATGGAGACGAACAGCTATTAAGCCCCATTCACATCTCTACATAGCAAGAATGCACATTCCCGCATGCGTTTTTTTTTGGTGTGTTTTTGCATGAAAGGGCTGCCTTACACTGTATTACCAAAAGTACTGGGACTCCTGCCTTTACATGCACATGAACTTTAATGGTATCCGAATCTTGGTCCGTAGGGTTCAATATCCCTTTGTAGCTACAGTAAAATAACTTCAACTCCTCCTGAAAGGCTTTCCACAACATTTAGGAGTGTGTCTATGGGAATGTTTGACCATTCTTCCAGAAGCATATTTGTGAGGTTAGGCAGTGACGTTGGAGAGAAGGCCTGGCTCACAGTCTACAATCTAATTCATCCCAAAGGTGTTCTATCGGGTTGAGGTCAGATCAGTCAAGTCAGGTTCCTCCACCCCAAACTCGCTCATCCAGTTCATGCATGTGTAAAGGCAGTCATTTCAAAACTTCTGATAATATAGTATATGTGCAACAAATGCCCCAAAGAAGCTCCACAGACTTTTTTCAGAGCAGAGCCTGGACTGTGTTACTTGTAGCAAAGTAGCTCATGGGACATCTTGGAGCATTGCGGGTTGCACAGATTTTTCTGTGCGTTTTGCTATGTTTTTCGCTCATTTTTTTCACGTGGCAAAATATGTGGTTGATTCCATGTTTGGAGTACCATTACCAATTAATGTAGAGCAAAAAAGTTCCCCTATGAGTGGGATTTTTGAGGCAGAGACCAGGACATCAGTCATTAGAGTAACAAGTTTTATTGTTCAATAATTTTTTAGGTAATTTATACAAAATAATATAAAAGATGATACATATAGAATAAACCACATGAAAAACTAAAAAAACATGAAAGAGAAACTGGTCATAGATACGTCTCTGGTAGGGAGAACTGTCTGAGATATCTGGAAGGGACCAGACGCGTTTTGGTTTTGCCTTTTTCAATAGTCCAACAAAGAGAGCCAGATGTCAGACAAAATGGAAGGGTTCTCAGTGTGACAAACTGGAAAAGACCATGTGGAGAATTAAAATACTATCGGGGTGTGGACCCACAATGCCAAAAGGCCGCCAGTTGATCTGTACTTGGTTATGATTTTTTAAGGATCAAGGTTATTAGGAAAATCCCCTAAAATTATGTTTCTGAGTGGTAAAATACTAAGTGAGGGAATAAGATACCCACACTGAGTGGTTCTGATTCCCCAATCCTGTTTCACCACAAGGATCCCAAAGAGGGAGGTCCGTATTGAGGGGTGTCGTAGCTGTAGATAGAGTAGTGCTTGTCTTCACATTGCCCTTGGTGTAATGGAGTATGTAAGGTTTCTCCAGCACGAGGTCCACAAATAGGACACGTGTTTTTACTGATCCTTAGTACAGGAGTAATGGCGGCGCGCTGTACCAATTACCAATTAATGGCACTGAAAGTGCGACTAGTTCATTTTAGGTATATAAAGGTGGCCATGCACTATATTATCTGATTGTACAATTGCTGTACAAATTCCTTTATATTTACCAAAACTATGGAATTAGAGGACCCACCTATCTATCCATTCACTCTGTATCCAGTCAGGCAGGCCCTAGCACTTTATCAGGGGCATTTAACATGCGACCCGCATGCGGCTCCAGAAAGTTTAGCATACGCCCATCTGGAGCGATGCTGGGGATGCCATGCAAACATAACAACTGTGGCAGCTTACACTGACAAGCCAGGCAAAAGCATGCATGGAGGTATGCCAGGATGCAATGCACACCTAGTTGATGGGTGCAGGGAGTGTGTTCTAATGAGGTCAGCTGGTAAACTGCTTCCTGTGTCTTACTGGCTCTCACGTCCAAAATCTACATACCAGGAAGTGATGAGGCTGTCTATGGAATACAGCAAGGGCTAAGGTAAGGCCTTGTTCTGAAAATCAAAGAAAGTTTTTATTTTTCTGCAACCAAGGTACAATAATGGCATATTGGTACATAGGGATGCTGGATTAAAAAAAATCCACAAAAATGCTTTTATTTTGGATGTGAAACTATAAAAGCAACAAAAACAAAAAAAAAATACGAAAAACAAATGGAATGGCAAATCCCTTGCTTTGTTAAACTATAAAGTATTAACAAACAATGATCTATTTTAACCTATAAAGTAGCACATGGTTTGAATGTAGAATGCTAGTGGAATGGTGATTAATGTACCAAAGCAGAGTTATCTTCTTCTCTTTTGTGTAAATTCAACATACCAAATCTTATTAACTGAATTCTCTGAGTTGGGATATAGCATACACTTTGTCTCTATTGGCGTTAAAGGTATTCTTCCTAATTTCAGAGAGCTGCGTTGTTTTTTTTTTCTCTTGTAGTATCATGTCTGCAAAAGATCCAAAGTACACCCGAAGAATTGTTTACAACAAACTGTGTACTTTGAACAAGTTATTTTAGGTGAACTGGTGCTAAACAGGAGAAAGGGTTTTTTACATGTATTATTTATTATACTGGTACCCTGCTTCCACCCTCTTTGTACTATATCTTTTTATACTGTATGTCATCATTTAGTGGCTTCTATGGTGCCACTGAGTCCTAAATAAAGTTTATTTGCGGTGTGCACGATCTTTGAAAATAGTCTGTCTACAACGTAGATGAACAATAAAAGGGCAGTGTTGATGTTAAAGTTTAAGCAATCTTCTATCTACCTCCAGACCTAAAGAGTGCCCCCTTGTTCTAGGGAAAAGCAACCGTGAAGGTTGCCCCAAATTGTATGCAAAAACCAAGGTACAGAGAAAGTAGGGTTTTTTTGGACAATTGGAAGAAGGAAAACCAAGAAACCAAATACTTAAAATTGAATAATTTATTAGGTATATAAAATATACAGTGTATAAATGAGGGACAACTATATATAGAGAGAAGAAGTCCCTCATATATTCACCAACATATTAAAAACAACAGCACAGAAATATACATGCTTCAAGCTGTCTTTGTTGATATTCGGTTTGAGGGTCCCAATGAGCCAACGCGTTTCGCACCAGGCTTCGTCAGGGCCAGAGAGACCAAGCAATACCAATATTTCTGCAGTATATACATACACAGTAAGAGAAAAAGCATTAGATAGTATACATAACATGATATCAGTATATTTGTGTTCCACCGTTCTTTTATAAAATCATACTGAGAAACACATCCAAATTAAAAACTTTTGTGGATATCTTATACCAACCTTGCTGTGTGTGGAAGTATTGATGGTAGGCAGGATAATCAAATCCCTATGGTGACATGTACAGTGGGTACGGAAAGTATTCAGACCCCCTTAAATTTTTCACTCTTTGTTATATTGCAGCCATTTGCTAAAATCATTTAAGTTCATTCTTCTTCCTCATGAATGTACACATAGCACCCCATACTGACAGAAAAACACAGAATTGTTGACATTGTTGCAGATTTATTAAAAAAGAAAAACTGAAATATCACATGGTCCTAAGTATTCAGACCCTTTGCTCAGTATTTAGTAGAAGCCCCCTTTTGATCTAATACAGCCAGGACTCTTTTTGGGAAAGATGCAACAAGTCTTTCACACCTGGATTTGGGGATCCTCTGCCATTCCTCCTTGCAGATCCTCTCCAGTTCTGTCAGGTTGGATGGTAAACGTTGGTGGACAGCCATTTTTAGGTCTCTCCAGAGATGCTCAATTGGGTTTAAGTCAGGGCTCTGGCTGGGCCATTCAAGAACAGTCACGGAGTTGTTGTGAAGCCACTCCTTCGTTATTTTAGCTGTGTGCTTAGGGTCATTGTCTTGTTGGAAGGTAAACCTTCGGCCCAGTCTGAGGTCCAGAGCACTCTGGAGAAGGTTTTTGTCCAGGATATCCCTGTACTTGGCCGCATTCATCTTTCCCTCTATTGCAACCTGTCCCTGCAGCTGAAAAACACCCCCACAGCATGATGCTGCCACCACCATGCTTCACTGTTGGGACTGTATTGGACAGGTGATGAGCAGTGCCTGGTTTTCTCCACACATACCGCTTAGAATTAAGGCCAAAAAGTTCTATTTTGGTCTCATCAGACCAGAGAATCTTATTTCTCACCATCTTGGAGTCCTTCAGGTGTTTTTTTTAGCAAACTCCATGCGGGCTTTCATGTGTCTTACACTGAGGAGAGGCTTCCGTCGGGCCACTCTGCCATAAAGCCCCGACTGGTGGAGGGCTGCAGTGATGGTTGACTTTCTACAACTTTCTCCCATCTCATGACTGCATCTCTGGAGCTCAGCCACAGTGATCTTTGGGTTCTTCTTTACCTCTCTCACCAAGGCTCTTCTCCCCCGATAGCTCAGTTTGGCCGGACAGCCAGCTCTAGGAAGGGTTCTGGTCGTCCCAAACGTCTTCCATTTGAGGATTATGGAGGCCACTGTGCTCTTAGGAACCTTAAGTGCAGCAGAAATCTTTTTGTAACCTTGGCCAGATCTGTGCCTTGCCACAATTCTGTCTCTGAGCTCTTCAGGCAGTTCCTTTGACCTCATGATTCTCATTTGCTCTGACATGCATTGTGATCTGGAAGGTCTTATATAGACAGGTGTGGGGCTTTCCTAATCAAGTCCAATCAGTATAATCAAACACAGCTGGACTCAAATGAAGGTGTAGAACCATCTCAAGGATGATCAGAAGAAATGGAAAGCACCTGAGTTAAATATATGAGTGTCACAGCAAAGGGTCTGAATACTTAGGACCATGTGATATTTCAGTTTTTCTTTTTTAATAAATCTGCAACAATGTCAACAATTCTGTGTTTTTCTGTCAGTATGGGGTGCTATGTGTACAATCATGAGGAAGAAGAATGAACTTAAATGATTTTAGCAAATGGCTGCAATATAACAAAGAGTGAAAAATTTAAGGGGGTCTGAATACTTTCCGTACCCACTGTATATTGTGGTAACGGCTGGTAGTATAAACCAGTCTCTGTATTATTTCCTCAACTGATATGGAGCCCCTGTGTTGTAGTAGGAATCCCTCAAATATATACCTCTGTAGAGGTTTCCCCCTCTTCACGGCTTCACAAGCCAGAGAAACACCGTATTGTGGCTGTAAACAATAGTATATTATTTAGGATGGCAATTGGGTAGGGGGGAGGTTTATTTGTTAATATTGGGTGTCTATATAATATCCACCAAATCAAGATAACACTCCCATACCTACCTCCTTAACGTATTGCCTTAGGACATAATCCTCCAGCCCATATTTGGGGTCCACTTAATTGGGGAATAAAGGAAAAAAGACAGGGATTCCTACTACAACACGGGGGCTCCATATCAGTTGAGGAAATAATACGGAGACTGGTTTATACTACCAGCCGTTACCACAATATACATGTCACCATAGGGATTTGATTATCCTGCCTACCATAAATACTTCCACACACAGCAAGGTTGGTATAAGATATCCACAAAAGTTTTTGATTTGGATGTGTTTCTCAGTATGATTTTATAAAAGAAATGTGAAACACAAATATACTGATATCCTGTTATGTATACTATCTAATGCTTTTTCTCTTACTGTGTATGTATATACTGCAGAAATATTGGTATTGCTTGGTCTCTCTGGCCCTGACGAAGCCTGATGCGAAACGCGTTGGCTCATTGGGACCCTCAAACCGAATATCAACAAAGACTTCTTGCATTAACATAAGCTTGAAGCATGTATTGTTCCCTTACTAGGGATATATTTCTGTGCTGTTGTTTTTAATATGTTGGTGAATATATGAGCGACTTCTTCTCTCTATATAGTTGTCCCTCATTTATACACTGTATATTTTATATATCTAACACATTGTTCAATTTTAAATATTTGGTTTCTTGGTTTTCCTTCTCCCAATTGGCTAAAAAAAAACCCTACTTTCTCTGCACCTTGGTTTTTGCCCCTTGTTCTCTGTGATTACCTTAAAGTGAATACTATTGGACCACTCGTGTATTTATACAGTACTTCTGTGAAAGAGTCTTTCTTTATAATATATTAAGGCTATAAGGTAGTGGTCTCCAAACTGTGGCCCAGGGGCCGGATGTGGCACTTTGCTTGCCTTTATTTGGCCCTTAGGGCACTTTTCCTCCCACAGACACCAACACTGGATCATAATTCCTGTCACTTATACCAACAGTAGGGCACTATTTCTACCACTGACCCCAACAGCAGGGCACTATTCTTCCAACTGCCACCATTCATAGGGCAGTATTCCTTACCCTGATACCAACAATGGGGCAATATTTCTCTGCCTAATACCAATGATGGGGCATTGTTTTCATCCACTGACACCAGGGCATTTTATACTCACACTAACCACAGTCCAGCCCCCTCAAAGTCTGAAGAACAGTAAAATGGTCTTTGTTCAGAAAGTTTGAAGAACCCTGCTATACAGGATGCCCATCACTGACATGTATTAACAGCACCACAGAGGATTGGCACCATGTATTTCAGGTCCGCTCTTAAAACAGAGCACCTCACTTAGGATGCTTCATGGACAGGACCTCACTAGGGCCAAGGTTTATCACTCCTCTACTATTTCCTCTCTAGTTCACAGATGGAAAAAAAATACTCATCCCTCTCCAAGGTTCTCAAGGTGGAACAGCTGTTTCTGTCAGAAGGTCATCTACTCTGGCTAAATTTAACACAAAATTCTCCACAACCTGCTGCTTCTTCTCAGAATTAAACAGTCTGTGCACTCTTAGGCCCCTTTCACAATGGGCGGATCTGCTCGGCGGACGCCGCTAGCTCAGGGATTGCTCTGTTGATTTCCGCTGAGCAGGTGGATGACAGGTCCGTCTCTGCTCACTGTGCAGAGACAGACCTGTCAGAGTCTCGCTCTCCTCTATAGGGAGATTGGATAAAAATGGACAGCATGTCCGTTTTCATCTGATCCGACTCGCTGGACGGAAGGCGTACGTATCGCCATCTGTCTGTTTTAAGCGGATCTTGTCGGATCAGATGACATCCGCCTCTCCATAGAGGAGAATGAGTGGCCCGATGAGGTCCACCTGAAAAACGGACAGGCGAACCTGATCAGTCCGATCGTGTGAAAGGGGCCTTAAACTCCTATAGCCTTAATCAACACCATTCCTGTAGTTCTCTCACTAACTTATGATCTTTCACATGGTGTGATAGAAGTAAACACAATTTTATTTTTATAGAAAAAATATGAATTCCTTTTACTGTAATGTCTCTTTCCTGACAGACTCCATGGCAGCATACGTATGGGCTAACCCCGCCTCCACTCCTTCCCTATAGGACCCCACTCCCATAAATCTTTGCTCTGAGCCAGAGGCCACGTTCCTTTTTTGTCCTCCTCCCAAGGACCAGAATGGTTGAAGTCTTACCTTGGATGAAGTTTCCACGATCGAGGCCTGGTTGTTTGGCAAGCTGTGCCCCAGAAGACGTGTGGAGTCTCCAGCAGTATCCAGCTATTAGCGGGTGGAGAAGGGCGATGGATTCTGTGCAATGTGGAGTCCCCAGCTATTAGCGGGGTGGAGAAGAGCGATGGATTTTGCGCCATGTTGAGTCTCCAGCAATCCCAGCTATTAGCGGGGTAAAGAAGGGCGATGGATGAAATGCCATGAAGAGCTTAAGCTTGGCCATTGGCAGGCAAAGCGGCATTACGGCCAAACAGACTTGCTATTAGCAGGTGGCCATAAACGCCCTGGGTCCATGCAAGCAGCGTCTTCTGGATCCAGGCATGGTCGTGGGGATGCTGTGTGCGGTGATGTATACTTTTATTTTTTGCATATTCAAAGGCAGCAGTTGTATTTGTTTGTTTGTTTTTCTTCCCTGGCTCTAGTGTCTTCCAGCCTATGGCGGCTGGAGCGCATTTGCGTTCCAAGCCGTGGCTCTTTCTCTTCCGCCTGGCGTCCCTGGGTTAATTCTGCCCAGGGACTCAGCGCGGCGGTGGTGTCATTACAGTGGAGAAATTCAATCAGCGGTCATAACTGTTGATATTGGGATTTCTCTGTGGGCAGCTTGCAGGAGTTTCCCTAAATGCTGTGTGCAATCATCACAGGTATATGCTCTGCATTAACACCCTTGCGTGCTGCCTGTGTATGCTGCCTGTGTGTGTGATCCTGATGGTTCTATCACCTGTGCAGGTTGGCTGTCTGTGCAGTTTCCACACGACGGATGTATCACTGCCCCCCTGGTGGCCAGCCCTTGTGTAGCGGGAATGAGAGGGTGTGTTTAACCCTTTCCTTTTCTCGTTTGCCTGGGCATTCTTTTTGTTTTTTTTTAACCCTTTTCCTTTCTACCCTATTTTGTTTTCTTTTAGGTTTTTAAGTTCTTCTAGTTCAGATTGACAATACATGGCACGAGATGATCAAGACCTCATTAGGTCACTACATCAACATTCTTCTTGCAGATTTAGTCATCATTAGTCACCATCAGGGTTCTACTAAGCTCTGAATCCTCCTTGATGCACCACATCCACCGCCATGTCAGCCGCTCCAAGGTAGGAGTCTGCTGGGGATGCAGTACTTAGGTCCCAGAGGACAAGTCTCTGTGTGAACCATACTAAGCCCAGGCGGCTGGAAAAGGGGATGGTGATTTCCAGCAAATGGAATTTCTGGTGAGGTGCGTAGTGCAGAAAACCCTTAATGAGTGGGGTACAAGCCACACGCAAAGTCCAACAGCTGTTACAGCGTGTTCTCCCACAAGGGACGGCCAGGAAGAACGGGGAATCATCCTAATCAAGCCATCCATCTATGAAGACCTCAGAAAGTGAGGCAGAGCGAGAGGGGTCCCTTTGCCCTTGTGACACCCTTGGTCAGGGCAATGAAGGGGGCATTTACACGAGTAGAACCTGTAGAGTCTCCTGCAAAGCAAGAGGAAGTTCTTTAAGCATCTCTAGAGAGAAGGTCCTCATTTCCCATTCCTAATGGAAATAAGGGATATCATATTGGATGAGTGGAGCAAGGTCGTGAGATATAACTCCCTTCTGAGCAAGATGGTCAAGCTCTATCCATTCAGAGATAAGGATGTGAAGCATCTAGTAAAGGCTGCCTCTCTAGTCGTTGAGTACTTAATGAGGCAAGCAAGCATGTCGCTCTTCCTTGGAAGAAGCATTGAATGGCCTGAAAGTCACCCTGGGCTCTTGTGCCCATGTTTAAAGTGATGGAAACGTGGAAGGAGAATACGGACGCAGTATTTAAGAGCTCAGTAGTTCAGGAGCTGGAGCTGGTGTAGGTTTCCATGGTGAGGCTCCAATTGACATCATCCACATAGCAGTGTCCGGCGCCTGCTAGGTCGGAAGATGACACAGTTTAGAGGACAAAGTCCAGAGCGTGCAAGGGTCGCACGTTTTTACAGACCAGGTCTGGATTTTAGGAAGAGCTGCTGAAGAGCACAGATATCCCCACAGAAGTGTGCTAAAAGGTTGACCTTGGGTATCCAAAAAGCTACTGAGTTTGAGCCTCAGACTTTAGGAACGTCAAAGCGGTCTTTTCCGGACATGCATGGTCCATCAGAAGTCCTCATATTGGATTCATTTCCACAGATTTTGCCTCACTCTGTGGTAAAATTAAGCATATACTCTACAGCAGTGTTTCTCAACTCCGGTCCTCAGGGCACACTAACAGGCCAGGTTTGCAAGAAAACTGAAATACATCACAGGTGATATAATTTGCTGCTCAGTGATTGCAGTATTCTAGTCTGCATCTCCCCAAGGTAATACTTAAAATCTGGCCTGTTGGTGTGCCCTGAGGACCGGAGTTGAGAAACCCTGCTCTACAGTCACTGGTGTCACAAAGTGCTGCTGTGCCAGTCCCAGGATGTGAGAGATTTTAGGGCATGTACTCGCCTCTTTATGGTCGTTAAGAGGAGCGGCTTGCAGGGGCTGATTTTTAACCTTGCGCACTTAAACCAATTTTCATCAAAAGATAGGGGGTCCAGCCAGGTGACTGGCTCATTTCCAATAGACCGAAAGATGCTTACTTTCATGTGCCCATCGTAGAAGTCTTTCGCAAGTTCCTTTGGTTCGCTGTAGATCAAGACCCTCTCCAGGTTGCTTGTCTACCATTTGGGCTTTCAACATCACCCTGTGTGTTTTAGGGATCTTATTGGTTGTTAAGGTCTTTATCAAAGCAAGGAGCATACGCCTGCATGGTTACTTGGATGTTCTGCTCCTACTGTCCCAAAACAGAGGGCAGCTGCTACTCAAAATTCAGCTAGGGGCTGATTCTGGAAAAGAGACACCTGGAGCCCATTCGGTCTCTTGTGTGCCTCAGGGCTCAGTTCAATATAATCAAGAGGACCATTGCTTTGTCTCTGGATCCCAATGTTCTGGAACGGAATACTCCTGGCCCTGTCTTCTTCCCACCTGCGTGCCTTTCAGCATCTAAAATGATCAACACTATGGTGTCTACAGATCCAATGGTCAAGTGGATGCTCTGGGGAACGCGGCTCTTCCGGAGGATGTTTCTCCAGCAGTGGGAGCCAGAAAGCAGAATTCAGGTCATCTACATAACCTCAGTCATGAGTGAGTCCCCTAGTGGCTGCAATGGAGAAACTGGCTCATTTTGCCATTCTATTGCCCCATTCCCTGGTTCACAATCACATTTAATACCACCAATATGGGTTGAGGGGCTTGCTGCCTGTCAGGGATAGTCAAGGCATACGGGGCTATCAATTTCACAAGATTGTGTTGAACATTCTGAAACTATGGACAGCCTTCTGCACTCTACAGGCTTTTCACCATATAGCAAAGGGAGTGTCAGTGCTCTTAGGCTAGTCAACACTACAGTGGTCTCCTACGTTAAAAGACAAGGGGGGACTCACAGCCTGCTCTCTATTACAGGAAGCAAAGCCAATTATGTTTTGGGCTCAGAAGAATCAAGCCTACATCTTTGAGGCTTATTTTCCCAGAGTCCAAAATATTCTAGCATACTTTCTTTCCAGAGTCCAGTTGGACAACAAGGAATGGTCCCTACATGTGGAGGTTTTTCCAGGTGCAGATGGCCTGACGTATCATTGGAAATGCAGCAGGTCCTGTGCCTGTTTCTTCAAGACCTGGTCATCCTTGGGTTTCTACGAAAACCCTGAACAGAAGTTGTGGAGGTAATGGCAGTGATAGCTTATTGGCCAATTAGGCCATGGTTCCCCTTGCTAGCACTGTTCAGCTACTGGGACCCAGTGCTCCTTCTCATCAGGCCAGACCTCAGATCATGTACATCTAGAAGTTCCAAATATTCTGGGCTTCCTCCAGTCGGATTTAGATCTGGCTCTATCTATCAGCTCCTTCAGAGTACAAGTGTCAGCTTTATCAGCCTTCACAGGTGTTTCCAGGTCTAGGCATCTTTCCTGTCCAATAATTCTTCAAGGGAGCAGCTAGGTTCAGACCTCAGAGTAAGCAGAGTTAGCTACAGAGGACGTCGTGATTGGACGGCGAAACGCGTCTAGCGATTGGCTGAGCGGACCTGACGTAATTTCCGGCCGGTAAGGCGCACGCTGCGGAAGCAGCAACCACCGAGCCGAGTTCTATATGCCGATTATTTTTTAAGACATTTGTAAGTTTCTTTTATGGCTAAAATAAATTAGATTTAACATACTTCACTATGGATGGCGTTTTCTTTCCCACGAGGGGACTCTGGATGTGAAAAGACCACCAGTAAGGAGCTCTCCACACGATTAAGGATACCAGGCCGGCAGAAAGGTGATGACCATACTGCAGAAACATTTCCTGAATGCTTGAGACCAAGTGTGTTGGGGTAAGTAGACAGCCACTAGGGGGTCATCCCCATTTTTGCACACATCGAAGCACAGAAGCACTTTGTTTTGTTTTGCATTTAATGGACAATATATGGACTTTTTATTTATGATTTTCGATTTTTTTAATTTATGAAGATTGATTAATTATTTATTGGGTGATTTTGCGAGATTTTGCACAATATATATTTTGCACAATTTTTTGCACAGTTTGCACAAGAACACACAGGGATATTGATGTCGTATTTATGTATATGCTTATTTATTTATTAGCAGCGCTGCAATATTTGGTTTATTATAGTGTTCTAGAACTGTCTCTGTTAAAGGCCTCTCTGTCATGTTTGCCTTTCTCCTGGCTATCACGTCAGCATTGAAAAAAAAAAAAAAAAACATGATTCACTGGTAATGTAAAACTTTTCTTAACGTTCTTCCAGTTTGAGCGGTGCTTTTACCTATGTTTGACTCCATTCCCATGGGTACATCAGTTTTTCATGGGAACCAAGAAATTGTTCTGCCACCCTTTGGGGTACTAACTTGCGTCCTTTAGACATGGGAGAGGTCGCCCTGTGGCTTAGTTGGTTAAGTGCATGTCTAATAAATACAATTGAATGTCCCACGCTCGGACCGCGCAGCCGCAGACTTAGCGGACAGGGAGCAGCAGTGCGCCCCGACCCGCCCATTCTGTGACAATAGCGAATGAGAATTCGCTATTGTCACACGGATCCTTCTCCCGGCCAATCAGGGAGCGGGTCCTCCCGCTTCCTGATTGGCCCAAAGGCAAACACCGTGCCATTGGACGAGGAGGAGGCGTCGCGGGAGGACTGAAGACTCGGAGGCGCGGGGAGCCGGGGACTGAAGAGAAGCTGCGAGAGAGGTAAGTGCGGGGGGATCGCTGGCACTCTGCAATCATTGGAGGCAATGTGTGGCTGGCACTCTGCAATCATTGAGGGCAATGTGTGGCTGGCACTCTGCAATCATTGAGGACAATGTGTGGCTGGCACTCTGCAATCATTGGGGGCAATGCGTGGCTGGCACTCTGCAATCATTGGGGGCAATGCGTGGCTGGCACTCTGCAATCATTGGGGGCAATGTGTGGCTGGCACTCTGCAATCACTGGGGCAATGCTGTGTTCTGGCACTCTGCAATCATTGGGGGCAATGCTGTGTTCTGGCACTCTGCAATCATTGGGGGCAATGTGTGGCTGGCACTCTGCAATCATTGGGGGCAATGTGTGGCGGGCACTCTGCAATCATTGGGGGCAATGTGTGGCTGGCACTCTGCAATCATTGGGGGCAATGCTGTGTTCTGGCACTCTGCAATCATTGGGGGCAATGCTGTGTTCTGGCACTCTGCAATCATTGGGGGCAATGCTGTGTTCTGGCACTCTGCAATCATTGGGGGCAATGCTGTGGCTGGCACTCTGCAATCATTGGGGGCAATGCTGTGGCTGGCACTCTGCAATCATTAGGGGCAATGCTGTGGCTGGCACTCTGCAATCATTAGGGGCAATGCTGTGGCTGGCACTCTGCAATCATTGGGGGCAATGCTGTGGCTGGCACTCTGCAATCATTGGGGGCAATGCTGTGGCTGGCACTCTGCAATCATTGGGGACAATGCTGTGGCTGGCACTCTGCAATCATTGGGGACAATGCTGTGGCTGGCACTCTGCAATCATTAGGGGCAATGCTGTGGCTGGCACTCTGCAATCATTGGGGGCAATGCTGTGGCTGGCACTCTGCAATCATTGGGGGTCCTGTCCTTGGGGGTCCTTTCCTGTTCCTTGGGGGGTCCCGTCCTGTCCTTGGGGGTCCTGTCCTGTCCTTGGGGGTCCTGTTCCTTTGGGGGGTCCTGTCTTATCCTGAGGGGTCCTTTCCTGTCTTTGGGGGGTCCTGTCTTGCCCTGGGGGGTCCTGTTCTGTCCTACAAACACAGGCTGGCAGGCGGGTGGAGGGGGGCGTGCACAGCGGAGTGGCATCATGCACGACGTCTCACCAGCATAGGGAGAGTGTGCGGCGCGCACCAAGCACCCAGCCTAGGCGGCCAGGCCTAAAGCGCATGCGGGAGTGGCGTCACATGGACAGCACTGACTGACTACCTAGCAGTCTGTCCACTGTGTGTCGGGGACCGGACAGTGAGGAGGTTCCGGCGGCAGCGCAAGGCAAGGCACTGGCAGCAAGCATATGCCAGCCCAGCCAGCAAGCCAAGCAGCAGCACCAGCACTAATTTTTATTAATGCCATGGGATTAATTTGGGGGTTCATTTTTATTAATGCCAGGTGGGTTAATTT